>NC_138167.1:33118574-33848584 GCF_964165515.1 Mesoplodon bidens
ATACAGAGGAGAGAATTAGTAAACAAGAAGATAGGTAAGAAGTAGTTATCCAAAAGGCAGAGCAGAGAGAGCAAAAGATGAAAAATACGGAAGAGAAGTTAAGAGTCATAAAAAATAAACTGAGAAGCTTGACTATATATTTAATTGGAGTTCTGGAAGAGAGAGAATGAGACAGAGGCATATTTGGATAGATTACAGCAGAGATTTTTCTACAGATGGAAGTCAGCAGTCAACCCATTCTGGAAGTCCAGTGATTCCCAAGTGGAATATATAAGAGGAAATTCCCACCTAAATACATCAGAGTAAAACTGCAGAAAAACAAGCAAAGTAAAGCTTAAAACAGACCAAAAAAATTTTTAAGTGAAATTACCTTCGTAACAGCATCAACTCTTAAGAGTAGTACTGGAACCCAGAAGACAGGAATGATCTATTGAATGTATTGGGGGAAAAAAATGACTGTCAACAGATTCTACACACAGCAAAATGATCTTCCAAGAACTAAGGAAAAATAAAGACATTTTTAGTTCAACAAACACTAAAAGAGTGTGTGACCATTAGACCCTCTCCAAAGAAAATTCTTAGGAATACTTCAGGCAGGAAGGAAATAATCCCAGAGAAAAGCTCTGAGTTGCAAGAAGAAATGAAGAGCAAAGAAAGTGTTAAATAGGACCTAAAACTAAATGTCCATTAAGTGTTATAAGCAACAGTGATAACGTGCTTAATGATGGCATTAAAACATATTTTTTAAAAAATAAAATCATATGGGGTTAAATGGAGTTAAAGTATTTAAGTCAATGACAAAAGGAAAGCTATTTGTTAACTTTACATATTTATAAGTTAAAGTATGCATTTGCAAATCTAAAGTAACAACTAAATGAATAGAAATAAGGTAAACAACATTACAATTTATAGGGGAGAGAAGCAAGTCCAAATAAGGCAATACAGAGAGAAAAATAAATATGCAGAATTTTTTAAAATAATAGATAAAAAACAAAATTTATCAGTAAATGCTCTAAATAAAGGACAAAGATGGCCTGAAAAAATTCCAATTATATGCTGTAGCTATATATAGGGATATATCTGAAATACAATGACCCAGAAAGTTTAACAATAAAAGGATTAAAAAATATATACCATGTAAAGACTACAACTCCTCCCCCCCAAAAAAATTGGTGTAACAAATTAATATTACAAAGAATGGATTTCAAAACAAAAATCATTACCAGAGAGGAAGATAATAATATATCAGAAATATTGCTTTTTCAAATTTGTATGAAATGTATAATATCGTGGCTAAATTCATGAATCAAAAATTGATATACCTATAAGAAAAAAATTAATAAATTCATGATTATAGTAGGAGCTTTTAGACATACTTCCTTCAGTTACCTGTTCCACAAAGAGACAAGAGTTTAGCATAGAAATAGAAAATATAGTCAGTATAATTAACACACTTGACCTAATGGGCATATATAGAAAACAGCACCAACATCTGCTGAATATATATTCTTTCGAAGGGCACAGGAAAGTTTATGGAATTGATTACTAACCCATCAAATTTTAAAGGATTGAAATCCCTGACCACATTGCAATTCAGCTAGAAATGAAAGCAAAGAAGAGAACTAGAAAATCCCCATATGTCTGGAAATTTTAAAAATATGTTTCTAAACTACCATATGACTTAAAGGAAATCATAATGGAAATTAGAAAATACTTTGAACTAAATGATGATAAAAATACTATATATCAAAAATTGTGGGATACAGCCAAAACAAGAAGGAAATTTATACTCTTACATGTAAATATTAGAAAAGAAAATAGGCTGATAATGAGCTAGGCATATATCTGAAGAAGTTAAAGAATAAAGAGCAAAATAAACCCACAGAAAGAAGAAAGCAGGAGTAGAATAAAGAGCAGAAATTTATGATAATGAAACTAAACATACAGGAGAAAGAATCAAAAAGCCAAAATTGATTTTCTGAAAAGAATATTATTAAATTACAAACTGTGGTGAAAATGATCAAGAAATTAAGAGAGAAGGTGCTATTAACCAATAGCAGGACTGAAAAGGTGAATATCGCTACAGATGCCTCAGACATTTAAAAGATAAATTTTGGTACAGCCACTATGGAAAACAGTATAGAGGTTCCTTAAAAAACTAAAAATAGAACCACCATATGACCCAGCAATCCCACTCCTGGGCATATACCCAGAGAAAACCATAATTCAAAAAGATACATGCACCCCAATGTTCATTGCAGCACTATTTACAATAGCCAGGACATGGAAGCAACCTAAATGTCCATCAACAGAAGAATGGATAAAGAAGATGTGATATATATATATATATAGTGGAATATTACTTGGTCATAAAAAAGAACAAAATGCCATTTGCAGCAACATGGATGGACCTAGAGATTGTCATACTGAGTGAAGTTAAGTCAGACACAGAAAGACAAATGTATGATATCGCTTATATGTGGAATCTTTAAAAAAAGGGTACACATGAACTTATTTACAAAACAGAAGTAGAGTCACAGATGTAGAAAACAAACTTCTGGTTACCAGGGGATAATGTGACGGGAGGGATAAATTGGGAGACTGGGATTGACATATATGCACTACTATATATAAGATAGATAACTAATAAGAACCTGCTGTATAGAACAGGAAACTCTACTCAATACTCTGTAATGGCCTATATGGGAAAAGAATCTAAAAAATAATAATAAAGTAAAATAAGAAGATAACAAATTTGATTTAACAAATAATTTTATAACAAAATTGATAAATTTCCAGATAAAAATAGAACTTATCAAAACAGATTAAAGAAGACATAGATGTCATAGGAATCATTCAAGAAGACATAGATAATCAGTTGCAATTCTATACATTAATAATGAACTACCTGAAAAAGAAATGAAGAAAATCCCATTTACAATAACCTCAAAAATAATAAAATATTTAGGAATAAATTTAATGAAGGAGGTGAAAGATCTGCACCCTGAAAATTATAAGACAGTGTTGAGAGTAATTTTTTAAAAAAACACAAATAAATGGAAAAATATCTGGTGTTCCTAGATCGGAGGATTTAATATTGTTAAAATGCTCATGCAACACAAAGTCATGTATAGATTCAATGCAATCTCTATCAAAATTCCAAAGACATCTTTCACAGAAATAGAAAAAACAATCCTAAAGTTCATATGGAACCACAAAACACACTGAATAGCCAAAAAATTCTAAGAAAGAAGAAAAAAATCTGGAGACATCACACTTCCCAATTTCAAATTATATTACAAGGCTATAGTAATAAAAAAGAGTTTGGTACTGCCATACAAACAGAGACATAGATCAATGGAACAGAATCAAGAGTCCAGAAATAAACACACACGTTTGGTCAACTAATATTTCACAAGGGAGCCAATACTACTCAATGGGGAAAGGATGATCTCTTCAATAAATGGTATTAAGAAAACTGGATATTCATAAGCAAAAAAAAAAAAAAAAGAAAAGAAATTGGACTCCTGTCTTACACCACTCACAAAAATGAACTCAAAATGGACTGAAGACTTAAATGTAAAATGTGAAACCATAAAACTTTTAGAAGAAAATAGGTAAAAAGCTCCTTGAGATTGGCCTTGGTGATGATTTTTTTTTGATGTGACAACCAAAGCACAATCAACAAAACCAAAAATAAATAAGTGGGACTACATCAAACCAAAAAGTTTCTGCACATAATAGGAAACCATCAACAAAATGAAAAGGCAACTTACTAAATGGGAGAATATATTTGCAAATCTTCTATCTGATATGGGATTAATATTCAAAATACATATGAAACTCATTCAACTCAGTAGCAAGAAAACAAATCATCTGATTTTAAAATGGGCAGAGGACCTAAATAGGTGTTTTCCCAAATAAAACATACAAATGGTCAATAGGTACATGAAAAGGTGCTCAACATCACAAGTCATCAGGGAAATGCAAATCAAAACCACAATGAGCTATCACCTCACACCTGTTAGAATGTCTAACATCAAAAAGCCAGGCAAGGGGCTTCCCTGGTGGTGCAGTTGTGAAGAATCCAGCTGCCAATGCAGGGGACACAGATTCGATCCCTGGTCCAGGAAGATCCCACATGCTGTGGAGCAACTAAGCCCGTGCGCCACAACTACTGAGCCTGTGCTCTAGAGCATGCGAGCCATGACTACTGAGCCTGTGTGCCACAACTACGGAAGCCCGCGTGTCTAGAGCCCGTGCTCTGCAACAAGAGAAGCCACCGCAATGCAAAGCTGGTGCACTGCAATGAAGAGTAGCCCCCGCTCACCGCTACTAGAGAAAGCCCGCACACAGCAATGAAGACCCAACGCAGCCCCCCAAAAAATTTTTTTTTAATTAATTAATTTTTAAAAAAAGAACCTCTTTAAAAAAAAAAAAAAAGAGGCGAGGGAATTCCTTGGTGGTCCAGTGGTTAGCACTCCCTGCTTTCACTGCCACAGGCCAGGGTTCAATTCCTGGCCGGGGAACGAAGACCCCACAGCCGCATGGTGAGGCCAAAAAAAAAAGAAAAAGGGGCTTCCCTGGTGGCGCAGTGGTTGAGAATCTGCCTGCTAATGCAGGGGACACGGGTTCGAGCCCTGGTCTGGGAAGATCCCACATGCCGCGGAGCAACTAGGCCCGTGAGCCACAACTACTGAGCCTGTGCATCTGGAGCCTGTGCTCCGCAACAAGAGAGGCCGCTACAGTAAGAGGCCCGCGCACCGCGATGAAGAGTGGCCCCTGCTCGCCGCAACTAGAGAAAGCCCTCGCACAGAAACGAAGACCCAACACAGCCAAAAATAAATAAATAAATTAAAAAAAAAAAAAAAAAAAAAGAAAAAGAAAATGAATCAGTTTAAAACAAAAAAGACAGGAGATAACAAGTGTTGGCAAGGATGTGGGGAAAAGAGAACCCTTATACACTGTTGGTGGGTATGTATATTTTACAGCCACTATGGAAAACAGCGCAGGGGCTTCCTCAAAAAATTAAAAATAGACCTGCCATACAATCCAGCAATCCCTCTTCTAGGTATATAACCAAAGGAAATGAAAAGAGAATCTTGAAGAGATATCTGCACTCCCATGTTCATTGCAGCATTATTCACAAGGGCCACAACATGGAAATAACCTAAGTGCCCATTAACAGATGAATAAAGAAAATATTGTATGTGTTTTATATGCATATATATATACAAATATATACATATGTATATATATGTACACATACATACATATAAACAAACACAATAGAATATTATTCAGCCATAAAAAAGAAGGAAATCCAATCATTTGTGACAACATGGATGGACTTTTAGGGTATGATGCTAAGTGAAATAAGTCAGACAGGGAAAAACAAATACTGTATGACCTCACTTATATGTGGAATCCAAAAAAGTTGAACTCATAAAAACAGAATTAATGGTGATGTTAGGGGCTGGAGGTAGGGAAATTGGGGAGATGTTGGTCAAAAGGAGCAAACTTTCAGTTAAAATATGAATACATTTTGAAGATCTACTGTACAGCAGGATGACTCTAGTTAATGATACTGTAATATACCCTTTGAAGTTAAATGAGTCATAGAGAAGCTTGCTATCACTACTTCCATCCCACATTGTAATGAAAGTCTTTAATATCACAGTAAAGAAGAAAATTATACAAATGGTGAAGAGATCAGGAAAGAAAATACAAAATGGTAATTTTCACAGTTTACATAGAAAATACCAAATAGTCTACTCATAAATTATTAGGATTAATACTAGAGTTTAACACATTGCTAATACACTACACACAAAACTAAATTGTAGTTTTACAAATAAGCAATAATAATTATAATTGACATTAAGAGCAAAAATAAAATTTTCAGAAGCATCAAAAATATGAATTACCTAGGAATAAGCTCAACTAAAAGATGTACATAACTCTAAATGGAAAATTATAAAGTTTGAATGAAGGACATTAAAGACCTAAATAAAATGAAAACTCTGCCATGGCCATAGACTGAAAGGACTCAATATTATTAAGATTTCAATCCTCCCTTAATTGATTTATGGATTCAATGTAATTCTAGTAAAAATCTCAATAGATGCCTGTGTGTATGTGGAAAAATGTATAGGCTAAAATTATATTTATATGAAAATCCAAAGAGCTAAAACTGCCATGACCTCTTGAAAAAGAGAAAGAAAATAGGAGGAACTGCTATATCAGACAGCAATACTTAATATAAAAGGGTGGGGAAAAGATACTTAGACCAATAGAACAAAATAGAGTCCAAAAAATAGCTGCCAGTATACATTTTAAAAAAGATGCAAACTATAATATATGGGATGGATAAACAACAAGGTTCTACTGCATAATGCAGGGAACTATATTCAATATCCTATGTTAAAACATAATGGAAAAAATATGAAAAAGAATATATATGTATAACTGAGTCACTTTGCTGTACAGCGGAAATTAACACAACATTGTAAATCAACTATACTTCAATAACATTTTAAAAAATAGCTGCAAGTATATATGGATGCTTGATATACAGTAAGAAGCACTGCCTATCAGTGGGAATGGTTGGAATATTCAATACATGATGTTAAACAACTGTTATCAATGCGAGCAAAAAAGAAAGTTAATCCCCTACTTTACATCACACACAAAATTAAACATCTATAGTTGGGGGAAAACCCAGTAACGCTTTATTTTTTATTTTTATTTTTTAACATCTTTATTGGAGTATAATTGCTTTACAATGCTGTGTTAGTTTCTGCTTTATAACAAAGTGAATCAGCTATACATATACATATATCCCCATATCTCCTCCCTCTTGCATCTCCCTCCCATCCTCCCTATCCCACCCCTCCGGGTGGTCACAAAGCACCGAGCTGATCTCCCTGTGCTATGCGGCTGATTCCCAGTAGCTAGCTATTTTACATTTGGTAGTCTATATATGTCCATGCCACTCTCTCACTTTGTCCCAGTTTACCCTTCCCCCTCCCCGTGTCCTCAAGTCCATTCTCTATGCCCAGTCACACTTTAAAATGTTAACATAGGAAAGTACCTTCATGGCTTCGGAAGAGGGAAGGAATTATCTAACTATACACAATATTAATAACCCTAAAGGAAAATAATTAAATGCAACTACAGTTGACCCTTGAACAACTAAGGGGTTAAGGGTACCAACCCCCATGCAGTCAAAAATCCACATACGATTTTACAGTCAGCCCTTTGAATCTAGAGTTCTTCCATCCAAGGAGGAAGTATTCAAGCAAACACAAACCATGTAGTACTGTAGTACATATTTATTGAAGAACATCCATGTATAAGTGGACCCATGCAGTTCAAACCCATGTTGTCCAAGAGTCAACTGTACATTAAAATTAAGAACTTCTATTCACCAAAACCACCATAGAATCAGTGAAAAGATGAGCACATAGTAGGAAAATATTATTACAACACATATAACTCTTAAAAGTATATACAAAAGTATAGTATTCATATAAATAATTTATTCAAAAGTTTAAATTGAGTATCTTCAATACACTAGGCACTGGTCTAGGCAGTGGTAATATACTCCAGTAGGGACAGAGACAATAAAGTAGATACATAGATAAAATGTATGTAGTATGTTAAACAGTGATTAATGCCAAGGAGAAAAAAAGCAAAGGGCATCATCTTTGTTGTCAATAAATATACACGTATATTGTCTGTCATTCACAGGTGAATGTTCTGAGTCTGGGGTAAGTTGGGCCAGCCCTAAGATTTACGTAGGCTTGGGGAAGTAGTCCATCTGCACCCCTTTTCCCTCTCCACACACTCACCTGTGCATACACACACATATTTCACTCCCCTGCTTGTGTTTATACGCAACTCCTTAATAAGAAACAAAGCTTTTACTTTTAAAATGCAAAGATGTCTCAGAGAGGTAACTCTGTATTGAATTTGTATTTAATTTCAAATTATCCATCTTAGACTATTTTCCCTGAGAACATATAGAGAGAGACAAGGGAAAACTAATTTCTTGTGTTGCCATCAGCAGTGGAGGGGGATGAATAGGTGGGCTGTAGAAAACAATGATCATGCAATGTACCTTACAGTTCCTGGATACTCAGCAAATAAGTGTGTAACCCGTTGTTGGGAATGTATGGTGTACATGATGGGGCTGGGGTTGAGTTGGATGCTGAAGGGGGCATCCAAGTTTATTCTAAATTAATTCGAAATGAGGGTGTAAAAAGGAGCTGCGGGGAAGAAATTTCAGGGTGGGAGGAGTCATCTGCAGTAACTGAGGTATTCTGCCCATTAGTGCATAACTGAGAACTCCTGACTACCTTCCATCGTGAGCTCCCATATCCTAGGTGTGATGATTTGGGACCCAGTTAATGATAACCTTAATGATAAAGTAGCTGTAACCCACAGCAGGCTCAGCTGGGTTGGGACTGCTGAATCTCTGTCATGAGTTGGTAATAACTCAATTTTCAACCCTTTTATTCAATTTTTTGAGCAAAATAATTTTTTCATCCATAAAACAGACCCTGTTTTATGTGCGTATGTGTGTCCCTCCAAGTTCCTAGCAAACCAGAGCATACAGTTTGACAAGAAAATGAAGGGGAGGTCCAAAGAAGGAGCTCAAATACCCATGAAGCCTGAAAGGAGGGATGAGATATTATCAAGGCAAGAAAATGTCTAGTAGAGAAAGTCTGGGGGCTTGAAATAAATCTTTGCTTACTACATATTTTTCCTAGGTCCTGGCAATGTTCTGCATTTTGCTAGCCTAGTCATTCTTTCCCTTCCATAATATTCTCCAAACAGCTTCAACTCATGACTTCAAAATGAAGGTAAATGTGTAGGGTGGGCAGCATGGAAAGTTGAAATAACTGGGAACATCCTGTGTCTCCTCCCACTGCTCCCAAATGCCTGCATTGTTTGACTTCATTCATGGACAGAATCAAGGTCTTTGAAGTACATGCTGGCATCATCTGGGTTGAATATCCTGGATTTGGCTAATTTCTCATAATAACTCCACTATTCCCCTAAAGCAAGAAACAGTGAGGTTTATGAGTCACAGCTATGATCATTCTGATTGCTGTTTATTTCTGAAAAATCAAAAAGCTTTGGTATCCCTCTTCCATTAATGTAAATACACCAAGGTCATTGAAAACCTACCACAGCATGCCCACATCTATTCCTTGGTACCACTGAGCTGATTTTGATTTGTTCTCATCAGTCGGTGAGATCATTACTATCCTGCTGTATAATTGAATCATTCTGTATTAGCATCAAGCTTTCTCAAAATGCATTTACCAACAGGGAGTGGACATTCAGTAGTAACAATTATCTGGGTGTATTTCTCCCTCGCAACTTCTCTTATGGAATGTTTGACTTATCTTGTGTTAATAGCTTTTACTGAATCCTCCTTTTCAATCCCCTCCCATCTCTCCATCATAGATACTAAAAATAAAAACCCAATTTTTGGAATGGATGAGTTAGCATATGGCAATTTTTCTCTATATGATTGTCCCAAATCTTTGATCTCTGTAGTCCTTTCATTTGGGGTTTTTATGTAAAACTGTCATTGACCTTGCAAGTACCAGCTGTCCTCTTGAAATATGAGGCTGGTAATGATGATACACAGCATTGATAATAACAAACTGTAGTTCATATTTCAGCTGAGTTGGGCTTTTATGCTCTGCTATTAAACCCAAAGTATTCCATATGAATAGAAAACATTAAAATGTAATTTAACTGGCTGATATCTTCTTTTTGCTACCGAGCAAGACATCTGGAATTGAAACCTAGGTTGAGTCTGCTCACGAATCAGGTCAGATCTGACATTGGGATTAGGTGACTCTTTTAAATGGAAGATATGAAGTTCTTATTTGAGGAGATTAGATTTTTATCTAGGATGGAGACCATTTTAACAAGACTCTCAGCTCTGTCATAAGCTGTAGGGCAAATTCACAAAACCCTGGACTCTGTCATAGGTTAGAATGAAAATTTAGCTAAAGCAGAGCCTTGGGAATAGCAAACCAGCAAGTAAACAAAATAAAAGAAACTTGGACTCAAATTAAATTATTTTGACTAGAAAAGAGAATGTTTCTCTACATTATCTTGAAATACTGTTCTCAGGTAAATTTTTGCCTTTTTAAGCCTTCCTTATATAGACCTTTCTTCCGGGCATTAAGAGATGTTCATAGTGCCTTGACAAAAAATTTTTATGGCATGGATATAAAGAGAAAGGAATTACAAATGTTTAGTTTTTCTTTTTTAACTAAAAGACCTTTGATATATGGAATTTAATTTTTAAAAATGATACAAGTGAACTTATTTACAAAACAGAAACAGACTTATAGATATGGACAACAAACTTATGGTTACCAAAGGGGAAACATGGTGGGGAGGGATAAATCAGGAGCTTGGGATTAACATACACACACTACTATATATAAGACAGATAACCAAAACTCCACTCAATATTCTATGATAACCTGTATGAGAAAAGAATCTGAAAAAGAATGAATATATGTGTATGTATAACTGAATCACTTTACTGTGCACCTGAAACATTGTAAATCGACTATACTCCAATAAAATTTTTTTTAAAAGACCTTGGAGAATCAAAAGAAAAATTCCTAAGGACATAGCATTTAAACGTTAACCACTGCGGTGGACATAGGATGGGCCTTAGATCTTCCTCCAAGGAAGGACTTGTTGCCCCTGCAGCTGGGACTGCTGTGGGCAGAAAGCCTTCAGCTGTTGGCTCCTTCAGGAATTGCCCAGCTGCAGAAAGCTGCCTCACCTTAGGTCACAACCTTTGTGAGACGACCCACATCCTATGGCTGATAAAGACGGGAGTAAGAAGGCCTGGCCCTCTTGTCCCAACGCAAGGCCTCCGGACCAGCCATTTTAGGTTCAGAGCTTCCACACCCCACCCCCCAATCCCGTAGCAAGAACCAAGGCTGTCAGGCTACAGAGCAGCTCGCCTTCACTTTCTAGCCAAATCCCACCTCCCTCCCTCCTTGCCACAAGTATGGAGCCCAAAAGGACACACTTAATAAACACTGTCTCAGTTTCAGTACCCAACCTGCAGCCATGATAAAACAGAAAGAAAATAGAGAGGAGTGAGAGGTAGATGACACTGTCTCTGAAAAGCTCTAATGAGAGTTTCTTTGGCAGGGAAAGAGAGGAGAGTATGGTGGGTGCTTGGGTGTGTTGAGGGTGAGGAGGGATGATGGTCTTAGAGAACTTTAGAGGAGGTGGAATTACAGACTCAAAACTAGATGACCAGATGGAAAGGAGCGAGTAAATAAGTACTGACACCAATTCCAACGTGTGTGGGGTGGAAGTGGAGGGTCTCCCACACAACACCAAGCAATTCTTAGACACCAGCAGAGTGTCTGAGAATTGGTCTCAATTCTGACACCATCTACTGGGAGATAACATCAGATTCCACAGGGTGAGGGTTCAGTCCTATGAGACCGCCCCCTATGCCCACATCAGATGCCAGTTGTTACATGTACTTCTGACCTACCCTTCACAGCATTTGCTACAGAATAAAGATTTAATAATTGCTCAGAAAAGTCTAGTCACTTTATTAAATATACCTGTACTCTTCTTTTGGCAGCCTGCTGGTTGTTTCCATTCGACTCAACAAGCAATTATTTGTACCTGTGATGTAAAGATGCTGTAAAGATGATGTAGAAATACATAAACACATGGAATGGGCAGTGAATGATCCAAGACAGGCATCATTAAATGGTGCAGCGCTCTAGGAGTTCTGATAAGGGAGACACCAGTCCTGACAGGAGCCAGGAGGGGAGAATAAGGTGAACAGACTTGATCAGTGCCAGGGATGGGTAAAAGGAGGAGAGGTAGCTGGATACTCCAGCAGAAGAAACCATTCACAATGAGATCTATGTGGTTAGAGCACAGAATTTGCCCTTTCCGCCAGGATGAAAAACCTTTGCTGGGAATTCTAACTCTTTGCTACACAGGACATCAGATAATTTAAAACAACAATTGATGTATTAATTATTGATCATTCAAAACAATATAGTATGCAGTGTCCCCCAGATTTAAGAAAAAAATATAAATCCAGATTAACCTTTTGTGTTAGAATAACTCACTAATATTTGAATTAGTGATGATATTGAAATAAAGTTTTTAAAAGTTATTTTTAAAATTTCTGCTATTGTTTTATAAGGGGTTGGAAAGATCTAGAATCACAGGTACTTAGTTGCTCCCTCCTTTGGGCCTCCATAGCATTTTGTACTTAAATCTTTCTTCACACGAATTATATTGTGCAGTAGAAGTTTGTTTGTATGCTTTAAATTGACTTCCATTTAACTAGGTTCCCGAAGTAGATGATGCTCTCTATTCTGTCTGTGAAACATGATGACTCATGCTTATGACACTTACTGCTTAAAGATTCTACTCTTCAATTTGCCTTCATAATACATCAGTTGAGCTGTTTGCTTATCAAGAGTCAGCTGGGCTAATTCCCAAAGCCCTTTAATATGTGAAAATTAATAAAGGGAAACTTCACTAAAATGGAGTTGGAAGGCCAGAAGGGGTACCACTCAATACCAATACAGATCCCAACAGGAAGAGACATACTTTGCATATCCCAGAGGACCCAGCTGGAGCAAGAAAAAAATTTTCTCCTTGCCTGGCAACAGCTCAGCCAATGAAAAGCCACTATACTTCCAACTCCCAGTTTCCTTCAACGGGCTGTTTAGAACAGCCCCTCCCAACTTCCCCTTCTCCTCTATAAAATGGAGTTTCCTCTCTTTAGTTTTACTGGACTTGCTTGTGTTTCACCATAGTTGCATGTCTCTAATTGAAATTCTGAAATTGCTGTTTTTGAATAAACCTGTTTTGCTGGTAAAAATAACTTGCTGTTTTACTGTTTTAAGTTAACAGGTCCAACTGTACTTTTTATCACAATAATATATTTTAAATTTATTATTTGTGCATATTGTGCACATTAAGAAAAATATAGACACAAAAGAGCCATTTCTATGGGGGGGAAAATGAATGACTTAGAAACTATTAATAAAGCCAAGCCACTAAAAAACCCTGTTGAAATAGATGTGACACAATTATTTAAAAAAAAAAAACTGGGTAAAGGAATCAGACATTATTCTGCACTCAGATTGATGGCAAATGGCTTTAAACTCCTGCTCCACTTTAAAGAATTTAAAATTGGATGTAATTTATATACCAAGTGATGGGCCCATACTTTGGGGACTCAACATCAAAATATTGGTGAATTAATGCCATTAACATGGATGGACCTAGAGATTATCATACTAGATGAGGTAAGTCAGACAGAGAAAGACAAATATCATATATCACTTATATGTGGAATCCAAAATATGATACACTATATATAAAATATATAAACAACAAGGACCACAGAGAACTATACTCAATATTTTGTAATAACCTATAAGGGAAAAGAATCTGAAGAAGAATATATGTGTGTGTGTGTGTGTGTGTGTGTATACACATACATATATTATATATAAAACTGAATCATTTTGCTGTATACCCAAAACTAACACAACATAAATCAACTGTACTTCGATTTAAAAAAATGATACAAATGAACTTATTTATAAAACAGAAATAGATTCACAGACATAGAAAACAAACTGATGGTTACCAAAGGGGAAAGAGGGGAGGGAGGGATAAATTAGGAGCATGGGATTAACAGATACACATTACTATGTATAAAATAGATAAACAACAAGGTCCTACTCTATTGCACAGGAGAGTGTATTCAATATCATGTAATAACCTATAATTGAAAAGAATATATATATAGCTGAATCACATTGCTGTACACCAGAAACTAACACAATATTGAAAACTAGCTATACTTCAATTTAAAAAAAAGAAAGAACCCCAAATATTGGTGAATTATCATACATTCATTTGTATTAAGTGAGAAAAAATCATTATAATATGTATCATACTTGAAGTATCCCTGTTTTAATCTATTTTGTTTCTATTAACTGACCAACTACTAGTCCCAATTACAAATAGGGAATCAACTATCCTATAATGACTGGTTTACAAGCTCCTGTGTGGTTGAGGCAGCCACCTAAGGTCAAAAGTTCTGAATCGAGTGAGTGGTCCCAGAGCCAGAGCACTGGCAACAAGATCAGAGATTCCAGTGGGCTGCAAAGGACCAAAACAAGGAGGGGTTCATAACATTGGAACATCTTGAACTGGTACAATTTTACAGTAACTTTTTTTTTTTTTTTTTTTTTTTTTTTTTTGCGTTACGCAGGCCTCTCAATGTTGTGGCCTCTCCCGTTGCGGAGCACAGGCTCCGGACGCGCAAGCTCAGCGGCCATGGCTCACGGGCCCAGCCGCTCCGCGGCACATGGGATCCTCGCGGACCGGGGCACGAACCCGTGTCCCCCGCATCAGCAGGCGGACTCGCAACCACTGCGCCACCAGGGAAGCCCCTACAGTAACATTTTGTCAAGTAAAAGTATTAAATAAACCTACCATGCATTATCACCAATATTTTATAGGACAAGTTTAATCCTCCAAGAGTAAGAACATCAGCTAATGGACATTCCTTTAAATGTAATATTATTTAGTATGATTCAAAACTTATGACATTGTCCTTATTTTGCCAATTTTGCCTTGACTACGTCAAAACCTTCATTTACCATCTGTGCTGATTCAAAGACTGGAACTTTTTTTTTTTTTTTTTGCGGTACACGGGCCTCTCACTGTTGTGGCCTCTCCCATTGCAGGCTCCGGACGCGCAGGCTCAGCGGCCATGGCTCACGGGCCCAGCTGCTCCGCGGCACGTGGGATCTTCCCGGACCGGGGCACGAATCCGTGTCCCCTGCATCAGCAGGCAGACTCTCAACCACTGCGCCACCAGGGAAGCCCCAAAGACTGGAACTTTTGAGCTCCTGAGAGTATTGGCTGGTTAATGCAATGTTTCTAAACTTGAAAAATGTGTATTCTCATTTTAAATGAAAAGGCATGTCCACAGACACTCCCCTCCCCATGTTGCCATACATTATTTTATTATAATATTAAAAAATTCACATATTTTATGTGAATATAAAAGAAATACATGCTCACACCTCCTATCCAACTAAAAAACAAAAGCAAGTTTACAAATTAAACACTAACAAAACCATAAAATCATTAAAAGTCAAATTAAGAGCCCTAATTTAATATGATACATGATGTTGTTTTTCTGGAACTACATTGCTGATGTAGGCTTTAATATATAAGGATGCAGCCTCAGGTCAAGTTCTATATATAATCAACTTTTATATTTTGACTTCAACCATACTAGTGCAAGAAAAAATATGTTTTCTCTTAGTATGATTTTGTTTCCTAATTCAGGATAAACAGTTTTCCTGTAGAATCAAAACTCTTCCAGTGAATAATGGTCCAAGAATAATTTTCATGGAGTGTCAGCTCTGTAAATTGTTTAAGATAATTTTAACATTGTGTCATTAAAAATGGATCTCTGTATGGGTATTTAATCCAATTACTGAAATAATGAATCCTTCATAGCATATTTATTGTTAATGAATTTTTCCTAGTTAGTATCTGAACAATATATCCACTTATAAAATAAACATGATACCAGATGCTACAGTACAGGTTTTCTTCTTTTTAAATTCTCTACATCTATACTCTCATATTCCATGTGACCCAATTCTGCCACCACTTTCCTCTATTCTTATGACTTTGATACCTTCAGCCAGGCAGCACTCCATGATGCCATTGATACAAACACAATCATAAATACAAACATAAACTCAGGCACTTGGATTAAAAAGCATTATTCAGTTAGAATGTCATCATTTTGATAAATCAGAATATGCTTACATTAATTTTTAAATTTATCAGTGAAATAAAAACATAAAGTTAAACAGCTTTTGCCAAAAACTGAGAGTGTTTTTGAGAGATTCCACAGAACTTATGGCCCTCTCAGGGTTCCAAAGACTAGTTTTGTTTTGTTTTTTTTTAATAATATTTGGTTTTGATTTTTCTCTCTTTTGTGATCTCTTCTATTTTTATTTTTTGGTTAGCTGCACTGAAGTATAATTACATACAGTAAAATTCACCAATTTTAAATGTATAATCAGATAACTTTTGAGAAACGCATGCAGCCAAGTAAATATAATACCACATCAGGGCATAGAATATTTGCATTATCTCCAAAAAGTTACCCTCTGCCTCTTTGCAATTCCCACTCGCTGGACCCTGGCAACAACTGATCTGCTTTCTATCACTATAATTTTGCCTTTTATAAAATTTCATATACATGGCACAAAGACTTGTTTTTAAAATTCTGGTTCAAGGCATAGTGAAGGGAAGAAGACCAATGAAACAAAAAGGATTGGGGGTATTCACAAACTTTCTAGAATAAAGCATGAAGTGTCAATCACTTTTGAATGTAAAAACAAAAGAACAAAGTTGGGGTGATACGCATGGAAAATAAACATAAGGGGAAAGACAGGTTCCTGGGGCAAATACTATAAACAAAGAGGAAGTCAAGAGCTAGAGACCAAGAATGTATTCAAGGAAAGACCCAACTGATGGGGGAATTTGACAGGTAAGCCCAGCAAGGCCTAGGTGCCTAGGAGTTCAGCCCGAATGTTGTCAGACAGGGAGGAATCACCATGGCTCTCAGCTTTCTGCGGACATTTCTTGTTCAGTGTTTCTACCCCCAGGTATTAAGAATAGCCACTGATACCATGTTAGTTTTCCTCTTTAGACTGTAAACTTCTCAAGAGCTGGAGCATTGCCTTATTCATCTCTGTGCCTCCACCACCTCACACAGTCTCAGGTACAGAGTAGAGCTCAAGTAAAATATATGGAATGAAAGAATTTCTGCACTGGAAGGAAACTTAAAGACCCCCTAGACCAAGGTTTCACAATTCCAAGCTACAGATTAGGACGTAAATTTTAACCTCTAGCAAGAGCTTCTACTGTTTCATGAAGGCAAGATTCTATTGATAACATTTATTGAGCATTTATTCTTCAAACCCAGCTCCTTCTGATTCTAGAGACTGAATTGTTAACCATTTTGATATAATACCTCCAAACAGGTTTGAAGTCATTAGTCAAGTTACTAACTTTTAAAAGCCTAATTAAAAAAAAACAAACCCACAAGATGGGCATTATGGTGGGATTGACCAGCTGTCCACCAACATTCTTACTCTCCTTTGTATAATATAGAGTCGTTGGAAAGTGGCAAAGTGGCTGCCCAGCCACAGACTACATTTCTCCACCCCACCTACATCTAGACGAGGCCAGGTAAAGATGGAATGTGAATGAAAGTTCTGCGTGGCAATTCTAGGCCAGGGCTTTAAGAAGTATTGTACCTTTTCCACACTCTTTCCCCTTCTCACAGCTGGATTCAGGTGACAATTGTTAGATCCTAGGGCAGCGGTCAGCAAACATTTTTCTGTAAAAGTCCAGTTAGTTAGTAATGTAGGCTTTGCAGGGCATAATATCTCTGTTACAACCATTCAGCTCCAACCATTGTGACATGAAAGTAGCCACAGACAATATGTAAATGACTGGACATGGCTGTGCTTTAATAACATTTTATTTACAAAACCAGGAAGTTGTCCAGATTTGGCCCACTGGCTAGAGTTTGCTAACTCCTGCCCTAGAGTATGGTGGAAACACAATACTAAAAGAATTTAATCCCTGCATTACTGCATGGATGAGAGTCTCCTGACTAACAGGAAATACACTTTGGATAGCTACTTGAGTGAGAAATAAATTTCTATTTCGTTTGAGTTAATACATGATTTTAGGGGAATCTATTTATAGCAACCCCTAGTGTCACCCTATAGAACAAAATTGGTAAATTGAAGTACAATGTTACTATAACAAATAAACCTAAAAATATGTGGTACCAGCTTAGAGGGCTGGCGGTAGGCACTGAGGAAACAGAGGCCTAATGCTAGAATAACAGAGATATGCAAGGGCACATTTGGTAAAACCATCACCCGCATAGCTTGGAAAGAAAACGAAGCGCCTACTGACTCTAAAGCTCTCAATGTATATGAAGGTGGTGGGGAGGGGAGAGGATTGGAAAAAGCCAGAATCTTAATATGTACTGGCAGTGACATTAGTTGCTTGACTGCTGCCTTTGGTAAGATATTGCAAGAAAGTTATGAGCTCAGACGAAGATTGATTAGAGAGCAGAAGGTAAAAGGGATGAAATGTGAGGCTTCCCAGGGTTAAAGAATGTTTCTGGACCTTAAACAAAAGGAAATAAGAGGGCTTCCCTGGTGGCGCAGTGGTTGAGAGTCTGCCTGCCAATGCAGGGGACACGGGTTCGTGCCCCGGTCCGCGAAGATCCCACGTGCCGCGGAGCAGCTGGGCCTGTGAGCCATGGCCGCTGAGCCTGCGCGTCCGGAGCCTGTGCTCCGCAACAGGAGAGGCCACAACAGCTAGAGGCCTGCGTACCGCAAAACAAACAAACAAAAAAAGGAAATAAGAACTGAAAAGCATCTTTTATCTTTTACTTAGCATGAAAATCTTTCTTCCTTTCTTCCTTTCTACCTCCCTCCTTCCCTCCCTCCCTCCCTTCCTTTCTTTCTTTCTGTTATATAAGTTTCAGGCATACAGCATTATAGTTCAACATCTGTATATACTGCAATGATCACCACCACAAGTCTAGTTACCACCCACCACCATAGAGTTGACCCCCTTCACTCATTTCCCCCACCCTCAACCCCCTTCCCCTCTGGTAACCACTAGTCTGTTCTCCGTATTTATGAGTTTGATTATGTTTTATTTTGCTTGTTCATTGGGTTCTTTAAGATTCCACATATGAGTGAAATCATACAGTATGTGTCTTTCTCCATCTGACTTATTACACTTAGCATAATACCCTCAAGGTCCATCCAAGGTCCATCACAAATGACAGGATTTCATTTTGTTTTAACAGCTGAGTATTATTCCATTGTGTGTGTGTGTGTGTGTGTATACATACACACCAAATCTTCTTTATCCATTTATGCATCAATGGACATTTAGGTTGTTTCCATATCTTGGCTATTGTAAATAATGCTGCAATGAATATAGGGGGCATGTATCATTTAGAATTAGTGTTTTTCGGGTTCGATCCCTGGTCCGGGAAGATTCCACATGCCACGGAGCAACTAAGTCCGTGTGCCACAACTACTGAGCCTGCGCTCTAGAGCCTGTGAGCCACAACTACGGAGCCCATGTGTCACAACTACTGAATGTGGTTACATTTGGATGTGGTTACAAATGGAACTGACTAGGAACAAATAGATTGAAGCCTACTAAGTTTCTAAGGGACCTGGTAGACTGTGTTATTGTCCCCTCCTTCTTAAAAGATTATACAGCTCTGTCCACTGCCTTAAGACCTGCAATGCCTCCCTGAGGAAGGAATATACTTCCCTACCTCATGGATATCAGACTTTGGCCACTGGAATGTGAAAAGTAATGAATGCCATCATGTCCTATCTTATACCTTATGAGCCATTCCATGACTTTTGCTAATTCCAGATAGAAGCTGATCCTTCAGTCTGGATTTTAGAATAAAGAAGTCACATAGAAAAAAGTTTTGCCAAACTACAGGTGACGTTAAATGTGAGCAAAAAAAAAAGTCTTTATTGTTGTAAGCTACTGTTATTATCAAAACAAAACTCAGCAATATCTGACTATTATGTAAAAAATGATAACCCTGGCCCAAAACCTGTGACCATTTGAGCTTAAAAACGAACGCCAGGTCCCAAAATCACATGGAAAGGAAGATGGCTATGAAATCTGGACAACCATCAAGAATGGCACACTCTCCACCATTTACTTCAGATGTGGCCAAGGAGGATGACACACAGGGAAGAACCTCTGAGAGAGTCAAAAGTGAACAAGAAGGTTCCTCCTGGAAAGCAGATACAAGGTTCAGTTAAAGAACTTGCCCCATTCCCAAGACAGGGGTTCTCCACAATGCCTCCCCAGTAGGATTCCTTTGGATCTATGAGCCTATGAGTGATGTGTGTTTCCCATTCTTTCTTTATCCAAATGACAGCTTCAGTGGCATATATCCTTGCCCTGCTCTACCACTGAACATTTTCTTTTACAGTTTATAGGTTGCCAGACCAAAAACAGGCCATAAGACCTGGTGAAGAGGAATATGTATCACCAAGAGATCATGGAGTTCTTGGTTTCAGAAAGTGGATGGTACTGAGGCTTAATTTTCTTGGGGGGTAGTAAGCATGTCCTGTGGGTGTGAAGAAGGGTGAGCACAGAGACTTCACACTACAGGGGCAGACTGTGCAGAGAACTAGATAAACACAAGTTTGAGTCCCCCTCTCAGGGCATGGAGTTGTCCCTAGGAAGGGACAAAATTTCCCTGTTGCTCTTACATGATAGGTGGGTAGGTGACTACTTCTTACCAAAAGAATGTTTGTGAAAATGATATGTGTCATTTCTGGGCCAGGGTTTGTTAAGAAGTAGATGTGCCTTATTTTCCCCTTCTTTTCCCCTCTGTTGGCTAGATGTAGATAATAACAATGAGGATTTAGAGAGTGATGGAACCACAGATTGAAGAGCTGCCTGCTGATCAGGAACCCTGCCTTGCACTGATACATGAGTGAAAAATTAACTTTTATGGTATTTAAGACATTTTTAATTTTTAAGTCTATTTCTTATGGTACCTGGTGTTACTTTAACTAATACAGAGATAATAATAATTCTTAGATTCTTTATTACTGGGAGGATTAAAGGAGGTAAAGTGTTTAATACTGTCCTGGCATATTGCAATGGTTAGTCTTATGTGTCAACTTGACTGGGTCACAGAGTGCATAGATATTTGGTCAAATGTTATTCTGGGTGAGTCTGTGAGGGTGTTTTTAAGGTTTGGAAAGTCTTTTTTTTTAACATCCTTATTGGAGTATAATTGCTTTACAATGGTGCATTAGTTTCTGCTGTATAACGAAGTGAATCAGGTATACGTATACATGTATCCCCATATACCCTCCCTCTTGTGTCTCCCTCCCACCCTCCCTATCCCACCCCTCTAGGTGGTCACAAAGCACCAAGCTGATCTCCCTGTGCTATGTAGCTGCTTCCCACTAGCTATCTATTTTACATTTGGCAGTGTATATATGTCCATGCCACTCTCTCACTTCGTCCCAGCTTACCCTTCCCCCTCCCCGTGTCCTCAAGTCCATTCTCTACGTCTGCGTCTTTATTCCTGTCCTGCCCTTAGGTTCTTCAGAACCTTTTTTTTGTCTTTTTTTTTTGCCGTACGTGGGCCTCTCACTGTTGTGGCCTCTCCCGTTGTGGAGAACAGGCTCCGGATGCGCAGGTTCAGCGGCCATGGATCACTGGCCTAGCCACTCCGCAGCATGTGGGATCTTCCCAGAATGGGGCATGAACCCATGTCCCCTGCATCGGCAGGCAGACTCTCAACCACTGCGCCACCAGGGAAGCCCAGAACCTTTCTTTTTTTTAGATTCCATATATATGTGTTAGCATACTGTATTTGTTTTTCTCTTGCTGACTTATTTCACTCTGTATGACACACTCTAGGTCCATCCACCTCACTACAAATAACTCAATTTCATTTCTTTTTATGGCTGAGTAATATTCCACTGTATATATGTGCCACATCTTCTTTATCCATTCATCTGTGGATGGACACTTAGGTTGCTTTCATGTCCTGGCTATTGTAAATAGAGCTGCAATGAACATTGTGGCACATGTATCCTTTTTGAATTATGGTTTTCTCAGGGTATATGCCCGGTAGTGGGATTGCTGGGTCATATGGTAGTTCTATTTGTAGTTTTTTAAGGAACCTCCATCCTGTTCTCCATAGTGTCTGTATCAATTTACTTTACCACCAACAGTGCAAGAGGGCTCCCTTTTCTCCACACCCTCTCCAGCATTTATTGTTTGTAGATTTTTGATGATGGTTATTCTGACTGGTGTGAGGTGATACCTCATTATAGCTTTGATGTGCATTTCTCTAATGATTAGTGATGTTGAGCATTCTTTCATGTGTTTGTTGGCAATCTGCATATCTTCTTTGGAGAAATGTCTATTTAGGTCTTCTGCCCATTTTTGGATTGGGTTGTTTGTTTTTCTGATATTGAGCTGCATGAGCTGCTTGTATATTTTGGAGATTAATCCTTTGTCAGTTGCTTCATTTGCAAATATTTTCTCCCATTCTGACGGTTGTCTTTTCACTTTGTTTATGGTTTCCTTTGCTGTGCAAAAGCTTTTAAGTTTCATTAGGTCTATGAGGGTGTTTTTGGATGCAATTCACATTTGAATCAATAGGCTGAGTAAAGCAGATTGCCCTTGCTAATGTGAGTGGGCCTCATCAACTCAGTTGAAGGCCTGAATAGAAGAAAAAGGCTCATGAGTAAGAGGGAACACCTCTTGCCTGACTGCATAAGCTGGGACATTGGTTTTTTTCCTGCCTTTGGACTTAAACTAAAACACTAAGCTTCTTGGATCTCAATCCTGCCAGCTTTCAGACTGGAATTTATACCTCCAGCTCTCGTTGTCTCAGGCCCTCAGGCTCAGACTGGAACTATGCCATTGGCTCTCTTGGATGTCCAGCTTGCTGACTTTAGATCTTGGGACTTCCCAGTCTCCATAATCATACGAGCCAATTCCTTGCAATAAATCTCTTTCTATACACATATATCCTGTTGGTTCTGTTTCTCCAGAGAACCTTGACTAATATACATATATTAATTGTTTAATAAATATATATTCATTCTATTTCTCAGGCAGCAATTAAATCCTATTCTCTTTTCCACCACTGCACTACTGCCTGCTTTTATTCCTAGTTTACGTAGCAGAGAATATTTGCTTTATTCTGGCCTCCTTAAAGGGATCTTCCTTGCCCAGGTAAGAATGCACTAAAAGCTTATACTAAAAGCTGGCCTTGGATATTAGCTCTGGTCTCTGTAATTCATCCAGAACATATTCTGGTGTATTCATTCCCATGCATAAATCTCTTTCTTTTTTTTTTTTTAAGAATCAATTTTAGTTATTTTATTTATTTTTGTTGAGTTGGGTCTTCGTTGCTGCACGTGGGCTTTCTCTAGTTGCAGCAAGCGGGGGCTACTCTTTGTTGCAGTTCACAGTCTTCTTATTGAGGTGGCTTCTCTTGTTGCGGAGCACGGGCTCCAGGTGTGCAGGCGTCAGTAGGTGTGGCATGCAGGCTCAGTAGTTTTGGCTTGCAGGCTCTAGAGCACAGGCTCAGTAGCTGTGGCACAAGGGCTTAGTTGCTCCATGGCATGTGGGATCTTCCCAGTGCAGGGCTCGAACCTGTGTCCCCTGCATTGGCAGGCAGATTCTTAACCACTGCGCCACCAGGGAAGTCCCCCCATGCATAAATCTTTATTGTCATCTTCCATCACTTGACAACCTCCACTGGGCCCTCTACTGCCCCGCTCCCGATTTTTACTTCAAATTCTGATCTTTCATACTGAATATGCATTACGCCTGTTAAACACAGTGAGGATATTTGTCCTCCTGCACTATGCACCTCCACTTCTGGGCTCTGTCCACCACTCCAGTCCCACTCCTCATATCCATATCCAGAACCACTCTGGAAAAAAAGATTTTTATGCTTCATGGATTTAAAAGAGGCTCCCTCCTACATTTAGTAGGAGACTGATAGGTCCAATAGATTCAAGGACATTGTGTAGCTTCATGGATCATGCCCTTCTCCAGGAAACTAAGAAACTCCACTAAATGCCTTTACTGTGTAAACAAATAACTTTCACCCCACCCCCCTCATGAGCTGCATGTTGGAAAGCCTATCAAGATATTGAAAAACAGGGCTTCCCTGGTGGCGCAGTGGTTGGGAGTCCGCCTGCCGATGCAGGGGACGCGGGTTCGTGCCCCGGTACAGGAGGATCCCACGTGCTGCGGAGCGGCTGGGCCCATGGGCCATAGCTGCTGGGCCTGCGCGTCCGGAGCCTGTGCTCCGCGGCGGGAGAGGCCACAGCAGTGAGAGGCCCGCGTACCGCAAAAAAAAAAAAAAAAAAAGATATTGAAAAACAAATGGGGTCCTTTATCCATTACCAAAATTCCCCTTTATCTCCACCCTCTCCAGCTTAAAAATGTTAGCCACTTGAAGGCAGGGACTTTGGCTTGTTTGTTGATGTATTCTCAGTCCCAGAAAAGCACTTAGCACA
This sequence comes from Mesoplodon bidens, assembly GCF_964165515.1. Taxonomy (NCBI): domain Eukaryota; kingdom Metazoa; phylum Chordata; class Mammalia; order Artiodactyla; family Ziphiidae; genus Mesoplodon; species Mesoplodon bidens. The sequence goes on from NC_138167.1 coordinate 33,142,808, forward strand.
TAAACATTTGTTAGGTAAGTAACTACAGACCCTTGCACCCCATATCCTTTTCTTTACCTGGAAATTCGGTCACCAGCACTACTTATACCTTCATTAAGTCTCCACTTCACTTCCTCCCCATTCACTAAAAGTTATTTAAGTTGGCAACAAACGAAGAGGCAGGGGACCTACGTTTCTATAGTTAGTTCGAATATGCAACTAAACATTAGATCTAGTAACTGGTTCCAGCAAAGCAGACATATTTACTTTCATTGCTCAAAGTCAAGGCTTTCTGCAAGTTCAAAGGCACTAATTTTGGTGGTGGTCCCTCAGGCCAACTCTCACTAGCACGTTGGGGTCCTGTTAGGATTACTAATGCTTAACAATACCATTTGAGACAATTATTCTTACTAATCCCTATTATGGACCAGCCCTATGAAAACTTGGGCTTGACAAAGTAAGACTTTCATGGTATCTACAGCTTTGGGCAAAACAGAGAATAATAAGTGATGACAGCTTTGCAGAAACATCTCAACCAATTCACGTATTTGGTGACACTGTTCAGCTGGTCCAACATCCCTGCTTTCCAATGAGTCATAAAGGGGATATTCCATGACTTTCTGGAATGGAAGGTTTCTTTATGCACATGAATGAATTTTAATGAATTCTTGGTTCAGTGTTATAGCTGGGTCATTGTATTCTGTCTAAAATAGATGATCCAATGATATCATAAAAAGTGACTGCTATTTTAATAGAGGGGTGTTCTACAGAATCAAGAATGCCAGGTTACTGCAAGTTTTTTGTGGTTACAATAGATTTCTAGGGTTTTCTGGTGATTTCTCTCTCATGTCTCTAATCCAATGGTTCTCCAACTGTATTTCCCACACTAGCACCATCATTTTGGAACCTGTTAGAAATTCACAATCTCAGACCCCATCTCAGACCTACTTAATTTGAAACTCTGGTGGGCAGGGCCCAACAATCTGTGTTTAACAAGCCCTCCAGATAATTCTGATACTTGCTTAAGTTTGAGAACCACTAACCTGACTATACTTTGGAATTCTTTACATGGGGAAAAGGGTTTTCTGGTATTAGATATGACTGTGGCCTCACAGACATTGAAAATCTCATCCTCTCCTCTCTAAACCTTACCTACTCTGGTCCTTCATTAGCCTTGATGATACATCATTAGAGGAAAGCATACTGTTTCAGAAGCAGATCTAAGCTCTGGTGGCCTCTGCTCTGTGATTCTCCTAGAAGTTGATCTCAGCCTAGGCTGATTACTCTATCTGGGGACAAGTGGTATTAGGGGCCACAGCCACCTTTGAAATGTGTGGGCATTCCCCTAAGGGACCCTGATGATGCTCCTAGACAACAATGAAAAACAGAGGCAAATGTACACTCAGTTTATGTTAACTGAAGTGGACCCATTCATGTGATATCTGCATCACATGCTAGGCAAACAGATCTGCCTGATTTTACTAAGAAAGCCAGAATAACAGGAGACAGAAGACTCAAACCCAGGAAATCCTCTGACACCAGAGTAATTAGTGAAGATAATATGTCCGGCCAGCAGTGCCAGTCAGAAATCCAGTTCTACACTCAGATGGCCCTTCAGCCATGGAGTACTGGTGAACCTCTACCAGACCAAATATGTCTAATGCATAGAAACCATTTAAAATGTATAATGCAATCCACCAGGATTTTGGGTGGTCCCTAACTTCCCTAACTTGATTTGAAACTCTCTATTCATCCTTCCCTGCCATATCTATCATGAGTCAAGGGACTATTGGACTTGCTCACAAACTCAAATATCCCTGCAATATCACCACCTTCACTTCCAACCTCACTTTTGCCCCTAGCCACACCTCCATCCTATAGATGGGGTGCCTCCTCTGTGAAAATGACACACTTCCTTTTCTACATACCCCCACCCCCACCCCAATACCCCTGGCCCTGCACAGCACTATTGCTATTTTGTTCATTTTCTATCTCTTGGTGCTCAGTTATATGGGTCATATTTGTGGTCCTTTGTCTGTCTTCTCAGTGCTAATTTATTTTACAAATATTGGTTGAACACCTAGTATACTCCCAGCATTGAGAATACAGCAATAAATAAAGGTAATTATGCTTTCTTCCTGCCCCACCCTAGTTTTGAGCCTACTGGCTGAGCACTTATTTTGTGCCAGGCACTAGGATGATACATTTATATATGTGTACAGTTGACCTTTGAACAACTTGGGTTTGAACTACATGGATCGACTTATACCAGAATTTTTTTCAATAGTAAATACTACAGTACAAAATCCATGGCTGGTTGAATCTTCAGATGCCAAATGATGGATAGGAGGAACCGAGGATACGGAGGGCTGACTCTAAGTTACACCTGGATTTTCAAGTGTGAGGAGGGTTGGCCCCCTAACCCCTGCATTATTCAAGGGTCAAATGCACATACATTTCTTTCTTTAACATCTGAGGCATGTAAAATTAATATCTTTATTTTACAAATAAGGCAATTAAGGGTCAGATAAGTAATTTGACCAAGGTCATATAGCCGGTAATTGGAAGGCTTTGGATTCAAACTGAAGTCAATGCTCACGAATGTCATAAAATACTGTGTTGGCTGCTCTTACAAAGCCATTCTACTTCTTAGTGACAATTCATTCCCCTTCTCTCCAAAATAGTGACTCCATCCTATCATGAGCCCTTTAGATGAGTTGAAGTTAGCTGTGTAACCAAGCATTATTTGAGCAAGAAGAGCCCATTGGCTTATACGGATGGAATTTTTTAGACTTAGTCTTATGTCATCTGTTTGGAGCAACAACTCAACTAATTTTGTTCTCCAGCTTCTGTTTCATTCCATAACATCCAACAACCCCTTTGAATAACCTAACTTGGCTAGACCAGAATTCTCCCCCAGATCTTGGCATTTGTCCTCAGGCACTTAACATCTTGCCAGTGACTAAGTCACATTTCCAGACCCTTAGGACTGTGGGAATGACTAGTCTGGCCAACACTTTGATCAACCTCCCCGCCAGGGAAAGCACTGATCAGATAAAAAATTATATAATTTAAAAAATCATTAAAATTAATAAAACATTTTAGAAACCTAATTGTACTGGAAAACTCTGGAATAGTTCAACTTTGCTTGAATTTACATGATCACAATCATATTAAGTCATCCTCCAAGACAAACTTTTACATATGTGGGACTGTGGCCTATTTCACCTCTGGAAAACTCTTAACTATACTGATTCTACTAAATCTGTCCTGTGTTTTGTTTTGTGTTGTCTAACCCTTTGTGGTCATGTAGAACAAATCTATTCCTTTCTGCATAGCACTTAGTCAAATATTTTTATCATCTGCCATGCTCCTTGCTATGCCAAGTCACACCCCTGCAACCCCCATGTCTCCTCTATCTGGCTAAACTTCCGCAGTCCATTCAACTTTTCTCATACCAGGGTCTTCAGTCTCATCCTTATATCAGAGTCACCTTCTACACGCTCTCATTAGTCTAAATTTCTCCTAAGTACGGCATCCAGAATAGCACATGAACTTCTAGGACTTCAAAACACATCTTCCTTTTAAAAACTATTATGAAATATTCCAGACAAACAACATACATAAAGAATATTATAAATAACACTTATTTACCTATCACCAAGTTTAAACAGAATATTATCAAACAGATGAAAACTCCTAAGTATCCTCCCCTTCAGCCTCCTCTTCTTATCCTCCAGAGGTAATCACTGGAGGGTATCATAACAAACAGAATGATAATCACTGTTTTCTATTCCCATGTATATTTTTTCTGCCGCCAAAGAACATTTTACATTATCTTATATGCTGTCCATGCCATCTCAAGCCGATAACTATCGATCTTGTTTTTATAAACCTTCCGGAAGAGAGTTAGTGTAAGTAATAGCTCTTGATCTTTGTTTCCAGCTTTTCATTATCATTCCTCTCAATGATTTTTTTAAATGTTTAACTTAAATTCTTACTGTATTAATTAAGACAATTAAATCTAGAATTGACGACAGTGAAGAAGAGGACACTTGTTCCCCATCTTCTGATGTAATCCTTTCTTATAATTTGAAGGCATGTTTTAAATTTTCTATGCAAATATTTCTTCACCAATCTAGGTACTAAGATGATCACTTTGTGTTTTCTTTTCAGGAAGTTTGAGCCTTGAAAACTGTAATCTCTTCCCATTATCAGAAGTGATGTTAGTTTGGTTTTGTGAGCCTCTCTCAGGAAGATTACATTTTCTTCCATATCTCTGTGGTCCTGGAAGTCTATTAATAGGTTAATCTTCAAGCTGGATCTAACAGATATCTATGTGAGCTTTCCTGAAGAGCCTTAAGTGATTTCACATCTAACATATATTCTGCTCCAAAGTTAGTAGGAATTGACTACATTTTCCCATACTTAGGGACTGTTGATTCTGCTGAAATCTCAAATTCTTCAAAAGGATTTGATCAATAAAATAAAATAGGTAGGGAGGTGATAGGCAGCTTAAGATCTATTTTTAACACTGTAACTTCAAGAATATTATGAATATATATTTCAGAATATTTTCAATTTTCTGCTGTTTTAAACAGACCCTTCAGTGAAATGGTGTTTGATTTAGATGCTGTTGCAATTGAAATAAAACTAATTCTGAAAGTGTTTTTTTCCATATTAAAGAAAAATGGTTTTAGTCTCTGTTACCAAATGGATTCTATCTTCATTAGCCAGAAGGCAAAGACAAATCACTTCTGGCAGATTATACAAAGAGAAAGGCATTAAATATAGTTTATACCCGTGAGAAAGACTGTATCTGAAACTTTAATATTAAATAACCTGGAAAATGTACAAATCTCTGTAGTCATCAGAGTAGAATGCTAACCAAATGAATTATATAGCTTCAGTATTAGTAACAAAGTTTACCCTTTATTTGTCCAAAAGAGAAGCCTATGAAACAGAATAAACAATTTCTGGAAATAATGGATAAAATTAGCAGAACCACAAAATGCAAATAATATAGTTGAATAACCGTGATTTCCCTCTTTTTCCAAAAATTATTAAAATAGAGGAAATAATTAACCAATTCCTATATATTATTCATCACCAAAAATTAACAAGTGCTGCTAACACTTTAACATTTTTGCTTCAATTTTTAAAATTTAATAAAGGAAATAAAATATTTCAAATGAAGTTAAAATTCCCTTTGTCTCCCCCACCTCAGTTCTAATCTCCTCTTTTCCCTCTCAGAGGCAATTTCTACTACTTCACTGATCATGAATGTGATGTGTATCCTTTAGTTCATGCTTTTATACTGTCAACTGAAAAAAAAATGCACAACCTAAAGTTGAGAATTACGTTTTGTTTGGTGGACATACTGAGGATTCACGCCTGGCAGGCAGCCTCTCAGCTCTGAGGGACCTATTCTGGAGAGGTGAGGGAGAAACCAGGATATAAAGGAGTTTTTGCAACAAAAACTGATCAAGAGATTACTGTTCATTAAAGAAAAACCAGACATCTCAAGTTAATGAATTTAGCACTTTTCTATGTATGGGAAGATGCAAGAGTCTGGGCTCATTGAAATCACTCCTTTGAGATGCACCTTAACTATCTAAGGCCAGTAGCCTGTTTTTGTTTTTGTTTTTTATCCTGAACCCCTCATGGTGCATAGTTGGGGGAGCAGGGTGCAGTGGCTGTTGGCTTGAGGACCACAACATCTTTTGTTTACTTATATGGCAGGTGACATTCTTTGTCTACAATACTCACTACATCTAAGTGTTCTTTTTATTTGTTTTTAATTTACATAAATTCTTTCATATGGTATCTATCATTTCTGAAACATTTTCTTCACCATCCTATTATTCAGAACCATCAACGTTGATTAGTATAGATCTAGGCCCTTCACTTGAATTGCTGTATACATTTCATATCATAACACAATTTACTTTTTCACTAATGGAAAGTTTGGTCGTTTCTAATAGTTTGCTAGTTTAAACATGCTGCTGTTGACATCTTTTACACGTGCCTTCTTGTGCACGTGTGCTGTAGTTTCTCCAGAAATACATACTGTTCTGTGGGTGCTATTACCAAAACACTCTCCACATCAGTTGTACCAACGACACCTCCACCCCAGTGTTCCTGTTCCTCTGCATCCTCTCCAGGATATGGAGTGTCAGTGCAGGGAACATTTGTCATTCTTTTTGGCTACCCAGCACCCTGAACATCCTCCTACATTTGGAGAATCTCCAGTTATGAGGCTCCACTTCCCACTATAGACATCAACTCTCTCCTTCCCACCCTCCCTAGACTGCCAATCAGACTCACTCACACCAGATCATGAATGGAAACCCAGTGACTTAACAGGAAACAGGCACTCCTTAGAATCCACTCTTACTGGCAACAGCTACATTCGTTTTTCAGAGGTTCCAATAGCCACATTCTGTGCTGGTATTGGTGACAGGAACAGTGGTTGGTATTTAGGATTTCCGAAGGGTTGTGGGGTTTCAGTGGCCTGCAGTGGTGTGTCTTCTAATAGATAATTGAATGTACCTCTAAACAGGGTAGGCCCGGACGTTCCTTAAAAAACTAAAACTAGAGCTACCATATGATCCAGCAATCCCACTCCTGGGCATATACCCAGAGAAAACTATAATTCAAAAAGACACATGCACCCCAATGTTCACTGCAGCACTATTTACAATAGCCAGGTCATGGAAGAAACCTAAACGTCCATTGACAGAGGAATGGATCAAGAAGATGTGGTACATATATACAGTGGAATATTACTCAGCCGTAAAAAGAATGAAGTAATGCCATTTGCAGCAACATGGATGGACCTAGAGATTGTCATACTGAGTGAAGTAAGTCAGACAGAGAAGGACAAAGATCGTATGATATTGCTTATACGTGGATTCTAAAAAAAATGGTACAAGTGAACTTATTTACAAAACAGAAATAGAGTTACAGATGTAGAAAACAATCTTATGGCTACCAGGGGGGAAAGGGGGAGGAGGGATAAATTGGGAGGCTGTGATGGACATATACATATTACTATATATAAAATAGATAACTAATAAGAACCTACTCTTTAGCACAGGGACCTCTACTCAATACTCTGTAATGACCTATATGGGAAAAGAATCTAAAAAAGAGTGGATATATGTATATGTATAACTGATTCACCTTACTGTACAGCAGAAAGTAACCCAACATTATAGTAAATCAACTATACTCCAATAAAAATTAAAAAAAAAATAAATAAACAAGCAGGGTGGACCCAGGAAACAGGTTGCTGTGTTGAAACCATTGATTTTTGACAGACTAGCTGTGTAACCTCAGGCAAACTAAACCACCAGTCTCCACTTTGTCTTCTACAACATGTGGGAAATAATTGTACCTATTTTATAGATTTGTTGTGAGGATTAAATGAGCAAATACATATAAAGCACTTAGAACTATACCCACACACAGTGAGCAATGGGCAAATGTTAGCTTGTATGATTTAATACATTCTTTTCCTGTTTAAACTAACTGTGATTGGTTTCTGTAGTTTGCAACTACAGAACCGTGTCTGATCTATTCAGATGTTTTTATTTTTTCTAACTCGATGGATGAGAAATCACAGCTTATGAATTTTATTTCATTTTCCTCAATGCTAGTGAGTCTAAGGCTTTTTTTCATGTTTATTGGTCATTTGAATTTCATCTTCTGTGTATCTCTTGTTAGTAGCCTTTGTGCATTTACTACAGGGTTATCTTTCTTTTTCTTATTGAATTGTCTGCTGTCTTTATATATTCTGGATACTAAACCTTTGCTTTATGTGTTGCAAATAGCTTCTCCCAGTCTGTCCCTTGCCTTTAACTTTGTTTATAGTGTCTTTTATCATGCTGAAGTTTTAAATTTTGATGTGATGTGATCTAATTTATTACACTTTTCTTTTTATCAGTTAGGCTTTTTGTGCCTCATTGAAGTTCTTTCCTATGCTGAGGTCATAAATATATATTATCCTATTTTTTCTTCTAAGAGGTTGAAAGCATTTTTTTTAACTTTTCAGTGTTTATACTATATGGACCATGATTTTTAAAAACAAGTTATGAAAAAGTTATAGCAATAGTAACTTTCTATTATTTCTCGGCTGCTAGCTTACCAACAAGGAGTGCAGCAGAATTGTTTGTTCAGAAATTGTAGAGCCATTTTACTAAGACACAGGAAGCGAACAGGCTGATCCTCAGGAAAGACTGATAATACAAGCTGAGGAGAGTCTAGTTTTTTAGGGCCTTACTTCAGTAAAAGTAGTAAAAGTATCAAGTAAATCTCAATACATTATCTTGTCTTTTTAAAGCCCTTCCAATCACATGCAGACACTCCTCACATGTTTTAAATATATCTATCTGACTAACCAGAGGTCAGCAATTAAGCAGTTAGGGCTTAAGTCAGACTAAGATGAGTTTTCACTTCCCCTAAGGGAATTTTAGGCTGAAAGGGTTAAGAACAGAATGAAAGAGCAGCCTGGGAAAACCTTCTGGAGCTTAAAGGCTGCCAACAGTCTTGCCCTAGCCCTGCTCATGCTCAGCACGATGTCCTCTAGCCTCTGCATCAGTGCTCTCAGCTGAGGCTTAAAATGGATTGTGTCATTTTAAATTAATCATTTTCAAACTTCTCTCCATATCTATTTTGGCCCAGAACAGAAGTCTGGTGTTGCAGAATCTTTCCACCACTCGAATAAAAATGACTGTCTTCATTTGCTGCCACACCTCTCACCCAGGAGTTCATAGGAAGTTGAATTTTGGGTACATAAAATATAAATATTCATTTACTTAAAACTAGGTTAGTTTTGTTTGAAGTTGAAATCAGCGGGGCTCCTGTAGTGTAGTAGGAAGGGCCCAGCTGAGACCTCGGCAGTTACATTGTGCTAGTCTACCCTGGGCTTGAAGTCCTACCAATAGATACTTGAGATGTATATTGATGGGTTAAGGCGTTTGTTTTCAAACTCTAAGGTCCATTAAAAACAGCTGGAGAGCTTATGAAAGGAAAGGTTCTGGTTCAATAGGTCCAGAATGAGGGCCAGGCATCTGCCTTTTTAAATGCATGCCTAATAAAGATGGTCCATGAATGTCTTTGAGAAAATATAGGTTATGTTATTTCATCTCTAGGAATCTTCTGTTGAGTTCTAAACACCCAAGAGCAGGGTAATACATGATACATTCATGTGAATCAATGATCAGTTTTGCTAGTCATTGAAAATCCTTGGCAGAGAGGGATCTGGAGAGAAGAAGTTTTGGTGCATCAGAAAGGTCAAGGTACCAGGAAAGGCACAAGAAACTTGTGGACTCTGCACATGGGAGCAGGGATGGGTCACAGGGCATGCCTCACTAGCTGATCCAGCCTTTCCAGCTCTGCCTATGAACGTGGCTTGGTCCTGCACCCTCTTCTCCAGCTACATTCTCTCCCTAGCTGATCTCACTTTAAATGGGCCAATTTTATCATACGTAAATTATATCTCAATAAAGTTGTTTGGGTTTTTTTTAAAGCATATTGTATTCCGCAAAAGACAAAGTTAGGGAATTCAAAAAGATGGGTCATGGACTTCCTTGGCGGTCCAGTGGTTGGGACTTTGCCTTCCAATGCAAGGGGTATGGGTTCATTCCCTGGTAGGGGAGCTAGGGTCCCACATGTGTCAGGGCCAGAAGTCCAAAACATGGAACAGGAGCAATGTTGTAGCAAATTCAATGAAGACTTCGAAAATGGTCCACATTTTTTAAAAAAATCTTTAAGAAAAAAAAGATGGGGGCTTCCCTGGTGGCGCAGTGGTTGAGAGTCCGCCTGCCGATGCAGGGGACACGAGTTCGTGCCCCGGTCCGGGAAGATCCCACATGCCGCACAGCAGCTGGGCCCGTGAGCCATGGCCACTGAGCCTGCGTGTCTGGAGCCTGTGCTCCGCAATGGGAGAGGCCACAACAGTGAGAGGCCCGCGTACCGAAAAAAAAAAAAAAAAAGATGGGTCAAGAGAGCATATCCAAAATGAAGCACAAAGAACATTTAAAAAAAGGGGGGGGTGGTGATGACAAAGAGAGTATAAGAGATATGTGGGACTACACCAGAAGATCTAACACACATGTGATTGGTGTCCTACAAGGAGAAAAGAGAATGTGGCAGTAGCAACATTTGAAGAAATAATTGTGCAGTTTCTGAAACTGGTAAAAATAATTAATCTACAGACTCAAGAATCTCAGAAAATCCAAAGCAATAATAAATAACAAAGCAAACTACATCTTGGCACATAATAATCAAACTGCTAAAAGCTAAAGATAAGGGATTTCCTTGATGGTCCAGTGGTTAGGACTCTGTGCTCCCAGTGCAGGGGGCCCAGGTTCAATTCCTAGTCAGGGAACTAGATCCCACACTCCGCAACTAAAAGACCCCGCACTCCGCAACTAAAAGACCCCGCACTCCGCAACTAAAAGACCCTGCACGGCGCAACAAAGATCCTGCACACAGCAACGAAGATCCTGCGTGTGGCAACTGAGACCTGGCGCAGCCAAACAAATAAATAAAATTTTTTTTTAAAAAGCCAAAGATAAAAAAACATACTTAAAAGTACTAGAATCTCTCTTACCTGGCTTTTGCACATTGGTTCTAGAAGGAACAGACGGGAGAAGAAAAAGTGTTGGGAGAGTCTGGACCAAGTGATGACCTTCTCACAACTGGTGATGGGCCTGTTATAAAGGAAAAACCTACAGTTTTCCATTTCCTATGTAGGAAAAAAGCCAGTTTCTAATTCTGTGCGTCTCTTTTACTACTCACACAGAACACTTCATATCTGCCACTTCTAGTCATCGAAAGCACGAGGGTTTTCTCCACAGCAACAAGCAAGTCTCTGACACCAGCTGGGTGTCCTACAAGGTAACTCCATTCTGACACTGTTTACCCGGAGAGACAGTCAGACCCCCAGTGAGGGCTCAGTCCCACAACTCATCCCCACGCCCATTTCAGACGCCAGTCAAAAGCTTAGGTTATCACCTGTGCTTCTAACCGACTGGCTATACATCAAAGGTTTCAACAACGCCCTCCTCAGGTTCAATTAATTTGCTAGAGTGGCTCACAGAACTCAGGGAAATAGATTTGCCAGTTTATTAAAGGATATGGTAAATGATGAAGAGATACACAGGGAGGGTCCTGAGTGCAGAAGCTTCTTTCTGTCCCTGGGGAGTTGGGGTGTGTCATCATCCCGGTGTGCATGTGTTCACCCAACTGGAAGCTCTCTGAACTCTGTACTTTTGGGATTTTATGGAGACTTCCCTATGTAGGCATGATAGATCATTAACTCCGTTTGCAGCCCTTCTCCCTTCTCAAGAGAATGGGGGAGGGGCGAGGCTGAAAATTCCAAGCTTCCAATCATGGCTTGGTCTTTCCAGTGACCAGCCATCATCCAGGAGCCCATGCAGAGTTGCCTCATTAGAACAAAAGACACTCCTATCACCCAGGAAATTGCAAGGGTTTCAGGAACCCTGTGTCAGGAACTGGGGTCAAAGACAAAATAGTAGAACAAAAGATACTCCTAGTGCTCTTACCGCTTAGGAAATTCCGGTGGTCTCAGGAGTTCTGTGCAAGAAGCAGGGGCAGAGACCAATCCATATATTTTCTATTCTCTCTCACCTGGTATCCACCATGGTTAAATAAGGGTAATAGAAACTGGAGCTGAATGGAAAAACACTCTCAAAGCCAGGCTGGCACACGTCTAGCCTCAGGGATCTGGTGAACATAAGCTTGCCCTGAGTGCACTTTGGTAACAATGTTGGAATTTATACTCATTGATTTAAACCAATCACAGAGGCGTCTAGTGATGATGATGGACCACAGGGTAGGGGTGCCGGGGGGCAGGGAGGATTAACTCCACAGGGACCTCACCTGATACACATCAATAAAATAAAAGAGCTTCCTGAGCAAAGGAATGCAAAATGCCTTAGAACCACTCACAGCTGTGTTTGAATTCTAGCTGTAGCACTGACTGGTCATGTGACTCTGGGACTTCGCAAGCTTTTGATCTCTAACGAATGGAGATAGTATTTATCTTGGAAAAATCCTTGAGGTTAGATGAAAATATAAATGTATAAAATAGATAAGAATATACATAATCCTGGCATATTGGGTTGTTTACAATATTCATTTACCTTCAACTAGAAAATGAGAGGGTTCAAATTCCCAGGCCCCATTTTCTGATACCACATCATGGTGGCAGAGCTCTTGGTACACTGTGGCAAGGTTACTAAAAATTACTTTTATTTTAAAAGAGAGATTTCGACTTCGTTATTTGATATTCGTCTTATTCCCCAGAGACATGACTTTTTTCCAGTTAATTCAAAATTGTTTGCTCTGGGCTTCCCTGGTGGCGCAGTGGTTGAGAGTCCGCCTGCCGATGCAGGGGACACGGGTTCGTGCCCTGGTCCGGGAGGGTCCCACATGCCGCGGAGCGGCTGGGCCCGTGAGCCATGGCTGCTGAGCCTGCGCGTCCGGAGCCTGTGCTCCTCAACGGGAGAGGCCACAGCAGGGAGAGGCCCGCGTGCCACACACACACACAAAAAATTGTTTGCTCTACCACTATCGTCTTGCTTAAGAGTGTTATTTCAAAGGAAATTTTTAGCTTTTGGCATATCCAATATAAGCGAATAAATGCATTTTGAAAAATTATTTCCAAGGACCTTTTTGCAAAAAAGAAAGTAAAATGCTAAAAAGATGTGATCTAGAATGGATTGGCTACTTGAGGTTTAAAGTAAATGTAATAGAACTCAATCATCACTCAGGCCACCCCTCCAATTAGTTACATGGATAAACGGTTACCTGTGACTTTGACTTATAAAATTAAATTTAAGGAATAAAAATTTCCCTGTTCAGCATACATTCAAATTCACTGCTCATCAGAGTTAAACTTTATTGATTATAAATAATTTTCAGGTGTTTCTTTCAGAATTCTGAATATTTTGTCATACATTTCCCACTTCCTTGCAAAGGAATTCAAATCTGAATGCATTTTTCTTAGCTTTATTACAAAGATGACTCAAAAATAGCTTCAGGTGGAATTATCCCTGTAACATTTTCTGTGTTAGATGCAATCACTCTCTTATGAATATAGTGCTATATTTGGGGAATTTATTTCCAATGATATCCATTTCATTCTATACATCTCTGTTAATAAAGTTCCCAAAGATTAAAAGATCATTGGGGTAAAAAAAAAAAAATAGAGGGGTTTTATGCTTTCTGGATTTAGGAAAGTATTGAGTCCTTAAGCTCACTCACAATTATTTTTCTCAAATCTCCTTGGTATAATTTCATTTAAAAACTCTCACTCTACTGTGTATTATTGCAATTGGTTGTATTATTTAATCTGTGACAATGTTCTCTACAGTGAATAAAACATTTAAAAATGCAGTTCTTATCTAGCTGGGTGATTTTATAAATTCCTTATTTTGAAGGAGTAATGATTACTCTTTTCTTTGTGGTCAAGGTTGACAATTCCATTATTATATGTGATTCAGCAAACACATTAACCATAACGCTGTTTGAGAGTTATTCCATACTTTCCTCCTAGGGAAGGTTCCAACCACTCTATAGAGTTAAGAGAAGTGATAAACAAATCTCAAATATCACAGCATTCACTCCTGAAATGTTATCTCCCCTAGGGTGAAATTGACACTGCTTAAGAGTGCAGAGTTATGTTTCATGCTGTTTAGAAGAAGTAAGCAAGAAAGAAGAGGCCAAGTCATATTTCCAGGCAATAGGAATTCCTTCTATTTCATCAAGTATTCAAACGTCTCTGGGCTATAACTCAGGTCTCTGTCCTCTGTGTCCAACTGAAATTGCATAGATACCTGAGCTGGCAGAGCATCAAACCTATATATAAGCTAGGCTTTATCTAGGACATGAAAGCTGAAGTCTGTACTTTGAGCCCATACCCAGACTGGCAAAGCAAGATGGAAAATTTAATTCATAAGATGGAGAGAAAAAATAATTTAGATATTTCAAGACAAATTTTCCAAGTAAATAGTATATTCTTATTCTCTTAGTTCTGAGAGAACATAGCCTTCCAATGTAAACTGAAATTACAGTGTAATATCATGATATACTCACTATGGTGGATAGACTGAGATGATCCTTGATGATCCCCACCTTCTGGTCTTTACACCTTTGTGCAACCCCTTCCTCTTGACTGCAGGTAGGATGCGTGATGTGCTTCTAACCGATAAAATATGGCAAAGATGGTGAGCTGTCACTCCGTTATTACATCTTGTTATATTAGACTCTGTATTAACAAACTGGAGAGAATGTTGTGAGTGTGGGGCAGTAAGTAGCTAAGTTAGAGAAATCTATGTAACAAGGAACTGAAGGTGGCATCTAGGGACTGTGGACAACTTCTAGGACCAGAGAGAACTTCCAGCCAACAGCCAGCAAAAATCTTGGGCTGTCAATCATACGGTGGGAAGAAAACAGATTCTGCCAACAACCTGCAGGAGCTTGGAAGCAGGTTCTGGCCCAATCAAGCCTACAGATGAGAATGCAACCCAGCCGATATCTTCATTGCAACCTTATGAGACTCTGAGCAGAGGACTCAGTTAAATCGTACTCAGTACACGGGAACTGTGGTATAATAAATTTGCATTGTTTGAAGCTACTAACTTTGTGATAATTTGTTAAGTAGCTAGAAAACTAAGATACCTACCAAAATGGCAGGAAAGTCATGCAGAGAGTACCAAGTGTTGGCAAAGATTTGGAACAATTGGAATTCTCATACACTACTGGAGAGAGTGTAAATTCATTCAACTCCTTCAGAAAACTGTTTGCAAGCATCTCCTAAAATGGAATATATGTGCATACTATGATTCAGCAATTTCATTTCTAGACACATGACTAAAATAAATGCACACGTGTACCAAAACACATGTCCAATAATGTCCTTAGTCACATTATAATAGTCCCAAACTGGAAACAACCCAAATACTTAACATCAGGCAAATGAAAGAATAAGTTGTGCTTATTCATAAATAGAATGCTATACAGCAATGAAAATAAATGAACTACAAATACATACAACATGGAACTTACAAACATGATGTGGAAAGAAAAGTTGGTAATTTATATTAAATTCAAGAACAAGCAACACTAAACTGTGCCGTTAGAAGTCAGGATGGTGATTATTCTAGTGGGAATAGTGAGAGGGGCTTCTGCAGGCTGGTAATGTTCTATTTCTTGATACGAATGCTGTGACACATGGGTGTTTTCACTTTGTGATAATTCATTGACTCATACACTCACTATGTGTGACTTTTCTGTAAGAATGTTATACTTCAACTAAAAGGTTGACCTAAAGATAACAATATTTCCTCTGTACAGCCTCTCTAAACCTTTTATGCCTCCAATTCACCTGTCCATTTGTACTTTGGGCTCAAAAGAAGAAAAAGAGAAATATTAAAACTGTTAATAAGTGGTAAAGCCAGGAAACAAATCCACGTCACATGTTTGTCTAATAAAAGACTTCAGGCTTTTTTTTTTTTTTTTTTTTACTTATTTATTTTGGCTGTGTTGGGTCTTCGTTGCTGCACGGGCTTTCTCCAGCTGCGGCAAGCGGAGGCTACTCTTTGTTGCGGTGCACAGGCTTCTTATTGCTGTGGCTTCTCCTGTTGCGGAGCGTGGGCTCTAAGGGAGTGGGCTTCAGTAGTTGCAGCACGCGGCCTCAGTAGTTCTGGCACAAGACTCAGTAGTTGTGGCTTGCGGTCTCTAGAGCACAGGCTCAGTAGTTCTGGCATATGGGCTTAGTTGCTCCTTGGCATGTGGGATTGAACCTGTGTCCACTGCACTGGCAAGCGGATTCTTAACCACTGCACCACCAGGGAAGTCCCCAGGCTCTTTTATATATACATTTCTGAATTATTAGGATGTAGGTTTTATACAGCATGCCCTTTTATCCCTCAATACTCCAGTGTGTTTCTTCTAAGAAAATATATTCTTATATAAACCACAGTACAGTTATCAATTTCTGGAAAATTAACATGAATACAATAATTTTATTTAGTCACAGTAATTTTATCAGTTTTCTCAGTAATGAGTTTTCTAGAATTTTTCCTTCCTTCTTCCCTATTTAATCTATTGTCAGTATGAACTCATGGGTTTTCAATGGTTAATATAATTCATTGTTAGTGTTAATTATTTTGATGCTCAATTTCCCCAGAAATTGAGGTCCCTATGGAGGTCCCTTCAAACTGTCTCTGTATCCTTTTGCCAAGTTCCATAATTTTTGAGCTCTTCCTTATCTTCTCACAGAAGATGTACTAGGCTTACATTTTATTTTCCCTGCCCCAGCCCTGAAGTCAGCCTTTCTCCAAGGTACTCTGTTTGCTTTTAGTGGAAAATGATATTAAATACCAAAATTTAGGTCCCAGGTGTGGTCATTGTTACTGGCGTCCCTTACTTCTAGCCCTCTTGAGAGACATATATGAAGATACACAGATACATATATATCCCAAAGACACCTGTAGGTAAGAGAGCATAATTGTTGGGGTTTTTTGAGCATATTTGTTATGATGTGATTTCTTTTGTGTTGATTGCTACTTATCTTGTATGAAACGTACAGGATTTAAGCTATGTTAAGTAGCTCAAAATGGCATCACGGTGGTCAACGTGAACTTCCATATTAGTTGTTTTGAAATGCCTGTGGTAGGACTGCGGGTGTCTTAGACTGAGAAACTAGAAGAGTTACTTTAGATAAGGAATTTGTTTGACCACTGGAACAGAAGAAGCAACTGATAAAGAAAAGACACCCTGGGAATAACTGTTACACTCTACCAACAGACTCCTTAAAAAGAGACCCAGCAACTTGAATGAAGGCTCTTCTCTGGGGACTCGATTCCATGTTGATGAGAGCTGATCCAGATGAGAGCTACTGGAGGCCCTGTCAGAGCAGAAGGCAACTTCCCACTCACGCTCGTCATGTGACCCAGTAGGGGGTCAGAGACCGCTGCTCGCGCTGGGACGCCTCCTTCCCAGACTTCTCCTTGGCGTGGTTCCTTACTCCCTTTTCCCTACTTTGACTGACCTGTGTTGTGTGCCCACTGTGTGCAATAAACCGAGTGATTCCTGAATTGAAAGTTGGCTACGTTTTGTACAGCATCATACAGCATCTCTAATCCCCTGATTCTTACCTTGCCTTGTGGCTGGGCCCTGAGACAAATGGTACTAAACAAGCAGGGCTTTCTGTCAGTTTTATTGCCTCTTTACTTCTGAGTTCCTAACCTTTCCTCTAGGATCACCCAGCCCGGTCTTCCCACCTACATAAATGCAATTACACAGTACTTTGTAGTTTATGAGGCACTTTCGTGGACATTATCTCCTTTGATCCTCATAACAATCCTCTGATAGAGCCAGGACAGTGTCATTCTCACCAATTTCTAGAAGAGGAAACTAAAACTCCTAAAAGTTAAGTGACAAGTTCAGGGTCACATTGATAACAAGGGCCTAAAATCCCAAGTCTGGAGTTGTTACATTACACCTCACCTTCCACAAGCGAAAGCTCATTAGCCCTTGAACTTGGCTGGACACTTCTCTGAGTCCAGGTAACACACAGGGAAGTTAGGAGTTCCCTTCCCATCTATGTGACTACTCAATCCCCAGCTTAACCCATACTTACACATGTGATGGGTGAGAGAACTGAGCTGTTTTATTTCTAACCTTATGTTGAACAATATAATTTCTCCTCCTTAGTTCCTGTCCAAAATAATGTGGTAAACAACTAACACATTGAAATCCATCATTTTGAAGACAAAGCACTCTACGACTAATGAAAGTATGGCATAAGTGGAAAAGCAAACAGTCTGCATCTTTACAAAATCTTATCAGAAAGATTCCATGTTTAATCATTTATGAACTTAAGGAATCTCTGTCAAAAATGCAAGTTATGAGAATGTTATTTGTGAGAAGAGTCCCAGATATTTGGAAATAATAATTTTAGAGCATTGCGTTATTATACAGAGTATGTGTGTCTATCTTATCTAATACCATTCTCTCTACAGAAGTCATGTTGAATGAATTCAGTCCTATATCCATGTTTATCTCTAGCTTTATAACCCTGACGTGTATACAAAGATAGAATTTTATGTGACAGTTGTGAAAGATCATGACGTCTTACATTTGCATTACATTTCTCCTAAGAGGAGATCTTCCATGAGCACAGAAAATTGATCTGATTCACCTAAATAATGGGGCAACCACAAAACCCCTCAGAGCCTTTTTGCTTTGCTTTGAGTAGCTTTGCTTACAGGAGGCTTAATGCTCTCCTTTGAGGGGAAAAAACACCTCATACCTTTTATAGTTGAAATAGCTGTGTTCTGTTAGGGTTTCCTGGTATTATGGGCTGTTGGTTATTCTTCCCCCATTTAGACTATAGGTAGTGTATATCATCACTTCCTGATTCTGTGGGAGACATTGCTAGTTAACAGTTTTTTGTCTTTTTTCTTTTTATACATATTTATTTATTTATTTTTGGCTGCTTTGGGTCTTTGTTGCTGCACTCAGGCTTTCTCTAGTTGCGGCTAGCGGGGGGCTACTCTTTGTTGCAGTGCATGGTCTTCTTGGTGTGGTGGCTTCTCCTGTTGCAGAGCACGGGCTCTAGGAGCACAGGTTTCAGTAGTTGCAGCATGTGGGCTCAGTAGTTGCGGTGTACAGGCTCTTCAGCGCAGGCTCGGTTGTTCTGGCGCGCGGGCTTAGTTGCTCCGTGGCATGTGGGATCTTCCCAGACCAGGGTTCAAACCCGTGTCCCCTGCATTGGCAGGTGGATTCTTAACCACTGTGCCACCAGGGAAGTCCCACTTTTTCTGTCTTTCTCCAACCATTCATCATCCTTTCCAAACCCCTCTCTCCTCTGTTGTTCATTCATATGTACTCTCATAGTTTATAGAGGGAGCATAGTTCAGTAGGAAAAGCATGGTATTGGGAGTCAGGAAGACTGGATTATGTCTCTACTTTACCCAGAAATATCTGTGTCACTTTGACCTGATCACTTTACTTCTTTTGGTTTCAGTTATCCACAACCACTACCATCATTATCATCCTTGAAGTTCTTCAAGCTCTGAAATTCTGGCTTCTGTTTCAAGTAGGAAGGTATATACTAGTTTAACAGTAACTAGTTTAATAAGAGGAATCCCTCCACTCTGCTTGATTCTGATATGTGCCTGTATGCACATAAATATGGGGCCTAAATAAAACTGAATATTATGATTCTCACTTAGGGAGTGGGACAGAGAGTCTAAGTGGGAACTTTATTCATTCACCTATCAAGTATTTATTGAGATCTTTCTGTAAGCTATCTACTCTTCTAGACATTGCAGATACAGCAGTGAACAAGACTGCTCAAGGACCCTGATGTGATGAAGCTTCCATGTTAGATGTGTGAAGAGAAAAAGAATAAATATATAAAAATATTTTTTAAAATTACAATTTCAAATAGTGATAAATAATATGAAAAAAAATAAAATAGAAAAATGGAATGGAAAGGAGCCAGGAAGGTGAGCAGGTAGTTCAGAATAAATCATCAAGAAAGGCTTCTCTGGGACTTCTCTGGCAGTCCAGTTGTTAAGACTTCACCTTCCAACACAGGAGGTGAGGGTTCGATCCCTGATCGGGGAGCTAAGATCTCACATGCCTTGCAGCCAAAAAACCAAAACATAAAACGGAAGCAATATTGTAATAAATTCAATAAAGACTTTAAAAATGGTCCACATCAAAAAAAATCTTTTTTAAAAAATAATTCTTCAAAAATGTTTTAAAAAAAGAAAAGAAAAGAAAGGCTTCTCTGGGGAGGTCACAGCTAAACTGAGCCCTCTGGCCAGTCATACAAAGATCTGGCCACAGAACTTTCAAGCAAAGGGAGCAGCACGTCAAAAGAAAGTTTTTCCAAGATGGCTTTGTGTGTTGGAGGAAGAGAATGAAAGCCAGAGTCACTGCAGCGTAATGAATGATGGGGAGTTATTGGACCTGAGGTCAGAGAGGTGAGCAGGGCAGGTGAGGAGTCCCTACTGACAGAACAACTTTTCTTCATGTGGCAGGAATGTTGCTTGCAGGGCAGGGTTCTTTCTCGTTGGGAAGAGCCAAGTGTGTCACAGGTGTGGGATCAAGTGACATCAACTATCAGACCATCTGGGCCAATCATTGATTTAGGTCTCTTTTACAGAAATCCTAAATCCAATTGGAAATCTAAGGGTGGAAATCCACATTTCAGTCTACAGCATTTACCATATTTTTCCTCTGAAAAGGCCCATTATGTTCAGCAAAGGAAACCTCAGCCTTTCCCTGAAAAGTGGATCATGAGAGACAGTAATTGAGAAAGAGAGAGAGAGAGAGAAAGACAGGGAGAGAGAGAGAGAAACACCAGTGACAGATGACGCAGCATTAAATCATTCAACTAACTTGTTGGTAGGCTGGGAAAGGCAATTTACCTCTCTTGATGTCTGTTTTGACAACTATAAACTGAAGGCTTAGACAAGGTAATCTTGAAATCCCTTTTCCATGCTATAGTGGAATTGTTTATTTGTAACTCTAAAATAGCTTTTTAAAAAAGATTTTCTTGCTATTTAAACAGTCTCTGCCATATTAGACTTAAAACAAAATTGAATAAGAAACATAAATTTTTCTAAAGCAGATTGTATTTTACACTTCTATCCTCAATCCTGTACATAAGTAATTTATATTATTCAGATTATTTATTTCCATTAGCACATATGTTCTCATTAAATTTCATTATGTTAGCTTGTCCTCCATACTTTGAACAGGATAAATTGAAGACTGAGTCCTGTATCACTCCACCAGCGACCATCATCTGGGGTCACTCATCTAATCACATAGGAATCTGCATATTTCCTTTATCCCTATTATATCATGAAAACTTGGGGTTGCTCATTTAATCAGGTGAAAATCTACATACCTCCTTTATCACTAATATATCATACAAATTCTACCTTTTTTTTTTTTTAACTTTTGTAAAACTCAAGGCAACATTTACCAGTTTCCTGGTATCCAGAAACTCTCCTACTCTGCAAGCTTCCTTAAAGATCAGCAAACTAATCCATAGAACTAGTACTTGACACTTAATTTAATTCATTAACCTCCTGGAAGGTTAAACTCATTTGAAAGTAAATCCTCTCTGATAACTCTTAACATAGGTAGGATTTCAATTCTTTTCTACCATTGTCTAATCTACATTTCCAGTGTGGCCATCAATTTCTATCACAGAGAATATAAAGTAAAATCAATATATTCTTATGCTTCTCTTCAATCTAGACCCAATAAGAATGTCCTTTGTTATTTTTTATAAGTTTTAATTCTTCCTGGCCATTTATCTTTCTGATAATATTATAGTTTGGTCCATGCCATTCTTTCTTTATTTTTTAAAAATATTTATTTATTTTATTTTTTATTTTTTTGGCTGTGGCGGGTCTTAGTTGCGGCACACAGAATCTTCTTTGTTGAGGCATGAGGGATTTTTCCTTGCGGCACACGGGCTTCTATCTAGTTGTGGTGTGTGGGTTTTGTCTCTCTAGTTGTGGCAGGTGGGCTCCAGAGCGCATGGACTCTGTAGTTATGGTGTGCAGGGTCCAGAGCGTGTGGGCTCTGTAGTTTGTGACACACAGGCTCTCTCGTTGAGGAGCGCAAGCTCACTAGTTGTGGCACCTAGGCTTAGGTGCCCCATGGCATGTGGATCTTAGTTCCCCGACCAGGGATCGAACCTACATCCCCTGCATTAGAAGGCGGATTCTTTACCACTGGACCACCAGGGAAGTCCCCATGCCATTCTTTAATGTGTCTTAACTTGTATGTTCTTCTTTTCATATTTTGTTTGCTCATTTGCATTAAAATGCCATTTTATTTATGGGGCAAAGGATATTGGATAGGCAGTTAACAAAAGGGGAAATATAAATGTAGACAAAACATGGGAATACATGGTTTATCTCACTAGTAATCAAAGTAATACAAATTAAAGTAATGAAAAGACACATTTTACCTATGAAATTGGAGAAGTTTAGTAGATAGTATAGATAAGGGTGGGGGGATATAGAACCTAACCTATTTTGCTGGTTGGAAAAAAAACTTGTATAATCTTGCCATAAGGCATCATTTGATGTGCACCTTTGATCTGGCTCTTCTCTTTCAAATAACTTTTCTTAAGGAAATAATCAGTTATGTGCACTTATTTCTAGAAAGATATTTACCATAGGACCATTAGTAATTCAAAGACATGGCTAACAGCAGGGATTATGACTGGGTAAGTGGATTATTGTACATCCTTTCTATGGAATTCTAAATCTATTAAATTTAAACTGTTGTTGTACAAAAATATTTAATGACATTTCTCCATAAATGTTCAATAGCAGACAATGCAGTTTGCCTATCTAACAACCATCTTCCTCTTTTTATTATGGTAGACTCCCAATTTAGTTCAGCTGTCCATTCCTCCATTCCTCTCCAACTTGACTTGAGTAAATCCTAAATTTAAGCCAAACGCGGCAGTTCTCTTCTTGCAGTTCTGGCCAGTGACTTAAGGAGAAGTCTGTGGTTATGTATGAGGGTTGCTTATGGGAAAGGATTCCTGCTTTTAAAGAATCACACTGCAAAAGATGAAAAGAAGTAAAGATCAGTTACTTTGGCTGGATTTTGTCTTTTCTGAATATGATGCAAGGAACTGTTCCAGCCATTTGTGTCCATGAGAATAATTAACAATTTCCAGCACTCTTCATTGCTCTGTGTAAATCCATGTTTCTGTTCATTTTATTTTCTGCCTGGAGTACTTTACAATTTCTTGCAGTGTGGGTGTGCTAGAGATGAAATTTTCCAGCTTTTGCATGTTTGAAAAAATCTTTAGCTCATCTTCATTACTGAAACATATTTTGCTTGTTATAGAATTCTAGGCTGAAAGGTTTTCTGTCTGCTTTAAAGATTTTTCTCCACTGTCTTCTCACATACATTGTCTCCAACAATAAATCTGCTGCCATCCTTATCTTTATGTCTATACATAATGTCTTTTTTCTCAGGTTACTTTTAAGATTTTCTCTTTGCCACTGGTTTGGAGCATATCAATTATGATGTTCCAGGGTGTGGTTATCTTCGTCTTTCTTGTGCCTGGGGTCCATTTAGCTTCTTGGATTTGTGAGCTTATAGTTTTCATCAATTTGGAAAATTTTTGACCATTATTATTTCAATTTTTTTCTGTTTCCCTATCTCTCTCCTCTCCTATGGAGACACTAACGACATGTACATTAGGCTGCTTGAAGTTGTTTCACAACTAATCAATGTTATGTTCATTTAAAGAATTTTTATCTCTCTGTGTTTCATTTTAGATAGTTTCTATTGCCTTATGTTTTAAAAATCACTAAAATTTTCTTCTGCAGTGTCTGATCTACACTTAATTCCAACTAGTGAATTTTTCATCTCAGACATTGTAGTTTTTATAACTGGAAATTTTATTTGTGTCTTTTGTTTATACCTACCCTGTCTCTACTTAACTTTCTGAATTCATGGAATACAGTTATAGTAACTCTTTTTATGTCTTGTCTGGTAATTCTAACATCTGCATCAGTACTGGATCAATTTCAATTTATTGATTTTTCTCCTCACCATGGTTCATAGATTCTTGCTTTTCCATACCTGGTAATTATTTATTGGATACCAGACATCGTGAATTTTATCTTTGTGGGTGCTGGATATTTTTGTATCCCTATAATTATACTTGAGCCTTGTTTTAGGATGCAGTTAAGTTACTTGGAAAGAGTGTGATCCTTTGGGTCTTGTTTTTAAGATTTGTTAGGCAGCATCAGAACAGCATTTAGACTAGGGCTAATTATTTCTCACTATGGAAGCAAACTTTTCTGAGTAGTCTACCAATGTCCCATGAAGGATGAGGCTTTCCAGTCTGGCTGATGGGACTAGGCACTATTCCCAGCTCTATGTTAGTACTGAGCACCATTACCTCTAATCCTTTGAGTGGTGCTTTCCTCAGCCTCAGGTAGTTTCCTCACACATGTGTCCTTATCAGTACTCTGCTGAATACTATAGGGTAACTCTCTGCAGACCTCCAGAGTTCAACCTCTGCACAGATTTCTCCAATCTGTTACTCTGTCATATGAATTCTAACCACCTGAAATCTCCAAAATTCTCACCTCTATCTCCTCATTTCAGACTTGACCTGGGTTCCCTTTTCCTGAACTACAGCCTGGAAATGCTCTCAAGGCAGCCATCCAGGGCAATTGTAGGGCTTGGCTTATATTTTACCCATCTTTTAGGGATGACTGTTCTTAGTTGCTTCATATCCAATTCCTTGAAAACAACTTTTTCATATACTTTGTACCTTTGTTTTGTTGTTTCAGGTGAGGGTAATCCAAGTCTTTGCTACTCCATCCTATTTTTTTGTATTTTTAAAATGTTCTCTGATAGCTCATCAGAGAAATTTCTCTGGAGTCACATTGATCTTTCTTTCTTTTTTTTTTGCAGTACATGGGCCTCTCACTGTTGTGGCCTCTCCCGTTGTGGAGCACAGGCTCCGGACGCACAGGCTCAGCGGCCATGGCTCATGGGCCCAGCCGCTCTGAGGCATGTGGGATCTTCCCAGACCGGGGCACGAACCCATGTCCCCTGCATCGGCAGGCGGACTCTCAACCACAGCACCACCAGGGAAGCCCCACATTGATCTTTCTAGATGCCTCCCACTTGTCTTCCTCATTTACAGAAAAATATTTCTGCAAATACTCATTCTAACATTTAATATAACATCATTATAATCTCAGTATAATATCCTGAGACTATCTTCCATTTAGCTTCATGGATATTTTGGTAAACATATATGGTCCTCTGAATTTCCATTTGCTTCATCACATATCCTTGTAGTTAGTCAGGGCCATGAGACTAGTTCTAATGAATGGCCTGTGAGTGAAAGTGACATGTGCTGTTTAAGGTCAAAGATTTTAAAAGAAAGAGTGAGTTCTCCATTCACTCCCTTCACTGTCACAGGGAAGGTTGAAACCCCAATTGGAGATGGCAGCACCAGGGGATGGTGGACATTCCATCAGTCTGAGTCGTGACTCCCTAACAACCTGCCATTCAATATGTAGTGTGACCAGAATAAACAACTGTTGTGTAAAACCACTGGGATCTGGGAGTTAATTTGTTAATGCAGTAAACATGGCCTAATCTGACTGACACACTCTAAAATAATATACATCTTTTCTACAAACAAATATGTTTTCTTAATATCTAAGTTGTAGTAACAGAATTTCAAACAAATCTCAACTTCTTGGAAATAACAATAATAATCTTTTAAAAGCTTCTCTAAGGGACTTCCCTGGTGGTGCAGTGATTAAGAATCCACCTGCCAATGCAGGGGACACGGGTTTGAACCCTGGTCCGGGAAGATCCCACATGCAGTGGAACAACTAAGCTCGTGTGCCACAGCTACAGAGCCTGTGCTCTAGAGCCTGCAAGGCACAACTACTGAGCCTGTGTGCCACAACTGCTGAAGCCCTCGCACCTAGACCCTGTGCTCCGCAACAAGAGAAGACACCACAATGAGAAGCCTGTGCACCACAACGAAGAGTAGCCCCCACTCTCCACAACTAGAGAAAGCCTGTGTGCAGCAACGAAGACCCAATGCAGCCAAAAATAAATAAATAAATAAATTTATTTATTTATTTAAAAAAAAAAACCTCTCTAAAATAATTTTGGAGCGGACTTCCCTGGTGGCGCAGTAGTTAAGAATCCATCTGCCAATGCAGGGGATGCGAGTTTGAGCCCTGATCCAGGGAGACCCCACATGCCACAGAGCAACTAAGCCTGTGTGCCACAGCTACTGAGCCTGTGCTCTAGAGCCCAGGAGCCACAACTACTGAAGTCCGTGCACCTAGAGCCCGTGTTCCCCAGCAAAAGAAGCCACCACAAGGAGAAGCCCGCACACTGCAATGAAGAGTAGCCCCCCTCGCTGCAACGCACAGAAACAAAGACCCAGCGCAGCCATAAATAAATAAACAAACAAACAAACAAATAAATAAATAAAATTTAAAATTTGTTTAAAAAATAATTTTGGAGCAAAAAATGTGATTACAAGCTATTTAAGAAATAATGACAATGAGGACACTTCATAAAAATATATGAAATGCTGCACATCTATTTGCAAAGAATTATTGATAGCTGATTGAATTTAATACTAGAAAATGCACATGACCAATAAGCTTTCTCCAAGCATGATTTAATGTTAGGAAATCTACTAATATAAAGCATCCATATGAAATGGTTAAAGAAGAAAAATAATCTCCAAAGATGCTGCACAGAAACCTTTCACTCAGATTAAAAATATAAATAATAAACCCTTAGTCAATGAGGACTAGGAAGGTGATTCTTTAAAATTATAATGAAAAACCTATCTCAAATTAACTATCAATATCATGCTTAATGACTAAACATTGAGATTTCTTGTTTAGAAGTAATAAAAAGATAGACTTTATCAGCCCTCTTATTTACCATTTTCCCACAAATTTTGGCCATTGTAAGAAAATAAAAAGCAAGAAAGTATAACTGTCATTATTTGAATAATCTGTTACCTAGAAAACTCAAGGGAATCAAATGAGAAGATTTTAGAAGCAATAAAAATGTTTAGCAATGTGACTACAAATAAATAAAAATTATATTTTTATGTACCAGCAAAATCCGACTTTGAACAAATGAAGGCAAATTGCCAGAGAGCACGCAAGCAGGCCTCTGCGACAGCATTTCTTTCTTTTTTTTTTTTTTTGGCGTTATGCGGGCCTCTCACTGTTGTGGCCTCTCCCGTTGAGGAGCACAGGCTCCGGACGCGCAGGCTCAGCGGCCATGGCTCACGGGCCCAGCCGCTCCGCGGTATGTGGGATCTTCCCGGATCGGGGCATGAACCCGTATCCCCTGCATTGGCAGGCGGATTCTCAACCACTGCGCCACCAGGGAAGCCCTGACAGCATTTCTTAAGGAAACTTATAGAGATTGAAGCAGTAGCATGGCCTGTGAGTTTAATATTGCCCTTCACATTCTGAAAAAGCACATACAGTTCTAGCAGGGCCAGGTGTCAGATACCAGAAGGATCCTGGCCCAGGGATACAGGACTTATAAACTGCTCAATTGGGGAAACACCAGATTCTCCCCAAGCATGATCAAGAGAACAAGAGAAGTTTATTCTTCATTATTGCACTGCCACCTTAGCATTCACGGTTTGGGAAGCACCAGTCCTTCTTTTGATATTATTTGGGGACTGTGGCAGATTCTATTACCCAAAAATGGCCACAGCAATATTTCTGATCCCACATGCTCTTCTAGAACCTTGCCACACTCCATCAAGAGTAGGGTCTATCTAGCCTCTCCTTGAACCAGAATCTGTGCGTGACTTCTCTGACCAATAGAACACAAAGGAAGGAATATTCGTGACTTTCAAGGCTAGCACAACAATAGGACACAGCTTCAACTGGTGCTTTCTTTCTGGGAGGCTGGCATTGGGGAAACCAGCCTCTATGCTGTGAGGAAGCCCAAACCAGCCAATGTGGAGAGACCAGATGGAGAGCCCTGTGTGGAAAAGAACTGAGGCTCCCGCAGCCAACAGCAAGCATCAGCTGGGGGCATGTGAGTTAACAAGACTTCAGATGATTTCAGCCTCCAACCTCAAGTCTTCTAGCTGAGCCTCACACAGTAAGGGGCAGAGAGGAGCTGTTCACACTCTGCCCTGACCAAATTCTTGATCTATAAGTGTAACAAACAGGTGTCTTATGCCACTAAATGTTGGGTAATTTGTTATGCAACCACAGTAACTAGAAGGGTGACAAGAGTTTAAGGCTTGCATTTGGAGCTTATAGGGCCAGTGGCTGGATCTACCACCTCAATATTATGCCAAAATTGATTGTTTTAACACTTGGCTTTATCCAAGTTCCATGAAGTTCTGCAGAAGGCCAATTCTCTGAGAGCCAGTTTCAGGGGCTCAAGCATGTTAACCATTACCTCTGAACCAAACAGAAAATATAAGGGGAAAAGGTCACATTCATAACAGCAAACAAAACATCTAGAAATTAACAAGAAATCTGTAGGGCCTAAATAAAGAAACTCATTTTTCTTCCTAAAGAACATAGAGGAGGACTGGTTTATCTAGAAGAAAACATTCAATATTAAAAATATGTTGGGCTTCCCTGGTGGCTCAGTGGTTAGGAATCCACCTGCCCATGCAGGGGACCAGGGTTTGAGTCCTGGTCCGGGAAGATCTCACATGCTGCGGAGCAACTAAGCCCCTGCACCACAACTACTGAGCCTGCGCTCTAGAGCCTGCGAGCCACAACTGCTGAAGCCTGTGCACCTAGAGCCTATGCTCTGCAAAAAGAGAAGCCACCACAATGAGAAGCCCGTGCACCGCAACCAAAAGTAGCACCCGCTCGCCGCAACCAGAGAAAAGCCCGCGCAGCAACAAAGACCCAACACAGCCAAAAATTAAATAAATAAATAAATAAATAAATAAACAAATAAAATATATATTAATTTTCACAAATTAATGTATAGGGTTAATGTAATTATAATGGAAAATCTGAAAGGATTTTTCTTGAATTTTATATATTCTAAACTTCATCTGGAAAAATAGAAAGAAGATATATGAAATTTTGGAATAATAATGGTATCATTCAGAGTCCAATCAGGAGACAGAAACAAAACAGTAATTCAAACAGGGAAAGTTTAATAATAAAGATTATTAACTGTAATAAAGGATTGGAATAATGAAGGGTTAGTCAGAAGTAAAGAGAGCTAAAGAATATAAAAATAGCATCTATACTAAGCAGCCATGAATTCTAGGGCTACTAGAAGGAATAACCTCCCCCAGGGCTGAGATCTAGACCTTGTTGAAGGCACAGCTGTGGCTCACTGAATGGCAAAGAAGTCACTGTTGTACTGCACCAGTGGAACTTGCTTGAAATTTGCATTCTAGATGCTGGGGAAAGCTGTTCACTGGAAGATATCTCACTAAAAGCCTTTTATCACAAAACTGTCCAAAAGGAGTGCTGGGGAATCTGTTGGCTGCTGGTTACTCCAGACTACTGTGTACCGCAAGAGCTGGGCACTAGATAATCCATGCCTGCTGCAGACTGCCAAGGGAGCAGCACTCCAAAACTGAGACAGAAGGCATCTTCTCTTGCCATGTCTCTTTAGCGCCCTCTACTGACAATGACTGCTATCATGCCAGCTGGCCAAGGAAAATATTTTAAAGACCCAGCTCCATTTTCCCAGAGCATTCGATGAAGGGTAAATTTGGAGCTGAGTCAATACATTGGGTACTGGCACAGAAGGTGATTTGGATTACCACTACCTGATGCTAAAATATGCTTTAAAACTGTAATGATGAAAACAATATGAGAGTGACACAAGCCTAAAGAAGCTAATGGAAACGAATAAGAGAATAAAAAGCTCAGAAGCAGATACATATATATATATATATATATATATATATATATATATATTCATATGTGATATACTTAGCATTATTATGTGTGTATACATAAGTACATATGTGTGTATACATAAATATATAAATTTAATATATTAAAGAGGTAGCATTTTGAATCATTGGGAAAATAAGTCATTATTCATTAAGAAACTTAGCATAAGATTAGATTTCTATTCCACACCATACACCAGAGAAATTTCAGATGTATTAAAAAATTAAATTCCGGGCCTCCCTGGTGGCGCAGTGGTTGAGAGTCCGCCTGCCGATGCAGGGGATACGGGTTCGTGCCCCGGTCTGGGAGGATCCCATATGCCACGGAGCGGCTGGGCCCGTGAGCCATGGCCTCTGGGCCTGCGCGTCCGGAGCCTGTGCTCCGCAACGGGAGAGGCCACAACAGTGAGAGGCCCGCATACCGCAAAAAGAAAAAAAAAAAAAAAAAAAAATTAAATTCCAGAAACCTTGATCCTTTAATTATTACTGCATCAACTGACCCCGGTTCCACCAATGCAGCACAACTTCCAACACCACTCCACTTGCTGGCATCCATGACAACAAGTAGGACTCTGATAGAGAAAGCAGTCCTCTTCCAATTTACTTGAAGGAGCTTAATCTGGAAATCAAGAGCTCGGCTGGAAGAGTTTCAATAAGACACATCCAGGGTGATAGGAAAAAAATAAAGGTTCAAATAGAGGATGCTGTAGGATAACAGCAATGCTGAGCTATGATATTTGCATACCACCACAGAGAAATAGGTAGCTTATCATTTATAATAATGCTAAGTATATCACATGTGAAAATGTAGAATGGTAGTTGAAAGATTGAAAAGGTTATGCCAATAGAAACATCATGATGCTTGTGAGGAGCAGGAATTATTTACTTCCTCTTAAGGCAGTCCCAGTAGATGAAGCAAGAGATTTTACTAAAGAGAATGGTCTGTCATCCTTTGAGACACCCACTCTAAACTGCACAAATTTAGAGTTGTTTTACAGGCAGTCTTTCCAGGGATATAACACATTGTTTCTCAGAGACAAATGAAAGATGTGAAAATGATCTGTCTCTAAACAACAATATAATCCTAATTAAGTTTTTCCAGCCACTAATAAAAAGTCAAAAGTACAAAGAGGTCATAACAAATAAACCAGTTCTCTTCTAGCTTAGAGTGCTGTGTATGATTTAACTTGCAGATCATATACTTAAAAATATATGAGATTCACATAGCTAAAAACTGTATTCAGTTTTTTTTTTTTTTTTGCGGTACGCAGACCTCTCACTGTTGTGGCCTCTCCCGTTGCGGAGCACAGGCTCCGGACGCGCAGGCTCAGTGGCCATGGCTCATGGGCCCAGCGGCTCCGCGGCATGTGGGATCCTCCCAGACCAGGGCACGAACCCGTGTCCCCTGCATCGGCAGGCTGACTCTCAACCACTGCACCACCAGGGAAGCCCCTGTATTCAATTTTTAAAAGAAAGCCTTCTAAATTTGCTCAAAAATAGGGTTAAATATTTGTCTGAACTCTGAGAACACAAAGTCTTTCTGAACACAACAGCAAATGAAAAACTAATTATGGAAAATATTGATATATTACCTAAAGCTTTAAATCTCAAACATGAAAAAATACCATAAGTACAATTTTAAGGCCAATTTTTAGAAGAAAAACTTTAAAAATTTATGAAAATTTAAAATTATCATTAATATGTAAAGAGTTCTAGTAAATCAAAAAGGAAAATGTAAAAGTCAGTAGAAATTATGCCAAATACATTATCAGTTACTTTTAAAGTAATCTAAAGCCAATAAATATCTTACCTCATTATTAGTCTAAGAAACATAAATTTAAAGAAAAATACATTTTTCTATCAAATTGGCAAATATATTTTAACTATATCAAACAGCTTTGAATTATTCATATTCTTTCATCCAGTAATTTTATTTCTATAACTTTATCATAAGGTAATAACAATGGATATTTACAAAAGAGTATGGCCAAATTTGTAAATGATAGCATTAGTTGTAATTGCCTGAAAATGGAAACCCTTTAGAAGTTCAACAATAGGGGACTGGGTTAAATCAACTTTGATAAATTTCTACAATAAGAGAAATACCATAAAGTAGTTGTTAAAAGCACTGACTCTAGTTTTAAATTAGCTAGAGTCAAATCTGAATCTTATAATTCTTACCTTCAGAGCCTTGGCCAAGTTATTTATTTTCGCTAAATCTCAGTATAAATGGGGATCCTAAAAATGCTTAACATGACGACTGACATGAGCATTAACTGAGATAATCCAATAATGCACTCATTATGTAGTGTCTGGTACATAGGGCTGATGAAAATTAACTCAGTATTTTCTTTTAATAGTGTATCATGTAGACATTAAAATAATGTCTCAGAAGACCATGTAATAAAGTGGGAAAATGTTTATGATGTACTGTTAATGGAAGAAAGCAGGGTATAAAATTTTTTATAATGTATAACACAAATTGTATAACAAGAGAACCATAACACAGGTATTAAAAAGCCAGGAATGTACATCAAAATGTTAACAGTGCTTTCTCTAGATTACTATTCTATTTTCTCCTTTGTAATTTTCTACATTTTTTGCATTCCTCTGCAATGAACACCTATTTTGTAATAAAAAGTGATTATCATGAATAAAAATGTAATCTGATACATGTCTAGTTTTCCTCTCCTTGACTATCACAAAATATTATACCACATCATTTTATTTTTCCAAGGTTCTAGCACTTAATCAGCAAATTCTTTCATGGAGGCTATGATTAGATCCAAAGAAACATTTTTTTCCCTTCACTGCTTTTCTTGCCTTTTGGCAGATAGAATTATCAGGAAGGCATGTCAAGAATGTATTTTCCTGGTAATAGTTGATTTAATGCCAGTGTCACTTTTAAAGTGGTGGCTTGATTTTTTTCCTTTGGACCTTGATATGATTAAGAGTATAGGTATAATAGTCCATTGTTGATTGCCAATATTCAGTAGAAATTTTTTTCCTTTGTTAGAAATAAAGCCAACATAGCATCTATTTGCACCTTTGTGTATTAACTATTCTATGTTGCCTAAACAACAAATATAGAATAATGTTTATAATGATAATGATGATAATAATAAAATGATAATATTTTAAGTGCCAAGTACATAATATATGTCAACAAATATTTGTTTAGTATTGAATAAAATAGAACTGAAACTGGTATCAGGCACTGTGTATAAAACGTTCATATTCAATTTATTAAATTGTTAATAAATTTCAGAGATGTGTATTTCACTATTTTTGGACAGAAGACTTTTATAAATTTTTTGCGTAGGAGCCCCATATTTAGCTTTGGGGACCCATTTAATTTAACTTGGGGACCCATATTTAACTTTGTCAGTGGGGTGTGCTATTCAGGGCATCCTTGACAATAGCAATTAGTGACATTTTTTTCTCCCTTTTGTAATAAATATCCCTGCATTTGCTGCCCATCCTACAAAAGCCCCTGTCTCCACTATTCTCCCAGAGTCTGCATTCTAAACCCTTTGCTCAACAGAGAATTCCATATTTATTATTGTTAAATAAGTACTGCTGTTATGCTTTTTGTTATTATTGTTTGGGTGTAAAACACCATCTCCTCAACTCACATTTATCAGAATGCTCAGGAATTAGCAGTTTCACTCATTTTACTCCATAAACCTCTCTTCTAGATTTCACCTAATGTCAAAACAATAGGCTCTTTCTTTTTAAAATCTCTCAGAGCCATTACTTTCCTTTCACTCACGTTATAATCACCTTTATACAACCCTCAACATATCATATCTAGAGATAATCCCCTTCTTAATTACAGTATCTCTTTCTTAAATTCATCCTAAAGGATCTTATAAGAGAGATCTTCCTAAAGAGCTGCCAAAAGACCTCATGGTTAGGAATTTGGGAACTTGGGATCTAATCTCAGCTTTGCTCCTTCAAACAGTGTGACCGCATGAAAACCACAAACTCCTTTAAGACTCAATTTCCTCCTCTGTGAGGGAGAGGGGGTGGGGCCAGGATGGAGCGGGAGTTTGGGGTTAGCAGATGCAAACTATCATATATAGGATGGATAAACAGCAAGGTCCTACTCTATAGCACAGGAACTATAGTCAATATCCTGTGATAAGCCACAATAGAAAAGAATATGAAAAAGAATAGATATACATTTTTGTATAACTGAATCACTTTGCTGTACAGCAGAAATTAACACAACATTGTAAATCAAGTATGCTTCAATAACATTTTTCTTTTTTAATTTTCTCCTCTGTGATTTTAAGACCAAGTTACAGTAGGAGCACAATAAAGTTCTCCAACGGTGAAAGAGATAGAAGTAGCATGTCGTACAGCTTTCCCTACTCCTTTAGATCCCATAATCTCCAAAGTGACAACATAGTTATCAGTGGCTTAAATCCAGGTGAGATATACCCCTAGCACCACCACTGATAAGGGGTAGGAGTCTCCCCAATCTTATTGCCCAGGTACCCTACAATTTCACTGCCCTATAACACTTCTAAATCACATGCCTCCCCAACTTAGAGACCATCAGTGGCTTCCTATTCCTATCTATTCATTAACTCAACAAATATGTACTGAGCACTTAACATGTGCCAAATCTTTTCTGGGTGTTTAGTGAGAGGAAGGTGTCCTGAGAGCATTTGAGTTTTGCAGGGAAATCACACAATTTAAGAAGCAGTAGCAATAAAATGTGATATGTGTTTGGTAAAAGATATCATGTGGGCATTTAATTGGAACACTTAACCTCATCTGGGGAGATCAGAGAAAAATTACCAAAGGAGATAAAGTCCAACCCTCTTTTCTTCCAAGCTTTCCATCTTCTAATCCCACCTACATTTTTTTTTTTTTTTTTTTTTACTGTGTGTTTGCTACTCTCCCTTGCGTACCCTACTCTCCAATCAAATGAAGAATGCATTCTGTGCTGAGTGTCCTCTACACTGTTATAAGACCACTGTCTTCTTCTCCATTAGAAAGATATATATCCTGGAACCTCTCTCTCCTGCCTATTGCTAAGCCATAGATATTTCCAAGCAGTATTTTAGATGTTGGGGAGCTTTTCATTCTAGCCTAGCAGCAAAGTTTTAGGGGCATGTTTTTCTGGGCTGATTTTATAACTAGTTTGTCTCCTTTACACTTACTTCAAACTCTGCTGTTCAACCACCACTGCACAGCAGTCTATAATCCACAAAGTAACTTACTGGACTCGTTGCACTAAGGTACAATCATTTGCTCCAAGGAAGTTCTTCAATGGTCCCCTCAAGGATTCTGGGGATGTTTGAAATCCATCGAGATATAGAAGTATGCTGGAGACTTTGAAACATATTCTAAAGTAGCATCTGGGTCCCTTGTTGTCAAGTCAGGCATGGGTGCATAAAATAGATTGAGTCCAACTGTGCCCATTATGTACTTGTGCTTCACACCATTAATGATGGGCGAGAAATCAAATCAAGCATTTTCAGCGCTATCTCAACAAGCCATTCCACCAGGAAATCATTGCCTTCAGTCAATCAGGCACTGTGAAGTCATTTCAAGTATTTCCATCACTCCCATTTCAGCCAAATGCTTGCTGTGCTTCCAATAGTACAATCCTTTCTGAAAGGAGTTTAAGATACAAATTGATATTTGAAGGATTAGACAGGACAGTGGTTGAACTCTGTTCTGAGCTTGGATTCTGCCACTCATTCCCTGCATGCCTATCACAAGACACCAGCCCTCCCACACCTATTTTTCCATTCGGAACTAGAAATTGCTGGCTCTGGGGAGGTATGTGCCTAAAAGAGTATCTGTGAAATTCGTGGAATGCTTTGAACAGACTGTCATATAATTTAAGTTCATCACTACTGATATTAATCAGACGTTTTTCTTGACACATTATTCATGTCAATTAATTAGTATAATTACTAGTACTCAACTTTGTCTTTCACAATGAGCATAGCACCTCTTTTGTCCTTATTCTTTTTTTTTCTCTCTTATTTGCAGTTAGCCGTTTTTGTTTTTGTTTTTTTTCTTTTTGCGGTACGCGGGCCTCTCACTGTTGTGGCCTCTCCTGTTGCGGAACACAGGCTCCGGACGCGCAGGCTCAGCAGCCATGGCTCACGGGCCCAGCCGCTCCACAGCATGTGGAATCTTCCCAGACCGGGGCACGAACCCGTGTCCCCTACATCGGCAGGCGGACTCTCAACCACTGCGCCACCACGGAAGCCCTGCATTTAGCCTTTTACTTAGCAGTAATCAACCATACATACTTGACTCATGGAAAAAACAACACATTAATCATTATGAGTCATTTAATAAATTCTTTTATTTTTGAGAAAAAAAATACTCCCTCCCCCAAATAATCTCTACTCTCTGCCAAGATTTAATACAGTGGCTGTTAATAATTTTTCCTGCCATTTTTACCTATAAAAAGCTGAGAGTCTGAAAGCCAACAGCATTTGATCAACTTTTTCATGCCTTATGCAATAATTCGTTCACCTTGGAAACATTAGGATTGGCCTCAGTGAGGGACTGAAAATTCTCTTCATTGCAAGACTGAAGCATAGACATAGCCTGAGGCAGTCTGAAGTTTTGACTTGGAATTTACATCAAACCTTGGCACCATCACTTAGCTGGGGGTTAACGCAATATTGAGCCAACCTAAGGCAAAAATCATATAGAAGGTAAAATCTACTTCGAATGCCGTCCTCCTACCTTCTATTTTTATTTTACCCCAGTATCCTTATGCTGTCCATAGTTCCCAATTTCTTCCCAGCTCTATTCCCCGCTTATGCTTTTCTCTTCCCCTATGAAGTTCTTCTAGTCCAATATTACCAAAATCCTAGAATCTCAGAGTTGGAGAAGAATACAAGCTTGTCTGATTCAAACATCTAGCCAGTGCATCAATTGTGCCTACAATATTTGTCAGAATATTTTCCAGCTTCTGCTTGAAATCTCCTGAAATGAGAAGATCTCCATATCCTCTGGAGGTAGCCCATTTTATTGTAAAGATTAAAATAATCTTGGGCTTCTCTGCGGCTGTGGTGGCGGTGAGGGTGGCGGCGGGCTGGGTACGGGGCTTCCTGGGAGGAGGCGGGCCGGGTGCGGTGTCTCGGGGTCGCCGCTGAAGGGGAGGAAGCGGCCTGGGCTGGGCGGCGGGCGCCTCGCGGTGGACGCTGAGGTTGCGGAAGTGCTCTGGTTATTCAAGCGCTCCGCTTGGGTGAGGAATTGTCGTTGTCAGCGTCGGAGAACTTAGGAGCGCAGCTTTACACCAGAACTCCGGTTTGGCACCTGTTCTTGTAATTAGGAAGAAGGGAGAGTAGATTTTGTACGTCTCGAGACAAATCGTTATATTAGTAAAAAATAGTAATGCTCCCTCCAGACAACCACCAGGTACTAACAGCAGCTTTTACCCGTGAAGGGGTTACGTGCCAGGCTCCGTTCCGAACCCCTCACATCCACCGGGTCATTTCGTCTTTCTAGGAATCCTGGCAAGTAGGTAGTAGTCTCCTCCTTTTACAGATGAAGAAACGGAGACGCAGATAGGTGAACTGACTTCTCATAGTGACTCAAGTACAGAGTTGGAAGAGTGTCAGCCTAACTACATATTATATATAGTATATAATGTGTATGTTACATGCATATTACTGTGTGTTGTAGCTTGGAGAGAGCATAAGGAGAGCAAAAAGATATTCCATTAACGTTTCAGCTATACGAAACACTGATGGAACTTTGTGCAAGAACTGCGTAGCCTTTCCTATTAGGCCCCTGGAGTAAGTAGGGCAGAAAAAAAAAAGATTAAAAGAATCTTAATTGATTAAAAGAATTTTTTTCCATTGGATCAAAATCCTCTGTTAGTTTCTACTCATGTCATTCATTTTGTTTGTCTATTGAGGAGGGGACAATTGGGCAGAATCTTTAAGGGTAACTCTAAGCGTTTCCAGAGAAGAGAGGATGTCTTCACCTCCAGCTGGACAGAGAAAGCAGAAAGAGCAGGATATGAAAAAGCACAGAAAATTTGGCTGCAAGTAGTGTGGCGCAGATTGTTTTACCCCTCCTTATCTGTTTCTTTCATGTCTTGGAGAATCTTTCATCCTTTACCAAGCATGTTCTTCTCCAGGACCTTGTGCTACCAGAGATCACCTATGTTATCTTTTGTATTTCTGTCTCTCCTGCATCCTTTCAATAATGCTCAAGTCTTCCCCAACATAAATGCCTTCCATCAACCCTGCCTGGCCTCAAGTTGCCACCCTCCTTCTTCATTTCATAAATAATTCATGGCAAGAGTCACCCATGCTTCT
This sequence comes from Mesoplodon bidens, assembly GCF_964165515.1. NCBI lineage: Eukaryota > Metazoa > Chordata > Mammalia > Artiodactyla > Ziphiidae > Mesoplodon > Mesoplodon bidens. Next base: position 33,180,617 of record NC_138167.1, read on the forward strand.
TAAGGTGTGGTTCATAAACAACTCACATCAGACTCACCCAAGTGCTTATTTAAAAAGCAGCCTCCTGGATCCAGCTTCAGCACTAATAAAAGCTATGTGGCAATCTGTAATTTTTTTCTTTCAAATCAAAGTTGTGCGCCAATGTATATAAAATAGATAATCAACAAGGACCTAGAGTATAGCACAGGGAACTATACTCAATATTCTGTAATAACCTATATGGGAAAATAATCTGAAAAAGAATGGATGTATGTATATTTATAACTGAATCACTTTGCTGTACACCTGCAACTAACACTACGTTGTAAATCAACTACATGCCAATATAAAATTTTTTAAAAGTTGCTCTAAGATTTGAGAACCACTGAAGTAACCAATTGTCCCAGTGTCTTCAATCCACTGTACAAAGCCTCTATCCCATCTCTTTACTAGAGCAGTGCTTTCAAAGAGCATCAGTAGACGCCACAGTGTTAACCCCACAGTCTCTTCTCTATAGCAACTACCCCCCTTTTTCTAGAGTTGAAAAGTGCAATAACTTCAATGAAATATTTACTAGGTAATCCTTTTTTAAAATTTTTAAGGTTTTTTATTGAAGTATAGTTAATATAATATAGAAATATATACATACATATATTCTTTTTCAGATTCTTTTCCATTGTAGGTTATTATAAAATATTGAGTATAGTTCCCTGTGCTGTCCTTGTTGTTTATCTATTTTATATATAATAATTTGTATTTGCTAATTCCAAACTCCTAATTTATCTCTCCCCCACTTCCCCTTTGGTAACCATAACTTTGTTTTCAAAGTCTGTGAGACTGTTTCTGTTTTGTAAGTAAGTTCATTTGTATCATTTTCTGGATTCCACATATAAGTGATACATGATATTTGTCTTGCTCTGCCTGACTTACTTCACTTAATGTGATAATCTCTAGGTCTATCAATGTTGCTGCAAATGGCATTATTTCATTCTTTTTTATGGCTAATATTCCATTGCATTTATATACCACATCTTCTTTATCCATTCATCTGTCGATGGACATTTAGATTGTTTCCATGTCCTGGCTATTGTAAATAATGCTGCTATGAACATAGGGGTGCATGTATCTTTTCGAATTAGAGTTTTGTCCAGATATATGCCCAGGAGTGGGATTGCTGGATCATATGGTAGCTCTATTTTCAGTTATTTAAGGAACCTCCATACTGTTCTCAGCAATTATCCCTTAAAGTTCTAGCCCCTTGTTTTCTGAAGTCACCAACTTTTGGTGATTTTCCTCCTTACTTTTGACTCCCCTTTCTCTGTTCTTTTCTCTGACTCTTCACTTGCTCATACTTCAAATGAAATTGCTTTCCAGGTGCTCATCCATGACCTTTTTCTCAAACTACATGTGTTCCCTGAGGAGTTCTTCTAAACAATGGCTCCAATTCCCACCTATATATCTACGATCCCCAGTATCCATGATCTGTTCCAACTCTATTACAAGCTTCCCACTGGTCATAACAAATTATCAAAGTCAACATTTAAAAAATAGAGTCCTCTCCATAGTCCCTCCTCCTCCAACCTGTTTCTCCATTTTTGAGTTAATAAGATATCAGTGAGGGTGCTTTTAACGTTAAGTAACAGAAAACCCAGGCCTAATTAGTTTGAACAAAAAGAAAAATGTATTATTTCATATAATGAGAATTATGGAGATAGGTCAGTCCCTTGATTGGTCAACTCAGAGGCGAAATGACATGAAGCAAGACCCAACATCTTCTGTTTTTACTTCCTGCCATTTTCAGTCCATTGGCTTATCCTCCTCAGGCGGGCCTCCCTTGAGATCACTGCTGCTGTTCCAGACATCGTATCAAGACAGGGAAGTGTCCACTGAAAGAAGGTAAGAGCTATTCCTTTTTCTGTTTGTCTTTATATCAGAAACAAAACAAAACAAAATCTTTCCCAGGAGCCCGCTAGAAGACTTCTCCTCACATCCCACTGGCCAGAATTCTGTCACATGCACTTGTCAAAATCACCTACTTTAAAATGGAAAGAAAGGGACCACTGTGGTAGGCTTGCCCCTCTCACACCATGTGGTTGCCTTGAGGATGGTGGGTGTCTGAATAAAGTCAGGGTTCTGTTAGAAAAGAGAGGGACTTCGCTGGTGGCCCAGTGGTTAAGAATCTGCCTGCCAATGCAGCGGACACGGGTTTGATCCCTGGTCCGGGAAGATCCCACATGCTACGGAGCAACTTAGCCTGTGCACCACAACTACTGAGCCTGCACTCTAGAGCCTGCAAGCCACAGCTACTGAAGCCCGCATGCTCTAGAGCCTGCGTGCTGCAACTACTGAAGCCCACTCGTCTAGAGCCCGTGTTCCGCAACAAGAGAAGCCACTGCAATGAGAAGCCCATGTACTGCAATGAAGAGTAGCCCCTCGGGCTTCCCTGGTGGCGCAGTGGTTGACAGTCGGCCTGCCGATGCAGGGGACACGGGTTCGTGCCCCGGTCCAGGAGGATCCCACATGCTGTGGAGCGGCTGGGCCCATGAGCCATGGCCGCTGAGCCTGCGCGTCCGGAGCCTGTGCTCCACAACGGGAGAGGCCACAGCAGTGAGAGGCCCGCGTACTGCAAAAAAAAAAAAAAAAAAAAAAAGAGTAGCCCCTGTTCGTTGCAACTAGAGAAAAAAGCCCACGCACAGCAACGAAGACACCACGCAGCCAAAAAAAAAAAAAAAAAAGAGAGCAGGTAGTCGAATCAGTTATGATTAGGTTTGACCCAACTCAACGGTAGTTTAAATATATAAAGAAATCCAGAAGCAGACAATCCAGGACAGTTGTATTAGCTCCATAAAGTGATGAGGGGTCCAGGCTCCCTCTAAACTTTCTGTTCTTCTGTATGAGGCTTCCATGCCACAGTCCAGCCAGCATCTTCATTCTAGACAATAGGGTCCCAGAAATGAAAGAGAAGAGCCCAATCTCTTTTAAAGAGACTGCCCAGAGGTCCCAGGCAAGGTTTCTACTCACATTGTAAAGGAAACTAGTAAATGTCATTTTCAGCCTGATACGTTGTCCAGGGCTTTGTTACCAAAGAAGAAATTCTAATGGGAAGCAACCAGCAAACCTGCAATGGGGTGAATGGTCATATAGGCTGCCAATCATGTCTGCTACTCCCACCATCCACCTCAAGCCATCCAAGCTAGAAAACAAGCATCTCTGTTTATTACCATTGACATACTCAGTAGCACACTGAGCCCCAGTGATTTTGTCTGTAACAGATGGAACAAACCTTTTCTTTTATATGAACTCCCACTGCCTCTGCCTTAGATCAGACCTTTACGATATCCAGACTTTTGTAATATCTTCCAGTCCTCTCTGTATCTGGACTTCTTATTTCAGTCTCTTCCCCACACTACCTTCAGGTTCTTTCTTTTTTTTTGCGGTACGCGGGCCTCTCACTGTTGTGGCCTCTCCCGTTGCGGAGCACAGGCTCCGGATGCGCAGGCTCAGCGGCCATGGCTCACGGGCCCAGCCGCTCCACGGCATGTGGGATCCTCCCAGACCGGGGCACGAACCCGTGTCCCCTGCATCAGCAGGCGGACTCTCAACCACTGCGCCACCAGGGAAGCCCCTTCAGGTTCTTTCTTAAACTCAATTCTGATTTACTAAAAGAACTACAATAGCACTCTACAGCTTACAGAATAAAGTTAAATCACTTAGTATGCCAATCAAAACTCTCAATACTGTGACCCCCAACCAACTTCCTACTATTCCCTGCACTTTAGTCACTTAAGACCAAATCCTTTTAGAGCCACCAGCTCTGATTAATTTAGTGATTTTTGTTTTGATAATATATTACAATATGCTATTAATTTATATTTTTCCCCTTGCTCCATGGGCTGCCAAATGATTTCAGCCAATGAGATCTCAATGTGATTTTTCCTAAGTTATGAATATTCTGCAATGTGTATGGCCTCTTTATCATTTATTTTCAAGATTTGGCAAAGAGTTTGAATACATGATGGCTAACTAAAGGTGTGCACATTATATTCTTGAACTGATCACAAAGGAACAAATGGAAAATAACTACCTGGACTTAAAAGGCAGGGTTTTCATTTGTTTGTTTAGGTTCTTTTCCAGCTTTATTGAGGTATACTTGACAAATAAAAATTGCATGTATTCAAGTTATACAACATGATGTTTTGATATTTGTATACATTGTAAAATGATTGCTACAATCAAGCTAACTAACCTATTCATCACTTCACATAGTTATGATTTTTTCTGTGTGAGAGAACACCTAAGCTCTATTAGTAAATTTCAAGCATACAATACAGTATTTTTTTAAGGTATACAATGTGATGATTTGATACACATTTATATTGTGCAATGATTACTGCAGTAAGATTAGTTGACACATCCTTCACCTCACATAATTGCCATTTGTTGTTGTTGTTGTCGTTATGGAGAGAGCATTTAAGATCTATTCTCTTAGCAATTTTCAAGTATATTATATAGTACTGTTATCAGTAGTCACCATGCTATAATTAGATTCCCAGAACTTAATCCTCTTATAACTGGAAGTTTGTACTCTTTGACCAACAGTTCCTCATTTCCTCAGCCCCTGGCAACCACCAGTCTATACTCTCTATTTCTGAGTTTGGCTTTTTTAGATTCCACATATAAGTGAGATCATACAGTATAAAACGCAGGTTTTGGGAGCTTCCCTGGTGGCGCAGTGGTTAAGAATCCGCCTGCCAATGCAGAGAACACGGGTTCGAGCCCTGGTCCGGGAAGATCTCACATGCCGTGGAGCAACTAAGCCCGTGTGCCACAACTACTGAGCTTGCGCTCTGGAGCCCGCAAGCCACAACTACTGAAGCCCATGCACCTAGAGCCCGTGCTCCGCAACAAGAGAAGCCACTGCAGTGAGAAGCCCGCGCACCGCAATGAAGAGTAGCCCCCACTCGCCACAACTAGAGAAAGCCCGCGCGCAACAATGAAGACCCAACACAGCCAAAAACTAAATAAATAAAACACACGTTTTAAGGAGGCTCAAGACATCCTCAAGGAGGTCGGGGGGAAAAAAAAGAGCAGCAATGCACATATAATTAGGGATTGGTGAAAGTCCTTTGATATTTGAGAAGCGCTATAAATGTTACTGTAAACCAGGAAGATTAACCACGTATTATTTAAATTGGAAGATGCTTAGGTTGGAGACACATCATGACTCCAGAGATTTGAAGACAAATAAAGAGAAACAACTGGGGGATGATACTGGGATAATATTTCCCAAAATTTATGCTATAATAACCCATATGTATTGATTTAGTTAGTGCTTTTATTTGTAGGAATGAATCCTACTTTCAAGTACTGACAGGCAGAAACAGATTTATCATGAAGCTAATTAAGCTTAAGCATAAAGACCCCACCAGTACAAGTGTTTTCTGAGTTCATGGCAGGGTCATAGCTCTGTGTCCATGTAGTTGGATAGGTATTTTTAATAATTTAAAAGTGATAGCAAAGCTGCAAAAATAAAGTTGGCTGGGGCTTCCCTGGTGGCGCAGTGGTTGAGAGTCCGCCTGCCGATGCAGGGGACACGGGTCGTGCCCCGGTCCGGGAAGATCCCACATGCCGCGGAGCAGCTAGGCCCGTGAGCCAGCTGCTGGGCCCGTGCATCTGGAGGCTGTGCTCTGCAACGGGAGGGGCCGCAGCGGTGAGAGGCCCGCGTACCGCAAAAAAAAAATAAAATAAAATAAAGTTGGCTGTTGCCAATTGTTCCAATTATGTGCTTTATAGCAAACTTAGGACGATGTATTGTATTTACTTTTTTTTGTATGGCTTTTTTTTTAAATTGAAGTACAGTTGATTTATAATGTTGTGCTAGTTTCAGGTAGACAGCAAAGTGACCCAGCTATACACATACAGATACATCTATTCTTTTTCAGATTCTTTTCCATCATAGGTTATACATGATATTGAATATAGTTCTCTGTGCTTTACAGTAGGTCCCTGCTGTTTATCTACTTAATGTATAGTAGTGTGTATCTGTTAATCCCAAATTTCCAATTTATCCTCTCCCCTCCACCTTTCCCTTCGGTAACCACAAGTTTGTGCATCAAGTCTGTGAGTCTATTTCTGTTCTGTAGATAATTCATTTGTATCACCTTCCTAGATTCCACACATGACATCATATAATATTTGTCTTTCTCTGACTTACTTCACTTGTGTATGATATTCTCTAGGTCCACCCATGTTGCTGCAAATGGCATTATTTCATTCCTTTTTATGGCTGAGAAATATTCTATTGTATATATGTACCACATCTTCTTTATCCATTCATCTGCCAATGGACATTTAGGTTGCTTCCATATCTTGGCTATTGTAAATAGTGGTGCTATGAGCATTGGGGTGCATGTACCTTTTTGAATTAGACTTTTCGTCTTTTCAGGATATATGCCCAGGAGTGGGATTGCTGGTCATATGGTAACTCTATTTTTAGTTTTTTGTTTGTTTGTTTGTTTGGTTTTTGTGGTACGCAGGCCTCTCACCGCTGTGGCCTCTCCCGTTGCGGAGCACAGGCTCCGGACGCGCAGGCCCAGCAGCCATGGCTCACGGGCCCAGCTGCTCTGCGGCATGTGGGATCCTCCCGGACCAGGGCACGAACCCGTGTCCCCCGCATCGGCAGGTGGACTCTCAACCACTGCGCCTCAAGGGAAGCCCTATTTTTAGTTTTTTGAGGAACCTCCATACTGTTTTCCATAGTGGCTGCACCAATCTACATTCCCACCAGCAGTGTAGGAGGGTTCCCTTTTCTCCACACCCTCTCCAGCATTTGTCATTTGTAGACATTTTAATGATGGCCACTCTGATTGGTGTGAGCTGATACCTCACTGTAGTTTTGATTTGCATTTGTCTAATAATTAGCGGTGTTGAGCATCTTTTCATGTGCCTGTTGGCCATCTGTCTTCTTTGGAGAAATGTCTCTTTAGGTCTTCTGCCCATTCTCTGATTGGGTTGTTTGTTTTTTTGATACTGAATTGTATGAGCTGTCTATTTTGGAGATTAACACCTTGTTGGTTGCATTACTGTATTGCATTTACTTTTAAGTCTCTTTAGTCTCTTTCAGTCTGAAACTGCTCCTTACTCTTTCCTTGACTTTTATGACCTTGGTGCTTTGAAAATGACAGACCAGATATTTTGTAAAATTTCCCTCAGCTCAGCTTCGTCTGATGTTTCCTCAGGACAGGAGTCAGCTTTTGCCTTTGTAGCAGGAACATCACAGAAGTAATGCTGTGTTCTCATTGCATCTTCTTGGGTAGTACATGATTTCCATTTGTCCTACCACTGCTGATGTTAACTTTGATCATGATTGAGGTGGTGTCTATTGGGTTTCTCTAGTCTAAAATTACTCTTTTTCCCTTTTCAATTAATGTCTTGTGGAGAAGTGTTTTAATACTATGTGAATTTCCTATTCTTTCACCCACTAGTTTTAGCATTCATTAATGACTTGAATTATTATTATACTGGTTGCCAAAAGATGATCGTCTGATTTGCTCATTCTTTCTACATGTATTAGTTGGTATTCTACTGGAAGAGCTTTCTCTTCTCCCTGTTTATCATTCATTAATTAACTAATATTGGTGTGAATTCATGATTGTTATTTTATTCAATGAGCAATAATCTGTTATTATCATACTTTATTTTGATCTCAAGTTGTCCCAGATTTGGCCAGTGGGCACCCCTTCAAGCTGGTTTCTGTGAATCTTGACACGTCCCCAGAATCTCTTACTTTCTAAAAGAACAATATTTCCAAGCTTATCTTGTAATTTCACTGCTCTAAACCTGTAAAGGTATTGACAAAACAAGATCTGGGCACTGGGAGTGCTCATTCCTTTGGGGGTATTGCTATTCCCAAGGCTTCTCAGTGGAGAAGCTAATGCACATACTCATATACACACATTTACATCTATATTTATTTTTATATCTTTCCATACATGCGTTCAACCAATACCTTCTGCTGCAATCCAACTTCGCAAGGTTCATTTTAGTTCATTTAGTTTAGCATATTCATCACTCTGCTCTCTGACAGTGAGAAACCTGGCTCCCAAACCTCAATTTATTTATCTTTTTATGTAATCAGTCTTCTCCCCGACCCCTGCCACATGTTTGCCCCCCTCACCTTGCGTCAGAGACCACCTGACTGACCGTGCATTGGTTTTCTCCTCACCCAGCTCGGGTTCTGACGCCCTGCTCTGGGCTGCCGTGGCCACCAGCTCAATCCACTCATTCCTACACTACCCTGAGCTCGGATTTCCTCTTTACCACCGTTGGACTCCAGTGTCCTGCAGGGGGCCTCATGGGCACTCTGGTCAGTCTTCCTGGGCTCTGAAAGCCCACATCTACCCATTTCCTCTTCCTTCTCACACAGATGCCCTTTACCTTCACCCCATGGCTTTGATACCTCATGCTGCCACCACTGCAACTGTCACTGCTGACAGACACCTACTTTGCTTGGTCCCAATTAAAGCTGTTTGGACCAAATTTTTCAGAAAATTAGAGTGGGAGGGAGGAAGGATTTTTATGTTTTTATAAAATAAGGATACTTATGCTTTCATAAGTTTGGAGATAGATATTTTTTAACCACAATCCGTTAAGAACACTATCTCTTCCCACTGCAGTTTCCCCTCTGTTATATGATCCTGATGGAAGAAATACTCACATATTGAGGTATGGGCAAGTCATTCTGGCTTATACATGATTCAACTTAAACTTGATGCCACCTAGGACAGCCTGTCCTACAGCCTGTCAGACATGCATTGTATATCTGCTTTAACCATTAGAGAAAAGAATCCATTTAAGAATCAAAATGGAGTAATTGTGGTTCAGGCATCCAAAATGGAGCCATTGTGAATGTGGTTTCAGACACATTTCTGCATCACTGAGAGCTTGAGTTTTCTGAACTGTATCAGACTCAAGTACACTACCAGCCATTGTCAAAACAGTATCTGTAAGCAGCTTCCAGCTGCAGCCTTATGGTCTCAAGTTCTCCCCTCGTAACTATGCAACCAAGTTAGACCCCAACCAATCCTTACTTAACAAGCACCCTTACTTTTTGCCATCTCTAACCCTAATTCTTGGCAAGCAGCTTAGTCATTTTGCAGTTTTTGCCTCTATAAGCCTCCCCATTTTGTAGTCTGGCGGAACACAATTCAAGTACTTCTTGAATCTGTGTCTCCCAAGCTATAGTCCTCAGTTTGGCTCAGGTAAAACTCTTCTCTATTCTTATTATGGACTGGCTGATCTGTTATTTCCGTCAACAGTCCCTTGTGTTGACTGGCACTGGAGTGGCCATCAGCATTTTGGGGATCCAGCTAAGGAGAAGTTGACCTGGAATTACATTTAGTCTGGATATAGTGGAATATATTTACGTGGAATAAATACTATGTATTTATATTTAACTTTATTTTGCCACCTGAAAAGCATTTATGTGTGACTTTATTGAACAGAGTAAAGCATCTGTTCAGTTGTAACATGCCACTAGGCAACATTTACAATTAAACATTGTGAAGATCTTATTATTGATCATGAATAAGTTTGCAGAATATGTGTCATGTGCAGCTCATTCCTTAATCTTGCTGGAGAGGAAACTGGCCACAGTTCCTGAGGTTGTTGATTGCCCTGGTATTCTGTAAAAGCTGTATGTTTTCTGGTTCATCTCCTAAGTAGGGTATCTAAACCCACAAAACCAATCTGGATTTTTTTTCAGTCTGGATATAACAGTGTGATCTACCCATTATGAAGCTTTTCAGGATTTGCAACATGAACATAAGATGCAGAAAGTTTGCTTAAAAGTTAATAAAACTCAAAAATGCAATATACCTGTAATTTGGCAGTCATTTTATAAACATTTCAATAGAACTAGGGAGAAATTACATATTCCTGATTTGGGTGTATACGAAGGGGACCTCCTTTTATCGTAATTAAATTTATTTATTAAAGAAATGTAAAATATTCATATGAAATTAATTAAATATGAAACACAATGAGTGGTAAAATCTATAGAAATTATTGTGACACTGAAAAGTCATTCATAGGAAGAGATAAATTTTGAATAAAAGTAATAAAAAGGCTCATGGATATTGCTTGATAATCTAATTAATTGGGGTGAAGCATGTGAATATAGTGCAAAAAATATTAAATTTCTTGCTGATTTGACACAAAATAACTGACATCGAGAAAGTGGAAATAAAACACATGATATGCCACCAGAATGAAAACATTAATGACAACAGGATGATAATGTCATTAATTCAAAGAGAACTGAAGATGAGTCACTGCCAAAAAGAATTGCAAACACCCTGAAATCTTACAGCTTATGCATAAGAGTACCTTGACGGTGTTTCCCCAAACTTGAAAACACTCCTAAAAATTTAACATGGCATTAACAACAAAGAGTTGTAAAATTGAAACACTTTTTCTAAACTGATAATAAGAAAAATCAAATGTTATCAACCATTCAAGGAAAATTAATGAATTATATTTCTTTTTTCAATATATATACCACGTTGCAAAATTGTTGCCATATGAAGAAGGTATCAAAGAGTTTAAGCCCCTCCAAAATGATAGGGGAAAGTATTATAGAGTTATGTTGGGCAGCTAGCTCATTCAATATTATTCATTCAGTATTACTGAATATTATTCAATCTTATTTTGTTTTTCTGGATTTTGTGAGCTTTGTGATATTTGTCAGTTTTTACAGTCATAACTTGTCATCTACTGTCTCATTCTAAATAAATCTTCACTTCTTTAATATTTAATTGTATATTATAAATTTTTACCATTTTCATTAGAGCGGGTCCCCCAAGTATATAATCTCCAGGCCCAACATGGTCTGAATCTACCCTTATAGAATTTATACAACTCAAGCAGGCTGTCAAGCCTTCACAGATGCTGTTCCCTGTGCCTGGAGCTGCCACACACCCTTCTTTTGTTACTTATTAATCAAGATGTAACTCAGGGAGCCTCCTCTCCCTGTAAGGAGAAACCTTACAGCCCTCACCCATCTCCCAGGCAGAGTGCTTTCAGAGCAGTGTGTATATATTGTATTGTAATAAGATACATAATTATATCCGCTAATAGGCATGAGCTCCTTGAAGCCAGGACAGTGCCACACTGTCCCCAGCCTTGTACCTGTTAGGAAGATTTAGTAAATACTGGGTGACTGATGAATTTATGAATGAGTTGTAATATCACACAATAGGGTGAAATATTAAGACATACAATTGCCAATAACCAGAGATAGTATGGTCCTTTCTTTTTTATCATGTTACTTAGATTTCTGGGTCTTTGCCTGAACGCTTCTGTGCCTGTAATCCAACTCTTATAGCAGGTCTTCTGTTGGTAGAAAAACACTTCTCATTTTCTAAAGTTGTTGTTAAGGTATCCTTTACAAAAAAGTAATTCATTAGGCAAGATAAAAAGGAAGAAAAAGAGAAAGCTGAGTCCACAATTTCAGGGGGGATTTGTCATTTCTTTGTAGTGTGGACAGAGGAACAGGAGCCTTTGGAAAGAATTTCTTTTCGTTTCCTGATTCATACAGCAGTCTATGCTTATACACGCTGAGATTTTTTTCTGCTTTTGTTCCTCCTTCTTCCATGGTATATTTCATTTCCTCCCTAAAACTGAACACATTAGCTCTTTCTCTGTGTCAGCTCTTGTGCACTGCTTAGCATCAATGTGCTTAACTGCAGAAGTCACTTGTCAGGCCTGCCTGCTACTGTTATTCCTGTTTGTTCTCACCATTGGTTCAAGTCCAAGCCGACTTGCACGAAGCCATACCTGTCTTTGCTCAGGTCTTTAATGTATACGGTGTCCTAGACTGGATGTACCGCCATGCCCAGGACTTGACTGTCCTGCTGTGCACTGCAAAGTTAACTGGAGCCTCCATCATTTATAAACAACATGCTCCCCATGTCCTATATCTGAACATTGTTTATTGAGATGCAGGCAGCCCTATTATCACTGAGCAGTTTGATTATTGCCTTGTGCTTACACTTTATAGTCATTTATGCATTCGTTTGTTTAACAAACTATAACTGAGCACTTCGCATGGATTAGGAATAAAAGTAATACAAAGGCTCATGGATATTGTTTGATAATCTAAGTAACTGAAGTGGAGTGGAGCATGTGAATATAGTGCAAAACATATTAAATTTCTTGCTGATTTGACACAAAATAACTAACATCAAGGAAGAGGAAATAAAACACATGATATGCCACCATATTAAGGTATTGGGAGTATAATTCATAGGACTGGGTCTTTGCCCACCAAGAGTTTTGCATGTAATTATAGAGTTAGGGAAAGCGAGGACTTTTGGAGCCAGAACATTTGGGTTTTCGTGCTGGCTCTGCCTCCTGCTAACTGTGAAAGGGTTTACCTGTCAGGTCTTCAGCTTTGTTATATGTAAAATGGGGGAAATAATATTCATGTTCTAGTGCTGTTGTTTGGATTAAATGATAGAGCGATAATTTTCAAATCATCATTAAATGGTAGATTAGGGAAGGGTATGTAAGCATCCCAAAGTTTTCTCTATTTTAATTATAAGCACACCTTTTCTTCTTCAAGAAAATGAAAAGGCTGGGGCTACCAAACAGCACCAAAGACCAGAGAAGTGGTCTCAGTGCCAAAACCCAGCCCCAGGAGAGGCCAGCCCAACATAAGGCGGACGGAGCCAGGCCCTTGTTCCTTCCTAAGCCTTTCCAGCATCAGGCCCCAGGCCCAGAGCTGGCAGCGGTAGTGGCTAGCACTTGATAGTGACACTGACTGGAAGAAGTATCAAAGAGAAAGAAGCTGTGACAGCTGCCCCCAGCCCCAGAGCAGCAACATGGGTGAGAGCACCCAAGAAGTGAAGATTCCAAAGAGAGAGAGCCATATCCCTCGGATTCCCAACTTCCAGGCACTTAGTACAGTGAATATGACCTTGACAGCAGCTTTTAGCTGCTGCAGGAGAAGCCAGTGACTATCCCTTCATGCAGAAGGAAACAAAAGGGTCCAGGGTTGGGACACAGAGGGTAGAGAGTTGAGTCCAGAATGATTCTTCCGGGGACAGTCAAGAACTGTTGTTTTCACTGAATTCTTGTATTTCCTGTAACTACATACCACTTTCTTTCCAGTTTCCTGCTTGGGAGACACCTGCTACCTGATCAGAACTGCAATCCTAGTGCATTGAGTACTTTCTGTATGCCAGACACCTTACTAGATTGTATGTATCTATTTCACCTTCACAACTTCATAGGAGTGTTATTCCCGTTTCACAGATGAGGAAGAGAAGAAAAGTAGCTTTTCCATGATCACACAGGGAAGAACTTGGATTTCAACCTTGGGTGACTGATTCACACAGCCAGGCTGCTTCCAGCTCCCACTCTGTAGGTGCCCTGCTTTTATGGCTTGAATATTGAGCGAATCATGGGCCTGCTTCCCTCTTCACAATGCCCAAGAGATTCAAATATGGGCACTTACAGTTTTCATGGCTATTACTTACTTTGTCATCTCCTGACGAGGGCAATGGAACTGCGATTGTACCCCAGGGAATTGTTGGAAGTGCCGTTCAAGGACCTTCCTCCACTTCAGATGACTCCGTGTGTGTGTGTGTGTGTGTGTGTGTGTGCGCACACACACAGGCACACACACAGTTACTGGCTGAACTAACATTGCACAGAGGGGACTGCGGTCTCACAGTCAGCAGTAGGAACAGAGCAATATTCCTGTCTAGTGTTTATATCGCCTCACTTCTCCCGAGAAACCTCTCCTGAATGAATCTACCAGGTTGTTCATTCTCACAGGCGGCTATATAGAATGATTTATCTCAATCCTAACGTAAAAGCCTTTTCTCTGTTTCGTTGATATCCATACTGAATAGTGTAGGTGCTCAGGAAGTATTATCACTTGGAAAGCACTGTGATTATGTTGGGGGTGGGGAATGGAGGGGAGAAAGCAGTGAGAGGAGCTGTGCTTTCCCCTGCTCCGGTGCCGCAGCATGCGGGATCTTAGTTCCCTGATCAGGGATGGAAACCCTGGCCCCTGCATTGGAAGGGCAGAGTCTTAACCACTGGACCGCCAGGGAAATTCCAAGCTGGCCTTTTTGAATAAAAGGCACTTGCACGTGTAACCTGTATTTCCCCAGCCACAGCAGCCTTGGGGAGACTTTTTTTTTAATCAAGGGACTTTTTTTTTTTTTTTAACAAATGTAATCAGTTATACATATACATATGTTCCCATATCCCCTCCCTTTTGCATCTCCCTCCCCCCCTCCCTATCCCACCCCTCCAGGCGGTCACAAAGCACCGAGCTGATCTCCCTGTGCTATGCGGCTGCTTCCCATTAGCTATCTACCTTACGTTTGGTAGTGTATATATGTCCATGCCGCTCTTTCGCTTTGTCACAGTTTACCCTTCCCCCTCCCCATATCCTCAAGTCCATTCTCTAGTAGATCTGTGTCTTTATTCCTGTCTTACCCTAAATCAAGGGACTTTTAACAAAAGAGTGTCTGTCTGGTCTGGTCCTTCCAGATGAATCGTGGGAAGCTCCAGCCCCCTTCCAGGCTTCCTGGGGTAGCTAAGGAAATCCTCAGAGGGTGTGTCACCTCACACTGGATTTAATCCTGCAGCATAGAAGCATTTGCCCCCTCTTCCCCAGTGGTACTTGCTCACGTGTCAGGTTGTGGTCGTACCCAGCAACCAGATGGCCGTGGTCCTTGCTTTTGACTCAGGTAGCACGGCCCAGGAGATCCCAGGTGGCTGACCTGAAGAGCATTTCTGGCTTGTAACCACTGCGACCCGTGCCAACCACCTTCCAGCTGAACTGAGGAATTTACTCCGCTCCCCCATTTGGGTTGTATTCTGTTACAGGCCACAGAGCTGCGCTGCCCAGCCTGTATTTTACAAGACGCTGATGATTAGCTTCTTATCGGACACTCTTCCTCCCTGGACTCTGGTCTCTGGATACAATGAGGGCCAGAGGGAATCTGAGCAACATAAACCTTGCTAACCTCAGGCGGGCCCTCCCCTCTGACAATGACCCATTGTCCTCGGTCCAAGCTTGCACACCTCAACCTTCTTTGAGTGAATTCCTTCCCACAGCCTTCCACGGTTCCTCTTGAGAATAACTCCCTGGCAGGCAGGACTTCCTGGCAGATCCTCCAGACAAGGTAGTGGAATATCAGCCTTTGCACTGGTTTCCCAGACCCAGGTCTCACTCTAGAACTTTACTAGACGTCGGCTCCCCTTGGTTATTTTGAACAGTGGATTCTAAAGAATTTCTGTGCCATGAGTGCTGCTCTCTGAAGAACCACTCCCCACTCACTCCCCGTACCCACATCAGAGTTACAACTGGGTTTGGAATTTTTCCCGGTTATATCATAAGACTCCTGTTTAGAAAGCTGTTTCATTCCTAAATTTTCATTTTAAAAAGTACTCTTGGGGCTTCCCTGGTGGCGCAGTGGTTGAGAGTCCGCCTGCCTATTCAGGGGACACGGGTTCGTGCCCCGGCCCGGGAAGATCCCCCGTCGCGGAGCAGCTGGGCCCGTGAGCCATGGCCGCTGGGCTTGCGCGTCTGGAGCCTGTGCTCCGCAGCAGGAGAGGCCGCAGCAGTGGGAGGCCTGCGTACCGCAAAAAAAAAAAAAAAAAAAAAAAAAAAAAAAAAGTACTCTTTAAATTATTTAGCAACTAATCCTTGACATTAAATCCATTGGAATGGCCTAACTATTTTATCCTAAATATATGTGAAATTAGTTATTAGTAAGGGTTATCCTATTTATGAAAATATTGTAGAAAATTGGAAACTTGGCAGTCAGCCAGGACAAAGCAGTATATTTTAAACCTTTTATTTTTTCTTTTGGAATAAAGTCCATGCTACCCATCTCTAAACTGAAATTTCTCAGACATCTACTGAAGGAGGTTTAATGGTATTCCCACTGAGGACAAGATGAAAATTTGGGGCAGCTAATGATCTTTGAGAATTTTTTAAAAGGTCTCGACTTTAGGAACTCTACTGAGAGAAAAGCTAAATTTCAGTTGCTTCTCCTATAACTTTTAATACCCCTCCCACCAAAAAAAAGAAAAAAAGAAAGAAAAAGAGAAAGCTTATATAGAATTTAATTAAACACAATCACAGCACACAGAACAATCACAACAAACACCAAAAAACACTTTTTTCTTTTTTTTTTAGTTTGGGCATGCTGAGGAGTTAGCTTCAATTTCTGAAATATTTAAATTAAGTAAGTGGAATTTTGAATGTATTATCTTAGCTGTTATAATGTGGCTAATCTTGGTTAAGCTTGTAATGTGTTGCTTAGAAAAAGACAACTTAATCTTATTTCTTACCCCCAAGGAGAAGTTTATGCATCTGTAATCAGAATAATCCTGACTAATAATTAAACTAAGGGTCTTCCAGCTTCACGATATTGTGAACTTGTCCTAAATTTTTTCACTCTCTCCAGCAGTTGTTTTAATTTGGATCTTGTCTGTACGAAGTGTGTAGAAGTGAATTGTGATGTTTTGCATGAGTTTTTTCCTGGATTCACTGGACTCATTTTTATTGAACCAAATGAAACAGACCAAGAGAAAAATATACAGGGGATATACTTGTTTGAATAGCTTAGTAGAGATAGCTCTATTGCACAGTAAACAAAGGGCAAATGCCCTGTGGCCCTAAACTTCAGTGGCTTTGTAAAGCAGTAGAAAACAGGCAAGTGCAGGTCAGTCTCTGAGAGGCAGAAAGAGAGAAGTGGAGGTACACTGACAGCAGCTGATAAACACAAGACCGGAGGCTGAAGGTAGAGAGTGTCATCACATTAAATAATTATCTCAAATAATCTATGCGAATTCAACTATGCTTGCTTGGGAGGGGGAGAGAGAGAGAGAGAGGGAGAGGGAGAGGGAGGGAGGGAGAGAGAGAGAGAGAGAGAGAGAGAGAGAGAGAGAGAGGTTAAAATAGCACCTGCCTGCCATGCCCCTCAACAATCATCCTTCCCAGAGTGAGTCATACAAGAGACATGAGTCTGCTGTGACCCGAGTCTCAGTTCCCTTGTGAACTTCTTACCATATTTGACTATTCAGTGTGGCCCTTCAATACAAGTCAATTATGTTATCTGCTGCTCAACCAAAGAAACAAATCTACTCCAATGCCAAAAGAAAAACTAGCAGTTCGTGATAGATGGTCTCACCTCCAAAGGGGGCTTTCCACAGAAGTTTCAAGGGTAATTTTCAACATCTCCTCTTTGCCTTGAGCTGATTTGAGAATGCCACCTCTGAGTAATTTGCTACTCCGACATACAGCCATCTTATTACTGTTTACCTCCATCCCCATTCCCATCACCTCTCAGGGAAAAACCTATGATTTCTCTTCTCTGTTCCATATACACTTGTTAAAATACGGGACTAAGTGATTTGTCTCCAGATCACTCTTCAGCCAGGAGGAGCTCAGCAATGCCATCCAAACCTGGGCCATTGTTGACAACATACACCACTGTGTACTTTGTCAATTTCTGCTCAGTTTCAACTAGTGGAAACCCTGATTCCAACTTCTCCAGTCTGGGACTCTGGTGTCACCTTCACAGTGAGGTCTGCCCCCACCAAGCTATTTAAAACAGTGATATCACTTATCAACATTCCCAATGCCTCGTGCCTTGGTGTCTTTTTTCTTTTTCTCATGGCTTTATCACCATCTCACTTTTTTATTTTGGCTATTTTATTCTGACTTTTCTTTGGACACTTCCAACTTTCTTATTATTTTATTGTTTGTTGCCTGTTCCCCCATACTAGAAGTAAACTCCACAGGGCAGGGATCTGTAACAGTCTGTCCACTGATGCATCTCAGTCACCTAGAACTGTGCCTGGCCTGCGACAGGTGTTTAATACATATATGCTGAATGAATATGTGAGGCTTCTGCATCTGAATTTCCTGGGGAGAAATAGTTTCAGGGGTAGTCACTGGCTTATAGTTCTTACATCAGTGCTACATTCTTTCACTTTATCATCATAAAAACAGGCCATTGCTAATTAGCAAAAATTTTCAAAATTGCTCATCAGTTACTAAACGCACATGAAGGTACAATGTCCAAAACGATTGACCATTTTTATAATAGATCAAAATCCATTATTGCAAATAGATTTGGAGCAGAAATTTGTAGGACAGAAATATCTATATCTAGCCAATGGTCCATTTATTTTAAATTAGGTTCTTAACCACAAAATCCTATTACTGCAAAGTGATTTAAAGAGATTCTTCATGTTCTCTTTAATGTAACTTAACATTAAGTATTAAGGAGACTTCAATTAGATAGTTTGATGAGGAATCTACATTTTCTAGACCACAAGAGTAAAACAAATGACACTTTCCTAAACTCTGCTGTTATCAAACTCTCAATAACGGCTGTCTCTTTCTGAAGTGTTTTTCGTAGTGAAGCAGGCAAGTCTTGAAATTTTACCTCTTTAATTTTCACCTGCAAGTGCTCTCAAGGGTAAAAATAATATTTTTTAAAGTTTGAAGAATTATTTAAAACACCAATCCACATTTTTCTTAATAACATTAGAAGTATAACACTGCCTGCTCACTTCAGGTGTACCATGATGTATCTGATGGAATTGATATTAGCAAATCAATGAAGTGCCATTTCAGCACTGTGGGTCACATTTTTCTCTGTTTATTGAAAGTCTACTTTGTCCAGAGTCTCATTTTTTCATGTTCAGCCATTGTAATTTGTACAGCTGCTTTGAGCTGCAAATGTATGGAGATGATATTTTCTGAAACCAAAACAGGCAGCATGCTGTAATGGTTTTGAAATTCAAACATGCATTGATTAGTATTCTGCAGGCACCCCTCCCAGGCTGGGCCTGATCCTAGGCATGTTCTCTAACTATCCTGAGACTCAGTTTCTTCATCCAGAAAACGAGCCTATTAACACCCAGTTGGCAGTATTACTGTGGTTAAACTCTCAATACAGTGTCTGGCACCTAGAGGCTATTATAAGTCATAAGTTGTAACTGTAATCATAATCATTAATTTTTCTGACGTGATCCTTAATTTATCTAAGAAATATCATACAGGCACAAAACATAAATCTCTTAATTATGTTTAATCAGTTGCTTTTATAGAAAAACATTACATGGAGTCAATGTTATCCTAAAAATCCAGGTCATAGAATCATTCTTTATAGATCTTGATTCTTGCCCAAGAACCTGGAAATAATTTTAACATTTTAGGAGGCCCAAAGATCACTAGTGGTCTTTGTTTAAGCAAAGGGACATATATACGTACCATATATTTCTCATTGTTTTGGGTTGAATTGTGTCCCCAACAAAAAGACGTCGAATTCTAACCCGCAGTACTTGTGAATGTGATTTTATTTGGAAATAGCGACTTTGCAGATCATCAAGTTGAGGTAATTAGGATAGGCCTAATTCAATACGACTGTGTCCTTATAAAAAGGGGAAATTTGAACACAGAGGCATACAGGGTGAACACCATGTGAAGATGAAGGCAGAGATCGGGGTGATGCTTCTACAAGCCGAGGAAGACAAAACAAAGGAACACCAAATATTGCCAGCAAAATGCCAGAAGATAGGAGAGAGGTCTGGAACAGATCCCTTCCTCAGGGCACCCGGAAAGAACCAACCCGCTGACACCTTTCTTGGACTTCTGGATACTAAATTTCTGTTGTTTAAGCCACCAGTTTGTGGTACTTTTTTATGGCAGCTCTAGCAAAGTAATAGATTCACCCAAGTCACACAGTGACTGTCGAGGGAAGAGGGAAGCGGTGTATTTGCAATTCCCAGCATTGCTGCAACATCAGTATGCTCAACTACTAGTTCTGAGAAGGTGAGCAGAGTCTAGAGTGTATATTTCACCTGGCAATCTAAACATACCTTGTTGCCTGGCCATCGGCTGAAAAGGAGGAGAAGTAAGTTGAAGACATGCAAGCTTGCTGAAGTGTTGCCAAAAGATGGTGCTGATACAGAGGTCTTAACATTCTTTCCCCGCCTCAGGTTCAGGCAGAGAAATCTTGCCACCATCAGGGCGGGGATTTTTTTCTTTTTATCCAAAGAAAGAAAGCTTTAAGCATTCACCCTTCCCCTAGCTTCCTAAAGTAAGCTGCAGCAGCAGCAGCTGGGCAATTACCAGTCTTAGCCTGCAAAGCATCATGGGGCTAAAAGAAGATTCATCGCTTCCCACTTCCCCACCCCAAAGCAGACCTTATCCAGCCCACCTGTGGCTAATGCGCCCAGCAGAGCTATCAGCTGTTGGTGCTTATCCTGAATCAACCAGTTTAGTGTTGGAAAGCATCCATCAGGACACACACACACACACACACACACACACACACACATTTGGGGTCTCTAAACAATGTAGTCACTAGTAGTCAAAGTTTATCAACTACCTGGTTTATGCCAAGCACTGTGCGAAGCATTTTGCTTGCATTATTTAGCATTATTTAACTATGATTAAGAGCCTACAGTGCGGAAACCACTGAAGAGGGTGCAGGAGATAAGATGATGACTAGGACAGATACAGTCGTTACCTATGGCAGAAAGTAATTTTTGCTTATCAAATATCCACTACAACTTTCTTTCCCAATTTAGACTGTGCAAAATCTCACTCTCCCAGCCTCCCTTGCAGCTTGGTGTTGCAAGCAACCTAGTTATGGCCAAGCTCAAGAATGAAAAGTTTGCTTTCCCACTAAAATGAGACAAATATGGCTATCTTCATCTCTTTTCCTTTCTTCTGGCTTTGTTTCGGATGTGATGGCTGGAGCTACAGCAGCCATCTTGAACATGAAGTAAAGCCCAAAAAAGCCAAAGGGACATCGTGATATTGTTGAGCCTCTGAAACATTACCAGCAGCCACTATGTCTGTATTTTTTTTCGACGAGGAAACGACAATTGAGTCCTGTGACCACACCTAGTCTCAAAAGAGAAAGGGGAATGCAATCTTGGGGCGGGATGGGGATATGCCCAGGAGAGGAGAATGGATTTTGGTTAACAGTGAGCAGTTTGTACCACAAATATTATAAAATGATAATAATCACTGTGCTATACCACCAAATTACTCTCCAGCCTTGCTTTCCTGCCGAGCTCTTTGTTTCGATTACTTCGGAGAGGGCCACATTTAACTGCAGCAGAGACACCTCACAACTTTGTTTTGCTGAGTCATTCATTCATGAGGCAATGTTGACCTCTGCCTGGAATAGCAGTTACATTAACATCCACCATACTGCTCACTGCTGATTACTGCAATTCATAATCAAGTATAATCTTCTTAGTGCTTTGTGAACAGGTACGAATATGTTCTAGTCAGTGGTTTTATCCACCTACCCATCCTCACCTGCGACCTGGCGGGGAGGAGGGGAAGGCTAAAAAAGGCAGGAGGCAGAGCCCTCCCTACACACAGCCCGGCATTTCCCTACCCTTCATCTTGCCCCCTCTGGAGGATTTTAGGAAGAGGCCTGGTGCAGGTTAGGGCCCATTTTCCTGGTACTTAGTCAATGGGCTAAGAGAGTTGTGCATTGCTGGGCAGCATGGTACTCGTGGCAAGAAAAGTCATGAGGGCAGCTTCCCATTTTCTTGGGGGATTAGGCTGATCAAAACACCCCTCTGCTGAGACTCCCCCAGGGACTGCAGATGGGTGTTTTGCAGGGATATGGAGAGAATAAATCTTATTTTGTTGAATGAATAGTCATCCAATAGTCATTTCCCTTATCCATTTTAAGGGAAAAGGGAACATTTTCCACAAATTTTCAGAACTCCTGTCACAGAAGCTTATGGATTGTTTATTTCTTTTCCTCTAAAGTTAGAGCCCAGGGTCAAGGATATTTTTCAAAATATCATGTATTTTGCCAACTGTATATAACTCCATGTTTTATTTCATCCACAAGACTTTTTTCTAATGCTCTTTTCTCTGGTCTGTAAGTTGATGATACCACCAGGGCTTGAGAAAAAGTCAGTCTGCCAACAGAATTGCTATCAAGTATCAAAAGCTCTCAGATTCTAATAACATCTTTTATAAAGGAACTCAAAGCACCTCCCCAAATGATAAGTCCCTTCTCTCTTTTTTTCTAATTTCAGTTTTTCCTAATATATTTTTTAATTCTTTTCTTTTTCTTTTTTTTAAAACCCCACATTTGTTTATTTATTTATTTTTTTGGCTGTTTTGGGTCTTCGTTTCTGTGCGAGGGCTTTCTCTAATTGTGGCAAGTGGGGGCCACTCTTCATCGTGGTGCACGGGCCTCTCACTATCGTGGCCTCTCTTGTTGCAGAGCACAGGCTCCAGACGTGCAGGCTCAGTAGTTGTGGCTCACGGGCCTAGTTGCTCCGTGGCATGTGGGATCTTCCCAGATCAGGGCTCAAACCCGTGTCCCCTGCATTAACAGGCAGATTCTCAACCACTGCGCCACCAGGGAAGCCCAAGCCCCTTCTCTTATTCTGGTCTACAATCTCACAGCAAATAGGACACTTAGTTATTAGCAATATTTAGTTATTTTTTTCCTCCCAAGAATATTTGTGTGGTTTTTTTTGTTTGTTTTTTGTTTTTGTCACATTGCCTGGCTTGTGGGATCTTATTGCCCCAACCAGGGATTGAACCCAGGCCCTCAGCAGTGAGAGTGCAGAGTCCTAACCACTCGACTGCCAGGGAATTCCCCAAAGAGTATTTCTTAAGTAGCAGAATCCATTTAATTTCCAGTCAACCCATCTCAACAAATGGTTCAATTCTCCATACACTAAATTCAATCTCTGCAGAGGCAGAAAGCTGGTCTTTGTAACTCCTGGCTAGGGCAGTCTTATGTAAGAAGAGAGATCATGACCCTCTGGAATGGCTCAAAGTATGGTTAATATACTGACCAGACAACCTAAGCAAGATGGGATCTAAGGCAGGAAAAGGAAGCAGTAAGGGATGTGACTCTCTCACTGCTGTCTCTTTCCCAACATTTCTCAATTCCAAGGACAAGGGATGGACCTGTGCTTTATTAAAATAATAGGCAAGCACACAGGTGAGAAGCATGGCTGCCAGCAGTGCTAGGGCTCTACCTAATCAGGTAGGTACAAAGAAGAAATAACTTTCTCCTCTAAATTTCTGAGAACACAAGTTCTAGGTACCTGTACAGAAGGAGTACTCATTCCCATTATGGTTTGAGATTTTTTCCAGACCTCTGATGAGCTACTGAGGTAGGTCTAATTAACCATTAAACAAACTAACAATATCTTGAATTTGCTTGGCCATTTGTAGTCTTCCCAGCGTTTCACATCTTTTATCTCGGATGTTGCTCACAGCAGCTCATGGGAATAATAATCATAGGAGCTCTATCATTGGACATTTGTGGACATGCTGTGTGCCAACTGTACACATGCGCACTCACTGAATCTTCACACAATCCTGAGACTTAGGTTCTATTATTAGCCCCATTTTACAGATGAGGCTTAAAGAGGTTGAGATTCCCAAGTTCACCCAGTGATATGTGACAGAATCAGCACTGAGAACCTGGCTCCAAGGCTCAGGTGCTAAACCACTACACTTTGTTGGCTCAATGGCATTTAGAACATAAGTGACCAGTAACAAGTAGCATTGGAACTAAGACCTATTTGTCCTGTTGCTTTTTTTAATTTCACCATTCTGCTGGTTTGGGGGCCTCTGATGCTTTATGCTCTAGATAATCTTCTCGCCTAGATCCACTGTGGCTGTGGTTTCCTTCACTGTGGTTACTTGGGAATGAACCTTTTCTCTCAGGTCAAGTTCAGGATTTGAAAACTTTAAATTCCTTCAAGTTCACATTTTACCGTTTCATAGTCTCAAGCCTCCTGCAGCTTGTGAAGGAGTGATTTCAGACATCTACTCCCCACAGCTCAGAGAACAATTCATTTCAATCTTGGGACATTGCCCAGAATTCAAGAAAACTAGATGATCCTTTCAGTCTGGATTTTCATTTCCTTTATTGTCAAAAGCTCTGTCTACAGGCACAAACTACTAGGTAAAGAGGTGGGGAAAAAACAGCGTTCTAGATCAGCGGTCCCCAACATTTTGGCACCAGAGACCAGTTTCGTGGAAGACAATTTTTCCACAGGGCGGGGGAGGGAGATGATTCAGGCAGTAATGTGAGTGATGGGGAGCGGCAGATGAAGCTTTGCCCACTTGCCTGCTGCTTACCTCCTACTGTGAGGCCCAGCTCCTAACAGGCCACGGATGGGAACCGGTCTGAGACCCAGGGGGTGGGGACCCCTGTTCTAGATGATAGCCTTTACCTGGTGTTTTGTGTTGGGAAACAAAAAGTCCAGATAATTGATGAGTTTATTTATTCATCTGGATATTTTGGAATCATGTATACATTGGAAAATATGCTCTATAAGGATTTATCACTAATTAAAGAATAGTAGTATTAACCCACCCAATTTAATCATAATAAAATCTGTTCAATAGATCTAAAATAAGTCCAATGAGTCTAGGAAAAAGAAAAGTTCTAATTATTTGTGCCAGAGAATGGCTTTAAAAGATAAACATTAGGGAAGGTTCTATGACAGTCTTTTGACAACTCAAACGTATTTATAAAGTGGAGACAACAAATACAGTAGAAATGTCTTCAGAGACTTAGCTTGAAATAAACAAAATTATAGCATTCTCCTGGGGACTCGTTCTTGATAGGATGGCTATTGATCAAAAACAGTCTTGAAAAAGTGATAAAGGGGCTACGGGGTTGAGCATTTATTTTTCCTGTTCCTTAAATTCTGCTATTTACTATTGGTGACTTTTTAAAAAATCAGCCAAAATTTAGAGTTGTCAGCAGCTAACCTAGTTTAATTTTAATTTTATTTAAAATTAAATTCAATAACAAAGTTCTATTCTATTTAAAAGAATCAAGTGGTTCTTTTAAACAATAAGCATAAAACCCGTTACTCAAAGTCAATAACAATTCTAGAGGTTGTTTTAGTAGAAAGTAAGGCAAAGTTCAACATTATTTGCAAATTTATTTTTTTTAATATTTCATAAATTTATCAGCAAAGGAGTTGGTCATCTCCAACATACTTGGTATAGATGACATGGAAAGAAGAAAGGAGTTAACATTTAGTGATCCAGAGCTATACATTGAGGAATAATATTAAAAAGGATAAAGATCTTTATGATAGATAAGCAAAATTTTTTACAATCTATTGTCTGCCAGTATCTCCACATCCCATAGCCCACCCAGAGCAGGGCCATCCCTCAACCTGGACTGCTTACTTAAGGATTACAATGTGTGAAGGAAATAAACTCCTCAAACATTACATTATTCTCTAATCCTCCATAATTTAGGATCTCTTTGAAAAAGCATCTTAGACTTTACTTGACACAGTGCTCTGGCTAATCGCTTTAGAATGACAACCTTGCCCCAGCCCAAAGGAATTCATTTTTTAAATATGTATCACTCAAGCTACTTGCTTCTTGCAAGTCTGATGCCCAATCCATTGTCAATGTTGAGAATGAACTGGACAAAAAAAGTCTTTTGGACCAGATGGCATCAGTAGGAAACTCCCTTCCAGCTCCCTTACTTCTGTAATGGTGGGATGGCAACTACTGGGAAGAGACTGGGCAAGGTATTGTAATATTTTGACTCATAACAGTTTCACAAAAGCAACTCTTTCCCCATCAGGTTTGGACAGGTCGTGTACCTGACTTTCCTGGTGTGGGAATGCCATGTTTTAATAAAACATGTAGAGGTAGATTCTGCTGCCTCTCAGTGTATCTTGTTTCCATTTATCCCAGGACCCCAAGTGGCCAAAAAAAGTTTTAAAAGGAAGAGTGGGGTTCCTGGTTACTTTAATAGTATATTTCATGGACTATTTTAAATTTCGTTTTCACAACAAACCTTCAAGTTAGGTAATACTCTGCTCATTTTACAGATGATAAAACACTCCAAAAGGACAGGAAACTTGCCAGAAGCTAGTGAGTTGGGAAGAAATAAAGCAGGATTTAACGCAGGTGAGTTTCCCTCTAGAGTCCCAAGCTTTCCCACTGACTGTTCCCTTTTCTTCCTTCTATGCCATGTTGGTTCTCTTCCACTCCCACCTAAGTAAGGGATTGGCATTTCACAAGGGGTCGGATGGGATGCCGGGATAAGAACAGCACCAAGTGTATAGAACAGAGCTGCTTGTTAGAGGACCCTTCCGTATGCCTAGGTAGTTCAATGAGCTGGGAGGCAGCGAGTGCAATGGAAAAAATCCAGATCTTGAACTCAGAGCAGGGTTCAAATTCCATCTCCACGGTTACTGAATGGTGTCTGCTGCCTGCAATTAGTGTGGTTGCATGTGACACTAGATTCCTAGGATACACAAAATCAATGCACCACAGCCTCTCCACTAAGTCCACTGCATCTACCCTCCCTCCCTGCAAAGTGTGTGTTCCTGACTCCCAAGCCCCGCCTGCATGTTAGAGTGTATACCAGGGGGCTCTGAGCCCTCTTTCCCAGTCCTTCCAGGCCTGAGAAGTCTTTGTGGGGACATCTTATCCCCAACCTACCTAGTTTTCAATCCCTAATTTTTAGTCAGAAATAGAATTGAACTTGTCATGGTTTGAACTTCTTGATGGGGAAGGTAGATGCCTCCCTAGGAATCTTCCAACCCCCTGTTCTCAGTTTCCTCTAACCCTGCTCCTTTAGCGGAATCGTACTCCCTCCTCCAAGTCCCAGCATGGAGCTGCCAGCATGCCTCATGGCTCCGGCTCCCCAGATCATCGCAGAGGTAGCCTTGGAACACTTGCTGGGCTGCACTGGGCATCTAAGGGGATTTGTGCTCACTTGGATTTGCACAAATCACCTCCAGCCTGGATCTCCTTATCCCTCTCCAGAGTGGTGAGGATGAAGCAGAGATTCTCCAGAAATAAAGGATAAATCTGCCACTTTGCTGGTGAACACCTTTCTTCCCACCCTCCTGTCATTCAGTGTCTACATGTTCACAGACAGCACCATATTTTCTAAAGATTTTTGGGGAGGTGAGAAGAAAGTGGGTTGAGAGTATCACTATCCTACTACAGAATAGATTCCATTTGATAAGGTATAATTTCTAGAATAAGCTTCTCTCTTGACATTAGAGGTCTTATTGCATTTGCAAAGAAATGTATTCGTTACTGAATCTTTCACCACTTTGTAGTATGATAAATTTTAAACACATTCAGAAGTGTATAGAATAGTACAATGAACTACCATGTAGCCATCACCAGCTTCAATGATTGTCAATTCATGGCCAATCTTCTTTCATTTATACTCCATTCCACATCTCTCATCTCCTAGATTATTTTATACAAATCCAAGAGTTTATATCACTTTATCCATGAATATTTTATAATACGTCTTTTAAAAATAGGGATTCTTTCTTTAAAAAATAATCACAATACCTTTATTCCACCTACAAGTTAATAATAATTCCCTAATATTATCAAATACCCAGTTTTCAGATTACTCTGATCATTTGACCTAAGAGATCATTTGTTTACAGTAGCTTTGTTCAAATCAGGAGCCAAAATTATACATACATTATTATATTAACGTGTAAAAACAAAAAAAGATAAATTCTTGATTCTGTCTCTCCTCCTCCTTCTGGCTACCGGTTTCCAAAGATGACTAATGAGTATTTTTAAGTATCATTATAAACTTGTGGGGTTTTTTGTTTGTTTGTTTTGTTTTTTGCGGTACGCAGGCCTCTCACTGTTGTGGCCTCTCCCGTTGCGGAGCACAGGCTTTGGACGCGCAGGCTCAGCGGCCATGGCTCACGGGCCCAGCTGCTCCGCAGTATGTGGGATCTTCCCGGACCGGGGCACGAACCCGCGTCCCCTGCAGCGGCAGGTGGACTCTCAACCACTGCGCCACCAGGGAAGCCCTAAACTTGTGTATTTTTAAACATATTTAATACAATTGTCTATAGATAACATTCTTTAGACTGTAAGTATGGATATGCAATTATAGATAACGGAAAGGCAAGTACTATATGCTAATCTAAATCAGGAAATTCTGAAGGTATATAAAGGACAGTTGGCAGAAATTCGATCAAGCTACGAAAAGCAATCAACCACAAAAACATCCTCGAAGCTTTTTCTCCAGCAAGCAAGGAGACAGGGAGCAGTGGAAGGTCCAGGAGTGACGGGCGGACTAAGGAGCAGGCAGAGCCAGTGAGTCAGCCCTGGGGCAGCTGCCGTGAGAATCAGACTTTGAATCCGAACTAAAGAGGTAGAGCTGGGAGCCAGAGAGGAAGGTGTGAGTAAACCCGGGATCAAAGGGAGGAATGGGAGCCAGCAAACCCAGCAGGGAACCTCGAGAGACAGCTTTTGAATTAGCCTAAGGAGTTAAACTACAACAACCTAATTTAAGTTGAAGCAACTGTGCATCTGTACATTGGCTAACCGCATATAAGCTAAGATGCGCTCACTTCTGTCGTTGTGCAGTCCTGCTGGGCATGTATTACAGCTCAGAGGTAACAACAGGAGGAAGGCAGCACAAACAGGGGAAAGGAAGAAAGAGAAAAGGCTTACGTTCAAGAATATAATCTTCGGAGCAGAAATCTTTCAATTCTTCCCTCTTCTCATGCAGTAACCCAAAGACACTAGGAAAATTCTACGGAGACTGTCGAGGATCTGTGTTATCCCAACAGAAAGCCATAGCTGACACAAATATTTTTATATTCTGCCTTAGGCTAATGTAAAAATGAATGTCACAACAATTTTGATGAAGATTTTTACCATGAATTTTAAGGAAAGGTATAATAAAATCTTCAGAGATCACAGTGTAGGAAAGGCTCTTAAAGGTCATATAGTTGTAGTCCTAAATGAGAATAAGACAATTCTTATTCCATTAGAAAAAGTTGACATTTAGATGAACTAATTCAGCAGAGGGCTAAGCTCTTGCCTCCTGGGCATGGAAGAAATAACAGCTTTATGAAAGAGTTTTAATAATAAAAAGTAACAAGCAAAACAAACATAACTCACAATCATTTTAAATTTTTCTTACAAGAAGTATTCTCATATTTTTGAAATTGTAGATTGCCTATTCAATTTTCCTTTTAGAATTAGTAGTTTCAAGCCACGTGCAAAAGATTAACCTTGAGACCAGAATTTAGAACAAATATGGAAGTATTTTGAACTGAAATATAAAATCAAACATGTGGATTTGGGTAAAATTATATTTCATTGACATTTTTCTTTTTGTTGAACATAGCTTCATTTATCTACCTTTAACTAGAAGAGAGAAATTTTATATTTTTAAAAGATCCTTATCTCCTGGCCTTCTTTTATCCTTCCTTTTATTAGAAATACAATATTAAGGTCTCTGAAAAACAGAAAGTTTACCAGACATAGTATATTTTCACTTAAAATATTGTGACCATTTGTAACATGTCTTATGACAGAATGGTCACAGCCTTAACTTCAGCCTGTTTTTCCTATTTTTTAGCTGCTAAAGGAAGCACCCTTTCCAAAATTGCCTACAAAAAAGTCACATTTAATGGTTAAAAGCATAACTTGACTTTTGAAAGTATTTTCACTTTCTTAGCAAGGTAAATCCTCATTATTAACATTGAGTATTTTAGGGCAAGTTCACACATGAAGTTGGAGCTCACTCTTCACCAACATTCCTCCCTCAATATGCGATCTATTGTTTTTTAAGGAAATGCTAGATGAACATCAATAAATGTGTACATAAATCTGAAAATAAGTGTTTAAACATAACACACATTAATTAAAGGAATGTATTTGGAAAACTATTTTAATTGATATCTCCTAAGGCAATGGCAATATTACCTCTTCAAATTGTGTTTGTGTGTGTATGTGTGTGTGGGTGTCTCCAAATGATACCAGAATAACCATTACAGTATTATGGAGTATTATTTTGAGGATGTAAATGAAGATTCCATAACTAGTCCCTACAAAATTTGGTCTTACCCTCTTCTCCCCTACAATAGTTTTAAAATATAATTTTAATTATGCTGTGCAGACACTTACAAGCTTAAATGAACCAAATGCTGTCCTTGCATTGTGTGTCAGAAGACTAAGCCACAAACATCCAATGTTCTATTTAAACAGTAATAAGACAAATTCTGAATGCCTCGTTATTCTTATTTTAACAGAAATCATGATATTCTGAATATTTCATAGGGATATTAAAACCTCAAGAGCCAATAATTTTGAAGTAGTTTGCCCATCTAAATAAGCTACAACTTATTTAGACATGAAATATCTTAAATCAGATATGACATATCTATAGAAGACATGACAACAAAAGAGTTACATGAATTCAATCAGCCAGGCTTGAAAACATGTCTTATTGTTGTAGTCACACTCTTTCTGAAGGCCTGAGTTACTCTGTAACGACTACCCATCTCCCAACACTGTCCTAACCAAAGGAGGTAGTATTCTTAGAAACTGTTTACTCATGGGAATGACTGTTACATTATTTGTCAAAGTAAAAATGGTGTGGAAAAATTGACCTGACTTAGAAAAGAATTATTGATTCTTTCAAACTGCCCACCCCCTCTACTTTTGTGGAGTGAAACAAAATAGGTAGTCAAAGACAGAGTAAGCTGTGTGTGTGTGTGTTGTGTTCCAGAAAGATTACTTTAAACCAGACATAAGTTTAGCTATTTTACAGAAAATAGCTCTGTGTCTCTCCATGGATCAGTGATATGGTCATTTTTGACCTCTTGCAGCACAACTCAAATAATAAAAAATTCAAGTTAGACTTGCCATTCACTCCAAAGTAAAACTGACTTTCAGATCATTATCAGAACAAAAGCTCAGTAAACAAACTTTTGAACCATGAAACAAATAACTCCCAGGTGGTACCTCCTAGAGTCAGGTAATTCTAGCCTTCATTATGGAAAACAGAAAATGTCTCCATAGAAGGAAGCCTGTGTCAGCATCTCAGTTCTATAACCCCTCTCCCTCTTCATCTTAGGAGTAGTGTGATGTCCAAGGTAAAGCCTGGAAGACCCCTTTCCCAATGTTTGTCGTGTTTTTTTTTTTTTTTAATTTATTTTATTTATTTATTTTGGCTGCGTTGGGTCTTTGTCGCTGCGCTCGGGCTTTCTCTAGTTGCGGTGAGCAGGGGCTACTCTTCGTTGCAGTGCACGGGGTTTTCATTGCAGCGGCTTCTCTTATTGAGGAGCACAGGCTCTAGGCACCTGGGCTCAGTAGTTGTGGCTCGCGGGCTGTAGAGCGCAGGCTCAGTAGTTGTGGCACACGGGCTTAGTTGCTCTGCAGGATGTGGGATCTTCCCGGACCAGGGCTTGAACCTGTGTTCCCTGGATTGGCAGGCGGATTCTTAGCCACTGTGCCACCAGGGAAGTCCCTGTCATTGTTTTAACGTAGTCATAAATCACTTGTAAATAGATACTACATACTGTCATGTGGCAATGTTTAGTTTGAGGGATATGTAAGGAAGAGGTGCAGAGGAAATGCGTTTCTGCTGCCTACCTGATAGGGGTGGAGCATGAGGTTTGGTCCAGTTGCACATTCGAGCCCCAACTGGTTGGCAGCATCACCTCTCCCAACCTATCTATGCTAATTGGGTCTCTGTCCAGCAGTAAGGATTTAGCTGATACACAAAACATGGAAATGAGTCCATCCCTTTGGATTCACTGCATCAGTGGGACAGGTCTGCATATGACCCATTGCAAAGGTTAAAATGGTGCCTTATCAGCTTGTACAATGAAGAAATTAAAATTAGGAAATGCAAAATTGAATAGGCTACTATTTCACTGCAACTTCTGCCTTTATTTCATTGGTTACACTATTTGATCACTACCTATAATTGTTTTGAGGCTTTGGAAGACAAAGGACTATATTACATGATTATTTTACATGTGATTTCATAATCATCTGTACCAAAACCGATCTTATAAGTCAATACTACAAAAATTCACAAGGTAGTCTTGTCTCCCTAACCATCAGGTATATCACATAAGGGAAAAAATTAGGGATTATATTTCTTTTGTATTCATGAAGCAACTGTCCTAGCATTGAATACCCTGTAGACATATGGCTCCTCGATTGTAATTTGTTTAAAATATTCCACGGTAGCTCTCTCTATAATTACAATGTCTAAAACCTTTAAATCACAGAAGTAAGTTCTAGTAAAATAACATCTAATTTTAAAAATTAGTAGCAACTCACTTATGGGGTACTTAGTGTGTTCCACAAAAAATAAGTACTATTATTGTCTCCATTTTACAGACAGAAAAACAAAGTCTCAGTAAGATTGCTCAAGTTTACATAGATAGTAAGTGATGGAACTGGGATTCCAATGCAGTTCTGTTGGATTCTATGCTGTCAGCCACTGTGTTACTCTTTCTCCTATATTTACACATTTCATGTGAGCTGTCTGTACGTGAATTTTTATTTTTCAACTTTAAGTTTTTCCAATTAAAAAAAAAAAGGATGAGCTATTGTGGGAAAAAATTTCAAATGGGGATGGTGTGAGGTAGCTGTCAGTTGTCCTTGATCCCTTAAGTTTATCTGCCCACCCACTAGGGTTGACGTGTCTTCCATCTTTGTTACTGTCTGCACTTTGAAAGAGCCCAAGAATATAAAGGCTACTTACTCATCAGGGCCTTCAGAGTGGACCAAGGAAGAGCAGGTTACTGATTTTCAGTGTGAATGATTTTTATCCAATTAGAAGTCAGGCAGTCTACTGATATAGCTATCAGAATTAAATGCAACTCCAAAGCTGCAAAAAAAACTCCAGAGCTGGCAGGGGGAAACCTCCAGGAATGTTGTAATGTTGTAGCTGATATACTTTGTCCTTTTTGCTTCAGACTGGATATTTTATTTAAAGAACTGCTTGGAAACAGTTGCCTCAGCAGAATTGTGAGGTGTGGGGTTAATCTCTGGAGGGACCCTTCAGCATTAGCTAATTCCCCATTTCCTGGTTGGGCAGTGCCTTCCTGCTGCCTGTCCAGGGATTTTTCCATCTCTTCACTGTAAGTCTGTTTTCCTGAGAACAACTCCCCCGTCTGTTTTCATCCGTCTCCCTGATCTCCTGGCAATTTCTACCTGCCGAGCTGGTTGCTAGTTGGTTAAAATGTGATAAATCAATCTGATTATGTCATGACTGGTGCTAATAAGTTAATGTTTTACATACCTCAGGTATGTTTTAATGTGAACTTCACGGAGACCATGTCACCTTGACCCAAAGACTCTCTTTTCTAGGAGTGGGAAGTGCAATCTCAGTAACAGAAGAAAGAATAACATCATGGTGGACTCAGAGTCTGTAGGATTAAACTTAGAGGCAGAAAAAAGAATTACTGCTCAGAAAAGAGCACTGGTTGGTGCTTATGTCAAATGATTGGGATCACTGAACAGATCAGGTGGGAGAACGGTAATAACACAAAGCTCTTGACCCCAGTCTATACTTTGGTTCACAGTTTTCTCCCTTTAGAGAATACATGCTATAGTGAATCTTTTGAAGATTTTTTTCCTTTTGGTGTCTTAATAAATCTATAGTTGTAGTATAATCATGAACAAGAAATTCTTATTCTTGGTTTAGTAGAGACTTTAATAAATTACATTCTTACGAGCGATCATTGAAGCAGTAAAAATTGCTAGGCTTCTACTCCAACTGAAAGCCTTTGTCTGAGCAAGTTGGTCGAACATGTTCAGAGATGCCTAACATGGGAACATATACGAAGATCAATTGACTGTGGGAGAAGGCAGGGATTAGTCACCCACAAGTTGGCAGCGTAAAGACCAGGTAAAGGGCCGTACACCAGACTGACAACCATGAGATGAACGGACACCCTGGTTTGGTTTGGGTGCTTACTTATTTCTTAATGAATTAATGAGTTTTCCACAGACTTTATTAATAAAACTGCAAAAGAAAGAAGGTTAGAATACAATTTAATAAAGGGTATTTAAAGAGTTTCTCTATTCATGGTATATTCCCTAGGGATTATTGATTTCCCAATAGTGAAAACAATGGTTAACCAGTTGGATAAAGTGTGAAACTATAAATAAATGAATACTTAACATGTCAAATGCTAACGTAATGAGAACACTCGTGTTATGCAATTGCTTGATTACCTCAAAATATCTGGTCTAGGGTAAATTCTTACTAGACAACAACCTGGTTTTCAAGTGTCCCGTGATAACCAACAAAACCAATTGCTACCTATAGGGCTACTTTATTTGCTGAATGCTTCTGAGATAAGGCTGATGCTAGCAAATATTTTATCACTAACGCTCTTACGGGATCCCCTCCATATCACATGCTGCCATGGTCTACTGTGGATAGAACTGTGTAGAAGGATGATGAATTGGGAGTGATTTTAGGAAGCAAAGGGTCAGTCAGGCTGAAGGAGTTTGGAAGCAGCAATGAATAATCAAAAAGAAAAGTATCATTTTCTTTCTGGAATAGAGATGGTGGAAGTGCCTAAATGCAGAAGTGGCTGTTCTTATAATCCCCAACCCATTCAGTGTTTTCAAAAATGGAATAAGGCCAACTGTCCCCCTCCTCCCTCCAGGATCATTGGTGTGTATATCAGAGAAACATATTGAGAAGAGGAAATAAACTAACGAAAAATTACATGATGATCTTTTCTCTTAGCAGTCCTTTTTTTACCCCTGTTCTAAGTCTAGTTTAATCTCACAGAATGAGCTCCTAAGTCTTGCTGGTAGCATCCGCCAATATCCAATTCATTGCCCACTATTTCTACAAAGCATGATGATTTTCTCCAAAATGCACGTAAGCACAACATAGAACACTTGAAGTATTTTCCATTGCCCTTACCATGTAAGCCCAATTAAAAATTTCTTGTAAAAATTCATCACAAAATGCAGAGGCCTATATGAATATTTCTGGTGCTTTGTATTACATCCTTAATATTTTTTGGAAATAGCCAGGAAAGAACAGATTCTAAAATGCAGTGATTCATCTCTCAGACCTCATTATTCTGTCCTCACAATGTGTAGCACAATGAAATGACTGACTAAGGACTTTGAATACAAGTAAATATAGAAGCTCTATGTAAATATGCTTGTCGAATCAGGAGAAAGGAAGAAAAAGCTCCAAGGAGCTGTTCGTGCTTTCTTTTATCTAAAGTGCCATTTTCTCTGCACATCAGATAACATATTGATTTCAGTGTACTTCAATTCTCAATTTTCCATAAACCATAAAAACCTTAATGACTTTTCCAAAGCTCAAGTGAGAAACAATCAATTAATTTTCCCAGTAGTTCAACTCTGTCAAAATTAAGGGGCTATTTTAATGAATTTTTCAGACATTTGGGATCTACACAGCAGCAGCTTAATGCCAAAAGCCTTTCTCTTACCATTGCAAGAAAAGTTTAAATATATACCAATTAAATAGAGTGTTCAAGTGTTAACGTTTGTTATAGACAGGAAAATGCAAGTCGCTTTACATGGCATGTTTCTAGTGTTTAACCTAATGCTGAGTCCACAGCAGCTCCAGACAGAACTGTTGCAGAATCATCCATAATACAATAGTCAAATCAGCTACAACCCTTGTGACACCATTCCTCTGTGTTGTGATTGAAGAATAACCAAAAGGGCTGTCCAGTTTTCCCCCATAAGTCTCATATCTTACCTAAAATTCCCACTGCTAATACTACCTCTTTGAAATAAGGCGTTCTTTTTTTTTCTTTTTTTATTGAAGTATATAGCTCACTTACAATAGTTTGTTAGTTTCAGGTATACAGCAAAATGATTTGGTATTACATATACATATATGTATATGTCTGTACTTTTAAAATTCTTTTCCATTATTACAAGATGTTGAAAATAGTTCCCCATGCTATACAGTACATCCTTGTTGTTTACCTATTTTATATATAGTCGTGTGCATCTGTTAATCCCATACTCCCAATTTATCCCTCCCCACCTTCCCTTTGGTAACCATGCTTGTTTTCTATGGTTGTGAGTCTGTTTCTGTTTTGTAAATAAGTCCATTTCTATCATTTTTTTAAGATTCCACATATAAGTGATATCATATAATATTTGTCTTTCTCTATCAGACTTACTTCACTCAGTAAGATAATCTCTAGGTCTATCCATGTTGCTGAAATAAGGCATTCTTTAAAAGGCCCTAGTAAAAATTCCTGGAAGGGAAAGGAGGTTAGGAAACCAGCATGGTCTCATTTGCACAGTAGTGACCTATAGTACATTAGCACATTAGCATGGATTAGTTTATCAGATTAGTTAACTGTCACTTAGAAAGCAGAGATCACAGTTGTGACAGGTGCAGTTTGGGGATGGTAGACAGGAGGTGAGAAGGTCTGTATCTTGAAGTGACAACATGGAAGTTTCCAGGGAGAAAGAGAACAAACAGCAGTGATGAAAAAGAGGATGTTGAGAAGGGTCAGAATTTGAAAAAGCTAGGGGCAGCCTCAAAGTAAAATTTCTTTCAGGCTGCTCGGAGTATGACTAAGAAGAATAAAACACTACAGTATTAATTGGAATTGTGAAGTGAGTTTAAGATAGAACTAAATTACTTGGAAAAAGGATACTACTGTCAAAGTTTCACTAGTAGCATGTGGACCGTTCTTTGTTGAAATACAAGTTCAGTGATGTTGCTGGCTTGATAAAATTCACTTTGTTTGGGGGCCTGAGAAGATCAACTGTGGTCTTGAGAGGATGCCATTATAGCGTTTCATCCGTTAAACAGACCAATTTGCAAATTGCTGCTTCCTGTTAGATTGCAGGGTGGCTGTAGACAGTCCCATTTCTTGGTGCTCATCTAGTCTATTGTTCCTTCAAATTTTTAAGTACTTCCTTTGTCTACCCTTTAATCATCTATAGGCATTTCCAGAGTATAGATCTTTTTTTGATGTCCCTTGGGGCTGACTGCGAAGTGCAGGGTGGGGGTAGCTTCTTGGTCAAGCTCTGGAACTTCCTGCTTCTTCACTTCTGGAAATCAGGTTGGTATTTCTTCTTGGAAACTGAATTGCCTCATGGTTTCAAGGAGGATCTAGCTAGTGTCATTCTGAGCTAAGGGCAGTTATACCTCCCCCAATCTTCATTTCCAGCCTTAAAGCTGTTTCTTTAAGCTTAGGCTGCAGCGTGGGTGGGCAAAAGGAAGGGGCTGATTATCATTCAGGGCATAAATAAAAATCAGGAGGCAACCCAGTCACCAAGCACAAGAAGGAAAATCATGTCATAAATCTCAGAAGTTATTTTCCATTTACATAACCAATAGCAAATATCACTTGCAGGGCTTAAATAATGTAAATGTAAACTAGGAGCGACTCTATCCATGGAACTTAATGAAACGTCATATACAATAAGTATGGAATAAAAAGGCTCATTGAACAGATTTTTAAAAGTCAAAGAGAATATAAACAAATGCTCATACATGCATAATACATATGTGTCAAGTGCTTTGCATTCAACCCCGAGGCTGGAATTTTCAGGTTATAAAAATAAATAAGCTTACAAATCCCTAAGGGGCATTTTTTTTTTTTTTTTTTTAAAGTCTTTTGGTACATCAGACAGAAACTGATCTGAGGTTAGCGTTCCTGGGGATTTCAATAGATTGGCTGGTCTGGACCCCACAGCTAGTGTAGAAACGAATGCTGCTCAGTGATAAGTTAAAGGGGAGACAGATTTGTCTTCACAAAATGCCTTGTTCCTGCTCTTTGCTCAGACTCCCTGCAATTATGATATTTATTTGTTTCATTCCAGATGTTCACTCCCTGCTACTTTGAAGTAGGCAAGTGAGCATTATTGTGTATTTCTTACACATAGGAATAGGAAATTTCTAGAAAGCTCAGACTTTTTGTAAATGGCTAGGCTGGCAGAAGAGAAAATGAAACCCAAACTTCTCAAAGTCAATTTCTTAGCCTATTTACTACAGAATTGCTGATAGATATTCCAATTCCAGAGTACTTGGAAAAAAATCTCGTCTTCAACAATTTGCTTTCACTAGTGTTTTTAAAGACAATATTTACTAAAATTTTCCTAGTTAAAATGTAATATTGCTCTTTAGAAAAATTGAAAAGTATAAAAAAGTATAAAAAGAATAAAATTCACAGATAACGCTAATACCCAGAGAGAACATATTTTGACATATCTCTTCCTCTCTAAAAAAAGTTATATTTATACTATATATACATATTGCTTTTCATTAATCTAGTAGGTCATGTATTATATTAATATTATACAAATACCTATTTTATGTACTATTAAGAAACAAGAAAAAATTGCTGATAATTTGAAACAATGCTTAACTACTTAGAATCATTATTTTATACTTGTTGAAAAAAACCCTATAGACATAGGTTTTTATCAGATATCTTGAGCTTACATGAATAAAACATAAGTGAAATTAATTTGGTAGGTATTCCTAAAACTTTTTCATATTCAAACTTCAACTCTTATGATTCACTCTGTGATTCAGACTTTTCAAAGTTTGTGTTTTTTTACACAATTATCTTCTTTCCCTGCTAGGGTATTGGTGATAGGTCATTTTTTGAAAGTGTTCTGCTATTGTCTCCAGAATTTGCCTTTAAGCTGATGTCCCCTATGTGCAAGTTTTAATATACATGCACAGGCAATTAAACTCTAAGAAACACGATGATTTTAGATATGTAAAAATATGAAAAACTATGCATCTTAGAATCTATGAGATATGGTATATGCAACCTTCTGTTTGGCTGAACTTTATATCAAGAGAACTTACTGGGCTTCCCTGGTGGCGCAGTGGTTGGGAGTCTGCCTGCCAGTGCGGGTGACGCGGGTTCGTAGCCCTGGTCTGGGAGGATCCCACATGCCGTGGAGCAGCTAGGCCCGTGAGCCACAACTACTGAGCCTGCGCGTCTGGAGCCTGTGCTCCGCAATGGGAGAGGCCGCGACAGTGAGAGGCCCGCGCACCGCGATGAAGAGTGGCCCCCGCTTGCCACAACTGGAGAAAGCCCTTGCACAGAAACGAAGACCCAACACAGCCAAAAAAAATAAAAATAAATTAAAAAAAGAGAACTTACTGCTATCTTTTAAATTAATGATATTTAAGGGCTGTACAACATTCAATATAATTTATGTAAACAATTCCCTATTATTGCACAATTAGGACCTTTCCAATTTTTTGCCATCGTAAACTAAAACGTGATAAACATCTTTGAGAGTAAACCTTTGTCCACATCCTTGATAATTTCCTGAAGAGTTCCAAGTTAGCCTAGCTAGGTAAAATGATATGCAGTTTGCACTTCCTGTACACTGCCAAATTGCTTTCCAAAATGATTGATTCAATCCGTATGTTAACCGGTAGAATATGCAGGCACACGGTGTTTTCTAACCAGTGCTTTTCACTATTCATCAACAGTATGTACAAGTTAAATCTTGCTTCTTGGGCTTCCCTTGTGGTACAGTGGTTAAGAATCCGTCTGCCAATGCAGGGGACACGGGTTCGAGCCTTGGTCCAGGAAGATCCCACATGCCAAGGAGCAACGAAGCCTGTGTGCCACAACTACTGAGCTTGCGCTCTAGAGCCCGCGAGCCACAACTACTGAAGCCCGGGTGCCACAACTACTGAAGCTCACGTACCTAGAGCCCATGCTCCGCAACAAGAGAAGCCACTGCAGTGAGAAGCCCGTGCACCACAACAAAGAGTAGCCCCGGCTTGCTGCTACTAGAGAAAAGCCCGTGCACAGCAACGAAGACCCAATGCAGCCAAAAATAAATAAATAAATAAATTTATTAAAAAAAAAAATCTTGCCTCTTGGGCAACCTACCCTTTCCTTTCATTTCTTCCTTTATTTTTATTTATCACCTGTCAACATGATAAATAATTCCTTTCCCTTTTTGGTATTTACTCTTTTACTGAGTCCATGAATTTCAACCAAGAAAGCTCTTAGTTATCGCTCAGCCAAGTTATACTAGATGTGGCTGGCTACCTTAATTTTCCCTCTGAAGTCAGTTTCCTTAATCACTACTCTAATTTTTTAGATACTCAAGGGGCTAAACCTGAATATATTATTAGATGCTTTTGGTCATGAAGGTAGGAAGCATCTATTTAATTTTCTTGATGAAATGCTTATTTCTGTCTAGCCCTCCATTCAATTACATATTTTTGCTCTTTTCATAATAATAGTAAAAATAATAAAAATTCATTCCTCTCCATTCTAACCTAAAAGGTTTCTTCTAGAAATATTGTCAAGCCTTGTTGAAATAAGTGAAATTTCCATTACTAGCGCATTTATGGGCCAGTCTTCATGATCATTGGAGATTTATTTAGGAAATGAAAACTATTTTTAATATTCATCCTTTCAGCAAGCATCCATTGGGCACGCACTACAAGGTGCAATACTTGATGTCTGCAGCAATGCTAAGAAGCAAATGCCACATTCCTCACCCTATGATGATGATGATGGTGATGATGATGATGATAATCATAGAAATTTATTGGATTCTCCCTGTATGCCAAGTACAGGTCGAAATGCTTGACATGTACTAACTCATTTAA
This sequence comes from Mesoplodon bidens, assembly GCF_964165515.1. Lineage (NCBI taxonomy): Eukaryota > Metazoa > Chordata > Mammalia > Artiodactyla > Ziphiidae > Mesoplodon > Mesoplodon bidens. Next base: position 33,221,062 of record NC_138167.1, read on the forward strand.
TCCACCCAACAACAGTATGAGATTGGAAACAAAGGCAGAGAGAAGCAAGTAATTATCCAGGACCACACAGATGGATTTGAACTTGGACTATTTTAGTCCAGAATCAGCTTGCTTAATGTATACTTTCCTATAAAAACTTAAGTACAGTAAGATAGACTTACACAACATAACTTGCAATAATATACTATCACGAGGAAAATATGGCAGTACAGGGGGTTGGGAAATTAGAGAAATCAAGATCCAAAGAAGAGGTAGAATATTAATGGGCCTTGAAAGATAGAAACAATATTGTTTTGAGTAGAAATGAAAGTGGATAGTTCCATGTGGGGTGGAAAGATAAACTCTAGAGCCCAGTGCCTCTGGGTTCAAATTATGACCCCAGCACATACTAATTGTAAGGCAAATTCACTTAGCCTCAGGAACTCAACATATTTCAGTTGTAATGAGCAAAGATATAAGAGTTGGGAGGCAGATGATTTGTTTAGGGAATGCAAGTGATGCAAAGTAAAGGAAGTTTAAGGGGCTATTGGGGGCAGTTCAAGGAGAGAATGAAGGATGGGAGGAAGGGAGGGAGGGAGGGGAGGAAGGAAGGAAGGAAGGGCAGGCATATGTGGAGAGCATTTGCGGCTGAAGGCAAAATGAAATAGGTATGAGGACTTGCTGGAAGACTTGGGACAGCAGAAAGAGAGCATGTCATTTTACTCAAAGGGAAACAACAAGGTCAGCGGCCGTGTGGTTTGGAGTAAGGAGGGGCTGAAGAAGTGAACCCGCAGGACACTACTGGGATTGTCCAGGTGAAAGATAAGAAAGGCAGGAGTCAGGACAATGTTCATGGAAAGGAAGGAGAGAGAGTCAAGAATAATTTCAAAGGTAGATTTGAAAGACCTTGGTAACCAACTGGGGATTTGGGACTGAGTCAAAATGTTCCTCTGGTTTTCGCCCCAGGTTCCTGAAATGATGGTCATGCCTTTTTGCAGAGAGAAATTCCAGTTAATTTAGGAGTGAATCAGAACTGAAAACTTGGATGTCAGCAGTATGGATGACTTTGTGAAAAGTTTGAATTTAAAGGGAAAGAGAGGATGGAGAGTTTGAGTGTCAGTAATTCTAAAGCTAATTTACGAAGATAAATTTCTTTTGGATTAACTCTTTTCTTTAGCAAAACCAAAAGTTAATTCTATTATGGAGTCTTCTTCTCATTCTTATCAGGGACCTTTATTCTCTTTTTGGATTTGGAATTCCCGTGAGAACTTGATGAGAACTACAGACCTTCTTGTATCCCCAAGTGCATGTGTGGCGGGGAGGTGAGGGGCGATGGAATCATAAACATTCATACAAATATTTGCACACAATTTTAGGGAGTTCTTGTACTTTTTGAAACCCAGCCATGAGTCTCAAGAGTCTGCTCTGCATAACTTCTTTTTTAACCAATGCATTAATATATTTTCCAACTATAAAACTAAAACTACATTTTAGGTCCTGTGCTAAGTGCCTAAGTGCCAGCTCATTTAATCCTCGCCATTACGTTGCCATATAGGTATTACATTTCAAACGTGGGGGAACACATAAGTTAAATAAATTGCCCAGAGTTACAGAGTTATTATGTGGTAGAGGCAAGATTTGAACCTAGGTGTCAGTATTAGGTTTCTCCCTAGAAACAGAACCAGTAGGATGTGCGTGTGTATGTAAAGAGATTTATTCTAAGGAAGTGGGTCATGTAGTTATAGAAGGTCATGAGTCCCAAGATGTGCAGTCAGCAAGCTGGTGGCCAGGAGAGCTAAGGCTGTAGTTCCAGTCTGAGACCCAAGACCTGAGAACCAGGAGAACTGATGGTGTAGTTCCCCTCCAAAGGTTGGGGGGCTTGAGACCCAGAAAGAGGTGAAATTTCAGTTTGAGTCCAAGGACAGGAATAATCTGATGTCCTACTTCAAAAAGTGTCAGGCAACAGGAATTCTCTCTTACTCTGGGGAGGGTCAGTCTTTTTGTCTTATTCAGGCCTTCAACTGATTAGATGAGGGCCACCTATGTTAGGGAGGGCAATCTGCTTTACTCAATTCACGAATTTAAACATTAATCTCATCCAAAACACCCTCACAGACACACCCAGAATAACGTTTGACCAAATATCTGGGCATCCCATAGCCTAGTCAAGGAGACACATAAGATTAACTACTAGTAGTCTCAACCACTGTGCCCTGTACTGTCATTTAAAAATACACTTTAGGGAATTCCCTGGTGGTCCAGTGGTTAGGGACTTGGCACTTTCACTGCCAGGCCCCCAGGTTCAATCCCTGGTCAGGGAATTAAGATCCCACAAGCTGTGTGGCATGGCCAATAAATAAATACACTCTAATATTTTTCTTAGATGAACTTTCATTTGGCTTTCACACATGCCTTACTTAAATTACACATGTTAGAGCTGCTGCTTCTCCCATGTTTCCCCTTTTCCCAGTTACAGTCTCCTAACTGAAGATTATAAAGTAAAACCCACTTGAATTCATTCTGTTTGCTTTCTGCTCCCTTTATTTTTTCCCTAAGAAGATAAACTATCCAAGGAAGCTTCCTCTTGCATTTTAAATTTTCAAAGAGGGTTTTGCAGCTAAAAGTGAGTTAACAACATCTAAAAGAATCCTTGGGTACCCACTAGGAGTGCATATTAGGTGTTAAAAGAGTTTTCAAATTCACTGCATGCAACAGAAAAGAAGTGCTGGGTTTTGGTAACAGTACTGAAACTTCCAGGTGGCTGTTCAGTATGCAGTGTAGGTGTTCGTAAAAGTCAATGCACGATTAAAAAAATATATTGTGGATGTTTTTAGGCCCTGGAGCCAATCCAAAATAACAGCTGGGATCTTACATCTCCTGGGGGACTCCTCAAACTTATGAAATTCAATCCCAAGAAGTCATAACACTCTGTTAGAGTGAAAGGCCCTGTGAGCAGGAGACTGGAAGCTTAATTGTTGGCACAGAGGAAATGGAAGGGCAGCTACGGACTCTCTCATCACACACATTTCCAAATTCTTTAATGAACTGAGTGCATCCACATAAGCTTGAAAATGTGATCAAGCAGTCACCTTAAATCCTTTGGTTTACAGGTTTTTTCCCCTTTTCTACCAGGTGAGAGAGGCACTAGTAGGAAGAAAACATGGCTCTTCTCCACTGTATTTTGAAAATCGTAAATAGAAAGGTAGGTCAAACGAGGCCACATTTAGGAGTGTCCTGCACCCTGTGCAGTCAACTGTGTACCTGTCAAAGTAAAACAATTGATTTAAATTAAGCTTTGAATTCTGTAAATGCAGACTGCAAAGCCATTCAAAGTGCACAAATACCTTGGAAGAATTTATGTTCAGAAAAGGAGCAGAAATTCTTAAGTGAGCAGATGTTTAGAAACAGACATTGCAATTGTAGTTGCAGTTGTAATCTTTAAAGAACATTGATTTTCTAATTTAGTAACGGAAAAAATAATGTATCTTATATCCTACCCCAATAGCACTATAATTTCATTGGAATAGGCTTTTAAATATAATGCTTTGAATATGAGATGGCTTTGGACAATGGAACCAAATATATCAGACTGAATTTTAAATGATTTAGTTCTTTTTTTCTTTTTTTGGCTTGATATTATCAAGTGGTGATCTCACAGTGTTAGGGCCTATTTCTCTTAGATAATATGCTAGGGGTAGCTCTAGTGAGGTTAAATACTATCATCATCAACCATCACTGACTGAGAGCTTACTGTCCCTGGCTCTGGAGATGGAAAGAGATAAGGTCTATTTCCCCCTGACAGAGCTTAGAGCCCAACTGATGACTTAGATGTACATACAAAGATGAAACAAGGTATTGGATATTGTTGAACAAGGGTTCAGACAGTAAGTACTTTGAGGTTGGGGAAGATATGAATCCCTTCTTAAGAGTTTCTTTACCAGTCTCAGTTGTATAATCTGTAAAATAATATTCGGCCGTAACACACAGAATGTATTAATTTAATCTTCCACTACTAAACATCAACTTCCTTCTTGTATCTCTAGCTTTTAGCCCAGAGCCTAACACATAGTAGGAACTTTGTCTACCCTAGCTAAAATACTATTATTTTAACAGTTGTGAGCTGTAACTCCCTAGCAACTGTAATCTGTCACTCATCTTGGCAGGATAACTGCACCACTGATTGCAATGTAACTATAAGAGTATGGTTTAGTCCCTACCTTAGTGTGTAGGTCTTCTCGAATTAGGCTTGTTAGAACAACCACATACATAATATGCCATATAAGATGCTATTAAAACAAACAGCAAGCACGCCAATGCTGCAGTCATTTCTATGTTGTCAAAACCTAAGTCTTTGCGGTGTACAGGCACTGGCTGTCCTGGTTATGGCTGGGTTTACCCTGTCCCTTTGGGAGAATTATGACAAATGCCGTTCTCCACATAAGGCTGGTGGGACTACATCTTGAAACAAGAGTAGGACAAGAGGAAAGTACCCAAGGAGTCTTGTTAATTTTAGGATGGAGAGTGGGTCATTTAAAGGTGACAGGTGCGACATTCATATTGATTTTCTGGATTTTACTTCTCAAAGAGTCTGAAAAGGAGATTTGAGCAGCTCAGATGGGATTTCTACTGATAACCCCCGGGATGGTTTGACTCTCCCTTCCTTTAGCCCTTCAATTCCTTTACTCATTGAGGTTCCTGGGCCCGGGGCCTCTCCTTTGTTTAGGAGAGACAGCCACTTGTCTTGGGCAGTTCGGCAGTTCAGTAATGACAGACAGCCATCCAGCCAAGGGGCAGCAGTGGAAGCGAACATCCCAGCCTGATAAGACTGCTTATGCAGTGGCAGGGAAAAAAAGATTCTATCTTCCTGCCTTTTGTAGTTATTACATTCCTCTGGCTGTATTATTATGTTTCCAAGGGAAGAGAGAGAGAGAAGCCTGGCAAGGGCCAATGTCCTCAGTTTGGGAGAGCAAACTGCAGCTCCTTCAGAGGCTAAAATAAACTGCAGGACAGAGAGAGTCATAAGTGGTTGGTCCCTGACAACTACAAACCAGTAGTTATAGCCTCAGGGGCCCCAAATTCTTCAGTCCCCATCAGACACTCAGGAGGTGAAGACTTAGGTATTATCTAGCTGGGCCCGCAGCTAGGTAACCCCGCAGGACAGGCAGTTAGTTGCCAAGTGGAAGACTCAGGAGCCCCTTCTAACATTATCCTTTTGAAATCACAAGCAAGCGCCTCCAAGTCTGGGCGGAATCTTCCAGACTCTACCGTAAAGCTGCCCTCTCCCCCTCAATTCATCCTTCCACCGATATTCTATGAGCCTAGGACAAGGGGAAGAAACCAATCATAAAACCTAATCATAAAACCCTTCTTATACTTGAAGACAACGATTAAATATTCACTGAGCCAAGGTCTCCCCGCTTCACTGAAAACAAAAGAGGTTCTCTACTCACGCCCTTCCCACCTGAGCAGTAAATGTATTCCCGGCCCCGGCCGGCGCTGACCGGGCGAAAGTTGCGATTTCTCTCAGCTGAGGGCAAAGTTAGCGACTCCGCAGCTGCAAAGTCTCAGCTAGGGGGGAGGGGGCGACAGCCCGGGCCGGGGGGTGAGCGGCGGGAGGAGGGACTAGAGGGAGAGACACTGCCCCCTACTTCAGCAAGGTCGTCGTCCAAGCCGGTGCAGCCGCCGGTTTGGGTTTTGGGAGGGAGGAGCGGCGGCCGCGGCTCGGCGCCAGGCTCGGTACCTGGCAGGCCGGCCGCCCGGGGCGCGGAGGGTGTGAACGCGCGCGCCCCCTCCGTGCCCGCTCAGCCTCGCGCGCGTCTCGGGGGAGGTTCCGCCACCAGGCGCCTGGGGAACCCGCAGCCTCAGTCCTGCCGCCGGCGGAGCTTTGTGCGGCGGCGGCGGCGGCGGCTCCGAGTCCCACCTGCTGGCGGCGGAGAGACAAGGAAGGGGAAGAAGGAGAAGGAGGAGGAGGAGGGGACAGAGGCGGCGGCGCGAGCCCACTCCCGCCGTCCGCGCCCACCTCCCGGGGGCTCCGCAGCTCCTGCTCTCGGCCTGTACGCGCCCCCCGCCCCCGGCCCGGCCAGGCCTCCCGGCCACACGGCCGCCGCCGCGGCTGCAGCCCCTTCTGCCCGGCCCGGCCAGCCCGGCCCGGCCGCAGCCACCCGGAGCCGCCGGCGAGTTTGAGGCGAGCGCGGGGCGCGTGGCGCCGCCTCGATGCGCCCGGGAGACGCCTCGGCGCCCCAGCCCAGCTGAACAGCCCCGAGAGCGCCGCGGCCGGCCCGGGAGGGCGAGTGGGGACGCGCGGGGAGGCGCGGCCAGCCCCAGAAGACGGAGAGCGAGCGGGCGAGGAGGAGCGAGCCCGAGAGCGAGCGCAGGGAGCAGACACCATGCCGGGCTGGAAGAAGAATATCCCCATCTGCTTGCAGGCGGAAGAGCAGGAGAGAGGTGAGCGGGGCGACCGGGCGGGGAGGGCCGGGGAGGGGGTCCGGGCCGGGGGCCGCCCCGGAGCCTCCCTCTCCCCGGGCTCCCTCCCGACCTGTCCGCGGCCGACGGGGGAGGGGCGCCGCGCCCTCCGGGGTCGCGGGGGAGTCCGGGCGGCGGCGGCTTGCGAACTCCAGATTTCTTTTTTGGGGGGTGGTGGTGGGGGAGAAGGAGGGTGCTGCAGTAGGGAACTTTTAAGTCGGGCAAAGATTTTTTTCTGGAGAGGACGTGGGGGGAACTCTAGCTTCTCCAGGGCCCACTTGCACGTGGAGCCCCGGGCGGCCTTCTGCGGGGTGGGTGCTGGGGTGACCGGGCGCCGGGGTGGGGCGGGGGGAGTCCTGCAGCGTTTCAAGTGACTTTTCAAACTTTCCTTCTCCCTCCCGTGGTCGCTTTCGCGGTGTCCCCGCCTCGGGCTGGGCTTTGAGGGTGCTGCCACCCAAAGTTGCTGGAGAATCAGCAAGAAGGAGGCGGAGGAAGAGCGTGGGGGACGGCAAGTGGGCGCTGCCGCAGGTCTCCGGAGGGGGAGGGGAGGAGGGGGAAAGCTGTCCCTAGACTGAGGGTCTGGGGCTGAGAGTGCCTCGGAGATGAGTTATGCCCCAGCGCAGTCCCCGCTGTCAAGTTAATACCGCAGGACTGCGGGCTTTTCGTAATTGTTGTCTGTTTCCTTTGTAAAAGGCGGCTCTCGGTGCCAGGTGGCTTGTAGACCTTTTGTGCTTCAGCCTGACAAGTGTACTGGGCACGTTGCCTTTAAGTGACTTGCGGCGAGGAAAGTTGAAGGCCTTTTTTTGCACCTCCAAGGCTCGGTTCTGTTGAGGTCATTTTATGGTGTTTGGATTGTGCGGAGGTTGGCCGGGGAGTTCAGCTCGGTAACCTGGAGATGATGTACTGAGTGTGCCAGAATTTCCTCTACGGGCCGCACGGGGCCAGGGGGGTGTGCGCCGTGGCTCTGCTAGCGTCCAGAGGGCCCCTGGCTGGCAAGGTCCACCAGGGTTTATTCCTCGGCTCCTCCCACCCCGGCCTGCCCTGCTTCGAGGAAAATGCTTTAGAGTTGGAAGGGTTTCAGGACGCTGGGTCCGCATGGGCTGTGCAACCGCCAGGGCCGAGGATGAAGGGTGCTGCGTGGCTGGCGGGGTGAGGAGGCCAGTCTGGTGAGTGGAGTAGGCAGAGTTGTCAGGGGAGCTGAATCCAGCAGAATGATGAGTTGGTACGGAAGGTGGCTTGCTTATTGGGCATGCCCGAAGTTTCAGGTTTTGGAAATAATGCCTACTACTGAAGAACGAATGTACGATTTTCAGTTTTTCTCTAGGTGGCACAACCTGTCTTTGGTTTATATCCTGTTTAATGACTCAGGGAATTCATCCCTTTTTAACCACTTCCTTATTAGAGATGTGCATTTATTTTCCAGCACACGTTCTGGTGACCGAACTTACGTTCACCCACTCAGAAGGCCACCCCTGCTTTAGAAAAACTTCTGCTTTTCCCTTTAGTAGGTCATATCTTAAGAGGTGCAAATAGTAGTACCAATAATTTATAACCAGGTAAAAGCACTAGATGAAAGCCTTCTGTCAAGCGTGGAGTGTCTGTCCTGTCAACTCAGCGTCACAGTGCACTTGGTGTTAAATGTATCCGTCTGCTAAAAAACCGTTGCAGTGCTGCCTACAGGTTTTATCAGAATGCTGAAAAGGGTAGATTTTTGGATCGTGACAAAATGTACTTGTATGTCTTTTGGAAATATATGGTAACTTTGAAAGATGATCGCCTAATCTGCTTGTTGGGGATAAGACTGAATTTCCTCCGGAACATAAAAATCTGAGTCAGAAATTGGGTATTCTGCCTTAACTTCTCCAGTAGGAGAAAACAGGGAACGTTTGTTACTTGGTGTCTTTTTTCACTAAAAAGTTTCTTACTTCTTGCTTATATTAAGTGATGCTTTTCTAATTAGTATTTTTGTTTGGTTGTGGCATTTCTTTTTGAGGTCCTGCTTCATTGGGAATGCACAAATGTGTGTTTTGTTTCTTTTAAAATCTCCTACCTGGTGTTTCTGTTTCAATTGTGTGTGTGTATGTGTGTGTGTATACATATATATGTATACATATATACATATATTTGAAGGAACTGATTTTTAATGCATGTGTCAGAGGATACTACTTGAGATTGTCTTATCATTTTGGAAGAATTTTATTGTAAAATAATGAGCAGTTTTCTATTTGCATTTGAAATCAGATTGTATTTAACATTTTTCCTTTTAAGTGATTCAAATAGTGTTGCATTAGGTTCTTGTCAAATATAAACAGAAATATTAAACTATCAGGTTGGTTAGGAAAATAAGGAACATAAAGGGAACAAATACACTTTAAATTTTGTCTGGGGATAACATTGACCAAAAAGTCCATTTATACTATCTTACCATTAAATTCTAAGGTTGGTTGTGCTCATAGAACCACTGTTCTTTCCACATTCCCCCAACCCCAGTTTACATTTAAACATTCTAAAACCCATTATGGAGACTACTCTAGCATACCATTTTTTCATGTAGATTTTATTTAACTAAATCTCTTTCTGAAACTTAATGCAAATTAATACAGGCTGCTAGCTTCTTTAAGGACCACGTATTTGAACAAGTATTTCTAGGCGTTATTCTTGAAAAAAAAATGCTAATCTCAATTCAAAGATTTAGGGAACCTGCCTTCTTGGTATTGTCACATACAAAGAGAGGTTTGGCCAATCCATATGACTTCATGCCATACCTACACACCATTCATAACGTGGGTTCACCTTGAATGCCTCTGTCAAGATGATATTGAGTGAACTATTGCTACTGCATGCAGTGCTGAGCAGAGAAACTGTACCATACGAGTTGCTGCAGGAAATGCCGTCATTTCCAAAATGACATGTTAAGATTCACCCATGTATGGTAAAAATTCACCCACGTGCTATTAAAATTCAGGACACATTTCTCTGTCTTCCCCCCGATTTTCTGCCTGAGCTGATAAACCCAATCCATTTAGAAACTGCCTAATACACTTTTGGGTAAATGTTTTAGAAGAAGATAAATGATTCTGAAAACTGTTCTGTTTAATATCCCTTCCAAGCAAATTAAATTAAGCAATTTATTTGTTGTTTTAATCTGCTTATTAGCTGATCGTGTGTAATAAGAATATAGTTCTTAAGGAAAATCTTAGTGTAAAGGGATAGGTGCCTCAGTAATTAATGATGCCTTTCTTTTGCCTTGTAGCTTCCCTTCTGATTTGTGTGGACTTGGTTAGTAAATGTTTGTGTGTGTGGTGTATACATATTCTCCGTGGGAAAATGTATGCATTTTGTATATCTCCCCTCCCTCTTGCCTTTCTGTTCTTCTTATAAGTTTTGGAGGTCTACAAGTGAACTTGAGAACTTCCCTTTGGACCCCTGTAGGAATTACTGTGTCTGGGGTTTTGCTTCTGTTTTGTCAGATGAGAGTATTTGGATCTTATTAGACGTAAGGAATTAGTGTTTATAAAATATGTATGAGAAGGCACAGGGGGCTTAAGTAGCGTGCCTTTATTACATCTTTGGTTTGTTTCATTTTCCACATCACAAGGAGATCTGGTGACCCTACCCCACATAACCTGCTTAATAAAAAGTCCAATTTGAAATTTGAGTCTTGACTGGGGAATGCTGTGGGGAAAAAGAGAAGAGATCAAAATGCACAAGAGTCTGCTGTGCGTTGGGCACTGTGTTTGACATTTCCCGAGCATTATTTGGTATAGTCCTTACCACGTGCCAGTAAGGTAGGTATTATTACTTCCCCTGACGGTGGAAGAAAGTGATGCTCAGAGAATGAAAAAAATTGCCTCAAGTTACAAAGCCAAGACTTAGGGCACCAGTTTCTAGAGATAATTCGAAAAAGAAATTGTTACTTTTCCTAAGATGAAGTTGTTAGCATTGTATTAACATTATAATGTCTTACGGTTTTTCTTTTGGACAGAATTTTAATAAACTGCCACCAAATATTTCATTAAGAATTCACGAGAAGAGTTTTGTAGTTACATATCCTGCGGAAAAGCTTCCAAAGTATATTTTGGGCTTTTGAAAAACTGTCTTTGCTAGATAGATTTATTAACCCCAACTGTAAGGATTGGCATGTCAGCATATTTCTAGGTGGAATTATTTGATTAAACTTAAAGAGACTCATGTAAATGAATGGCTTTTCCCCCAAGGACTTGAAATATTACATAGTTTTCCTTTTTTTCAGAGTATTTGCCATGAAGGCAAGAATTAACAAGAATTAGGCATTTTCCCTCACTGCGATGAACTAGGAAACTACTATATTGTTAATGGCCACTGTACATTTGCTCTTTTGCCAACTTTTTATTTAATTAAAGCCATCCATCTGAGCTCTCAGCCTGGCTATCTATCAGAAGGCCCAGTGGCCAAAGGGGCATCAGATAATGTTTTTTTCTGCGGCAGCCTTATTGGTTTTTCATGAAGAAAAAAGAAGGATCAACTTAAATTGGTAAAGGATATTGAGAATTGAATATCATGGGTTTTAAAATGGTTATATTAAATGCTGTGTGAAGGCTGATGGTTTAAGGCATTTAGGATTTGATCAGTTTATTTTCAGTTAAATTACAATAGTAGTTCAGTAATAAAAAATACAAGAATAGTAGTAATACAGAGTAACACATCTAACAGAGAATGCTATTCAAACACAAGAGCAAAACCTGGGTTTGAATCTATTGTTTTATCTTTTAGGAAAGTTTATTTCTCCTTAAATTCGAAGGTGTCCTGAATATAAATATAAAAATCTATCGGAACAAAATTCCATATTCAAGATATCTGTTTATTTAGACAGGTCAGTGGCCAAAGGGTGTTGTCAGTTTCATGGGAAAGTCAACGTTCTTTAGGTACATCTGCTGGTTAAAATGCGCCTGATTGAATTTCTTACTGCCTTTCATTTCAACAGTGATTAAACTTTAAGTACTAAATCAGGTGTTGCGTAGAATGTGAAGACAAGGCTAGTGTCCTGGATAGATTCCTTTGCCTCACCCAGCAGAGTGATGGAGGACAAGGTATTTGAAGTCAAACAGCTGTGGGTTTAAAGCCACTTCAGCACCTCTTAGCTCTGTGATCTTTTTTTTTTTTCAAAGTCCTTGTGTTTTCTTCTTTAAAATGAGGACAAGTAACCTCTACCTCATGGGAGGAGTAAATGAAATTACAAAGTGTGGGGGAATTTCTGTCAGTACCTTGCATATAGTTCAAGGCTCAGTAATGGCAACCGGTATTATTTTTACGCTATCTTGATATAGATCTGTAAACTCGACACCTCAAGGCGTCCTGATGATGAAATGATAAGTTTTTATTCTTTAAAAACTTCATAAACCAGTAAAAAAGAAAGTCCAGTGTTTTGTGAAAAGCTGTGTTGAAACACAGAGCCTTATGAGGCCAAGGTCTTTGATATATTCTGGTCTGACCCTCTCATGAAGAAGAAACTCCAGTATAGGGGGAAATGTGCCCAAGGCCACACTTCATACATTTAGTAAACAGTTATTGACAACTAGCTGACATTTGGGTGCTGGGGATGAGCAAATCATCATTCCCATTGTCAAGGAGATTATTATGCAGAGTCATGGATATGACAGCCTCTCTCCTCCTGTACAGATGAGCTCCGGGGGAGCAGAGAAGAGGGATTGAATGTGCCGAGGGCAGGTGGGAAGAGGGAAGCTTCTGAGGATGCTCTCAAAGGAGGTGGCACAGAGGAAGTGTTAAAGGACTTGAAGGAAGGGGAGGAGTTCAGAAGGTTGGGAGGGGATGTGAGGACAGATATTTCAGGCAGGGGGCATGGTGTGTTCCAAAGCATTATGGAATGAAATATTTTAAGAACTACTACTGGTTTCTTAAGGGCCTGAAGCATAGAGTATGACTATGCGTATGGACTGTCGGATAAGAATACGTCTTTCCCCAAGAGGTGGGGAGACTGGGTGGGAGAAGATGAGACCACCTTTGGAAGGACTTTGTATCCCAGGTGGCAGCGTTCAGATTGTATCCAGCAGGTGATGAGGAGTTAATTGAAGGATTTCCAACAGAGGAGTGAAGGGATCAGATTTATATCTTAGAAAGGTTATCTTGGTAGCAAGGAGGGAAGATTAGAAAAAGAAGGGACCGGAGAGGTGGGAATCGGGTAGGAGTCTACTGCCCTGTTGCAGGCCATGCAGAGATGTTCCGGAGGAGGACTTGGTGAGCAGGTGAACGTAGGAAATGTGGAGGGCGTAGGTCTCTGGTGAAGATACTGATTAGATTTACAGTTGTGGCTTGAGACCCAGTACCTTGATACAAAGCCTGGTATTCTTTCCACTACATGTTGCCTTTCTTTACTCCCCCCTCCCCAATCTATGTAGGGGAAAAATGTAAACATAGTCTGGTAGAATAATGTGAAAATAGACAACCACCAAAGTGATTGGGTACCAGGCTGGGTCATGATGATAGCTTAGTATGCACTAGTTTTTTCTTCTAATTATATAAAATTCATATACTATCTAATCTTAAAGGAGAAATAATCATTATCCTGTACACTTATACCTGAATACTAATCTGGAATTTAAAGTGACTTTTTTTAATGGAAAAAGAGAAAAATGGTAGTTATTATCTTATAGAAATGTCTTCCCCTACTAACAGAATTGGGTGGGGTTTTAAAAAATTCTTATTTTCTGAAAACAACTAAATTTTCTATGAATAAAGTTTAAAAGTAATTCTTACATTGGACTCAAAATTCAAAAAGTGGGTTAAAGTCCTCCCTTGGCCATGTTCTTGATTACCTGGTCTAGGCACAGCCTGCCCGTCTGAACCTCCATTTGCTCATCTGAAAGTAGAGATGATTCTTGTCATATTGACCTCCTAAGGTTGTTATCGGGTGAAAGCAATTATTGCTACGTGGTTACATTACAAAGGGAAGAAGTTGTTGAAAGACTGAGATTCTTAAAGCACATCTATTAGCTAGCCATTTCTGGATGGAGGCGTTATTGCATAACTTCTGTTTCATAAACTGGAAGCTTTCATTAAAGAATCTTAATTCTTTTCCAAAATGAAGTTCAAATATGAGAGTCCCCCCTTAGGCTCCCATTGATAACAAAATAACTCAAGTGATGTAACTAAATTACAGTATATACACACAGGCTGCACAGTTCTTGGAAGCAGCCTCTTTCCCCGCTGGGCTTGGAAGCATCCGGCTCAGATGCTGAGTGCACCTTGCTACCTCTCCCTCTTCAGTTTCTGCTGCTCTCCAGCCTAGGCTTCTGACCTCAATGCAAAGCCCAAGACACCATTACTTCTCAAATTGAAATCATGTATGGAACCTTTTTAGGAAGGAGAAATTCTTGCAGACCTCCACTGCTGACTTTATTTCTGTTATGTTCCTTAAATATGTACTAACGTAAAACTAGGTGTAAACTCCTGATGCTTATAGGTCTCATACAACCACAGAACCAAAACAGATTTTACAAATGAAGTGTAAACAAAACTACCAAAAAAATCAATAACTTCCAAATGAACAGCATCTACTTCATGCGACTTGATATTGTTTGCCTGAAACAAAATTCCCTTTTGTAGTATGAATATGGTACTTGCTGCTATGGAAACTAGTTGAACTATTTTCACTTTTTCCCTAGTTGAACTCCCATGGCATGTTGGCCTCAACAGTCTGATGTCACCTGGTCTTTCCGGGGCATGACAAACATGTCATTTGCTTGTGAAGTTCTCTTTTCTCATTGGTCTGTTTTGCACCATTGTGATCCTAAATACAAACCCCAGTATTGGTAATGCAGTTGGTGGTAGTATTAGGCTGATCTACATTAGTACTTCTAAGACTGCTCGTGGTGAAGGGCTGTTTTTCCCCCAGTCTGATATGTGTCCTATAGTGACTGCACCATGTGAAACTCCCCAAGTGAGTCTGACCACACCTGCACTTGTCTATGTCCTGTTCAGTGAGATGAACCCATTCATCACGGACTTAGATGTTGGGGCAATGCCAGACTGCTGCAGGAATTTCTAACCACCTACCCTCATTTTCAGTATTCATCTAACCATGGATGGGTAATAAGCAGTTTTCTGACTGGCACTGTCCGTAGACCACACTTCGGATAGTACTGGTTTAGAATATGTTTATGTACCTAGTGTTGGGAAGCAGAGTTCAGAAGGATGGGTGTATATGTGTGTGAAAATGGACACACTACTATTAAAATATACAAATGAAACGTAATTTATTTTCTATAGCTGCTTTCACTTTGCCTTCAAGATCCCATTCCCACTGAAAACACCTGATTGTCTTGTCCATTAAGAGCACGTTAGTTTCCAATTTAAAGACTCTTTGGTTGTTTCATTTCTCAAGGGTTTTCCCTTCCTTCATTCCCAAGATGGCGTTCGGGTGAACGGGAAAGCTCAGTATCCTCATGGCCCTGGGTGAAGGGCATTTTATTCATTGTGTGACCCTCACTGCGTCCACTGCTTTGGAGTTGGCATGCTTGGTGACTGTGAGTTGTACCCTGGTATCCACTGAAATGCGACTGTTCCCATTTGGTCTCTGAATGTCATCCTGGCAGCTGATTTGGGCTTCCTGGACCTTGCCATTGAGTCTGGTTGTAACATCCAGCCTGTGACCTTTTTGTCAAACCCCAGGCCTTACCTAGGTTCCAGTCCTGTCAATATTTCTATATCCCTCCTGGGAGCCCGAGAACACAACAATTTCCCCTGAATCATTATGGAGTTTGTGGGATCTTGGGAGGTGCCAACATCCCTACCTGTCTTATGCCACCTTCTGCATATATTGCCACTGTATGTTCCAGTGCTACCTTGAATTCTGCCTATGCTCAGTAAGGGACCTTTATGCTAGCAAGACGGATCATTGGTCAGAATGTTTACTGATGTCCTCAAAACCAAACAGGTGTTAGTTTTTCTCTCCTTTTGTACTTGTCACGAGTCTTGAATCCTTGCAGGGTATTGGATTCTTACGTCTGATCTTTTGTCGCTCCCCTCTTTTTTTTTTTTTTTTTTCTTTTTTCTCTTCTGTCCCAGATATCTGGAGTGGCTTAAATGACTTGAAAACTTAAAGCTGGAAGGGACAGGAGTCAGCAGGGTGAATAAAAAATAAGGGAGAAGAGTCCAATAGGCCATCATTAGGTGGACACCTGTCCCTAAGATCTGAATGTCAGGGAAAAAAGATATAGAGAAGTACCGTCTAACAGCCCAGAGATAACGTAGCTTGAGGCTGGCAGGTAATTTTGACCAATACCTTCTCTCGGCCTAGCTTGTACACAGACCTTTCTCACTTAATAGTTTTATTAGAAATCTGCCCTTTGTATTTCATCAGCAAACGTGTGAACTTGAGAACTGACATTTCTTTTCATGGTTGGTCGTGTAATTGCAATGTGCAGTTTCTGTTATTCATGTATTTTAAAGGTTTACTTTGTATTTAGAATAAAGATCTTTAGAAGAGATCAAGACTTTTTGTATGAATTGATGTTAGAAATAATAAATATATTTTTTACTGGTGAAGTATTCATTTCTTTTGCTTTCACAGTTGTTGAATATAGCAGACAATATGAAAATTTGATAGTTTGCTAGCATAAGTTACTAGAGTTTATATCTTTTTAAGGTACAGTTCATCATTTGAGAAAAAGTTAATGAATGTAGCTTTTACCTGTTAGCACATTAAAAATAACAGCAAAACAGTGGAAAATAATGTAGGTAAACATTCAGATAATAATGTAGTAGATATTTATTTCTTCATGTATTCTGATATATAATTTGAGAATAGCTTTCCTTCTTGATACCTTCTGATGTCAAGTATTTCTCCTGTTATCAATATTCAGAATTTCCATTGAAAAAGTGCACTAATATCCTCAACTTAGTTAGTCATAAGGATTTCTACCTTGCCCTCTTCTGAAGTGTCAGGATTGTTGATTAAAAGAGAGTGGCATTTAAAATTAGATTTTTCAGATGAATTCAAGTGTTTCTTTTTAAATATGTAAATTTCTAGTACGTGCAGAGCACATTTTCATTAAATGAGAACCTTGAACAAGGGAGTATAAATTTAGTTTCTCTGTTACTATTTCACTTCCCCCTCCTATAATTTTAGTTAAGAGAATGACAGTTTGCCAGGCTAGAATCAGATACCCATAGTGCTGCATCTACTAAGAAGTAAGAAAGCACCTCATTTGGCTTTCTAGTGAATTTGAATGCCGATAATATACACACACACACACATACATACATACATACATACGTACATATATGTTTACCCTACCACCAAAGAGTAGCCCTAGTTTTCTCACCAGCAGTCATCTAAAATTATCAAGTGTGATCTGGGCTCTGCATTCCATGACTGCATTGACTCAGAATCCTACCCTCTCAGCCTCTGCTGCTCATGCTGAAGAAGCAGGGAGGGCAGTGTATCAGTCTGCTTGTGCTGCCGTAACAAAATACCCCAGGCTGGGAGGCTTAAACAACAGAAGTGTATTTTCTTACAGTTCTGGTGGCTAGAAGTCCTTGATCAGTGTGTCAGCAAGGCCAGTTTCTGGTGAAAGTGCTCTTCTTGGGTTGCCAGTGGCTGCCTCCTGCCTGTGTGTGCTCACACGGCCTTCCCTTGGAGCATGCATGAGGTTGGGGGGTGGGGGTGGCGAGAATTCTCTACTCTTTCTTCTTTTAAGGACACTAATCCTGTGGGGTCAAGGCCCCACCCTTACGACCTCATTTAACATTAATTGCTTCCTTGGGAGCCCTGTCTCCAAATACAGTCACACTGTGGGTCAGGGGTTTCAACATGGGAATTTGGCAGGGTTGGGAGTGGGGGAGACACAAACATTCAGTCCATAACGGGCAGGAACAGAAGATTAATCCATGGTTTAGGTAATGTTCCTATAAATTTCATCTTTAAGTGTCTGGAAAGGGCTCCTTTTGAACAGAAGGCGACCTACTCATTGCTTCCCCTGTGCTCTCTCAAGTGGTGGCAGTTTTCTCTCACATACCCCTGGAGGACGATAGAAGGTGCTCCTTGTCCTTCTTTGCTACTTCCAGACTGTTCTTCTCTCCTTCCTAAAAATCCTGAATTTTGAAGCTCGTGCCATCAGACCACACAAACCATGGTTCCTCCTTGTTGCAGTCACGTCCTGCAGTCTTTGACCACCTTCACTCCTGGCTCACTATTGTTCCAGCCCTACTTCTGTCATAATTCTTGTGATTTCAACATTCACATAAACTGCCCCTCTAGTTTCTTCGTTTCTCAGCCCTGCATCCTCCTCTCTTGCCGTCGTTATATCTGCCACATGGCCACACCTTAGACCAGCAGTTCTCAAAATGAGTGTTCCTAAGACGCTTTCCGAGGGTCTGTTATTTCCATAACAATACTCAGACGTTAATTGCCATTGGAACTTTCATGCATTTATGAGTGCACAGTAGTTTTCAGAGGTTACATGACATGTGATGAACATCTTCATTCTGGCAGCTAGTGAAATGTGTACTTGTATATTCTTACGTTTAAAAATTTTCTGTTTTAATTTTAATATGGTAAATATGAATAGACCTCACCCACATTACCAAAAACTTTTTGGAACGCTCACTTACTTTTAGAAATGTGGTAAAGCCACCCTGAGACCA
The DNA here is from genome assembly GCF_964165515.1 of Mesoplodon bidens. NCBI lineage: Eukaryota > Metazoa > Chordata > Mammalia > Artiodactyla > Ziphiidae > Mesoplodon > Mesoplodon bidens. The sequence goes on from NC_138167.1 coordinate 33,239,146, forward strand.
ACATGTTTGAGAACTGCTGCCCTCAACCTTGTCACTGCCAGTGACTGCTCCCCTCTGGCTCATCTTCGGGTGTCCTGCTCTCCAATCAGCACCTATCTTTCTAACTCAGTCTCTGTGATCCTGACTCCAATAATCCTCAATCCCACGAGGACCTAAAATCCATTGATCTCACCCCCTTTTTACTATTCCACACCCCTCTCACGTCCACATTTACCTTCTTTCCAGCCTCAATTCCTTCATATCTCATATAATCAGACTCTTGGGTGTACTCTTAATTTCCTCTTCCCTCTTCCATGTTGTAGGTCTCATCTAGAAAACCTGGTTAAACTCAACTTTCTACCACCCTAATTTTTGCCTCTGACATTTAATATGGTTGGAGAAGAACACTCAGCCAAGCTGACTGGTTTCACTTTAATTTCAAGATTGCTACACTCAAATGCACTTTTAGTGCTGCTGGGTTACCAAGCTACATTTGCTTGGTCTTCATTCATGCCTCTGCTCTCCTAGATGACCGATACTCCTGCTCTCTCCTCTCTCCTCAAATCTTCACCGCCTCTGCTTCCATTCTCACCCTTTGTTAAAGACTTTGCTTCCTATTTCACTTAGGAAATAGAAGCCATTAGAAGAGAACTTCTGTTTGCGTCTGTGCCCGTACATTCTGTCTTCACTCCTGCTACTACGGTTGAACTGCGTGCTTTTATTCAATGCCAGCCTTCCACTTGTGCATCAGATCCCATGCCCTTGTGCCCCCTCCAGGACGCGGCTCCAGCATATTCTCTGTCTCTCCGGCATCATTAGTTTCCCTCTCTACTGAATTATTGCCATTCAACCGTGATGTTATTTCACCCACTTTAAAAAACAACCCTCTCTTGACTCTTACTCTGTCCAGTTACCACTCCACTTTTCTGCTTCTCTTAAAAGCAAAATCCCTTGAGAAATTTGTCTGTATTCACTCTTTAATATTGAATAGTTCTCCACTTATTCTCTCTTGAACCTAGTCCAATCCAGTGTTTGTGCCCTATTCTGTCTCCTTCTACCAAGGTGACCAGTGACCTCCATATTGTTAAGCCTGCTAGCTAATTCTCAGTCCTGTATTGCCTGACCAGTCAGAAGCATTTGAGATAATTAACTACTCCCCTCCTGGAAGCCTTTATTCACTTGGCCTCTAGACTGTCACATTGTCCTACTTCCCTTCTCATTCCTACTTGGTCTCTTTTGGTTTATTCCTTAGGTCCCTGATATCTAAATATTGGAGTGCACCAGGGTTTGGTCTTTGTGCTTCCTCTTCTTTTGTGCTGTCATCTGGTCATCAGTACATGATGCTTTCGAAATTTGTGTCTCCAGCTTGGTCCTTTTCCTGAACTCTAGGCTTCCCTGTTCACAGGACTTCCAGCATCTTCATTTGAAGGTCGAACAGGCAAGCAACCTACCTAACATATCCAAACTCAAGCTCCTCGTTCGCTCCCTCAAACCCGCTCCTCTCTATTGTTCCCCATCGTTGTAAATGGCGCATCCATCTTACCACTTGTTCATGTCAGAGCCCTTGGTATCTTCCTGGGACCCTCTGTTTCTCTCACACTGCACATCCAGTCTGTCAGAAAATCCTGTTGACTCCACCTTGAAAATATTATATATCTAGAATCTGACCATTGTCATCTACCTTTACCACATCCAGCACAGTTCAAGCCACTGTCATCTATATTTATGTGGCTTATTGCATTCTCCTCCGAGCTGGGTTTTCTGTTTGTCCCCTTGTCTTCTGTTCTGACAAATATTTTATGCGGAACAGGCATAGTGATCCTTTTAAAATATCTGAGGTCTGCTCAAAACACTTTAGTGGCTTCCCCTTGTGCTCAGAGTAAAAGCCAAAGGATAAGGCCCTCCATACCCAGGCTTCCTGCTACCCACGTGTCCTTGTTTCCCCATACTCTTCCCTCACTTGCTCTACCGAAGGCACCCTGGCCTTAGAAACACCCAGTCGGCTTCTGTCTCAGGGTATTTCTTCGCCCTCGGGCCCCCCCCCCCCCCCCCCGCCATTTGCCTGTGTGACGCCCTCTCTCACCTTCTTCAAGGCTTGGCGTAAATGTCACTTCCTTAGTGAGGCCTCCCCTCCCAGCCGTACTTGAAATAGTAACCTCCCCAACACCCCTCCTGTTTCTTCCTTGCTTTCGTTTTTCCCATGGCACCCTAGGACGTGCTATTTCTTTTACTTTTTTATGTGTATGTTGTATACGCCTGTTGCTTTTTGTTAATGGAAGCTCCATGAGGGCAGGGATTTTATCTGTTTTGTTAACTGCTCCATCCCCAGCACACAGAAGTATTGGGCTCGCGTAGGCACTCAGTAAATCTCTGAATGAATTGAGGGGCCAAGGCAGTGTTACTAAGAAAGCAAGAGAAATGGTTTTCAGATGACGGAGTAGTTATGTTCCTGTTTACGTTTTGCTTTCAGGGTTTGCGTTTGAGCTTTACGCCATCTTGATTCCAGGGGAAGAGGAGACAGGAACAATTTTAGTACTACTCCCATATTGGTTCCTGGTCTCCCCTTTGGGGTTGAAGAAGAAAGGAGGCAGATGAGTAGAGAGTTTCCCTTCCAGTACTGGCAATCTGTGGACTGCCCCTTGAAAAGTGCTCTTTAATGTCTTAAAACTATAAATATTTTCTGCTAGAATATACCTCTGTTGATGATACAGTTGGTGTTGTAAAGCAGAAAAATGACCGAGGAGTGCTTTACATTGAAAATCTTTTTCTTGATGTTCTGAGATATGATTGTTGTGTCAGCAGCTGTGTCGTAGCCTTATTTGTGTCCACGCCGCCTACCATGGTGCAAGGCACTGTGTAGATGTTTAATATTTGTGAAATGAATGAATAAATGAGACAAAGTGAGTTTGCATTCTGAGAAATCATGGTAAGAAAGAAATAAACCTATCTGCTCCCCTCTATCTAGAGGCAAAAGCTATGTACAAGTCAAGAGTAGAGTATATTACTACCTGGTACCAGGACACATTATTGGCTTACATCATGCAGTTGCTTTAAGTGAAACAATAATTTTTGTTTTTGTTATATGTGGCATTTGAAGAAGCTGTACCAAGGACAAGGTGTTTTGAAAAGGCACGTCTGAGTAGTTTACATACTTCTTTATCTATACTTTTTTTTCATTGTTGATTCTTAGAAGAGAACTGAAAACAGTATCTTTCTAACAGCCTCCTTCTGGCCCTAGATAAGTCCAGTTGGTTTTACCAAGTGTGTAATAACATGCCAGTAAAATGAAGATTCGTATAGTTTGCCCTCATTCTTCTAAGCCAATTCATTCTACTCTAATGGAGTGAAATAAAAAAAGGCCTTCAATTGAATAATTTATTATGTCATTTGTTTTTTTCTTGATATGAAACACAGGAAGCAGCACTTAATTTCCTTTCTTATTACTGAAATCAAAGGGCTAAATAGTTATATGGCAGACCTATTAGGGAATGTTTATATGTACTCTTAGGAAAACATTTATAATGTTATTATATAGCATCATTCTTTTTTTTTTTTTTTTGGACGCACCACGCAGCATGCAGGGTCTTAGTTCCCTGACCAGGGATCGAACCCATGCCGCCTGCAGTGGAAGTACGGACTCTTAACCACTGCACCATGAGGGAAGTCCCTATATAGCCTCGTTCTTGGTTCTAAGGCAGTGTTTCATATGTACATGCACTCTTAACTAGTACAATATTTTTTCTTTAGATATGGTTGATGGCATGGTAAATAACCTCAAATTTCAGCATAACCATGAATCATACCTAGATTAAGGAAACCGATTTAATGCAGTTGTTCCTCCCCACAAAGCACCTCTTTACCAACTAATTTTCCTAGGCTCCTATTACATGTAAACTGTCATTTGCTGGTGTATCAGTGATTCTTTATCCTCACTGTAGGGATAAAGTAGGGATAAAGATCCCTACTTTATCTCTTTCTAAATTCCCAAGGTATTTGCTCGGTTTCCCCCCTCATCCCCCAACATTAGACTATCAGAATAATGGTCAATTCTATTACTTCCCTATGTTATTTTTGTCATGCCTGGCACAAAAATGTCTCAGGCGTTCAGTAATCACTTGTTGATTGATCTAAACCCCTTCACCTCTTCTAGACTGTTTAACTTAAGGAAGACTCCCAAATGAATCGAAGGCCCCTCCTGGGTTCCTTGTCATGTCATCTAGATTTGGGATGTATGCAGTGGATGAGGAAAAATATTCAGTGATCAAAAGTTTACTTTCTATTATGGGAAAACAATTTAGGCAACTTGACTATACTGCAAGATAAGAGATTTTGGCCTGTAGGGTCAGAATGGAATTTGAATACTAACTCCTACACTAACTGGCTCTTTGGCCTTCGACAAATTATTTGGCTTCTCCTTTGTTTCCTTTGTAAGAAGAACTTAACAACACGTACTCTGCAGGGTTGTAGTAGCTTTTAAGAGTAGCTTTAAAAGTACCTGTCAGTAAAATCTAGAGGAGTATACTAATTATAAGATAATATCAAGATAAGTCCAGGTTTTTGTGTAATTGTGGGTGATGCAGTTACCTGAGGATTGTTTTTCAAGGTGGGTGCCAGGATGTTTGGAGATCCCTGTATCCCGTGAGGAGTAAGGGGGTCATTCACAGATTTCTGCTGCTAATATAAATATTTGGTAATAGTAACAACTGGTTAAAAGTATTTGAAAAAGTGATTATGAACATAACCTAGAAATTCATCTAGGCTAATTTGCATCAGACTTAAGGGCCTGAAACTGGTTGTAGAATTATACATCTCTGGATAAAAGGACTGATTTTAAAACCACATGCCTCCATTTATTTCACTGCTGATATGTGGTTCAGCTTGACATCAAGCTCGTGAATCACAATTTCCAGTTCTTTTCCTGTCAGTGACTGCATTTGAAGAATAGCTTTGTTCACTGCAAGGCTTTCAAGATATGTTAAACCAAGACAATAAACTAAACACACCAAGTAAACTATTATCCTTCAGTGTAGGAAACCTGCAAAGACATGATGATTTATGAAGATTTTGTTTCAACACTACAGTTAAATGCTTACAGACAAATGCAAAGCAATACAAAGCAAAAACAGCAGAGCCACTCTCTGACAAGGTTGTGACCAAGCTAACGTGGGATCCAGAGAGGATTCTTTTGCCAGCCCAGACCCCTTCTGCCACTGGAACCTTGCATTATTTACAGCCAAAGGAGCTGCCTGTCTTCTCATTCCACTGATGCCTAGATGTTATTACCTCCTTGACCCCACTCTGTTCACTGTCTAACCCAGTTCTGAGTCTCCCAGGGGAACCCTGCCTGGGAGAACTTGATTTATTGTCGAAGTCAGCGCTCATGGCCCCTTCCACTTGGTACTCTGTGCCATCACAGTAGGTTTAAAGAGCGTACTGCCAGGGTACCAGTCTAAATGGATGCTACGCATCACTGCAATAAATCAGGATAATGGGGCTGGTTATAATCCAAGCTTTCACACACAACTCCTTTTACCGTAGTGGACAGATTGTCAAGTGGAAAATTTAAAAAAATCCCTGTGCAGAGTGCATTGCCCTGCCCCTAGTAAATGAGTGTTGAATAATTAGCCTGGCTCGGAAGCAAATGATTGGTAGCCATAGGCATCCCACTGCGTGTTCTAGTCCAGCCCAGTTCTTGGTTGGGGTGATGTGGCTGCCACATCCCTCTGTTCCATCTTCAGACACTGCCTGGGCCCCTGCTTCCTGTTCCCGGTTCCTGCTGCATGATCTTCCAGGATGCTGATGCTTGTTACTTCTTGCCCACTCTACCGTGTAACCTAAGTCCTGCCAACATCCTTGAATGCCTCCTGCCTGGTCTGTGTCTCCTCCAGTCGTTGGTCTTTTTCTGTGTCCTAAGTATGTGCTTTGTCCAGGATCTTCCTGAGTCCCAGAATACTGATTTTAGTTTTTGCTAGGACCCATCATTTCCCTGGTTCCCTCCTTTCTGTCTGGGTACCCCAGATAAACTCTGAACTCAGTTTCTTCTCTGTCTGCTTTGAACATGAGTACCTGCAGAGTTTCTCAGAGGTTTATTTATGCAGAAGTTCATTGTGCCTCTGGTATGCAGGTGAGTTGAGGAGAAGGGGTAAAGCAATGTGAAGTGGTTGCCAAATTTATTTGATCATAGGATTCTTGCTGTTGGAGCATCTTGAAGGGTAATGTAGTTCAGAGCACACTTAGAGAAATGTTGCCCCGTAGACTAGTAGTGATATTTGGGGCTTGAGAAAACGTTAAGAGCAGGTGTTATCTCCTCAACAACAGAAGAACATCAGTACTGTAGAATGTTTGATTTTGAACTTTCTTGATGTTTTCTCTGCAGTGTTGTAGTGTCAGCCTAATTAAGATCTTTCCTCTCAATTCTGATGTTTGGTTACTGAGTTTGCCTTTTCTGACTGCTCTATTCTCTCTAATTGAGGAAAGTCAGCATTTGTCGAGAACCTACTATGTGTCATATGCTGTGCTAGTTACCGGAAACACAAATAATGAGTACGCTAGGCCTGCTCTTGAAAAACAAATTAGAGTGCAAAACATATTTTATAAAGGTGGTTCTATATCAAACCAATTATTTTGTTTTTCTTCATTTCAGGCCTCAGACTTTTTTTTTTTTTTTTTTCAAAACAGGGTTTTTCACTCCAAATAATAAAGGATCCCCTTAGGGTAGAGAAGAAACAAAAAATAAGAAATAGAATACGTGCATGAAAATTTAATATTTCTGTACACCAAAACCTACCATAAACAAATTTAAAATGCAAACTATAAACTAGGAAGAACATTTGCAACATAAAAGACAAAAGTTTACTATCCTTGATAAAATAAGCATACAGTAGCTTTTAATAAGTCATTGTTGGATGAACGAGTGAGTGAATAAATGAATAAATGAATTCAAAGCAACAAGGACAAAAAGCACCCCAGTAGAAATATGAGAAAGATTGGGACTTCCCTGTGGTGCAGTGGTTAAGAATCCGCTTGCCAATGCAGGGGACACGGGTTTGAGCCCTGGTCCGGGAAGATCTCACATGCCGTGGAGCAACTAAGCCCGTGTGCCACAACTACTGAGCCTGTGCTCTGGGTCCCGTGCTCCACAACAAGAGAAGCCACCACAATGAGAACCCTGGGCACCGCAATGAAGAGTATCCCCCGCTCGCCACAACTAGAGAAAGCCTGCGCGCAGCAATGAAGACCCAAAGCAGCCAAAAATAAATAAATAAAATAAATTTATATTAAAAAAAAAGAAATATGAAAAAGATGTGAGGAGTGGCATAGCACAAGTCACATGTGTGTGTGTGCACACACAGAAGTACAATCCAAATATACAAGAAAAGCAAAGAGATGGAAATTAAAATAACTTTTTAATCAAATCTTCCTTAATTTGGTAAATGTTTATGAAACACCTGTTATCACCATGTTGTTAAGTTGCTTTATAAATTGTATTATTTTATTTAAACAACAATCGATATAAAATAAGTATTGTTATCCTCATTTTACTGATGAGCAAAGCGCTTAAAGAAACTGTCTTTTTAAAAAAAATTTATTAAAAAAATTTTTTTGGCTGCGTTGGGTCTTCATTGCTATGTGCGGGCTTTCTCTAGTTGTGACGAACAGGGGCTACTCTTCGTTGCGGTGCGCGGGCTTCTCATTGCAGTGGCTTCTATTGTTGTGGAGCACAGGCTCTAGGTGCGCGGGCTTCAGTAGTTGTGGCTCGTAGGCTCGGTAGTTGTGGTGCACGGGCTTAGTTGCTCCGTGGCATGTGGGATCTTCCTGAACCAGGGCTCGAACCTGTGTCCCCTGAATTGGCAGGCGGATTCTTAACCACTGTGCCACCAGGGAAGTCCCAAGAAACTAAGTCTTTTAATTAGGATTTCGGAGGCAACATTTGAACTCATAGCTGTACGCCTTTAAAGTCCATTCTCATATCTACCATAGTGTTCTGTTAGCATTAAAAATACCATGAAGGGCATTTGATGATATGGCAAGTTGTTTATGAAATAGTTAAGTAAAAAAACAATTGCAAAACAGTATGCACACATGATCCCACATTTGTTCTTTTAAAAATGGTATAGCATAGAGCAAAATTTGGAAAGATATATACTAAAGTGTAAACAGTGCTTATCTGTGACTTTTATTTTCTTTTTGTTTACCTATACTTTCTAATTTTTCTACAATGTATATATATTGTGTTAAAAGCAACAATGTTTTAAAAATTTTATCAAATTTGGGCGTATGTGTCTGAACATGACAATGTTTTGAAGTTTATATAAGAGATTTAACAGAACCAACTTTTGCCCAAAAGGAGGTGAAAGAGGAAACACCCAGGGAATAGAAGAATATGGCTACTGGTGCAAGGAATTCAGAGTGACTGAGTAAATTGCTACATGATATGGCTAGACAGCTAAGAGAACAGGAAATACAAATGTTTAATACATATTTGGAGAAATAGGCAATATAAGTAATTAAAGACCTACAAGTAAAACTACCATGAGATAACTTTTTATCTGTTAGAGCAGGAAAGCTTTTTCAAAAAGAGTGCTGAAATAGATACTCCAAAGGTACTACTTTGGAGAAAGCAATTTGATGATTGGTATCAGAAGTCTTAAAATTGTTTATACAAGACTTGGCCCAGTAATTCAACTTCTGGAATTTGATCCCAAGTAAATAATCCTAAACCCTGAAAAACCTTTATGCAAAAAGATACATGGCATTACCCATAATAGTGAAAAATTGAGAACAACCTAAATGTGCAGAACTGTGGTCATGGGGTAATAAATGATAGGATAAATCATTTGATGATTAATTTATCCTACAAATATCCAGCCACTGCTTCAGTGCTGAGGACACAGCAGTGAACAAAACCTTTTCTCCAAATGATTTTTAAAAAGAGGATTTCCATAACATGGGAAATGCAGACTTTTTAAATGTTGGGTATAAAAAGTAAGACATTAAATTGTAAATATATTGACCTCAATTGTGTAAAAAAAAAAAAACCAACAAAATAGAAAAAAGCTTAAAAGGAAGTGCATGAAAATATTGACAGTTATCTTGCAATTGGATTGTGGATTTTTTCCTTTATATTTTTCACTATGTCCCAAATTTTCTACAATAAAAATGTATTGCTTATAAGTTAGAAAAATAAACATAAAATTTAATTGCTATTATTTATTATATGTTTGCAATACTCTCTTTAAATAGGAAAATAGGAACTTATGTCCAAGCTATGATGGGAATTTAATAGATCTAATTAAAACTACCAGAATTCATGATTTTATTGAGCTCCTAAAACATCTTTGGTTTTACTGATATGTTTAAAAGCCTTTAAGATGCTACTTTCATTAAAACACTTCTGTAGTAAATGGTAATTGTATATCAAATAGATAAAAACTTACATTCAACAGATCAAAAAGTCCAACACGATGTCAATTTGATTAGGTAAATGCAAGTTTAACAGCCTAGTAATTCTTTAGTCTTCTTATTTTGCATGCCATAAAGAGTGCAGTAATATAATTAAAATTCTGAAAACGGCTATTTAGGAGAAGGGTGTGTTTTTTCCTTTTCCTCTTTTAAAGTAAGATGAGGGAATTTAAATTTCCACTCAAGCATTATTTCCTATAGTGAAGGATCTCACTACTGTGATTCTAAGTAAACTTTAATTATGTTCTATACTTATGCCTAAATTTATTTTGTGTAATTGGTTTGTGTTTTGAAATGTTTTAGATAGAGTCCCTTAAGTTTAGGCATTGTTTTTATGCTTTGTGTTTGAAAACTGGCTTGAATTAAAAATAAAGATATTTTATATAGCAGAGGGAGGAACACTCCCAAACTCATTCTACGAGGCCATCACCCTGATACCAAAACCAAAGATGTCACAAAGAAAGATAACTACAGACCAATATCACTGATGAACGTAGATGCAAATATCCTTAACAAAATAGTAGCAAACAGAATCCAAAAAAAAAAAAAAAAATTTTAAATTTAAAGTTACAAAAGAGTTCAATAATGGCTTCAAATGTTGAGCAAAGGCCAGGACATTCTGTATTTTGGTTGTACGAGAATTTATTATGACCTATGTAAATACACCATAAAATAAAAAACTCAGGGCTCAAAATTATTAAAATCAGCCTGAAATTCAGTCGTGTTAGAGTTAGTCATAGAGCAAAAAGCCTGGTTAGAGAACTGAAGCAGTGTCAGTCTTGGGTAGACCGGAACCCAGGTGGATTGCATACTTGCTCTTTCACATGAGATTGCATCATGGAGGGGAGCGCTGAGGACGGACTCCACAGTCATTGCTCTCAGCACCACACTGTACACGTTCCTGCCCCTTCCAGTGGGGCAGGAGGTGAAGGCTTGTTGGCTTTGACTTGGAGGCTGAACTCAGTTGGGAAGCAGAGGTCAGTGAAGAGACCTCAGGTTGCTTTCTTTCCAGATTCATCAGATGACAAAGTGGCTGCCCCCTCTGCCTCCATCTTGTCTCTGTGCAGTGCTCTTGTCTCCAGAGAGCTGAGGAAAGACAGCCTCACCGCTGGGGTGCGCTTCAGACGCCAAAATGTGTATCCCAGAATTGGGGAAGTTAGTCGTGTGTGTTTCAGGTTCATGTTCCCCTCTAAGGAGTCCACTATTCAGGCCTGGCCAGTGTGTCCAGTCATCCCTGTACTTGGTGCAGGGATGGTGGCGGCAGTGCTGGTGGTGCTGGCATCCCTGGTGCCATCACCAGCGTTTGATCGGTGTCGGTGATCGTGGACAAAGCTCTCAGTCGGTGTGAAGTGTCACATGTGCGAGCGCAGCCTCCAAACAGAGTGGTCTGGACCGGCCTACAGCCATCATGGGCATCTTCCTCTCAGTCTTTTATTTAATGGAGCTGCACCTGAGTTGAAACTTGAGGCTAATTCCTTAATGACCTGGGAATTCCATTAGGTCTCACACTGGCTTCCACAGCCCTCTCCTCTCTGTGCAGAGTTTGGCCTCCCCAGACCCAGACTGTGGGCAAGGGACTCCTTTCCCCTCAGGAAACTAAAACAAAGGGTCATGGCCTTCATGATGGCCCTTACAGGAAAGCTGCATCCTGTAACAGACATGTTGTGGGGTTGGGAGAGTAACACAGCAGAAAGAACATTTTTCTCAAGTAATACAGTGTTTCCTGTTAACTTATTAACAGGGCTCTAAGCAGTAGCATGATCTGGATTTTCCTGCTTCCTCAAAACTCAGCAAAAGTTGATATTGGACCTCTTTCTTCCTCTGTCACTCTGTCTCTGTCTCCCTCCCCATCCCTTTCCGTATCCCCTTCTCTCTTCCATGACACAGGGTCAACAATATTTTGCTTGCTAATTAACTTAAAGGAAAAAAAAAAATCTGAGAATAGAATGGCCCATTCTTCCCAGTGTAGATGTCTTGATTTTTTTCTAGACAATGTTATTTAATTAATTTTTATAATAGCTTTTACTATTTATAATAGCTTTAAAATTTATTTTTAATTTTTTAGGTGCTAATTATTTATAAAATTTTTTTAAAAATTAATTTTTATTGGAGTAGAGATGATTTACAGTGTTGTGTTAACTTCTGCTGTACAACAAAGTGAATCAAATCCCATCTCCTCTGTGCTGTTTGATTTTCTCCATGGGCAGAGCTAAGGTAGGGTTGACAGCACAGACCCTAGAGATGGCCTGCTTCCATTCAAATTCTGGCTTTGCCATTTATTGGTTCTATGATCCCAGGCAAGTCTTTAATGCCTCTGTGCCTCAGTTTGCTAGTGGTTGAAATGGAGATAATTACAATACCATCCTCATCTGGTTGTTGTGAGGATTAAATGAACTAACATATGTAAAACTCTTAGTACATAGGAAGTACTCAGTAAAAATTATGGTGTTGGCCAACTCAGACTCTCCTTCTGGATTAGTAGATGCAAAAAGCATTTTAAAATAATGTCTTCAGGGCATGGATGGTGTTGTAGAATTCTTGGAGGGTTTTTAAAGAAATGTAGACTAGTATAGTACATGACTCTAGATTAGAATCTGTTTAAATTCTGAAACAGAAACATTATGACAGTCACTAGAGGAGAATTAGAAGTAGCTGGTGTCAGCTTGAACACAGCAGAATGAGATAAAGAGCAATTGCGATACATAACATCCTGGGAATCCATGGGAATTTTACAGTAATTATGACCACAGTTGTACTAGGTTTTCACAGGAGGCTTTTTTTTTTTTTTTTTTTTTTTGCTGTTCGCGGGCCTCTCACTGCTGTGGTCTCTCTCCTGCTGCGGAGCACAGGCTCCGGACACGCAGGCTCAGCGGCATGGCTCACAGGCCCAGCCACTCCGTGGCATGTGGGATCCTCCCGGACCGGGGCACGAACCCGTGTCCCCTGCATCGGCAGGCAGACTCTCAACCACTGCGCCATCAGGGAAGCCCTCACAGGAGCTTTTTATTTCAAAGATTTTGAAGGGAAATGTACAGTCACTTAGAAAAAGCTGTGTAAAAAAACTGTAATCACTTTAGTTTTCTATAGAAGGTAAATGTGAGTAAGAAAATGGTAGAAAGGTTTAATAATACCAGATCAGTCAGTGGTAAATCCAAGCAGCTTAATTTCTGATTTACTTCTTTAGTATCTACAAGTCCTTGTTCTCTCAAGATGGGAGCAATTTACATGTGAAATTTAGGAGAAAAATTCTTTGGATTAAATCCGTTAGGAGAATGTAACATGGTTTCCTTCTGCAAAAATATTTAACTGGTCGAAGAAATGCCCCTACTACCCACCCCCCTTACAAGCTACCTGCCCTAGGAACAAACTGATGGAAATAGCTCTGGGGAGAAACTGGAAGCATCATAAGCTTTTGTCTAAGCATTAGTGTGTTTTTCTAGTTCTTTTAGGGTTGAATATTCAGAATTAATAGGCAAATGTTTTAAGATTAAAACTCATGGCTCTATTATAAAAGGTGCTCTCAGGGTCAGTCTTACTCGTGGGTGGAGTGGGCTCTAAATAAGTTGTTTCAATTCAGTGGCTGTGAAATGCCTTTGAATTCCTTCCAAATAGTTTATCTGTTGGCTGTTTGAAATTCCACATTAGATTCTCCCTGTTTTTAAACTTCAAGTTTTGTTACCTTCTACAAATGCAAGTGTCGCAGGCATGACTAAATAATATGTCCAGCCTTACAGTAATGTGTTAGTGAGTTTATAAACTCTTTTCCGGATTATGGAGTTTTTGTTTGGCCTTAAACAGTACTGCATAGGGAGGGCGCACCGTGATTCTTGGTTGTTGGGAGAAGGGGATACCCTGACTGTGACGGTGGTGGTTACATAAAAGCGGGTGGCTAGAAGCCACATGCCCTCTGCTTCATTTCTTTGCTCTGGGATAGGCCTTCTTTTTTGATCTTCGAGTAAACAAGTGGAAAAAAACCCCCAAAACTCTAACATTATGCCTCCATACCTTTTATTGTATCTCTTTTAAGAGGGGCTGATATATTTTGCTTTTGACTGAGAATTTAGGATCACCCTCTCTTGTCCTCTGAGAACAAAGAAGATATTTGGGAACTGGACACTTACAGTTTTAGTGAAAGTGAAAAGGTTTTCAGATCTTTCCAAGTTCTCCTAGCTGACTTTAGGACTTTTTTCCACTGTTTAGCCATTCCTTCCATCAGCAGGCTCCAGGAGATAATGTAATAAAAATGAATATTTAATCCATGGCTCTTAAGAGACTGAAAACCAAAGGAAGAGTCTATGCTGTATCAGTTCCAACGATGGCAATAGACCTGCAAGGGCTTCCAGAGGACCGTCCTCTCGGCTGCAGTCCCCGGCACCTGCAGAGCCATCCTTGGCCTCTGTCAGCGAACAGCACACACCTGTTAGCCTTTATCTCCCCACTCTAGTGAGGCCATTTAAAACCAAGACAGTGGGCAGATGGCGCTGCCCTGGGATCCTTTGTCATTCCAAATTGGGCTGTCATATGGACAAGTCCATTTGTCCTACGGGAGGCTCTTCTCTGCCTGTTTCCTTGTAACTTGCCTGAAAGATGTGTTCTGTTCCTGTCCAGATCATTTCTCTGGACACTGACCCTTTCCTTCTCACTCAGACTTAAGAGTCTAACCCTTTGTGCTTCGCTCTGTCCCACTTCCCTTGCTCTCACTTCACTCAGATTCTTGCAAGTCACAGCCATGATACACCCCCTGCCCATCAAAACTTTAGCTTTCCGATCTGGTGCCACCCTAATTGTTCTCACCACTGAATTGTCCTCATTCCTGGCCTCCCGACCACTTGCAGCCTGGCCCTCTCATAGATTTACGTTTCTGATAATTAAAGAAATAAAGACATTTAAAGCCAAATGCTAGGTAGGAGACTGGAAAATTAGAACATACAATCCATGAGACATGAGACAACGAAAGAAATATCAATGAAATGCCTGGCAGAGAAATAAAGATATTTATATCCTGTGAATTGAAATAGAATGAAATTACAGGGTTTTGAGATATCCTTTGACCCTCTGATAAACAAAAATATGGAAAGAGATTGTGAAATATTCCATACTTCAAAGACATGAAGCTTTTTTATTTTATTTCCTTTCATAGAAAAAGGGGTTTCATTTTATGGTAGTTTTATGAGCAAAGCCCAGATCACAGAAGCATATGCTCTACAAACTCAGTAGGCAATAAATGAATAATCATGTTGTTAGCATCACTGTGGTTTTGCTAGAAAGATGCAGGCATTGGATATGCTCTGAAGGAGCTTACAGTGTAACATAAATTCAACAGTAAAACACATAAATCAATTAATTTACTAATTGCAGGTCTTCTTTTGCTGTTGCTTTTCTTCCTTAAAGTTTCTTACAAAAAAGAGACAGACATATTAAAGTTTTTAAATGTATTTGCAATGCTTAGGAATGGGTCCACACTGATATTTTGATACCAAGTCATCCTTGGATGCTAGGTGAACTACTTTGGGACATTTACTTGAATATCTGGTTTGGCTGAGGATTATCCAGTCCTTTTTTGATTTGAAGAAGTTTGAGGTAATTAAGCTTTTCTTCCTTTCTATCTCCTTTGTAGTTGAAATTACAGGATGACCAGTGTATTTGGTTGAATGGTGTAATAGTGATGATGATTATAAATAATTCTGATAGTAATTGTATCAGTCGGGGTTCTCCATATATGTATGATGACAGAGAGGAGAGGGAGACGTGGGGGGTTGGGGGGAGAGAGAAAGAGATATTGATATATTTTAAGGAATTGGGTCATATGATTTTGGAGACTTTGCACGTCCAGAATCTGGTGGTGAAGGCTGGCAGTCTGGAGGCTCAGGGAAGAGCTGCAGTTTGAGTCCAGAGGGAGTCTGCTGGCAGAATTCCCTCTTGCTGGGGGAGGTCAGTCTTTGTTCTATTAAGGCCTTCAGCTGTTTGAATGAAGCCCATGCACATTATGGAGGGGAAGGTGCTTTACTCAAAGTCCACCAATTTCAATGTTTTCTCAGCCAAAAACCATCATCATAGAAACATCCAGAATGTTTGACCAAATATCTGGGCAACGTGGCCAAGCCAAGTTGACACATAAAATTAACCATCACAGTAACCAACCTTCACTGAACATATTTTGAGTGCCAGTTCTTTCTGAGCATTATCTCATTCAAGTCTCTTATTCACTCCATTGTTGGGCATCTTAATTCCACAGTGGAAGATACCTTAGGGATGAAGTGGATAAGTTACCTGCTCAAGGGTATGCAGACAGTAAGTGGTTGAGCTGGAATTCATGTTTTTTTTAAAATTTTTAATTTTTTAAAACTTTTTATTTTATATTGAAATATAGTTGGTTAACAATATTGTGTTAGTTTCAGGTGTACAGCAAAGTGATGGTTATACATGTGTCTATTCTTTTTCAAATTCTTTTCCCATCTAGGTTGTTACATAATATTGAGCAGAGTTCCCTGTGCTATACAGTAGGTCCTTGTTGGTTATCTATTTTAAATATAGCAATGTGTACATATCAATCTCAAACTCTGTAACTATCCCTCCCCACTACCCATCCTCCCTGCCCCAGTAAAGGATGAGTAAGTTCATTCTCTAAGTCTGTGAGTCTGTTTCTGTTTTGTAAATAAGTTCATTTGTGTCATTTTTTTAGATTCCACATATAAGCCATATCATACAGTATTTCTCTTTCTCTGACTTACTTCACTCAGTATGAAAATCTCTAGGTCCATCCATGTTGCTGCAAATGGCATTATTTCATTCTTTTAATGGCTGAGTAATATTCCATTGTATATATATATATATACCATATTTTCTTTATCCATTCATCTGTCGTTGGACATTTAGGTTGCTTCCATGTCTTAGCTATTGTAAACAATGCTGCAGTGAACATAGGGGTGCATGTATCCTTTCGGATCATGTTTTTCTCCAGATACATACCCAGGAGTGGGATTGCAGGATCATATGGTAGTTCTATTTTTAGTTTTCTAAGGAACCTCCATACTGTTCTCCACAGTGGCTGCACCAATTTACATTCCCACCAATGTGGAATGTGGAATTCGTGTTTCTTTCTTTTTTTTTTTTTTCGGTACGTGGGCCTCTCACTGTTGTGGCCTCTCCCGTTGCGGAGCACAGGCTCCGGACGCGCAGGCTCAGCGGCCATGGCTCACGGGCCCAGCTGCTCCACGGCGTGTGGGATCTTCCTGGACCGGGACACGAACCCGTGTTCCCTGCATTGGCAGGCGGACTCTCAACCACTGCGCCACCAGGGAAGCCCCAGAATTCGTGTTTCTTACCTCTCTCCTTAAACATGAAAAGGACAGATGGGTAGTAACTGTTGGGGTCCTGTGAAGGGACATCTAAATTGAGTTCCAGAGCACTATCTGTGAGAGCAAATAGTTTGTTCACTTCCTGAGATTGTGATCAAAATAGGGATTTATATCTTTATGGGAAGGATCCTAGGGCAGGGCTCAAAAAGATCCCTTGAAAGTGTTACTGGCAGAAGCATAATTTAGAAATGGCGTATTTTGTGTCTGAGGTTGAGGCAGAGTCTTTCTCTAGTTACCTGGAATCAAAGACTATTTCCACTTGCTGTAGTAGGGGCTGGCGACATACTACTGGAGCAACACATTACTTGCCGGAGAAGGACGGGGTGTGGGATGGAATCTTCATGGGCTGTAATTACCCTGCAATTATCTGGAACTTGGCTAATAACCAGAGAGTATGTGAAAAAGGCCCACAGATGCCATAAAAATCATGGATGGTAACCCAGGCCTTGAGTCAGTCTGTTTGCTCTTCCTGGAAACACTGGTTTCTAAGGTTAAGGCAGTGTGAGAGGCTGTCAGTTAGAAAGAGGGGAGGGAGGAGAAACCTTGCAGTGGGCAGACAGCTGGAGAGAAGTAAGAAGTAATAGCTGGTTGACTAAACTGGGTGGAAGGGAAAAGCTTAATAAAAGCAAACATAAACCTAAAACATACCACAAGCAGGGGCCATGCACATATTAAAACACCCTTTCGTACCGAAGACCATTTGACACCATATAGTAATTGTCATTCATAATAAGTTGCCAGGAGTTCAAATCAGATTTTGAGCACTTAGTTAAGAAGGCCTAGAAGTATGCAG
The DNA here is from genome assembly GCF_964165515.1 of Mesoplodon bidens. Taxonomy (NCBI): domain Eukaryota; kingdom Metazoa; phylum Chordata; class Mammalia; order Artiodactyla; family Ziphiidae; genus Mesoplodon; species Mesoplodon bidens. Next base: position 33,256,738 of record NC_138167.1, read on the forward strand.
TACATTCTAGAAGCATCCCCTGGAAAATCGGTAAAATGTTTTAATGCTTAGCCTTCATTTATCTAGAAAGAGATTTCTCCATAATGTTTCACACTCCTAGGTTCTGGATATAGATATCTTTATGAAATAATAATCATTATTATGAGACTCTTGAATTCCTCCTATTGGTACAGACCCAGTGTTGCAGTGCTTTTTTGGAAATGGAGCTGTCAGCCTTAATTGACTTTTGACTAGCACCCATGTTGGCTGTAGTTTAGAGTTAGAGAGCCCAGCTGTGCTGAATTCATTTCCAGTGTTAAAACTCAAATTCGTACTGCCTGTGCAGCTAGCCTGACTGCCTTTTATCCTGCATGAAACAAATTTGTTTTCATTTGATATACTCATAATGGAAGAGTCACTATTTAGAATTTATTTCTTTGTGCCCATGTCTGGTAGAATGTGGCATGTAAAAAAGACCCAGGACCTGTTTTCTTTTATCTAAACATGTGAGAATAAGCCTGGTATTTAAGCAGTAATTGAATTCGAATGGTGTATTTACCAGTTCTGCTTTGGGGAATTGCCAAACAGTTGAAAATGTAACATTCTACCTGACCCAAATATAAATCTTGTCTAACTCCTGAATTTCAGTAACGTTGTTTATAACTTTAAGTTTTCGAGACCTCTATTTTTCATTTTAAAAGTGTTTTGGGAATGTGCTAAGAGTGTATGTATGTGTCTGTGGTTTGTGACTTTTTCTTGTTTCGTGTGCATAGAGATTTGGGGATGAGTTTGGTCATATTGCTGTGGAGCATATCAAGGCCTTGCCTAGGACTTCAGGATCTGTGTGGAGTATGGATCTGTAGTGAGTGCATATAGTTTTGCTACATTAAGGCATTGATTGATCATATTCTTAGTCAACAGTGGATCATTTAAAGTAAAATGGGTATTCATGGCCATCAAACTAATTCTGAGGGGAAAAATGCCCCGCTGATTTGTATAGAATCAGCCTTTGCTAAGAAGGAATGGGCAGATGCTTGCGTGATGGATATTTCTGGGATTTTTTCCTCCACTCTTCCCCCTCACCACCATATTCTGAAGCTAAATTTGAAATGCCTTGGTCAAGAAAACACATTGTATACGTTTATACTAACGTATACATCATTGTTTTTCAGAATAGGCTCTGTGGAGCAGTAGCTCAAAGGCTGTTAGTAGATACGAAAAAAAGCTCTACTGGTGCACTTAGTTTCAAACATACTATGAGAGTTTTCTGATGCTTTTATATTAATGTGCATTGTGAAACTCTAAGGATAGAGTTCTACTCTTTTAATAGTTAAAGATGTTTATTCCAAGCCACAGACACCGATTGGAATTAACTTGAAAAGAGAGAGAATTTATTAAAAGGCTTTAGAGATGTCTGATGAATATGATGGTGGGGATGGAGCCTGGGTCACCAGAATGGGCTGGAAAACTTTTAGCATCCTCTCCTCATGTCCTTATTTCTGTTTTTCTCAGTGCCTCTGCTCAATTTCTTCCCTTTCTCCATTGGTAGCCTTATGTAGTGAGTCTCCTTGGAAGTCCTTCTTCTTTTAATAACAGTAAAGAAAGCTCTTAAAAAGTCATTGGTTAGTCCTTCATTAGCTGGATTAGTACTGGGTGGTCAGACAACAGTTACAGATGTCAGATGGCCAGTGCGAATTGTATTGATGAGTATCTGTTTGTCATCAACTTGAATATTTAATGTTGATAAATAGCTTTTGTCAATGTCAGTATATTTAGTTTAGTGTGTAGCTTAAAGTAGCTTTAGTCATACTAAACCCCCCACTGTTGAAAACTTACTTAAAGAAAAACCTGTGTGGAGTTGTAGTTGACCTAATATTTAGCAATCAGATGAAACTTTCTACAGTCTAAGTTAATGTCCTACTGATAGACTGAAATATAAAATGAAATAAAATTCATAACCTTAACATTTGCTTAAGGACAAAAGGTTGAGTAAACTTTTCTGGTCATCACCCATGCTAAATGCAATCCTACTTCAATGGTTTAGGACCTAGATTTAGTCTTTCACACAAAAGGAAATGATAAATATCGAATTTAACTCTTTTGCTTGAAATATAGCTCATTTTCTTTATGCCTGCTTTTGCTTCATATGAAGAATATTGTAATTCCTCTTTGTCACAATGCTGTAAAGTTCCATTTATTTGGAATCCAAGAGCTTAAATAATCATATTTTCTTTCTACAGCAATGTATAGGGAAAATCGATGTACAAAATAATGCCCTTCAGGCACTGCAAGAATTGACTTCTAAATCTCCAAAGGAAGTTTACATTATGTTGGTATAGCATCAGCATTAGAATATTATATTCTTATTCATACAACATTGGTACAGTATTTAACTATGTGCTCATAGCCCCCAAGCCATCCCAGTTTACACACTTGCTATAGACTCTGTGGGGTTTTCATGCCTCCAGAAATAGGGATAATGTTTATTTAGTGTGTTTATGTCTTTGGATTCATATTTTTGTGAAATTTGGAAGGAGAATAGGGGCAGGAGGTGATCGGGAGACAACTTGGACAACTTGTGGAGAGCAGTCAAAGTTTCTAAGTTTCAAAGCTTCTAAGTAGAAAGGGTCTTAGAAGCATTGGATTGGAAGGTTTAGTAATTTGGAGGTACAAGAAGAAGGGAGGATTTTAGAGGCCAGCAATTTATGAAGGAGATTTAATTACGATGCTATTACAGCTGAGAGTGTTGTGTAGGTACAAAAGTGCTGCCATTTTTATTCTCTGTTACTATGACTATACTCATTGAGTAGAACATTAGGCAAGTAGGAGGGGACGCTAATCCATTCTTGTGTTAGTGACTCTTGACAGAAGCAAAAAAGTATAATGAAGTGCAAAGTTGGCTTCTAAGTTTTTCCTCTGTGTCCAGGCTAATTAATTATAAGACTTTGTACAAGTCACTTAATCAGCCCAAGTTTCCAGTTCTGGTGGTGAAAAGATGGGGTTGAACTTGATGTCGTCCAGCTGTAAATGCTGAATGATTTTTATGAAAATTTTAGTTGAAGAGAAGTCATATTTATACCAACTCTCTTCAATATATATTGTAATCCATTAATTTTTATCCACTTATTTCTTTAGCAAATTTTTTTTTTTTTTTTTTTTTTTTTTTTTTTTAGCAAATATTTTTTGAAAACCTAGTACGTGGAGGACTTGGGCAGCGTTCTAGTGTTGAGGATATAGCGTTGTCCCTGCTCCCTTAGAACTTATGTTCTATTGGGAAGGGAGGCACAATGCACACATGTTAAAAAAAGATCTGTTTGTATATATAACATGTCAGCGAGAAGAGAGCTATTTTCCGTAGGGTGGTTAGGGAAGAGAGTTTCCAGTTTCCAAGTGGAATCCAGTTTATTCCCTCTCTCCTGTTTTCCTGATATTTTTGATGTCCCCTTGGCAGCCTCACGTCCTTGCTAACCTCTCCACTCCACAGGATCCCATTTTCCAGCAAATACACCACGAGCACTTATTTAAATGCCTCATCACTGGCAGCAGTGCAGCTGTGTTCATCATTGTCAATTCTGATTTGTATGATGTTCCCATCCAAACTTACCTCAGGGTACATTTGCACATCTAATTACAACATTAAAACTATTAATAGCCCGATAAAATACGACTCAGACAAACGTCTAAGCAAACAGCTGGCTGTTCATTGTGTCCTGTAGGACAGGCAGATTCAGACTTTGTTCCTTGACTCGAGGGCCTGAATTCCAAACCGCATCATGAACACCCTACCGAGGGGAGGCTTAGGCAGGAAGGATCTAATTCAAAGAGATGTCGGGAGATGAAAAAGCCTGCGTGAAACCGGAGCTTTATGGAACTGCGTGGAGGAAAAAAATGGGTTTCTTTTATTTTATCCAGAGGAAGACTGCGACTAAATTCACACTGGGCCGGAAGACAACAGAATATTGGTACAAGGTGTTATTAAAGTGCCTGACCATTCTGCAGAACCCAGAAAGTTAATATCTAAAATTTCTGAGGAAAGAAGGCTAGGAATAACCTAATCAGGCTTTTTCGATATTTGAAGGAGTCACGCTATCACTTGGAAACAATGGCAGGCTCCATTTTCTACAAGTGATTGAGTTTGTGCGTTTATTAAGAGAGAGAAAATTTGGTAAAATTGTTTTTATCTTACTGGCACACAGTAAGCCTTCCTACTAGCCAAACCAGTGAAGTGGGATATTTAGGAAACAAGTTAATCCTCCTTCCATGGTAAGTTTCTGTGCAGGAGGCAGGCTGTGATCCTAAGGGGGCAGTAGGGAATTCTTCCTCCAGGATTGATCTGTGTCCTCTGGCAGGTTGCGTTTGCCCACGTGGATTGAAGCTAATAATTAAGCTCTTGTTTTGTTCCTGAAACATGGACTGAAAAATGTAGACCTTTGGGAAAACTTTTTTTTTTTGGTGGGGAGCAGGTGTAGTTGCTTTACAATGTTGTGTTAGTTTCTGCCATACAACGAAGTGAATCAGCTATATGTATACATGTATCCCTTCCCTCTTGGACCGCCCCCGCCCCATCCCTCCCATCTAGGTCACCACAGAGCACCGAGCTGAGCTTCCTGCACTACACAGCAGGTTCCCACTAGCTATCAGTTTTACACATGGTAGTGCACATATGTCAGTCTCAGTCTCGCAGTTCATCCCCCCCCACCCCCGAGTCCATATGTCCGTTCTCTGTGTCTTAGATTATAAGAGTTGTCCCTTATTGGAATGTACTGTTGAGAGAGGTCTTACAATCCTTCCTTTAAAGCTTTTACATAAAAATTTATAGTTTCATCGGCCTTGATCGGTTAGCTATAATACTCCTGAGGGGGAAAGAATGGGTTAAAACAAATCTCCAAGTTGCTTCTTACCTTCTGATTCTATTATGTGCTGCCTTTTCAGATTCAGCAAACATTTAGGATCACAGGACCACTGAGCCTGATATTTTCAAATGTATTAATTTATTTGAGGTAATTCTCACAAAAACAAAGGAGATAACATTGTTTCTGTTGTCCCTATGAAGAAACCGAGGGTCCAGTAGGTGAGTGAAGTTGTTCGTTGAAAACGGCACAGCTAGGAAGGGGTGGGGAGAGGGCTTGGAACCATGGCTCTGGACCTGGATGCTGCCAGTAATGAGCGCTAAGGTCTCAGGCTGATTTCTGGTCCTAACTAGACTGGTTTCTTCATTTGTAGATTAAAGGGTTTAGAATGTGAAGATTTGGATTAAGTTTCTATCCCAAACCTCTGTAACACATGCATGACCCAGGGGGAACTTGAGAGAGGTCAGTACTTAATGAACAGGTTTTCATAAACAGTGTGAGAGCATCTTCTGTAGAGTACTGAGATAGTGTTTGAAAATAATAGAGTATTATTCCTGGGCTGGGGATTTTGGGTGTGGAACGCAGATAAAAACTGACATCTCTACATGACCTGCTAGTGAAATGCACTGAGCCACTGGAGGAACGGCATTCTCTTACAGACATTTCTTGATTTTCCTTATCTTTTTCCACATCCACTTGACTATCCCAGATCCCCTATCATCCGTCTCCTTTAAAATTTTCTGATTCTGAAACTTGCTATATTTGATTATAGCTATGAATAATTAGGAGGCAAGAAAAGAAAAGGTTTCTTTATTCTTCTTGAAAAAAATGAGTTCTCAGCCTAGGGAAAACTGTCCAGGTCTGAGCTGTCTAACACGGTGACTACTAGCCACAAACGGCTACCAAGTAATTGAAATGTGACTAGTCTTAACTAATGTGTGCTGGATTTCAAAGACTAGTAAGAAAAAAGAACATCAAATATTTCATTAATAATTTAAAAAGATTGATTACATGTTGAAATGGTAATATTTTGAATATGTTGGGTTAAATAAAATATAATACTAAAACTAACTTAATCTGTTTCTCTTTATTTTTTTTAATGTAGCTTCTGGGATATTTAAAATTATACAAGTACCTTACGTTTGTAACTTTCATTATATGTCTGTATCATAGTGCTGGTTGAGACTATTGTCAGCCACAGGCAACTCTCTCCTCTCACTACCTCTCGCATCCTCCGAGGTATATTTGGCAATGTCTAGGGTCATGTCTGATTATCACACTGGGCATACTACTGCATCTAGTGGGTGGTGGCTGGAGATGCTACTAAACATCCTACAATGCATAGGACAGATAGCCACACCCCACAACAAGAATTATTTGGTCCAAAATGTCAAGAGTGCTGAGGTTGAGAACTCCTGTACAGATGGTTCAGAAAGGAGAAGTAGGGGAAAAAGGCTGGGAGCTAAAACTGCTTATAGGTTAATTTGATTTGAAATATTAGACTGCATAAGTACTTAGCAGCATTAAAGAATGACTCTTATTGTAGGTAAGAGTAAGGAATTGGAGATGGTTAGGGTTAAAGCAACAGGCTTTGTTAGTTATTTCAACAAGTATTTATTGAGTGACTACAAATCTTATTTAGAACAAGATGAGGGAAGAATAAACGCACATATATATAAACATACACAAATACTGAAATCTGAGTATATGCAAAGCTTCTCCAGGGAAAATAGAGATAAATAAAATACAACTTCTGCCTTCAAAAAGCCTGCAGGCTGGTAGGGGATGGCATGAGAAATGCACTCTCTTGTAAGCAGCATATGATGTCAGAAGAGAGATGTGGCAAAAACAACGACAACCAAAAGAACTATGGATTTCAAAGGAAAATATTCCAGTGTTGGTTGGGGAAATCAGGTAAAGTCTTCATGAGACTTTTCTGTTTGAAATGTACCCCCAGTGGACAGGATAACAACCCATGGAGATGACGTAAAGGCATACACAGCAGAGGGCACAGCATGGCCCAAGGCAAAGGGGAGTGTGTTTGGGGAATATTCAATAGTCAAGTTGACTTTAGAATCCCAGTGTGGAGCAGTTAAAAAATGAAAACCCCAAACAAAAGAAGTGAACAAAAACAAACAACAAGACTGAGGTCATTTATAACAGATTGGCAAGATGAAAAGAGAGATGAGAGACACATAGAGACAAAGTGTCCAGGACGAGGCAATTGACTGGATGGAGGTCAGTAGATAAAAGAAAGGAAGGAATCAAAGGTGATCCTGGGGTTTTAAGCTTGGGTGTCTGGGGACATTAACAGGGATAGGGCAGGAGGATGGGTTGGTTTGGCAAGAATGGAAAGATGATGAATTCAGGATTGCCATGTTGAGTTTGAGGTAATAATAAGTATCCAGGTGGTGGAGAGGTTGAGGAAGCCCCTGCAAATCAGATCTGAGGCCCAGAGAGGAATAAGGACAAGAAATAGAGATTTGGGGGATCATCTCAGGTAAAGTGGTCACTGAAGTTTTGAGAATGGAGAAGATTACTTGAGGAAGGTGGTACCCAGTGAGAAGGCTAGGATACACCCTTAGGTGTGACTGTCTTTAGGTGATGAGATGAGGAGAAGTCAGGGAAGGAAGTAAAAGATGAGGCAAAAGACACAGAAAGAGGATTCTGTGTAATTTAGCATCACAGAAGTAGTCATAGAAGCTAGGAGGCGTTTGCATTGGGGATGTTCCACAGTGGTCAGCAGTGCTAACAGAGTGTGGAGGTTGAAACGGGAGCGACGTCGGGGAGTTGGATTTCACCACCCGAAGGATGTTGCTAGCGGGTGGAAAGCACATGGTAAGGAGCGAAGGAATGGGCAAACTGCTTCTGGGGGCCCAGACTGTCCCAGAGCTTCTGTTGGGAGCACAAGCACGTGCTGATTTTGTGACATTCTTTCTGTGGGGTCATTCATTCCTTCAACAGGTATTCATTGGACATGTATCTGTTTCTTTTATCTACCATGGGGTGAGCGGTTAGGTGTGTACGGAGACAACGAAGGTGTAATCTCTACTGCCTCCTCCCCCTCTGGACTCAGGAAAACAGAGCTAACAGGGCCACTGCTTGACAAAAATGACAGAAGGAGATTTTTAGTAATTAGGCTCCTAAATCCTCAAACTGTGTCCTTGTCCATATTCCTTCTCTATCAAAGGTCTGACAGTCTTGAGTTGATGTCCTAAATAAGGGATCATGTCTAATTCTACTTGCCCTTATGCATTTGGGCTAAAGAGAGTGTTTCTGGTAAAATAAATAAAATGGAAATGATGGGGGGAGGTGTGAAAATACGTAAGTAAAACTCTTCCTAGCACTGATCACCTTTTCATAGCTAGAAGTAAGGTAATTTGAAGTTTTAATTTTATCGACTCTTTTTAAAATATTTGGCGAAACTGGAGGTCTGACCGCTTCTATTTTTTTGTTTTGTTTTTTTTTTGCCGTACGCGGGCCTCTCACTGTTGTGGCCCCTCCCGTTGTGGAGCACAGGCCCCGGACGCGCAGGCTCAGCGGCCATGGCTCACGGGCCCAGCCTCTCCGCGGCATGTGGGATCTTCCTGGACCAGGGCATGAACCCATGTCCCCTGCATAGGCAGGCGGACTCTCAACCACTGCGCCACCAGGGAAGCCCTGACTGCTTCATTTTAATATTTATTCCTGAGGGGGACTTGGGAGATAGCTGAACAGGGTTTTATAGATTAAAGAGAGAAAGTAATAGTTCCATATTGGAAACTTTTGCCATTTGAATATTAAAAAAACATGTTAAATGGTTATTCTTGGTCTTTTCTACATGTACCTCATTGCTAGAGTTATGGTACCACAAAGAGGTGGTGTTTCTCAATCTGGGCTGGGTGGGGGATGTATTTGTATTTTACCCTAAGGTTTACATCCCTGTGCATGTCACGGTTGATAACTTTTAGTTCCCAACAGCAATGATCTTTTGATGTCCTAAGGAAAGTTTGTAGTAAGACTCTGGATAAGATTTTTTTCTATATTATTGTTATTGGAAATAAGTAAATAAAAACATTTAAGCAATTCACATTTGAAGAACTTAAACATTTTAAAAGACAAAAGTATAGAAAAATACAAAAATAGAAACACGGTTGCTAGAAATTGCCTGCAGTATAAATAGTCAAGGTTTCAGTCAGCATGACTGGCAGACGTCACTACTGCTTTTGTGGAACTTTGATTTTAAAGATAGATGGAAAAGTCAAAGCAGTGTTGTGTGGTTGCCAGAATTTTGGTTTGGTAATCAAAATATATCAGCTTTACCTCTGAATTTGCAAAAGGTTCATTATTTGACCTTGGTTAAGTTTTACGTAAACCTATTTAATATTTAAGCCCAAGGCTTCATGTTTATAAAATGAAAATACCAATGAATCTCATTATCAGCTTCCCAGCGATTAAGTCTACAGGGCTATCTTAGGTGCTGCAGTAAATAAACATTATAAAAACTTGAGAAATTCTATAGCCAGTGTTCCCCACAAGTGGTATTGCCTGATTACTTTAAAAATTGACTTATAAAGTATTAGTAATGTAAAATGTAAAAACTACATTCACTAGGAGTGTAGTAAACAGTAAGAGTATTCCTGATCTCTGCTTTTGGGAAATATTACTTCTTAAATTATTGACATTAAAAACACGGTATGGAGAAGAAGGGAAAGAGTCACAGCATTTAATCTTTTTAGTCAAAGATATTAAAGAGGTGGAAGCTGTTGAATAAAGAGAATTCTTAAAAATTATTCATAAATGCCTATCCACCAAGCTAGCTATGTTCTGCGTAAGAGTAGATAATAGGGGTATGGGTGATGTTTCCTTTCCCAGCAGTCTTTTCACAACACTTTCTACTTATATGAATACTGAAAATTGCTGACATAATTACAAGTATCCACTTGATCCAAAATATGCTTGTGAAGAGACTACTAAAAATATCATTTATTTAAAAGTGCCTCTGTTCAAATATGGTTCTTTAATTGGAATGTTCAGTTTTCCAAAGGCAGTGTTTGAAATCTCTGGATTTGGTGATTGGTGTAAGCACAGACCCCAGTTATCCCCAAATTTCTAGCAGAATGGCTGGAAGGGTATAGAAATAGGGGGGAAATCTGCATTAACAAGAGAAAGCAGAAACAAGGAAGGATACAGTCCCTGTGGCAGAAAGTGAGGGGAATTTTTGTGAGCAGTTCCTTGGTGGGTCTGGATTGAAGGATGTCCCAGAGCCTTTTCCCCTCACTGGATCCAGAAAATAAGCAAGTGACGGAGTGATGCAGTGTTTGGAGGTGAGGGCAGGTTGAGGGCCGGCTGGTTAGCACGTGACCACAGCATCTTGAGACTGAAACTGCCTCTGCGTGTCTCCCCACATCATTCTTAACGCTCTTCCAATTCCTTCTCCTCACTAGACTCCATGATCCTTTTAAGATCCTTTAGGTCTTTTACGTGATGCCTTTGCTTATTAAGTGCCTCCAGGGGTTTCGACTGTTTTTAGGATCAAGGCAGACATCCAGAACATGGACCTTTCTTGCCTTCCAGTTCCGTGTCCACTATGTCTTCCATGCTGCAGCCACCCTGACTTCATAGGCACCACTGGCTCTGGCTTTTCGCACTGGCCCTGAATGAACTAGTTCTACCACTTGGACATCTTCTTGCCCCTCTTTCCTAGTTAATTCGTCATCATCCTTCAGATCTTGGCTGCATCGTTCCTTCCTTAGGGATCATCAGAGATCTGTGCTGTCATGGCATGCTGTGATTCGAATTGTACAGTCATTTTCATGATTATTTACTTAGGATCTGTCTCCCCTGTTAGACTATGAGCTCCACTTATGAGTGGTATCTGGCTGTGTGCACCATTGTATCCCTAGCATTTAGCATAGCACTTGGCATATATTAGATATTCAATAAATATTTATGACATGGATGGATTGATGGATGGATTGAGGGATGGAAGCATTAGGATTTCAGCAGCTACCTAGGATACCCTTTTGACCTTTTCTCCCTACACAGACAACTGCCACAAGCAAAGGACCAGGCACGGTGATAGGATGTGGTGTGGCTGCCATATCAGGCAGAGGTTTTGGAAAACGGGGCATTTCACAAAGAATAGGTTCCACATTGGAGGCCCAAAGACTTTCTTTCTGGTTCCTTCACGGTCCCCACGGGCTGCTGGATGTCCTTAACTGATAAAACAGTCTTCTTCTTCCTCTTCTGCTCCGGATCATCTTCTCTTCAGTCTAGATAAGGATGTGTTTCTAAGAAAGATTTGGATGGGAATCCACAACAAATTCTGCCAAAAAGCAGCTCAACTCCTATTAGGAGATGATTTTATCAGAAAAATAAGGCTCCCTCATGGATTCTATTAAGAGATTCTGTTATTCAAAAGAAAAGGATCACTGTTTTCCCTAAAGCTTCAGAGGAATTGTTTCCTCTGTGATAGATTGACCATGAGATATGAGATGATCTTAGAAAATATGTTTTTCTGCTTTCAGCAGCACTTGAGGGTTTGTTGCACGTATGGAACTATAGCAGTCTAAACAGGCCATTAGGTAAAGGAAGGAGAGGAAGGATTACACAGAGCTGAAAGACGTGGGAGCCAGCCTCATAGAAATAGTGACAAGAGCTAATGTTTACTGAGCACATACCAAGGGCTAGGCAGTTTTTTAAGGCCCTATGTGTTTTAACCCATTTAATCTTCATAACACCCCTATGAGGGATATGCAGTTATTAACTCCATTTAGAAAACCTTTGTCGAGGAGTCAGTAGACAGTGGCACACTGAGAAATAGTCACAAAAAAAGTAAAGTAGAAAACAAACTTGAGGAAAAAAATTCAGACATAAAGGAAAAGGGATGAAAATGTGGAACATGGGAAAATCTGGGGAAACCGTAGTAGCTTTTAAAGGTTTTATACTTGGGTGGTGAGATTAGGGATGGTTTTTACTTTCTTCTTTATACTTTCAAATTTTTAGCAGGAACGTTTAAAAAGACACTGTTCTTTGAACAAAAAACATAATTGGCAGAAAGCATCTAAGGTTTTCAATAAATAATCTTAATAATTCAATGAAAATTAAATTGCACTAGAGACAATGTTTAGGGAGTTAGGCAAAGAGTGAAGCAGCCCAGGTAGGAAGTAGACCTCCTAATTGGGAAAACAGACCAGAGATTCATGCTGCTGAAAGATGGTGACTATGTACTTTCGCTCTTCCAACTGGGGGAAAAAAAAAAAAAGGGAAAAAGAACAGCGCTGGCTAGTTAAGAGCATTTTGAGAATTCAGATTAGAGTGCTGAGAAAGCACTGCTGTGCACAATAATTAGAAACTAGTTAATAATGTATGCTTGTAATTTCAATAATTTATTTATTTTAATAGAATGTGCATAATTGCCTGGGTCATGTGTTCTTTCGGTTATCCACACCTGGGGTATAATAAACCTAGCTGACCGACCCTTGCCATCATGACCCAAGATACCACCTGGTGGCAGGTGGAGAAATTGCAAGTTAAAACGCTGGGGAGAAATAAATCTGAGCTAGTCCCGCCTTAGATATTCAAGTCCATGAGGTGATACTAAAGGTAATGAACATTGAAAAGTGCTAAGGCTGTCTTTGTAATGCACATTTATTTCTTTTAGCTTATATTTCTATAGAAATAAAAGGCTAAAGTGTAAGCTTGCCCAGAAGAAAAATATAATTATAAATTAAATGGATATGGAATTTATAATTCCTTATTTTCTTAGTTTCTAAACATAGTCTTCTGTTTTTTGAATTGCAGAATTTTTTTTCACAGGCTGTGTGATTGTTCTCTTTGCTTATTCTTATAGAGGGAATTTTATGCTTTCTCATAGTCGAGTAGAGAAGGTCTCATTCAGAAATTGGCCTAGGTTCTCAACCACATCTCTTGGAGGAATCCTCTGTATTAAATTAGTGGAAAAAATGGCAGTGAGAAATTTGTTTTAATTTCTTTGAATGGAAATAAGTTTTTGAATACTGTTGGTAGGGGAACCACTGACTAGGAATAATCATGACAAACATATTATTGTAATGATCCTCTGCTTAAAAATACATGTGTGTCAGTCCTTTTCTTTCTTTGATTGTACCAGGAATTAAGTAAAATTAAATATGGAAGAGTAGCCATTTGTATTTCTGATCTTTTATAAGTTTCTAGGACATAAAGAGATCTAAAAGATTCCATATGTGAAGCGATGAAGGTCATAATACTTTTCCTCTCTACAATTTATAATTTAGACTTTGTACTTAGGATGCAAATAAAATGGTAAGATTTTTTAAAATGGCTCTTTTATTACAGAGGCAGCCCCTGACTTACAAATAGATCTGTGAATGGCCAAAGGCCTTTAGAAACAGTGAACCAGTCAGTTTTATTTCAGATGTGCAGCCTCAGCCAGGATTGCCCCTCCTTTCTCCTTCATGTCCCTTTCATTGCTCTGGTTTAAACCACTCTCTCCTTTCTTCCCCAGCAGTTTTTGTTATCCACCCCACCCCACTTTTTATGGCTGCAGGTCTGTCCTTCTTCTTTCTACTCTTCCTCCTGCTCATCCCAGTGTAGCCCCAGCCAGAACTCTTCAGACACTTTGCTCCTCAGCAGGAATCTTCCCATGAATCCTCAGTCTTTAGGTCCGTCATGGTTATGATCCTTTGTATTTTATCTTTCTCTAGAATGACGGAAAGTAAAGAAAGGGAGGATGATGAGTGATGGGAGGAAAACATTATTATTTTTCATGACTTTTAACTACTTGTCGAGAAAGAACCTAATGTTCCCCAAATGTGGACCTTCTCAGAAGGGCTTTTTGTTTGCTTCGGGGACCTGAGAGTTGAGAAACGGCTGTGAAACTTCAGTTTCGAACCCTGGCTGAAAGGTGCTGGGACTAACGGTGGAAAAGGAAGTTGGGGAGCTAATCTGTAATATCCTCATGAAAGTAAAGAAGGAAGGAGAAAAGAGGAAAAGTTAAGGGAAGGAAAGTAAAGAAAAAGGAGAGAAAAAGTGAAAGAGGGAGATAACCTTGGGTCCCCATTGGGACATACTGGCCAGAGACACCTTACCCTCTGTCTGGTTTAATCTCAGACTCTTACCTTCTAGCCCCTAGCCCACTACTGGTGTGAGGCTGACAGGGAGGGAGGGAGGGAGGAAAGGATGGGAGTAGAAGTTCTGGATTCCACTGCCTTGGATTACTTCTTCCCAAACCGATTTATAGAGTTAGTGTAATCTCAATTGAAATTCCAGCAGACATTTTTTTGTGGAAATGGACAAACTGATTCTAAAGTTCCTATGGATATGCAAAGGACTTAGAGTAGCCAAAAACAACTAGAAATGAAAAAGAACAAAGTTGTATGACTAGATAACTGATTTCAGCATTTATTATAAAGCTATATTAATCAAGGCAATGTGGTACTGGTATCAAGACAGATGAATACGTCAGTGGAACAGAATGGAGAATCCAGAAATAGATCCACACATACATGGACAGCTTCTTTTTGATGAAGATGCAAAGGCAATTCAGTAGAGAAAGGATAGTCTTCAACAAATGGTGCTGAAAAAATTGAATATCCATATTTTAAATATGTACTTCGGTCTACATCTTACATCATAAAAAATTAACACAAAGTGTGTCAGAGGCCTAAATATAAAACTTAAGAAAAGATAGAAGAAATCCTTTGTGACTTTGGTTATGTAGACATTTGTTAGATACATCACCAAAAGCATAATCTAAAGACAAACAAATTGATAAATTGGACTTCTTTAGAAAAAAAAATCTGCTCTTCAAAAGATACTGTTAGTCAGTGAAAAGACAAGCCACAGACTGGGAGGAAATACTATATTTGTAAGGCATATATCTGATTTTGTATCCAGAATATAAAGAACTTTCAAAACTCAATAAGTAAACAAACAACCCAATTTTTAAAAATGGGCAAAAGATTTGAACAGACACTTAGGCGAAGAAGATATATGGATGGCAATTAAGCACATACAAAGGTGCTCAGCATAATTAGTCATTAGAGAAATGCAAATTAAAGCCACTGTGCCATACCCATGCACATCTGTCTGATAGGTGTAAAATGAAAAGACGAACCATACCAAGTGTTGGCAAGGAAGTGGAGGAACTAGAACTCTACTACACTACTGATGGCAATGCAAGATGGCACAACCACTGTGCAAAACATTTTGGCAGTTTCTTAAGAGGGTAAAACTTTACCTGCCAAATCATCAAGCCATTCCACTGCAAGGTGTTTGTGCAAGAGAAATAAAAGCATGTGTATATTCAGATACTTGAATACATGAATATTCATATTAGCTTTATTTGTAATAGTCAAAAAAGCAAACAGGGCTTCCCTGGTGGCGCAGTGGTTGAGAGTCCGCCTGCCGATGCAGGGGACACGGGTTCGTGCCCCGGTCCGGGAAGATCCCACATGCCGCGGAGCGGCTGGGCCCGTGAGCCATGGCCGCTGGGCCTGCGTGTCCGGAGCCTGTGCTCCACAACGGGAGAGGCCACAACAGTGAGAGGCCCGTGTACGGCAAAAAAAAAAAAAAAAAGCAAACAACCTAAATGTCTATCAACAGTAAATGGATAAACTGTATCCATACAATAAACACTACTCAGCAATAAAAGGAAATGAACTATTTATACATGCTACAACATGGATGAATCTCAAAATAATTACCCCTGATCTTCACAAAAGAGTGCATACTCTGTGTTCTCATTTATATTAAATGTGAAAAATAGGCAGGCAGATTGTTGTTCGCCTAGGGACTGGAAGATAGAGTGCAGTGGGTGGAAGGGATTAATGAAAAAGTTGTGAGTAAACTTTTGGGGGTGACATATTTATTATCATGATGGTGGTGATAATTCCTTGGGTGTATGCAGAAGTAAAAACTTATCAAATTATATATTTTAAATATATGCCATTTTTTGTATGTCAATTATACTTTAATACAGTTGATAAAAAATTATTAAGTTTAACTCACTAATGTCTCTCATTGGTTTAAACGTGCTTTTTAAAAAAAAAATTATATTTATTGATTTATTTATTTATGGCTGCACTGGGTCTCCGTTGCTGTGCGCGGGCTTTCTCTAGTTGCGGTGAGCGGGGGCTGCTCATTGTTGCGGTGCTCAGGCTTCTCATTGCGGTGGCTTCTCTTGTTGTGGATCACGGGCTGTAGGCGCGGGGGCTTCAGTAGTTGTGGCATGCGGGCTCAGTAGTTGTGGCATGCGGTCTCTAGAGCGCAGGCTCAGTAGCTGTGGTGCACAGGCTCAGTTGCTCCGTGACATGTGAAATCTTCCTGGACCAGGGCTCGAACCCGTATCCCCTGCGTTGGCAGGCGGACTCTCAACCTCTGCACCACCAGGGAAGCCCTAAATGTGCTTTTCAAGAGTATCTGGTTAACACTTTCTGATAGTTTAAGTTGATGATTAAGTGTTTGTCACATTTGAATGTTTTTAGACATTAAATGTTATGCACAGGCTTAAAACGACACCATTGGAGAGCCAAAATTTCATGAGAAATACTGTGAAATAAAGCAAGATTAATTATTAAATCAAAACCTTCTCCACATGACATTGTAGAAGGTACAGTGTAATATCATGCTTTGTACTAGGGTTGAAGACTCTTCCACATTTATTCATTTGTTCCTCACGTATTTCTGTATTAAGTCCTTTTTGTTTACTGGATACATAAAGTGAAAAAAAAAAGAAGTCACAAAAAAAGAACTGAGTGCAAGAGGGGTTCATGTTTTAGTTGAGAAGATGAGATTAATATACATAAATTAGTAGCAATTTAAGAAAGCCATTAATTGAGATCAAGAGTACGGTGCTTGAAGTTTGTTTCCTATAATACTTACCTTTTCAGGTATTGATTGAGAGCTCCAAACTTCTGCAGAAGATAATGACATTTTCTCACATTTCATGTCTTTACATTAATCTTTCATGTGCACGCATTTTATCATGAACCACCTCTCTCTAGTTTAGTAATTACATCTAAGGATTATAGGGGAATTTATTCTGCATTTATCCTCCTTTTTAACATATCTACCCGAGACCTGACTTGATAAATTGCTAATGCCGTTGCTGGCCTCGTCACCCTCTCCTGAAATAATAGCAGCAACATTCAGAACTATTACCATCTTTTCTAGACGTTACCTCTCCAGCTGTGAAGATTTTCCTTATGATTCATGGGACACTTGGAAACTGAAGGTACTTTCTGGAGAAGCACTTACCTTTTCTCTTGCTCTTATTTGGAGTGGCTTTACAGTGACGATTTTTCATGGTGTATGTCGTTAACATATTTACCTTCCTTCCATCGTATTTCATCCGTGAGTATTACAGCTCTGCATAGTCAGGGCCAGAGGAGCCGCCGGGTGCCTGTCTCTGGCTCCCAGGCCAACTGGGTGAGAAGGAAGCGTCTGTACTTACATCTTGTTATCGCTCAGGGCCCCCTGAGGTGCCAACTATGCTTGCTTGCGTTGTGCAGCTGCTCAGCGGATTTTTGGACAGCCCGCTTCTCCCATAGATTGTATACGTGTATGTGTCTGTGTGCCAGCTGTGAGCAGAATTTCTAGAAGGCAGTTGGCCTGTTGTGTCTGAAGCCTCATTTTTTTTTTTAACATCTTTATTGGAGTATAATTGCTTTACAATGCTATGTTAGTTTCTGCTGTATAACAAAGTGAATCAGCTATACATATACATACATCCGCATATCTCCTTCCTCTTGGGTCTCCCTCCCACCCTCCCTATCCCACCCCTCTAGGTGGTCACAAAGCACCGAGCTGATCTCCCTGTGCTGTGCGACTGTGAAGCCTCATTTTTGAAATCCTTTCTCTGTCTCCAACTCAGGACCCCTTTTTTACCCCTTTTCAGGTTCACAGTTTTTGTGCTTTGTTCTTCTTATTAAAACCTGCTCTTAGGAATAAAAAAACAAGTCCTCTTATCAGCTCCATTTAATGTGAGTTTAAGCCAACTATCCTTTGATGTATTTGCATTTTAAAGTCTTATTTCTGAGTGTGGTGTGCAAGCTTTTCAAGTGTTTCTCAAATGTTCTGTCTTCTATCATCTTTAGAGAAAGAAACCATTTCAACCTAATTTCTTATACTTACACGGACACAAGCTGTGAAGCAAAGTGATGTTTCTCTTTCAAGGGATGGTATCATGTGCATCTTAAACAAATACATAGACAGTTGAAACTACTGTGCTACAAATGGTGTGAAGGACCTCTGACCTCCCAGTAACCCAGAGTTACATGGCTCTGGACTTAAGATGTTATTGTGCCCTTAAATCCTTACTCCAGCCCCTGAGAAGCAGATAACAGCAGTGATGGTGCTGCTCGTGGGGCCAGCCATAAACCACAGCTGGGAGTCCTGGTAACCAGAACTCATTGTAATCAACCATGCTTTTTGCTAATGCCACATTGTTTTTGCATCTCGTGTGGGGATGATGTTGTTTCTGAGGCCCAGCAGCATTTTCTGATTTTATGCCAACTGTTCTGTTGTCAGCTGCCAAGACTCCTCCTGAACCACGTACCATGTATCCTTCCTTCTGTAGAACTTGAAGGGAAATCGCTCTCTTGCCGTCACAACATGGTTGCAACCCCGAAGCCAGATTGTTTGCACTTGGCATCCAACGAGGATTATTTGTTTCCTTCCTTGCAAGGCTTTGGGTATTCAATGCTGTAGTCAAGACACGCATTCTCCTTCCCCCCATACTCTCTCAGTTTCAGATACCCAACGTGGAATTCCTGTCAGAAGTCTTTTCAGAGTGGTTCTCCAAAGCTCCAAGGATGTTCTGAATTATAAGAATTCACCAGACTCAAGCTGTAGTGAAGATGCCAGTCTGTCTGCTGTGAGCAGGATTGATTTTAGGCATCTCTGAAGCTTTTTGTTTTATTCTACTCAGAGTCGAGAGAATGTCTCTTGAGGACAGTGAAATATGCCCTGGTTCATTTCTCCTAAGCACATTTATATTTCAGCATGAAAGAGCCCTCTAAGCGTGCTAAGAATTTATCTAGTGAAGGTTGCAATTTCTCAAGTCCCTTGTAAAGTCACTACTGTTTGTTTTTTTTTTTTTTTTTTTTTTTTTTTTTTGCGGTACGCGGGCCTCTCACTGCTGTGGCCTCTCCTGTTGCGGAGCACAGGCTCCGGACGCGCAGGCTCAGCGGCCATGGCTCACGGGCCCAGCCACTCTGCAGCATGTGGGATCTTCCCAGACCGGGGCACGAACCCGTGTCCCCTGCATCGGCAGGCAGACTCTCAACCACTGCGCCACCAGGGAAGCACCACCCCCCCCCTTTTTTTTAAGTCACTACTGTTGATTTGACCTCTGGGATAATACACATCTTACAGTGTGGAAGATTATCAGTGTACATTTTTTTCATCAGGGTAGAACCCTACTTAGACGTAATTACTGATGTGTATGAGTGCATGTTTTCGTAGCTTTTTTCTCTCCTAGATAGTAGGAGAGAAGTCATAGCATCTTAGAAGGTGCTATTTTAGTTTTGTAGTAGACATTCTGTTATTCACCACTCCTAATTAGTTACCAGAAGAGGTGAGGTTTTGTTTTTTCATTTATTTAATTATTTCACTCTTAAAATTTTTAATCATTTTGTAAGGAAATCTTTCTAGAATATATTGAATACTTTTCAACTTTTCAGACCAAAAACACTCAATGTAATTTGATAACTTTTTTTGGATGACTCAGTCATTAATTACTGACTGCAGCTTTTCCCAAATTGGTGTCAGCAGAGTAGTTATCTACTGCATAGTAATAGGTGTCTTTGAAAAACACTGCTCTGTGATCAAATAAATTGGGTAAATACTGGGTAAACAAAATGAAGTAATTTTCTTTTTTTTTTCAGAATTACTCAGAGCTTTTACCATGTTCATGTATATTTTAAGTCTCCACGGAGAGTTAGAGAATGGAGCTTTTCTCAAATATAATGAAGCAGAGAACCCCCTTTGTGTTAGATTGTTGTAGTTCCTGAAGAAAATCTTTAGAAAATTTGGGGAAAATGCTGCTTTAGTGTGATAAGCCTCTAGGGCTGTCAGTATATATGGGATTATTCACCTCTATACTGAATGACTCAAATTGCTGCTGGATTTTTATGTCTCCTTTTAAATTACATTTTCGGTACATTCTTGGTTTTTACCATTTTCAGTTGTCACTGTGAGTGTTCTGACCTCTCCTAAATGCCGGGTCCCCTCCTCTCCCCTCCCATCAGTTATGATTGGGGAACCCATATAATTGGTTATTCAAACCGGAATACTTTTGGAAGTGAAAGGGAACTCTGTTAATAGTTATACAGGGACAGTAGCTGTAAACTGACTCTCCAGGGCAAACCAAGATTGTTATGGCTAACACAAAATTAAGACAAACTAACCTAATTAAACAACAGAGAGATTTTACTGGCTCATGTAACTGAAAAATCTCAGAGGCTGAGTTGGCGTCTGTTGTGGCTTGGTCAGAGATCTGGCTTCGTTTTCCTGGCTCTAAGTATATGGTTTATCCTTGCACTGGCCTGCATCATAGTGCAAAATAATTGCAGTTTTTTCAGGTTTTACTTCTGGCCGTCTGTGTTGCATAGTTTGCCATCAGAAAAGAAGAGCATCTTTGCCCAGAATTATTAGTAGAAATCCTGAGCTTTGTGCTGATTGGACAAACTCCTGAACCAATCCCCAAGGACTTCTAAGTGCTTATTGGTTTGGATATGATGCAGCAGTTAGTGTGGAAGGGAGATGGGAAATTCTGATATTACCATGGTTATCAGAGAATATCCCTGGAGGAAGGACTGAATCCCACCTAGATAGAATGGCTGGTACACATTGGAGGCTGGATAGAATGGATGTTGGGGAGACGTGTCTACTATATGTCCCTTCTTATTTGTTTCTCCAATTCTGTAAGAGATTTCATTACCAGGTATCTAAGTTTATTAGAATTTTCTGTAAAATAATAAGATGGGCTCAAAAGGCCCTTCTGTAATGAATGTGTGTGAGTATTGGATTTGTCACATGTATTTGGGCTGTTCAGAGGCTTTTTTTGCTTTCTTCCTAATTCTTGGTTGTTTTCCAGGTAGGTAGATGGAGTAATTAGGAAGGATTTGGTCAATAAATTACTGAGAAAATGTTGAGTACATCCCCTAATCAGATTGTTTTTGACCATGTTATTACACATGTAATATATTTTCATCATTAAAAATATAGCAAAGATAGATAAGCAACTTGAAGATAATAAAAAGCATTTGGAATCCCATTGCTCTGACTTAAAAACAAGAATAATTTTTGACCTCCTTCTGAAACAAATATGCCTATTTTTATGTAAGCTTTTGTGTATGGAAATGGAAGGTCTCCTGTGTCTTTGAAAATCAGAAAAAGCAATATTTATTCTGCGCTGCACCTGATATTTTCTTTCCCCAACAAGTGTTACCCAAATTACATTATGTGGTAATTTATAATGTTACCTGACTAATGCTTTAGCTACCTGTTTTCCCTTCTATGAAATGTAGATTGAAAAATAATAGATTTTCTCACAAAGGTGAAAATGTTTCTCTTAGACATAAATTATTTTCTATTTACAAAGCTGTTATATTTATTCAGCATATCTCAAAGGAAGATTGTTTTCCAAAATGATTGTTTCGAGACACACTTTTCTTCAACATTCCGTCAGAGCCCCATAAGGAATTGGATGCACATTTCTTTTTGAGAGACTTATCTTTCAGTCCTAAATATATAGGGACGTGCTGGGAATTGCATGTCTGTAAATCTGGGGGTCTTGGGGAGATGCTTGAGAAGGGACTGGCGTGGCTGGGCCAGGCAGAGGGGCGTGTGGTAGGAGAACAGTCACAGCCCTGTCTGGCTCCGGGTCCTGCGTCCACCCCTGCACCTCACCATCCCCGAGTCTCAGCGTCCTCTCTGCAAAGTGAGGATAATGCCATTTACACTTAAAGGGTTGTTTCAAGAATTAGATAGAACATGGCGGATAAAGCTCTTGCCCACATTAGGGACATGGTAAATATGTTAATTGCTCTTCATGGGCAGGTCCCAAGTGAGAAGTTGGAAGGCATTTTGGAGGTCTTCTGGTCCAACCTCCTACCAATGCAGAAATCTGTCCAGAGCATGTCTGATTGGTGGGTCTTCAGGCTCTTATTAAATAAGCCAGGGGCCCCCCGCTGCTTCAGAAGGTAACCTACATACGTTTTTGGTCAGCTCTCTCTCTTTTTTTTTTTTTTTTGCGGTACGCGGGCCTCTCACTGTTGTGGCCTCTCCCCCTGCGGAGCACAGGCTCCGGACGCGCAGGCTCAGCGGCCATGGCTCACGGGCCCAGCCGCTCCGCGGCATGTGGGATCTTCCCGGACTGGGGCACGAACCCTTGTCCCCTGCATCGGCAGGTGGACTCTCAACCACTGCGCCACCAGGGAAGCCCAGCTCTAATTCTTAATGATAGCAACACAACATTTTGCTTTTAGTTTACAGAATGTTTTCACATCTGTTATTCTAGCTGATCTCTATGGTTTAATGTGTAAAGTTGGTAGAGCTTTTAGGAAGCTTTTCCTTTGAGCCAAACCTGCTCTTCTCTAACTTGTACTTTTTGATCTATAGAGCTTCATGGAGCCAGTTTTATTGTGACAGTCTTTCTGATTGGATGCATTCAACAACTATTTGTTGCGCAACGGCTGTGTACCAGGTACTTGTCTAAGCAGCAGAGATATAGCCGTGAGAGTAAAACAGTCTTGTTCCTGCCTCCCTGGAAGTTATAATCTAGTGCAACTATAGCCTTCAGTTCAAATCCAGCCCATTGTTTGTATTTATAAGTAAAGTTTTATTGAAATATAACCACACCCATTCTTTACATACAGTTTATGACTGCTTTTGTGCTACAACAGCACAGTTGAGTAATTGCAACAGACCCTGTGGTGTTTATAACATAAACTATTTACTTTCTGGCCCTTTACAGAAAAAATTTGCTGACCCCTGGTCTGGTGGGTAAGGTAGATATTAAATTCTTGAACACATTGCTAAATACGTCATTGCACATGTCTGTAGTGCAGAGCGCTAGGAAAGAGAAAACAGGGTGAACCTAATTTAGCTTGGGCAGTAACTCCTCCCTGAGAGAATACACTTAAGCCCTGAAGGACAAAAAAAGAGCCAGAAGATTGTGAGGGTGTGAGGAACACATAGGCAGAGGGACAACTCACAGGAAGTCCTGCAGAAGGAAGAGGGCTTGGCATAATTAAAGAAGTAAAAGGCGATTGTGGCTGGAACCAAGTGAGGAGTGAAGGTAGGTGGTTTGAGGTTCAGCTAGAGAGCTAGGCACGGGCCAGATCAGGCAGGGCCTTCTGAGAATACTGTTCTTTCCCTAAGGGCACTGGGACATTACTGAAAGGTTTTAAATCGATTTGCATTTTAAAGCAATTACGTGGAGATGGAGAGAAGTGGTTGGATTAGCTCTTTGGTGGACCACTTGCTTTGGTGGGTGAGTAAAGGGGAGTAAGGAATCTGGGATGATTCCCAGTCATCTGATGTAAACAACTGGGTGAATGAAGTTGCCATTTATGAGATGGGGAATTCTGGAGGGGAAGCAGGTTTGGTGCGAATTGGTAGTGATTTGAGTTTTGGAGAAGTTTAGTTTGAGACGCCAGTGAGATATCTAAGTAGAAATGTCAAAAAGACAGTTGGATGCACTAATGTGGAGCCTAGAGGAAAGATATGGGTAGTTATTATAGTTTGGATGCCGTCAGCATTTGAGGTTCTTTGAAGTCGTGTTGGTGGGTGAGATTGCCTGGGGACATGAGTACGGGGTTGGGGTGGGGAGAGGGCTAGGCTCAGGTCCCAGGGGCTCCGACATTGATTATTTGGGTGGAGAAGGAGAGGGAACCTCCAATGAGGAGGAGGAGCCAGGGGAGTAGGAATGACCTAGGAGAAATGGCATCCTTCTGCTAAGCAGAGAGAGTTTCAAGAAGGTGAGCAGGTTTCTATGCCCCGTAGCACTGTTGCTGATTGTCAGGTGGAGACTGCGCGTCCTTCAGGTTGCAGACGTGATGAGCACTGGTGACCTTAGCAAGAGCAGGCTCAGCTAAGTGGTGAGGGCAGAAGCCAGATTAGGATAGGTTGAGAGGTACATGAGTAGGAGGGAGGATAAAGAGACAGTTTTCCAAGTTGTTAAGCTGTGAAGGAAAGGAGAGAGAAGGCAGCTGCTAGAGAGGGAGAGGAGATGCAGGCAAGAAGTTGTATTTGTTTCTAAGATGTTGAGCCTCAATGGGAAGGAAAGAGTCGGGTGGGGAGGGTGAAGAGACAGCGGAGTAAAGGGTACCAGAGGAAGCCTCTGATATTCCTAGAGGGGAGGGAACCTGAGCCCCCAGGGGAGGACTGGCTTTCCATAGGAGGAAGGACACTCTCTCCATCCTAACAGGAAGGAGGGTGGACAGGAGGGATGCAGGTGCAGGTAGGTTTGCCCATGTGCTGGCAGGAAGTTGCGGGAATGTCCATGAGTGGCTTCTGTCTTCTCTGTGAAATATGAAACAAAGTCACCTGCTGAAAGGGGGAGGGGTAGATATCAGGAAGGAAATAACAAGAAAATGGAGAACACAGGACATCATTGTTGCTGAGAGAAGGAGGGCGTGTTCATCAGAGAAAGCAAGTAGGGTTGCTGGTCAGTTGAGGGTGACGATGATAACTTTACAGTGATCTCGTCTCTGGTTTTGTGGTGGTTCTGCAGGTGAGCTCAGACACTTGAATTCATGGATTGAGAGCACATGGGTAGGTGAGGCAGAAGGTGAGATGGGAGGGCAAAGGGCAAGACGAGTAATGGTGTCTCCCAGAGAGCTACTGTAACGATGGACTATGGCATCGAACTTGGCAAAGGAGCATAGTGCATTCAAGAGGGGACTTGCAGATAGGGATAAAGGATCAATGGGTTGAAGAACACACACACACACACGCACGCACGCACGCACGCACGCATGCACGCACGCGCGCGCGCGCGCGGTACTTAAGCTACCAACCTGGAAGTATAGTAGACTGTGGGCAGTGAATAAGATATCTGGATTAGCGACTTCAATTTTGGTGCCCAGGAGGTGGTTAATGAAGTTGAAGAGGTCAAGGAATCGAGATACCAGTGTATTAGGTCACACAGGGTGATAGAAAGATTTGGGGTGAGACAAGACCTTAAAGGAGTCCTTAAAGCTTCAGTGATGGAGGTGGGTTGATAGAAAAAAGAAAGAGGGGAAAGTCGATCTGCACCTTAGAGGAACAGTGGCCTAGAAGTGGCCTTGGAAGACCAGACTCCCAATACTGGCCCTAGGTAAGGTCTGAGAGCCTAGGCAGGTGTGGCAGACCTGAATCCTCTGGAGATAGCTAGGTTTCAGTTCAGGTAAGGAGGTGAAGGCAAGGAAGTGAAAATGGCTGTTCAGAAAAGAGGCTGAGGATATGGAGGTTCAGAGGCCACATTTGAGGATGTAGGAGGGTGGGATGTGTGGTCACGGGCAGGGCAGAGAGCGTCTGTTGAGTCACTGGGGAGATGATAGCTGCGGTGGTCTGCACCACTAGAGGCTCCAGTGAACCATGCCTCCCTGTGTCTGGTCCTTCCCTTGAATTTGGGGAGTCGGAGTCTGTGACTTGCTTTAACCAACAGAACGTGGCATTAGTGAGGCAGTGCCAGTTCTAGGACTAAGCTTCTGCTCTCCTGAAAGCCCTCAGATGCCATTAAAGGAATCTGGCTTCCCTGCTGCAGAGACCATATGGAAAGGCCACGTGGAGAGGGAGAACCCTTAATCCTACATGGGGAGAGAGGGGGAGAGGAGAGGCCCAGGTCATCTTAGCCGAGCCCAGCCCTCAGCCAGTCTGCCAGCTGAACGCAGCCACCTGGTGACTACTAGCAAGGTCAACAGAAGAACTGTCCAGCTAAGCTTAGCCTAAACTGCACGGTAATGAGAGAAAAAAGATTATTTTAGTCCCTAAGTTTTGGGCTGGTTTGTTAGCAGCAGCAGATAACTGAAGTGGTGTTGGAGTGCAGAGGCCTGCATTTAGGAGGTAACCAAGGAAAGCAGAGAATGTGAGGCCTCCTAGTGGATTTGGTTTTGATGTTCCCCCAGAAGTAGGACATAACACGATTCAGCTGTGGCCTGGACCACAGGCTCAGGAGTTGCGGTCTGGGGCCTACGTTCCCCGTTTCTGCACTCAGCTCTTGCTGACAGGTTAGTTACAATGAGGTGAACACACCACCACTAGCCTGTGCTACCAAAGGTTTTTCTTCTGGCTAATGTCTTAAATCCTTCAGTCCTTTTTCACATCTGGTTTTGAAACTCCTTAACGTTTTTAGCGCCTTCCCCAGGTATATTCTAACTTGTCAATGGCTTTCTTAAATATGATACCCATAACTGAATTTGTCAATTCCTGGTATGGTTATAGCTTTCATAATAGACAGGGACTGTCACATTTTCTTGCTTTAGGCACTTTTTTTTTTTTTTTTTTTTTTTGCGGTACGCGGGCCTCTCACTGTTGTGGGCTCTCCCGTTGCGGAGCACAGGCTCCGGACGCGCAGGCTCAGCGGCCATGGCTCACGGGCCCAGCTGCTCCGCGGCATGTGGGATCTTCCCGGACCGGGGCACGAGCCCGTGTCCCCTGCATCGGCAGGCGGACTCTCAACCACTGCGCCACCAGGGAAGCCCTAGGCACTTTTAAAGTGTAATTTCAGATTGCGTTAGCTTTTGGGGGAAACTGTAACACTGTTGACTCATATTTTGCTTGAAGGCAACTGAAACACCTATATCATTGTCGTTGTTGTCTTTTTTTTCTTAACACAAATGGCTATTAGGTCAAATCCTATGCTTGTGCAGTCAATTTTTTGAACCTAGGAATGGAAGATTAAATTTAATTTGCTGTGTTTTGGCTCATTCATCTAATTTGTGGTCACCATTTTGAATCCTTTTTTTCCCCCTTTTATATTACCTGTACTCTTAGCTTTGCATTATGCACAAGTTTAAGTATATATATGTATATATTTTTTATCCTCATCTGAATCACTGATGAAAACTATGCAGAAGGAAGTTTTGGAGACAGTGCTGTGGTATACCCATGGAAACTTTGTCTAGGTTGCCACCGGACAACTGCAAAACACCCTTTGAGGTGGTGGTTCAGTGTGCCTCCTTGCATTTGCTACTCCTCTCCCTTTAGTAAAAGCTCAGTGGGGAGGTTATTTGAAAGTGGAAAGAGCAGTATCATGAGAAAGGGTATCATGAGCACTTTTGAAATTCTCTTCTTAGTGATAGATCTTGATATTGGTTCGTCAACTAGAATTTCTCTAGGATGGACTCTAAGTTTAGTCTAAAGCTTTTTTAAAAAGGTAGCATTCGGTTTTCCCCAATTCCAGATCTGTCCTTTAGGTGCACATCCGGGATGTACAGCCTTCTCAGAAGCCTTCCTTGAGTCCTGTATCTGTCTTGGCTGAGGATACACAGATTGTAGTCTATTTCAGTCAGATGTTGAGGAGCCATGAAGGACTTTCACACCATTGATCCATCCATCTGTGGTCACTCTTTAATTCACAAGCGGAAACATTTTGGGCCAACTATAATTCCGCATGAATCACAAGCTGTTAATGTTTCTAAAGAGTCTGTGCATATAAAACCATTCTGAGAATGATGGTAGGTAAGAATATGCTCCTTGTGGGTTAAATTCCAATCCTCAATTATATAAAACAAAAGTAGTGTGTTCTAGCTATTTTGACTTTTAACAGCACCAGATATGTCCCACATAGCTTTTAGATGAGCTGTGTATGCGCCCTCCTGTCAAAGTTAAGTGAAAGATAAGCATCTTCCTCCCTGCCGTTAGCAAGGCAGGTGAATCCAGGGGCTGATTACTCTCAAAAAGAAAGCTAAGTAATTCCCTTTGTCAAAGTCTTCGGCAATTAGAGTTACAATATCAAATAAATTACTTTTTTGCTTGATTCTCATGGGAAACAGTTTGTAGCTAATTCAGTTTAGGGACACAACAGGATTCAGTTTTTAAAAATAGAAATCTTGATTAAAGTAGCCAGCTGGTAGTTCCTGCTCTTAAAATATTTCAGACCAAAGTCATTGCTATCTGTTTTATGATTAAAAAACTCTAGTATCTCAGCTGCTTAGGCCCTTGAAACACGTGCACAATGAATTCCTGAACCACACTTTATCTCTGGTTTGCAGGTTTTCTTCTAGGCCACCTTTGCGTCAAGGTGAAATGACTTTTTTTCTTGGAGACGGGAAGGGATCAGGTTCTTTAATTTTTATAACTATATGGCATGCACATATTTGTTAGTGAAAGCATATAGATTTTTTCTTTTTTAAATAGTTAATAAGGACAGCCTGGCAACTTGGAGAGTACTCTTCTAGAATCTTTTATTATTATTAATTACAAAGTTGACAGCATCTGTAGTTTCTTGAGCACTTACTATTTGAACGCTAGCTTGGTGCTAGAATTTTATGTATACTATGTATGTTATTTCACACATAGCCGCATAAGAGGTTGGTGTTATCATTGGTGCTTTACAGGCAGGAAAATTGAGGTTTAGGGATATGAAGTAACTTGTTCAAGGTCACATAGCTAGTAGGTCGTAGTGCTGGAGTTCAGATCCCATCCTCTCTGCCTCCAGAGTCTGAGCTCATAACCACTGTGGCAAACTGCTGTTTTAGCGGCTCCGATTGGATGTGTCTTTTATCATACAATTAAATCAAATTCCTTTTTTGAAAGTAAGCAGAATGTAAATAATAATGTATTGAGCGGCCTTCTGTTAAACTGAATTCCTAGTCTTATTTTTGGCAGGTTTTAATA
This sequence comes from Mesoplodon bidens, assembly GCF_964165515.1. Taxonomy (NCBI): domain Eukaryota; kingdom Metazoa; phylum Chordata; class Mammalia; order Artiodactyla; family Ziphiidae; genus Mesoplodon; species Mesoplodon bidens. The sequence goes on from NC_138167.1 coordinate 33,285,378, forward strand.
TAAATTTATTTATTTATTAACATCTTTATTGGAGTATAATTGCTTTACAGTGTTGTGTTACTTTCTGTTGTATAACAGAGTGAATCAGCTATATGTGTATGTATATCCCCATGTCCCCTCCCTTTTGCATCTCCCTGCACCGTTCTTATCCCACCCCTCTAGGTGGTCACAAAGCACCAAGCTGATCTACCTGTGCTATGCAGCTGCTTCCCACTAGCTATCTATTTTACATTTGGTAGTGTGTATATGTCCATGCCACTCTCTCACTTCGTCCCAGTTTACCCTTCCCCATGTCCTCAAGTCCATTCTGTACGTCTGTGTCTTTATTCCTGTCCTGCCCCTAGGTTCGTCAGAACCATTTTGTATTTTGGATTCCATCTATATGTGTTAGCATATGGTATTTGTTTTTCTCTTTCTGACTTACTTCACTCTGTATGACGGACTCTAGGTCCACCCACCTCACTGCAAATAACTCAATTTCGTTTCTTTTTATGGCTGAGTAACATTCCATTGTATATATGTGCCACATCTTCTTTATCCATTCATCTGTCGATGGACACTTAGGTTACTTCCATGTCCAGGCTATTGTAAATAGTGCTGCAGTGAACATGGTGTTACATGACCCTTTTAGAATTATGGTTTTCTCAGGGTATATGCCCAGTAGTGGGATTGCCGGGTCATATGGTAGTCCTATTTTTAGTTTTTTAAGGTACCTCCATACTGTTCTCCACAGTGGCCGTACCAATTTACATTCCCACCAACAGTGCAAGTGGGTTCCCTTTTCTCCACACCCTCTCCAGCATTTATTGTTTGTAGATTTTTTGTTGATGGCCATTCTGACTGGTGCGAGGTGATACCTCATTGTAGTTTTCATTTGCATTTCTCTAATAATTAGTGATGTTGAGCATCCTTTCATGTGTTTGTTGGTAATCTGTATATCTTCTTTGGAGAAATGTCTATTTAGGTCTTCTGCCCATTTTTGGATTGGGTTGTTTGTTTTTCTGATATTGAGCTGCATGAGCTGCTTGTATATTTTGGAGATTAATGCTCTGTCAGCTGCTTCATTTGCAAATAGCTTCTCCCATTCGGAACGTTGCCTTATCGTCTTTTTTATGATTTCCTTTGCTGTGCAAAAGCTTTTAAGTTTCATTAGGTCCCATTTGTTTATTTTTGTTTTTATTTCAGTTTCTCTAGGAGGTGGGTCACAAAGGATCTTGCTGTGATTTATGTCATAGAGTGTTCTGCCTATGTTTTCCTCTAAGAGTTTTATAGTGTCTGGCCTTACATTTAGGTCTTTAATACATTTTTAGTTTATTTTTGTGTATGGTGTTAGGAAGTGTTCTAATTTCATTATTTTACATGTAGCTATCCAGTTTTCCCAGCACCACTTACTGAAGAGGCTGTCTTTTCTCCATTGTATACTCTTGTCTCCTTTATCAAAGATAAGGTGACCATATGGGCTTGGGTTTATCTCTGGACTTTCTATCCTGTTCCATTAATCTATATTTCTGTTTTTGTGCCAGTACCATACTGTCTTGATTACTGTAGCTTTGTAGTATAGTCTGAAGTCCGGGAGCCTGATTCCTTTAGCTCCATTTTTCTTTCTTAAGATTGTTTTGGCTATTCGGGGTCTTCAGTGTTTCCATGCAAATTTTGAAATTTTTTGTTCTAGTTCTGTGAAAAATGCCAGTGGTAGTTTGATAGGGATTGCATTGAATCTGCAGATTGCTTTGGGTAGTATAGTCATTTTCACAATGTTGATTCTTCCAATCCAAGAACATGATATATCTCTCCATCTGTTTGTATTGTCTTTAATTTCTTTCATCAGTGTCTTATAGTTTTCTGTATACAGGTCTTTTGTCTCCTTAGGTAGGTTTACTCCTAGGTATTTTATTCTTTTTGTTGCGATGATAAATCAGAGTATTTCCTTAATTTCTCTTTCAGATTTTTCATCATTAGTGTATAGGAATGCAAGAGATTTCTGTGCATTAGTTTTGTATCCTGCTACTCTACCAAATTCATTGATTAGCTCTAGTAGTTTTCTGGTAGCATCTTTATCATTCCCTATGTATAGTATCATGTCATCTGCAAACAGTGACAGTTCTACTTCTTCTTTTCCGATTTGGATTCCTTTTATTTCTTTTGCTTCTCTGATTGCTGTCTCTAAAACTTCCAAAATTATGTTGAATAATAGTGAGGAGAGTGGGCAGTCTTGTCTTGTTCCTGATCTTAGAGGAAATGGTTTCAGTTTTTCGCCATTGAGAACGATGTTGCTTGTGGGTTTGTCATATATGGCCTTTATTATGTTGATGTAGGTTCCCTCTATGCCTATTTTATGGAGAGTTTTTTATCATAAATGGGTGTTGAAATTTGTCGAAAGCTTCTTCTGCATCTATTGAGATTATCATATGGTTTTTATCCTTCAGTTTGTTAATATGGTGTATCACATTGATTGATTTGCATATATTGAAGAATCCTTGCATTCCTGGAATAAACCCCACTTGATTACTGTGTATGATCCTTTTAATGTGCTGTTGGATTCTGTTTGCTAGCATTTTGTTGAGGATTTTTGCATCTATGTTCATCAGTGATATTGGCCTGTAGTTTTCTTTTTTTGTGACATCTTTGTCTGGTTTTGGTATCAGGGTGATGGTGGCCTCTTAGAATGAGTTTAGGAGTGTTCCTCCCTCTGCTATATTTTGGAAGAGTTTGAGAAGGATAGGTGTTAGCTCTTCTCTAAATGTTTGATAGAATTCGCCTGTGAAGCCATCTGGTCCTGGGCTTTTGTTTGTTGGAAGATTTTTAATCACAGTTTCAATTTCAGTGCTTATGAGTAGTCTGTTTATATTTTCTGTTTCTTCCTGGTTCAGTCTTGGAAGGTTGTTCTTTTCTAAGAATTTGTCCATTTCTTCCAGGTTGTCCATTTTATTGGCATATAGTTGCTTGTAGTAATCTCTCATGATCCTTTGTATTTCTACAGTGTCAATTGTTACTTCTCCTTTTTCATTTATATTTATGTTGATTTGAGTCTTCTCCCTTTTTTCCTTGATGAGTCTGGCTAATGGTTTATCAATTTTGTTTATCTTCTTGAAGAACCAGGTTTTAGTTTAATTGATCTTTGCTATTGTTTCTGTCATTTCTTTTTCATTTACCTTTGATCTGGTCTTTATGATTTCTTTCCTTCTGCTAACTTTGGGTTTTTTTTTTTTTTCCTCTAATTGTTTTAGATGTAAGGTTGGGTTGTTTATTTGAGGTGTTTCTTGTTTCTTGAGTTATGATTGTATTGCTATAAACTTCCCTCTTAGAACTGCTTTAGCTGCATCCCATAGGTTTTGGGTGGTTGTGTTTTCACTGTCATTTGTTTCTAGGCACTTTTTGATTTCCTCTTTGATTTCTTCAGTGATCTCTTGGTTATTTACTAGCATATTGTTTAGCCTCCATGTGTTTGTATTTTTTACAGTTTTTTTCCTGTAATTGATATCTAGTCTCATAACGTTGTGGTTGGAAAAGATACTTGATGTGATTTCAGTTTTCTTAAATTTACCAAGGCTTGATTTGTGACCCAAGATGTGGTGTATCCTGGAGAATGTTCCGTGAGCACTTGAGAAGAAACTGTATTCTGTTGTTTTTGGATGGAATGTCTATAAATATCAATTAAGTCCATCTTGTTTAATGTGTCATTTAAAGCTTGTGTTTCCTTATTTATTTTCATTTTGGATGATGTGTCCGTTGGTGAAAGTGGGGTGTTAAAGTCCCCTACTATGATCATGTTACTGTCGATTTCCCATTTTATGGCTGTTAGCATTTGCCTTGTGTATTGAAGTGCTCCTATGTTGGGTGCATAAATATTTACAATGGTATATCTTCTTCTTGGATTGATCCCTTGATCATTATGTAGTGTCCTTCTTTGTCTCTTGTAATAGTCTTTATTTTAAAGTCTATTTTGTCTGATAAGAGAATTGCTACTCCAGCTTTCTTTTGCTTTCCATTTGCATAGAGTATCTTTTTCCATACCCTCACTTTCAGTCTGTATGTGTCTCTAGGTCTGAAGTGCATCTCTTGTAGACAGCGTATGTACAGGTCTTGTTTTTGTATCCATTCAGCAAGCCTGTGTCTTTTGGTTGGAGCATTTAATCCATTTACATTTAAGGTAATTATTGATATGTATGTTCCTATCACCATTTTCTTAATTGTTTTGGATTTGTTACTGTAGGTCTTTTCCTTCTCTGTGTTTCCTGCCTAGAAAGGTTCCTTTGGCATTTGTTGTAGAGCTGGTTTGGTGATGCTGAATTATCTTGCCTTTTGCTTGTCTGTAAAGGTTTTAATTTCTCTGTTGAATCTGAATGAGATCTTTGCTGGGTAGAGTAATCTTGGTTGTAGGTTCTTCCCTTTCATCACTTTAAATACATCCTGCCACTCCCTTCTGGCTTGCAGAGTTTCTACTGAAAGATCAGCTTTTAACCTTATGGGGATTCCCTTGTATGTTATTTGTTGCTTTTCCCTTGGTGCTTTCAATATTTTTTCTTTGTATTTAATTTTTGACAGTTTGATTCATATGTGTCTTGGTGTGTTTCCCTTTGGGTTTATCCTACATGGTACTCTTTGTGCTTCCTGGACTTGATTATTTCCTTTCCCATCTTAGGGAAGTTTTCCACTATAATGTCTTCCAATATTTTCTCAGACCTTTTCTTTTTCTCTTCTTCTGGGACCCCTATAATTTGAATGTTGGTGCATTTGATGTTGTCCCAGAGGTCTCTGGGACTGTCCTCAATTATTTTCATTCTTTTTTCTTTATTCTGCTCCCTGGCAGTTATTTCCACCATTTTATCTTCCAGCTCACTTATCTATTCTTCTGCCTCAGTTTTTCTGTTATTGATTCCTTCTAGAGTATTTTTAATTTCAGTAATTGTGTTGTTCATCACTGATTGTTTGCTCTTTAGTTCTTCTAGATCCTTGTGAATGTATCTTGTATCTTCTCCATTCTGTTTCTGAGATTTTGGATCATTTTGACTATCATTGCTCTGAATTCTTTTTCAGGTAGGTTGCCTATTTCGTCTTCATTTATTTGTCTTGTAGATTTTTACCTTGCTCCTTCGTTTGTAACAAATTTTTTTGTCGTTTCATTTTTTTGTTTTTGATGGGTGGTGCTGTATTCCTGTCTTACTGTTTGTTTGGCCTGAGACGTCCAGCACTGGAGTTTGCAAGCAGTTGGATAGAACTGGTCTTGGTGCTGAGATGAAGACCTCTGGGAGACCTCACTCTGATTGATATTTCCTGGGGTCTGAGGTTCTCTGTTAGTCCAGTGGTTTGGACTCGGAGCTCCCACCACAGGTGCTTGGGCCCGACCTCCGGCCGGGGAACCAAGATCCCGCAAGCCCGTCGCTGGGGGTTCCTCCCGTCCCCTTAGTTGTCCGTGGTCCCCCACCAGTTCCTGGTAGGTGCCCTAGTTGTGAGGAGACGCAAATTCCGCGTCTTCTTAGTATGCCATCTTGACTCCTTAATATTTGAACTTTTAACACCTCAGTACCTATTTTTTGCATTGATAACTTCTGGAATAGGGTAGGCCTCAGGTTCGCGGCAGTAAAGTGTGGAGCTGGAGGTGAGCTTCCAGGAGCATTTCAGTAGAAGAATGTAAGGTTGGAGATCGTCCCCAAATCTGTGTCATCCTCCCCAACCCTTAAGCGGCCGAGGGTGGACAGTCCAGAAGCGGGGACTTGGCTCATCTGCCCTAGGGCATGTTGGGGGGGACCTCCATGGACTCCGAGGGTGAGGTGAGGATCACTGCTGGATGGGAAGGGGTGGGGCTTATGATGCATGATTTAGGAACTCTAATATAAATATTTATATGCAGTATGATCAATAAACTTGAGACTTGTTTATCTGAACTCCACAGTTTCCCCCCAAAGGTTTGGCTATTTCTGCAGATTTTCTTTTACTTTTTAAAAATTTCATTTTTTTATGTGTGTAAAGCTGTACTCTGAACATTAGTGAGGCAATATCCCTTATCCTCCCCTTTCTCTACCACACATATGAAGAGGCAGTGGATGTTGTCAGCATTTAGACTGGTGGTATCTTTTCAGTGAATATGGAAGGATTTGATGATATTCTGTCATTTTTCAAAAAGAAAAGTTAAAATACATGCATATTATCCTACGTCACAGAATCCTTTAATATGATTGATTCCTCCTGAAGCTGTATATATACAGTGAAGATGTTTTATTCATGAATTGTTATTTCTGCAAAGACTCGGTGAGTTCCTATTTCATTTTCCTTGGCTGAATATGCCATGATTTGGGTTTTTGTTAAACATATCCTTATATAGGCAGTGTCATTTCTGAGATGTTAATGCACATCGTAGCACTGGAACACAGCTGTTTGTAAAACTTAATGATGTTGACTGAAGTTAAATCCCCATGAGTTTATAGTATAGATTTCAAAGGCATTGATTGTGCAAGAAAATTCTATCTTTGATTTATGTGGCAAAACTGATATTACACCATGACCTTAATTTTCCTGTGGTGGCAGGGGTGTTGGTGGGGAAGACATTGAAAAGAAAATATGTGACTAGTAGTAGTAACAAGAGGAACAAGGGATGTGGAGTGAATGCATCTGTCTAATAAGCTTTTAATCACTGTATATTTATGAAAATAATTACATGCCTAAGTCTAGACACCGATATCATCTTTGCTCATTGCTCTTCTCTCATTTGCCTCACATTGTTTTTTTTCAGGGGGAGGGGTACATCTTTGCATTGCTGTCTGCTCATATAAGAAATGCAGTGGATTATTTAAAAGTATAAAAGAGGAAGATAGGTTGTTTCTACCAGTCACACATATTTTGGATATTACTTTTCTGAATAAATGCTGAATAGATTTCTTTTCCTCTCCCATATAAATCTTGTTGCTCTGAATTTTGGAAGATACAGGCATCCCTCAGAGCTATTACATGTTTAGTTCCAGACCACCACAGCAAAGTGAATACTGCAGTAAAGCTAGTCACATGGATTTTTTGTTTCCCAGTCCATATAAAAGTTACACTATTACTGTATTCTGTTAAGTGTGCAATAACATTATGTCTAAAAAAACAATGTATACACCTTAATTTAAAAATACTTCATTGCTAAAAAATGCTAACCATCATCTGAGCCTTTGGAGAGTCATAATCTTTTTGCCTCCATGTTCATGGCTGCTGACTGATCAGGGTGGTGGTTGCTGAAGGCGGGGGTGGCTGTGACAATTTAAAAAAATAATAAATAAATTTATTTATTTATTTTTGGCTGCATTGGGTCTTCGTTGCTGTGTGCAGCCTTCTCTAGTTGTGGCGAGCAGGGGCTACTCTTTGCTGCAGTGTGCGGGCTTCTCATTGCAGTGGCTTCTCTTGTTGCGGAGCACGGTCTCTAGGTGCGCGGGCTTCAGTAGTTATGGCTTGTGGCCTCAGTAGTTGTGGCTCGTGGGCTCAGTTGTTGCGGCACACGGGCTTAGTTGCTCTGCGACATGTGGGATCTTCCCAGACCAGGGATCGAACCCGTGTCCCCTGTGTTGGCAGGTGGGTTCTTAACCACTGCGCCACCAGGGAAGTCATAGACCACATATTCTTAAACCAATCATCTGTTGTCCTTTGTGTGTGTGTGACAACAGGAGGAAAATCACAAGTACCTAGTTAGTAATGTGAGGTGTTTTTTGACCCCTCCGCTGGCCTATCACAACCATGTTTTCCCTACTTGGGCTTTATTTCCCATTATGGACGTTAAAAGGAAATCGTAAAGGTGAGCACTGGTTGCCCTAGCCTGATCCTAGCTCGGGATTCCTAGGAACTAGAGGAAACATTCTCCTTGCATGTTCTTGGCTCTACAAACCAAGGCAAAAGCTTGTCTATACGAAGTTTCTCATGGTAAATGGGAAAACAGCACACACACAAACAGACAAAAGCCCTTTTTGGTTTACTTGCTGCTTAGCTCTGCTTTGGACCAAATTATTTCCTCTCTTCCTCTCTTTGGAGCCTGCTCCTGTCTGTCTTTAGGTTGTGCCAGCCAGCATCCTCTTAGATGCACCTGAAAGTCTCCTCAGATGCAGGCTGGCAGTGTAGCTTTTTTTTTAATGTCAGTGCCTACGTGACACAGGCAGTGGTGGGGAAGTGACTTGCTTTTGGTCCTTGTATTTTTTTCTGACTTGTTTATGGATGCCTCTTTCTATTCTTTTTTTCATATATGCTTATCCTTAGCGTATCAGGTCATTAGAAAACCTGGCACCATTTTCCCCTCCAAAATGTATTAAAAGTAACTGTGCTCCCTAATCCTCACCTTTGGAAAGCCATGGAACTGGCATGTGGATGTGAGGCTTAAAGGTCGGGGGAAATGGAGGTTTAAGGTAGTCCTGCCTCACCAGTCAGATTAGATGCCTGGGTTCCCTTTCTGTACTTGGTCTGAGAAAGTCTTATTAAATGTGACATAAATCACTGGTCTTTATTGTTGGCGCACTTGTCAAGGATGCTGCCTTTAGAATTTTCCTTGCTGTGTTTAAATGTTGATCTACCTGCGGTTAGATCAATGCATTTACTAACTGTGTGACCATGGACAAGTTGCATAATCTTTTTGTGTGGTAGCTTCCATAGCTGGGTTTAATAATAAGTACCTAACTACCAGGGAGGTCAGGAGGAGCATCTTCATCTGGGTGGTTGTCTTGGACACTGCCAGGCGCGCAGTTGAGCATTCAGGAAGTGATTGGTGCCATACTGCAGCAACAGCAAAAGATGGAGTTCCACTCTGGAGTTAGGCTCTGCATTTGAATCCCGGCTCTGCTATTTCTAGTCTTGGGATCGTGGCTTTATGTTCCTTGGCTGCAAAATTTCCATGCAGATGATGCTTCCCTCATAAGATTTTTGTGAGGACTTCAAGAACTCATCCAAGTGAAGTGCTTATAGCACAGTGCCTGGTTGAGAGTAAGCACTCAGTAAAGTCAAGTGATATTATCATTGTAGTGAATTTCTGATAATTCCCTGACTGTCTTTATATTTCAGGACTTTTCAACTCATAGTGTTTGAGTTGTCAACATTATGTTTATGATGGCCAAAGATGTTATCACCAGACTGCTTCCTCTCTACCCTGCAAATTCAGATTAGATGTAGAAGAAGGGATGGAAACTTGGCTTCTGAAATACCCGAGTTTGTTTTCTGAGGTACCGTTTGACTTCATAAAGGGAAGAGAGCAGCAAGTGGTTAAGAATATTTCCCCACATCCTACTTAGGAAAAGACTGCTTTGGTCAGATGTTCATAAGAAAGTAAAAATTCTTACTTTCATACTTCCTGCCCACAGTGATGAAAATAAATTGATATTTTATTTGTCTTCTTTTGAAGTTAATGCAACAAGGCTAGCTTATGACCTTTAAAATTGCTCCCATGGTTTCACTTGAAGACAGCTTTTCCCCATGGCTTTTAATCCTTTGATAATATATTAAATTCATCTCTCTTTCCGGTATGTGCACATTTCAAATGTTTGTACATGACTGTGTCCTATCTTAGATAAAGCTTGACCAAATTAGTCATATATTCTACATTCATTCAGTTTTCTCAAAGCTGAGTTTCATTCCCCGTTCTATAATATTTTTATTCCTTCCCTTTAAGCTTAAAAATTACTTGTAGTAGTTTCTGCTGTCAGGCAGTGCTCAACATTTATCTCGTGTGTTTTCATGCGGTGTCCTAGAAAGGATATTTTGTTGTCTCTCTCTTTCTTTCATTTCCATCCAACGAGAGTGTCCTGGGTAGATCACATTTCAACATATTATATTCTCTGCATAGCCAGGCTTGTTGGTTTTGTAACAGTAGACCTTTATCCTATTCATGGAGTGCCTTCTAAACTGGGTCCTCATCAAGTTCTGAGAGGTATAGTTTTGCCCACTGAACAATTTCTTTGCCATCCAGGCGATTTTCCAGATTAAGAATCTTGACTCTTTCAACTGCTAAGTGCTAAGGATGACTTTTACAACTGGGGCTTGTTTAGTAAGAATGTAGTATCCACAGTATACTGTGTAACTGAAAGACAGCATGTAGCTGGCTAGTGCTTCTCAGCCAATTAAGACCTTTTCCATGTAGCACTGTACTCATCTTATAGTAGGTTGCATAATGGCCACCTGAAGATATCAAGTCCTACTTTCTGTAGTTTGTAAATGTTACTCTCTTTAGATAAAGCGTCTGTAGGTGTAATTACGTTAAGGATTTTGAGATGGGGAGATTATCCTGGATTATCCAGGTGAACGCTGTTTGCCATCACAAGTGTCCTTATGACAGAGGGTAGAGGGCAGTCACAGTGAGAAGGTGACATGAGGGTGGAGGCAAAGATTAGAATGATGCAGCCCCAAGCCTGGAAACGCCAGGACAGCCACTTGGAGCTGGCAGAGGCAAGGGAAGACTCCCCTGAAGCCTCTGGAGCGGGTGTGGCCCTGCTGGATTTCAGCCTTTTGGCCTCCAGAACTGTAAGAGGAAAACTTTCTGTTGTTTTAAGAGGGCAATTTTGTGGTGATTTGTTACAGCAGCTTCAGGAATCTAATGTCCATCTATTCTTCTCTCAATATGTTCATTCCCAAATAGATGAGGGAAGGAGAGGAAAAATGATAGGGATGATCATTTTTGAGATGTCGGTCTTTATTACAGAATTAGTGGTAGAGAACTACATACTCAGGAAGTTAATTAGACTCATACTGCTGTAAATAACACAACATAATAATCAAAGTACAGCATATTTTTCTGTCTTTAGCATTAGATTGCCACTTAGAATGTGAAACTGTTCCAGCACATTGGTATTGTCCCATTTGGGGCCAAAAGCAGGGGGAAGAGGAGGAAAAGAGGGTGAGATGATACCTAAATTACTGAACGGTGGTGCTTCTACTTACATTTTGCTTTTCTTTAAGTTGTACATTTAGGAGTGTAGCACAGTTCCTTAAGGGGGAAATAAGGCAGGTGCCGCCTTTCCAGACCACGGCTGCCATGTCCTCCTAGGACGTAGTACACAGCGGGACCTGTCATCTGCTGGTACTTAGCTAGGGAGAGTAGAAAGCAAATGGTAAGGAGAAACCAAGGTGCTGATGGGCAGGGTGGAGGCGTCAGTGATGGCTGGCTCTCTCTTCCCCAAACATCCTTCCCTGATGGCAGAAAGGCAACTGTAACTCTGATTTAACCCTGATAAGGACAAAGGACTTCTTGTTTTAGAGATGTCTCTGGAGTTAAGTATTAAAGGAAAAGGAAAGAAAGGAAAGGCAAAAGAAACTAATTAAAAAAAAGCGAAGTAGAAAACCATGATTCTGGTACAGTTCCACAGGAAAAGGGTCTGTCTGGGTTCTCTGAAAAAGGATTGCATGACTACCTAAAAATGAGAACAGAAACTAGGTACACATACTATGTCCTGAGTCATGAACCCAATTATTCATAGATGGCTGTAATAATAAAAGAAAATAGTTGTTTGTTTCTTTAAACCAGTTAGAGAATTTTAATTTACTTTGTTGTATGAATTGACTTGTGAAAAAGGCCAGTATCATCTCCTGTTTAGCACCTTGGATGACAGAGCCTTTGTGAGGTTGCAAGTTTAGGAGGTTTGCCAAACAAACGTGTGGGATAATGCACTACACCAGGCTTCTCTGTTCCAGTCTGTTCTGTTACTGGTGTGCAGCATTTACCAATTATTCTACTGGTATAATCTGTGGCAGTTTTTCATTTACATTCTTCGTAATATTTAGGTCAGTGAATTTCAACATGAAGATTTCCTGATATAAATGCTTTGCTTCAGGTTGTCTTCAAGTGTTGACAGATTGTACAATTTACAAACACCGTTTTGAGTAGCAAAAAAATAATCGTGCTGCAGTTGTTTGGAGTAAGGAGGACTGGTTGCATTTATCATTGCTCTAATAATAGTGAAAGTACTACATATGGTTCAATTGAGTTTGAATCCAATACTGTTCATTTAATATGCAGGACTTAGGTGATTCTAGACCTCACATTTCTCTCTTGATTTGTAACTTGCTACATATTTTCCTCAGGGTACTTTCCCCCGATCTCATGTGCAGAACTCTCTATCTGGGGTTGAATTCAGCTTTATTTTACATCTGGGCAAACATACTCTTCTATCCAGGTAGGATATTATACAAACGGCTGGCAGGGACAGGGGACCTACTAGGTGTGAGATGCCTGAGTAGCTCATGGAATCTGCGATGGGAAGTAGGAGCCAGAGTGGTTGGTTGTGTGGACTTGTGAAAGGTGAAGGGTTGGTCTGAGAGGGTCACAAACCCCAAGGCAGGTGAGGCAGTAACGAGTGGGGTCTTCCGGGATTCCTGGGGGGCCCGTCGGCTCTGGTCTCTGGTTATCATTTAGGAATGCAAGGCCAGAATTGCTCGGACTTCTCTCTCAAGAGAGACCACAGACGGGGTTTTTGGGTAATATCCTGATTATTCAGTTTGAGTAATTAATTGAAAATTCTTAAACAAACAAACAAACCCGAGGATTATGCTGTGTGGGCCAAATAAAGCACGCCTGGGTCTGTGAGCCTGTGACCTGTGGTCAACACTGATTGACTGATCGGAGTCCTCTAACCCCAGAGTCTTACAGAAAATATTTATCGCCTCGCATCTGCTGCCTCTCTCTCCTCCACGACTGCAGATGCATCGTGATTATTTTTTTCTTCTCTTTTCACTCCTGGAGCCTGTGGAAGAGAATTTAAATAGCTCACCAGCCCTCAGTATAATTTATGTTGGGAAATAGTGGTGGAGAGTTGGCTCTTTTAAAGCAAAGAGCTGAGCTAGAGCAAAATCTGAAGAGATAATCAGAACTCATTTCAAAAATCTCCGGTAGGAACAGAGCTAGGATAAGCAAGTAAAGTCAAAGGGAGAGAGACTGGATTAGCCAGGAAGCATTTTTACAGAGATACGTGTTCAGGCAATGTTACATCAGTGCTAAATGAAGATGGTTCCAGAAATATGGGAAGTCTGATTTCTATTCTTTAGGGTAGAGTTTGCAGAACACCCAGTTAAATTTGAATTTCAGATAAACGACAAATAACGTTTTCGTATAAATACGTCCTCTGCAATATTTTAAAAAATATAAGTATGCCCCAAATATTGCAAGGGTCACAGTTGTCCTAAAACATTTTTTGTTGTTTATATAAAATTCAAATCGAACGTGGCATCTTGTTTTTGTGTTGTTTGTATTTGCTAAATCTGGCAACCCTATATTATGAGCCTGGGCAAGATTCAGAGTCTAGGGCAGAATACCTGAAATTTATAAGCCAGAAGATAGTGAAGAATTCCCACAAATTCTTTCAATAGTATTTGGATTGATTGTCTGATGTTGAATTGTCTTCATGAACTTGCTGAATTTTAAAATAACCTTTACTAGAATTGCTGCAGGCAAGGAGATAGACTGATATATGTGTGTGCAGAGGTATCATGGAAGTTTATAGGAGAATACAATTCAGCTGTTTGTCCATAATTGATTGAAGGCTCTCCAAAGGGTTGACACTTTTAGGGACGTTTTGGAGATCTATAGAAATGATTGGTTAGGCATATTAGCAGATACACAATAATGGAAAGCGATTAGATATTAGTACTGGCTAATATCTAATTCCTCTTATTTGGCTAGCAAAGAAATAACGACTTGGGGGAAATATTGCTAATTCCTGCACATTACATGTTCCATAGAAACGTGGTATTCTTTTATTTTTATATGAAACTGTCGTTAAGTATTAGATAATTGAAAATATGTGGTATTCTTCTTGCCGCCTCATATTTACCTAATTTATTTATAAAATACCGTGAGAGTCCCTGGGGAGAAAAAGAGAAGTGCAAGACAGAGTTGCCTTCCCCAGAAGGTCCCAGATGAGTTTGAGGGGACACTAAACTTGGGAAAAGATAGAGTAACACATGATACAAATGTGCGCTGTCATGTTGCTAGTTACCCCGTGTGTTGTAGCAAAGATTTTGAAATCAAGAAGGAGAGAAATCTTTGAGCGCCTCAATCTGGAAAAACTTAATGGGAGGGAGGAAGAAAGGTTGGGGGCTTTGAAATAAAAATGTCATGAGAAAAGTTACGAGTGCAGGAAGGTATAGGACAAATATTCAGGGGAGCGAGTGTCCAGGGTAGCACGTGATCATCTGTTATTATCAAAACGTCTCACATTACAACCAAACATTAGCAACTATTGTGAGTAGATGGAGCCATCATGTATAATTACATCTTGATTCTCTCAGTATTTTTATTTTTGCTATTTTCACTATGAACCCTTTTTTGCATTTTTCCTTTTAGGCTTTTTGCTCCCATTTGTGTGTTAATTACATAGATAGTTCTGTATTATTCTTTTCCTTATTGGTGGTCGATGCCATTCATCATTATATTTATGACCTTCAGTTGATTTCAGTGTTCACTTCCTTAATCCTCATTCTTGGATGATAGTTTTGCTTTGTTTCTTGATGACTTGGCTAAAATGTTCATTCAATGAACAAACAAAAAAGTCTATTTGGAGTACCTGTTGTAAAGAGGCAGTGAAATATAGCGGTTGAGAGTATAGGCTGTAGGGGTAGCTTGCTTGGGTTTCAACCTGGCTTTAGCGCTTACTAGCTGTGTGGCCCTGGGCAACTTACACCACTTTCCTGGATCTTCGTTTTCTGAGCTGTAAAATAAGATATTAATAGGATGTTTCTCAACGCTGTGAAAATTGAATAAAATGACTCATATTCAGACCATGGCACACTAATTACCGTTACTTTATTATTTTTTGCTCCGTTGGAGATGTGGGGTATGAACAAGGCAGACAAGGTCTGCAGTCTTGGAACTATTTTTCCTACTGATACAAATGTTATGAAGAAAACATCCTAATGTGATAGAAACTGTGGGTATGGGGTGTGGGCAGCTTTGGAAAGGGTGGTCAGTGAGAGGCACCTTGAGGAGGTGTCATTTGAGCTAAGATTGAGGGGAGCAGAAAAATGGGGATATAGCTGGAGGCACTTAGGGTGCAAACACCCTTTTAAAAAAAAAGCTTTGGGCCCCGGAGGAAGATGGCGGAAGAGTAAGACGCGGAGATCACCTTGCTCCCCACAGATACATCAGAAATTCATCTACACGTGGAACAACTCCTACAGAACACCTACTGAACGCTGACAGAAGACCTCAGACCCCCCAAAAGGCAAGAAGCTCCCCACATACCTGGGTAGGGCAAAAGAAAAAAAGAATAAACAGAGACAATAGGATAGGGACGGGACCTGCACCAGTGGGAGGGAGCCGTGAAGGGGGGAAGGTTTCTACACACTACAAGCCCCTTCGCGGGCGGAGACTGTAGGTGGCGGAGGGGGAAAGCTTCGGAGTAGCGGAGGAGAGCACAGCAACAGGGGTGCGGAGGGCAAAGCGGAGAGATTCTGGCACAGAGGACCGGTGCCCTCAGGCACACACCAGCCCGAGAGGCTTGTCTGCTCGGCCGCCGTGGCGGGCGGGGCTGGGAGCTGAGGCTCGGGTATCGGCTTTCAGTCGGAGCGCAGGGAGAGGACTGGGGCTGGCGGCAGGAAGAGAGCCTGAAGGGGTTAGTGCACCACGGCTAGCCCGGAGGGAGTCCGGGGAAAGGGTCTGGAGCTGCTGAAGAGGCAAGAGACTTTTTTCCCTTTTGTTTCCTGGTGCGCGAGGAGAGGGCATTAAGAGGGCTGCTTGGGGAAGCGCCGGAGACAGGCACGAGCCGCGGGTAAGGCACGGACCTCGGAGACGGGCGTGGGCCGCCGCCGCCGCGGCCGCCGCCGCCCGCCGCGGCCCGCCGCCGCCGCTGCTGCCGCCGCCGCGGGGCCTGTGTGCGAGCGCGGGTCACTGTCCGCCCCGCCTTCCGGGGGGCCTGTGCACCCCGCCACTGCCGGGGTCCCCGAGACCCGGGGACGGCTTTCCCGGGAAAGCGCACGGAGCGCCACGGGCTGCTGCAACGTCACGCCGGCCTCTGCCGCCGCAGGCCCGCCCCACACTGCGCGCCCCTCCCTCCCCTCTGCCTGAGTGAGCCAGAGCCCCCGAATCAGCGGCTCCTTTAAACCCGTCCTGTCTGAGCGAAGAACGGACGCCCTCCGGCGACCTACGCGCAGAGGCGGGGCCAGGTCCAAGGCTGAGACCCGGGAGCTGTGAGAGCAGAGGCAGGGAAATCTCTCTGTGCAGCCTCGGAGGCAGCGGATTAAAGCTCCACGGTCCATTTGATGTGCCCTGCGTCTGTGGAGTGCATGAATGGACAGCGAATCATCCCAAATTGAGGAAGTGGACTTTGAGGACAAGATTTAAGACTTTCCCCCCTTTTCCTCTTTTTACAACGAATTATTCCAAATTAAGGAGGTGGACTTAGAGAGCAAGATTTCAGACTTCTCGCCCTTTTCCTCTTTTTACAACGAATTATCCCAAATTGAGGAGGTGGACTTGGAGAGCAAGATTTTTGATTTTTCCCCCTGCTCTCTTTTTGTGAATGTGTATGTGTAATCTTCTGTGTAAGATTCTCTCTGTATAGCTTTGCTTCCACCATATGTCTCAGGGTTCTATCGGTCCGGTTTTTTTTTTTTTTTTCAATAATTACTTTCTAATTTTAATAACGCTACTATATTTCATACTTTATTCTATTTTACTTTACCTGCTCTTTCTTTTTTTCCTACTCTCCCTTCCTCCCTCCCTCCCTCCGCTCCTCCTTTCCTTCTTTCTTTTTCTTTCCTCCCTCCCACCCTTCTTCTTTCCACTTTCTTTTTCTTTCCTTCCTCCCTCCCTCCTGTCTTTCTTCCTTTCCTCCCTCCCTCCCTCCCTCCTTTCTTTCCTTCTTTCTTTCCATCCTTCCTCCCTCCCTCCCTCCTTTCTTTCTTTCTTCCTTCCTTCCTTCCTTTCTTCCCTTCTTCCTTTCTTTCCCTCTCTCTTTCTTTCTTCTACTAATTCTTTCTTTCTACTTTTTCTCCCTGTTACTCTGAGCCGGGTGGATGAAAGGCTCTTGGTGCTGCAGCCAGGAGCCAGTGCTGTGCCTCTGAAGTGGGAGAGCCAACTTCAGGACACGGGTCCACAAGAGACCTCCCAGCTCCACATAATATCAAGCAGCGAAAATCTCCCAGAGATCTCCATCCCAACACCAGCACCCAGCTTCAGTCAACGACCAGCAAGCTACAGTGCGGGTCACCCTATGCCAAGCAACTAGCAAGGCAGGAACACAACCCCACCCATTAGCAGAGAGGCTACCTAAAAACATAATAAGGCCATAGGCACCCCAAAACACACCACCAGACGTGGACCTGTCCACCAGAAAGACAAGATCGAGCCTCAACCACCAGAGCACAGGAATTAGTCCCCCCCACCAGGAAGCCTACACAACCTACTGAAACAACCTTAGCCACTGGGGTCAGACACCAAAAACAACGGGAACTACGGATCTGCAGCCGGCAAAAAGGAGACCCCAAACACAGTAACATAAGCAAAATGAGAAGGCAGAAAAACACACAGCAGGTGAAGGAGCAAGATAAACACCTACCAGACCTAACAAATGAAGAGGTAATAGGCAGTCTACCTGAAAAAGAATTCAGAATAATGATAGTAAAGCTGATCCAAGATTCTATTTCCAAGATCCATAATCTTGGAAATAGAATAGACAACATGCAAGAAACAGTTAACAAGGACCTAGAAGAACTAAAGATGAATCAAGCATCGATTAAAAACACAATAAATGAAATGAAAAATACTCTAGATGGGATCAATAGCAGAATAACTGAGGCAGAAGAACGGATAAGTGAGGTGGAAGATAAAATAGTGGAAATAACTGATGCAGAGCAAAATAAAGAAAAAAGAATGAAAAGAACAGAGGACAGTCTCAGAGACCTCTGGGACAACATTAAACGCACCAACATTCGAATTATAGGGGTTCCAGAAGAAGAAGAGAAAAAGAAAGGGACTGAGAAAATATTTGAAGAGATTATAGTTGAAAACTTCCCCAATATGGGAAAGGAAATAGTTAATCAAGTCCAGGAGGCACAGAGAGTCCCATACAGAATAAATCCAAGGAGAAATACACCAAGACACATATTAATCAAACTGTCAAAAATTAAACACAAAGAAATCATATTAAAAGCAGCAAGGCAAAAACAACAAATAACACACAAGGGAATCCCCATCAGGTTAACAGCTGATCTCTCAGCAGAAACCCTACAAGCCAGAAGGGAGTGGCAGGACATAATTAAAGTGATGAAGGAGAGAAACCTGCAACCAAGATTACTCTACCCAGCAAGGATCTCATTCAGATTTGATGGAGAAATTAAAACCTTTACAGACAAGCAAAAGCTGAGAGAGTTCAGCACCATCAAACCAGCTTTACAACAAATGCTAAAGGAACTTCTCTAGGCAAGAAACACAACAGAAGGAATATACCTACAATAACGAACCCAAAGCAATTAAGGAAATGGGAATAGGAACATACATATCAATAATTACCTTAAATGTAAATGGACTAAATGCTCCCACCACAAGACACAGAGTGGCTGAATGGATACAAAAACAAGACCCATATATATGCTGTCTACAAGAGACCCACTTCAGACCTAGAGACACATACAGATTGAAAGTAAAGGGATGGAAAAAGATATTCCATGCAAATGGAAATCAAAAGAAAGCTGGAGTAGCAATTCTTATATCAGACAAAATAGACTTTAAAATAAAGACTATTAGAAGAGACAAGGAAGGACACTACATAACGATAAAGGGATCGATCCAAGAAGAAGATATAACAATTGTAAATATTTATGCACCCAACATAGGAGCACCTCAATACATAAGGCAAATACTAACAGCCATAAAAGGGGAAATCGACAGTAACACAATCATAGTAGGGGACTTTAACACCCCACTTTCACCAATGGACAGATCATCCAAAATGAAAATAAATAAGGAAACACAAGCTTTAAATGATACATTAAACGAGATGGACTTAGTTGATATTTATAGGACATTCCATCCAAAAACAACAGAATACACATTTTTCTCAAGTGCTCATGGAACATTCTCCAGGATAGATCATATCTTGGGTCACAAATCAAGCCTCGGTAATTTTAAGAAAATTGAAATTGTATCAAGTATCTTCTCCGACCACAATGCTATGAGACTAGACATCAATTACAGGAAAAGATGTGTAAAAAATACAAACACATGGAGGCTAAACAATACACTACTCAATAACGAAGTGATCACTGAAGAAATCAAAGAGGAAATTAAAAAATACCTAGAAACAAATGACAATGGAGACACGACGACCCAAAACCTATGGGACGCAGCAAAAGCAGTTCTAAGGGGGAAGTTTATAGCAATACAATCCCACCTTAAGAAACAGGAAGCATTTCGAGTAAACAACCTGACCCTGCACCTAAAGCAATTAGAGAAAGAAGAACAAAAATACCCCAAAGCTAGCAGAAGGAAAGAAATCATAAAGATCAGATCAGAAATAAATGAAAAAGAAATGAAGGAAACGATAGCAAAGATCAACCAAACTAAAAGCTGGTTCTTTGAGAAGATAAACAAAATTGACAAACCATTAGCCAGACTCATCAAGAAAAAAAGGGAGAAGACTCAAATCAATAGAATTAGAAATGAAAAAGGAGACGTAACAACTGACACTGCAGAAATACAAAAGATTATGAGAGATTACTATAAGCAACTCTATTCCAATAAAATGGACAACCTGGAAGAAATGGACAAATTCTTAGAAATGCACAACCTGCCAAGACTGACTCAGGAAGAAATAGAAAATATGAATAGACCAATCACAAGCACTGAAATTGAAACTGTGATTAAAAATCTTCCATCAAACAAAAGCCCAGGACCAGATGGCTTCACAGGTGAATTCTATCAAACATTTAGAGAAGAGCTAACACCTATCCTTCTCAAACTCTTCCAAAATATAGCAGAGGGAGGAACACTCCCAAACTCATTCTACGAGGCCGACATCACCTTGATACCAAAACCAGGCAAGGATGTCACAAAGAAAGAAAACTACAGGCCAATATCACTGATGAACATAGATGCAAAAATCCTCAACAAAATACTAGCAAACAGAATCCAACAGCACATTAAAAGGATCATACACCATGATCAAGTGGGGTTTATCCCAGGAATGCAAGGATTCTTCAATATACGCAAATCAATCAATGTAATACACCATATTAACAAGTTGAAGGAGAAAAACCATATGATCATCTCAATAGATGCAGAGAAAGCTTTCGACAAAATTCAACACCCATTTATGATAAAAACCCTGCAGAAAGTAGGTATAGAGGGATCTTTCCTCAACATAATAAAGGCCATATATGACAAACCCACAGCCAACATTGTCCTCAATGGTGAAAAACTGAAACCATTTCCACTAAGATCAGGAACAAGACAAGGCTGCCCACTCTCACCACTCTTATTCAACCTAGTTTTGGAAGTTTTAGCCACAGCAATCAGAGAAGAAAAGGAAATAAAAGGAATCCAAATTGGAAAAGAAGAAGTAAAGCTATCACTGTTTGCAGATGACATGATACTATACTTAGAGAATCCCAAAGATGCTACCGAAAAACTACTAGAGCTAATCAATGAATTTGGTAAAGTAGCAGGATATAAAATTAATGTACAGAAATCTCTGGCATTCCTGTACACTAATGATGAAAAATCTGAAAATGAAATCAAGAAAACACTCCCATTTACCATCGCAACAAAAAATAAAATATCTAGGAATAAACCTACCTAAGGAGACAAAAGACCTGTATGCAGAAAACTATAAGACACTGATGAAAGAAATTAAAGATGATACAAATAGATGGAGAGATATACCATGCTCCTGGATTGGAAGAATCAATATTGTGAAAATGACTCTACTACCGAAAGCAATCTACAGATTCAATGCAATCCCTATCAAACTACCAATGGCATTTTTCACAGAACTAGAACAAAAAATTTCAAAATTTGTTTGGAAAAACAAAAGGCCCCGAATAGCTAAAGCAATCTTGAGAACGAAAAACGGAGCTGGAGGAATCAGGCTCCCTGACTTCAGACTATACTACAAAGCTACAGTAATTAAGACAGTCTGGTACTGGCATAAAAACAGAAAGATAGATCAGTGGATCAGGATAGAAAGCCCAGAGATAAACCCACGCACATATGGCCAACTTATCTTTGATAAAGGAGCCAGGAATGTACAGTGGAGAAAGGACAGCCTCTTCAATAAGTGGTGCTGGGAAAACTGGACAGGGACATGTAAAAGTTTGAGATTAGATCATTCCCTAGCACCATACACAAAAATAAGCTCAAAATGGATTAAAGACTTAAATGTAAGGCCAGAAACTATCAAACTCTTAGAGGAAAACATAGGTAGAACACTCTATGACATAAATCACAGCAAGATCCTTTTGGACCCACCTCCTAGAGAAATGGAAATAAAAACAAAGATAAACAAATGGGACCTAATGAAACTT
This sequence comes from Mesoplodon bidens, assembly GCF_964165515.1. Taxonomy (NCBI): domain Eukaryota; kingdom Metazoa; phylum Chordata; class Mammalia; order Artiodactyla; family Ziphiidae; genus Mesoplodon; species Mesoplodon bidens. Next base: position 33,306,834 of record NC_138167.1, read on the forward strand.
CAAAGCTTTTGCACAGCAAAGGAAACCATAAAGAAGACCAAAAGACAACCCTCAGAATGGGAGAAAATATTTGCAAATGAAGCAACTGACAAAGGATTAATCTCCAAAATTTATAAACAGCTCATGCAGCTCAATAGCAAAAAAACAGACAACCCAATCCAAAAATGGGCAGAAGACTTAAATAGGCATTTCTCCAAAGAAGATATACAGACTGCCAACAAACACATGAAAGAATGCTCAACATCATTAATCATTAGAGAAATGCAAATCAAAACTACAATGAGATATCATCTCACACCAGTCAGAATGGCCATCATCAAGAAATCTAGAAACAATAAATGCTGGAGAGGGTGTGGAGAAAAGGGAACACTCTTGCACTGCTGGTGGGAATGTGAATTGGTACAGCCACTATGGAGAACGGTATGGAGGTTCCTTAAAAAACTACAAATAGAACTACCATATGACCCAGCAATCCCACTACTGGGCATATACCCTGAGAAAACCATAATTCAAAAAGAGACATGTACCAAAATGTTCATTGCAGCTCTATTCACAATAGCCCGGAGCTGGAAACAACCTAAGTGTCCATCATCGGATGAATGGATAAAGAAGATGTGGCACATATATACAATGGAATATTACTCAGCCATAAAAAGAAACGAAACTGAGCTATTTGTAATGAGGTGGATAGACCTAGAGTCTGTCATACAGAGTGAAGTTAGTCAGAAAGAGAAAGACAAATACCGTATGCTAACACATATATACGGAATTTTAAAAAAAAAAATGTCATGAAGAACCTAGGGGCAAAACGGGAATAAAGACACAGACTTACTTGAGAATGGACTTGAGGATATGGGGAGGGGGAAGGGTAAGCTGTGACAAAGCGAAAGAGAGGCATGGACATATATACACTACCAAACGTAAGGTAGATAGATAGTGGGAAGCAGCCGCAGAGCACAGGGAGATCAGCTTGGTGCTATGTGACCGCCTGGAGGGGTGGGATGGGGAGGGTGGGAGGGAGGGAGATGCATGAGGGAAGGGATGTGGGAACAGATGTATATGTATGACTGATTCACTTTGTTATAAAGCAGAAACTAATTAAAAAAAAAAAAAAAAAAAAAGCTTTGGAGCATGTTTTTATGCTGGTGAGCATGACCCACTAGAGAGGGAGACTGCATGCTGCTGGGTGGAGAGGAGTAATGGCAGACGTGTGGTCTCTGAAATGGGCAGACCAAGGTACAATCAAAGGGGCTGGTCTTTGTTAGAAACTGGGGCTCCTCTTCATTTACAAATGCACATGAACCTGATACAGGTGGGCTCCTGTTTAGCTGCTTTATTTTCTCTTTGACGAGTGAGGTGAGGTCTTTGGTCAAGAAGGAGCTGTGGGGATTGGAAGGGAAAGATGGACAGAGAAAAGGATGGAGAAGCCAAGTTTGAAAGAAGAATGTGTGAAATGAAGTTATCAGGGATAGGTAGTGGAAATCCAGGCAATTCTTAATGCCCATTTAGGATTCGTGGTCATGAATTGAAAATGAGACTAGTCAGCAGGGTTGCATGCATAAACAAGCATTTTTCTCAGAAAGGTACAGGGTTTGTATATTTTCTGAGATTTCTACAGAACTAAAAAGTTTCTTCTCTAACCTTCACGCAGAAATTCCAACTTCCTCATGTGGTTATTTGATTAAGAACTTTTATTTAAAACTCTCTGGTCTAGCTTGTCCAATTGAACTTTCTGCAGCTATAGAAATCGTCTGTATCTGTCCTATCCAGTATAGTAGCCTGTAGCCATATGTGGCTATTGAACACTTGAAATGTGGCTAGTGCCACTGAGTAACTAAAAAAAAATGTTTTTTTTTGCTTTCCATTACTTTAAATTACCATTCTGGACAGCACGGTTGTGGACATTATTCTATTGCCTTCTGGCATTTATTACTGCAAAAGAGAATCCAAACTCTATCTGTCTTGCGTTTAGAAAAATTGAAATTTTGTAAATGATGGATATGACTTCTAGATTCTTAAAAATAACTTGCTGAGCACATGGCAATTGCTAGTCCTTTCCCAGGTTTTGAAAGTTTTCTTTTAGCATATCTTTTGGATACTGTGATTGACAAAACCCATACATTTGGAGACCGTATAGACCTGGGTTTGTATCCCAGCTGCACAAATTACAGGTTGTGTGGCCTTTGGAAAATGCTTTAACCTTTCAGAATTATTTTCCTCCAGGAGAAAAGTCAGGTCAAAATACAGGGTATGTTCCTTTTCCCTGCTCTGCTCAATTTGTTTGCTTTGGTTTCTACTTTAAGAATACCTGTTATTCGTTCTGATCAAACCTTCAGAATGGTTACCGGCAGACTCATCCTTTTCAGTTTCTTCTTTTGGGTCCTTTCTCAAGTTCTTCATCTTCATTCCATTTTCTGTTGTGTAAAGTCTGCTTTATATTGCTTCTTATGTGAATTAAATTTCTTCTGCTGTGCTTTTTATTTTACTACCCACTTTTCTTATTCTGCCTGTTCTTGTTTAATAGAGGCAACATCTTCTTGAGTCTTAGTGTGAGCAGTAAACACTTATGCTCTCTGTATTACATGCCTTTTTGTAAAAATAGAGAGGACGATTTTGCATTAAATTCTTAGGAAATATCACTCTTGTGCTGTTGATTTTTTTCAAAGTTTGTTTTTTTTTGTAAACAAACAAACAAACAAAAAACCCTTCTTGAGTAAAGGCAGAAAACCAGTATTGGAGAGCAGTCAAGATTTAAAGACTAATTGTTTCTCTCTGTCCGTCTCTCTGTCCCGGGATTGCCAAGGTCTTCAGTTGGAAGCTGTGTGGTGAACTGTTGCCACAATTCATGGGACATGACATCAGTGCTGGTTCTTCCGTCTTCCTTTTAAGTGAAAAGCCTGTGCCAGAAATTTCTGGAAGTGAAGGTTTTTCTCAGGTTTGGAATGAGGTGTGGGAGGTAAATGAGGTGCAAGAACTTCTTTCAGTAGGTGGAATTTCATTCAAAGGAGTGGAAAGGTGAGAGGAATGCATACAATTCCAAAAGTCTCCGAGGACAATGGGGATCTGGTCTTAGGTAAAGCCCTGATCTCACTCTCCTCTGTCTCCCAGGATGGGCCAGTCTCTAGTACCAACTAGTGCCTCTACCTCATGCCATTTTTTTCCTGTGGTCCCGGGCAGGGAATCAGTCAGTTTGGCCTGGGCTCTTCTGTTCATTCAAGGACCAAGCAAGCTGTTGGTGGGGTGAGGTTAACGGTGGTGTGGAAGGGGTGATTCAGTAGGTTCACTCTTGAGACTCCAAGGCCATTAGGTAACCTAGAGGCAACCAGAGTGTCTCAGTCCCACTGCTTTGGCTGAGTTGGTGGCAGGCCTCTAGAACCTCTGCATGCAGTCAAATGTCCCTTTTTTTTTTTTTTGAAAAATTGTAAGTTTTAGATCATTAATTCACATTTTTAACAGACTTTTTGAGGTTTAATTTACATACACAATTCACCTGTTTAAAGTGTACAATTCAATGGCTTTTAGTATATTCAGAGTTGAGCAACCATTACCACAATCAATTTCAGAACATTTTCATTGCTCCCTCAAAGAAAACCCATACTCATTAAGTAGTCACTCTCCACCCCCCATCCTCCTGCCCCAGCACCCAACTCCTCAGCTGTAGGCAGCCACTAATTGACCTTCTCTCTTTGTAGATTGACCTATTCTGGACATTTCATATAAGTGGAATCATATGATATGTGGTCTTTTGTGACTGACTTCTTTCACTTAGCGTAATGTTTTCAAGGTTCATCCATGTTGTAGCACGTGTCACTATTTCAGGTATTATATGATGCAGCAGTTTCACTCCTAGACGTATTCCCCAAAGAAATGAAAATATATGTCCACATAAAAACTTGTACACAAATGTTCATACCAGCATTATTCATAATAGCAAAAAAGTAGGAACAAGCCAAATGAACATCAACTGATGAATGCATACATAAAATATGGTGTATCATACAATGGAATATTTTATTTGGCAATAAAAATGAGTGAAATATTGAAATGAAAAAATTGAAAATGAAAAAAAATTGGAATTCAAAAAAATGAATGAAATATGAAATTTTTTTTTTTTGCCAAATAAAATATTTCATTGTATGGATACACCACATTTTATTTATCCATTCATCAGTTGATGAATGCTGGTATGGACATATGTCCACCCAAGAACCTATGCACAAATGTTTTCTTTTGGGTATATGTCTAGGAGTGAAATTGTTGTGTCACATAATACCTCTATAAATGCTTTTGCTGCATCTCATAAATTTTGGTATGTTGTATTTTCAATTTCATTTATTTCAAAGTATTTTCTAATTTCGCTTATGATTTCTTCTTTGATCCATTGGTTATTTGGAAGTGTTTTTTGATTTCTGCATATTTGTGAATTCCCCAGATTTCTTTGTTATCAATTTTTAGTATCATGCTACTGTGGCCAGAAAACATCCTTTGTATAATTTCAGTCCTTTTAAATATGTTTGTAGCTTTGTTTTATGGCCTACCATATGGCCCGTCCTGGTGAATATTCCAGAATATGTACTCTACTGTTGTTGGGTGGAGTGTTCTATAGGTGTATGTTAGGTCTAATTAGTTTACAGCACATGTCTTATCTTAAACATTTGTTAAATAGACTTACCAATTGGGCCTTGTTGGTATTTAAATGTCTCTGAAAGAGGCAGCTGCCTGTTTGGTTATACTTTCCCTCTGAACTGACATATATCCAAACACACTAAAATTGAAAATGTATTAAAAAGCAAAACCAAAACAAAGATAAAAAAAAAAAACCTTTAAAGTTATTATTCTAGGGTACAGGTATTAAGCTTTCACTGAGGGATATAGTTACCAAAAGAAGCTTGTTTGCTTATTCAATTTCTGTTACTGAATGATCTTAAAAGCAATAGAATTATTGCTTCTCTAAGAATTGTGCAGCACACTGACCAAAAATTCAGTTTTAGAGGAGATTCGCAGGTTGTGATGAACATGAATCCTGCCTTATGTCTCTGCAGTTGGCCCTGGATATCTGCATTAGCAGACCACAGCCCTTAGTGTGGATGGGATCAAGATTTCAACTGAGTGTAGTCAATGCTATTAAGAAAACATACCCACAGTATTCTTGGGAATTTGAACATGGCTAAAAGCATCTCAGTATTATTGTGAAATTTCCGTTTAAAGCATATTTTGGGTGGTGTTTGAATGTGTCCTGTTCTGTGAAAGCAGTTTCTCTTTCATGAAACTGCTGAAATTGAGGCCAAGAGCTCTCATTAGTGCTGTTAATCTGGAATCCAAATTGAGATGGGCTCTGGCTGAATACACCCTAGAGAGATAAAAAAAAAAAAAAAACTATTCAGTTTGACAAATTCCAGTGTTTTCACTGATGTAGTTAATATTGATTAAAGTATACTTACTATCGTTAAGTATCATTTTAGGTAGAATAAGTTGTTTTTGCACAGCATTTATATCACCATTAAATATCTAACTGGCTCTATTTCAACATTGCTATTAATAAATCATTTGACTCTCGCAATATGAATTCGCGACTGTGTTGCCCCTTATTGAAAAAGTTGGTTGTACCCAAGCCGACTTCATTTTTTTCTGTACTCTTTCACTCAGAAATAATAATTTGCAGGAAAGAAAGTATTTTGACTAATAATTCCAGTTTTCCCTTTGACCCTTGATGTTATATACAACGTCTTGCTTTCCTGTCACTTGGCTATATGGAAGAAATATTTTTTTCATCCCTTGCCTACTGTGACAATGCCTTATTCTAATTTGGAAATGAAGCCACATCTCTAAACATATTGACTAAACATATTTTCTATTGCACATTTTTTGGTAGAGTTCACATAAGTGCAGAGCTGATTATTCATGAGCACAGTTTATCTTTTAAACAACCCTTGCCCCCAGCCTGTTCTATATTGTATTAGACATATTTGTGTGTGTAGTGGAGAGAACTGATAATAACGGTTTCAGATCCCAGCTTGACCACATTACTGTGTGATCCTGGACAAGATACCCTAAGCTTATGAGCTTTGGTGAGCCCTGTGTAAAATGGGAATGACGCTGGGAAAAGAATGTGACGTGGATATAATTGTCCAGGGCAAGATACCCCAAATTTATGAGCTTTGGTGAGCCCTATGTGAAATGGGAATGATGCTGGGAAAAGAATGTGACATGGGAATAATTGTCCAGGCTGTTGCAAGGGTTAAATGGGTTCTTGACTGCAAAGCACCTAGTACAGCACTTGGTGTACAGAATAATCTACAGTTGTTAGCTTCCTTTTCCTTCCTGTCTCTTCTTTCCAGTGGTGGATAAGCTCTTTCATGTTGATCGGTTTATATTACTCTGTATTTTTCAAACCTGGCCCAGAGCTGGAACCTAGTAAGTGTTACATACATTATGTTTACAGCTTTAACCACGTCTCCCCAGAACTTCAAAAGCAAATCCCATCTCCCTAGGTTTCTAACTTTCCAGAATTTTTTTTTTTTTTTTTTGCAGTACGCGGGCCTCTCACTGCCGTGGCCTCTCCCGTTGCGGAGCACAGGCTCCGGACGTGCAGGCTCAGCGGCCATGGCTCACGGGCCCAGCCGCTCCGCGGCATGTGGGATCTTCCCGGACTGGGGCAAGAACCCGTGTCCCCTGCATCGGCAGGCGGACTCTCAACTACTGCGCCACCAGGGAAGCCCAACTTTCCAGAATTTGAGTCAGTGTTTCCCTCATCCTTGCTATGGACCATACCTTTTAATGAAATATATTGATATTTAGTATATTGCTAGTCAGGAATAGGCATAATATAATGATCTGAGAACTAGCAGTAATGCTTTCATTTATTTTAATTCTATGAAGCCTTACCAAACAACATCTAACTGTGTATTTGCACATTTTATCATTTTCCCTGGGAATTGCAATTCCTTGAACATCATTTACACTTTTCTTCCTTGCCTCTCACATTGCCCCAATCATTAAAGCTGATTGTATTCACCTCTCCAGTTTGTAACTAAAATTCCATGAAAGGTTTTGGTACTGCCAGCCAGATCATGCTGGAGCCAGGGATTCCATTTCCCACTAACAAACTAATAGCTTCCCTTATTTTTCTTCCTTGTGTAGTGACTGTGTTTATTATTGTTCCAAAGCCAATTTACAGCTTAGCTGTAGAAGCGCTGTATTTTAATCTGACCATATTAAACTTAAAAAATTCAGAAGTCTTTTAAGCGTGAGATAAAGGTTTTCCGTTTAGTGATGATTAATAACCTATTTAGAGGTATTCATCAGAGGAACTGAGGATAATTTGCCATCAGGCCATTTGTATTAGGGCACAAACAGATGGGTCTTACTCTCAACCCTGATGGCAAACAGATCAGACATCCTTTAATTGCTTGGGGAAGAAGATTCCTATGGCCATGGCTCCTTCCCAAGGACATACTGATCTTCACTGTGACAGATCTCAAATCTGATACATTTCAGCAAGGCAGAAACCCTCACTGCATTCATTTGGTAAAAACTTCCCCTACTGTGCTTCAATTAGTCACTCAGAATACCAACAAAGAAAAGACCCTCCAGTGAGTAAGTCTGCCTTTTAATTGTGAAGCTGCGGCAAGTTTACATACAAGAGAATCACATTAAAATGTGAATCACACGGAAATTTAGAAATGTTAGAACACTGGTTGGAAATCGCCTATGACCCTTGGGAATGACGGCTTGAGAGTCAGGAATTTGTGATTCACAGGACGGTCTTCTTCAGCCTCTTGTCCTGTTTGCAGTTTGTTCTATGGGACCAGTGATGCCTTTTTTTAGAGGGCTGTTTTGATGGTGGAATGTAAAAGCACTGGTTCAGCGTAAGTGCTCAGCAGGTGGTAGTTATGATGACATTTAGTTTCTGGAAATATTTATAAATGAAAGTTCTGATCACCAGTTAGCTTGCCTAGCCATTATTCTAGTTCATAAAGTTAAGAAAATCTCAAAAAGTAAGCATCTTCCCTTGTAAAGTTGTCAAATCAATCCTTTATTGAGAGTTAATCAATAAGCACTTAGCTTCTTAACTGACTGTCTCTTGAATAACTAGATAAGTGAACAAACCATGCAATTTATCAGAATTTGGGACAGCAACCTAAAATTCCCAAAACATGGATCACAACTCAAGTAGTTATCATTCATAAATACAAGTTCTGGAACATCAGAGAGGTAGCACCATGCTGTGCATCCTGTGCATGCCTGGTAAACATATGGTTATTTCTTGGGCAAAGAAATAAGTGGCACCATTAGATTACAAGAAAGAATTAATTAGCACCATTATTTTACACTATCAGAAAGATTATTGTTTGGAGTCCTTTCTTAATTACTTATTGATTTGAAGAATCTGTGACTAGAGGAGACTGTTAAATTTATCTATTTCCGATCTCTGGTTTTATAAATGCAGAGACAGAGGCCCTGGGGGTTAAATGACTTGGCTATAGGTAGCTACTTAGTGACTGAGGCAGGCTTGGAAATCAGGGTGGATTTACTGAGGGCATGAAAGAAGAGAAAAGGCCCATCTGTGGCCTTGTGCACCTGTAGGGCTATTGACTGGCATTCCGAAAAGCAGTGGTGGTCGTCAAGACTGGCAGAGAAAAGAGGAGCCGAAAGAGGCAGTCTTCTAAAAAGAAGACTTTAAATGAAGGAAAAACCTCTTCCTTGCTTATTTTTGGTGGGACCAGCAAGAGTGTGAGTACCATGCTTTGGTGTCCACTCTGTGGCCTTTCAACCCTGTAAACGGAAGGTCCGCTTAACCTGCTCCAGCTAGAGCTCCTTTCCAGAAGGTGGGGATTCTTGCAGTTGGATTGCAGAGACGACCTGTTGAGTTCACGTGGGTAGATTTTCTCTCTTGGCAGATATACCTATACATTGGTAATTGAGATACACAGCTCTGCACTCTAGCTCTCTAGACAGGGGAGAATGTTAGCGTCCTACAACGGATGAGGCTTGTGAGGAGGGAGAGAGAATGAGTAGGTTGCTAAGAGGGCAGAGGTCTAAAGGGCAGGGTCGGCTATCAAAAGAGAAAAGCCTGGATTCCCGTCTCTCACTGCAACGTATCTCCAAGATTACTACCATTTATCAGTATCTTTCATTCATTCAACGAATACTGGTTGAGTATCTGTTACCTGTCAGGTACTGTTTTAGGTGCTGGAGGTATCACTGTGAACAAACCAACAACTGCCCATGTCTTCACAGAACTTAGATCCTGATAGGAAGAGACAATAAATCCTATTTCTTCCCTCTCCTACCTGCTCACCTTGATATCCTGCCTTCCAGGTTCTTATTCCTCGTTCTTTCCAAGAAACAACCAGGAGTTCAGCACTTATTCCAGTTTATTTCACCTTCTTCTTACCCCTGGTGAGCTTTATCCTGTTAAGCCAGAAGGCTCAAATACTCCTGCGGAGCCCTTTATTTGCCTAGCAGACCCTAAATAGGGAAAGCTCTTGTATGTTTTTTTTTACATTTACAGAATGTCTCTGAGCTTCTTGAAATTTCCTTATGTCTCCACATCATTTTCAGATCAGAATTTTGTTAACACAAGTGTATCTCTTGCATGGATTGTGGATGTGGATTCAGAGGGAGTGCAGAAATCAGGATTTGTGGTTAAGTAATGTATAAGATTTAGGTCAGGTTGGGGAAAGGCATCTCAGGCTGGAGGACAGTATATCTCAAGGGTGAAAGTGACGATGAAGAGAAAAAGTAAGCAGCAAATTTAATAGGATGACCCTGAATTTTAGACACAAAAATTACTGAATACTTGTAATCAGAATGAAATCAATAACTGCTGCTGACCATTGACCAGAGGCACAGGAACTACAGTGTTGGAGTTGTTTTCTAGTGTCCTTAGTGAAGGATCTACAAATGGCATACCATTTTGGTAAAGTGAACTGAGATTTTGATTTACAGTGTTTTTTAGGGCAGGATGAAATGTTTCAGAGGAAGTAGGTGTTACTTGAAAATGACATTTTCATCTTTGAAGCCTGAGTGGCAGTGTTCATTTTGTCCAGTTTAACATGTTAGAAAAATTCTAATCTTTCACGGTATCAGTCCTGTCTCCCTAACCTTTCCCGTTAGAAGAGTGATTTAACCTCAAATTTGGTCCTCAGGAAGTTGAAATTGGACCACATACAATTAAATTATAAATGTCTTAGAGCTTTATAATAGGAAATTTAGGCAGTGAAAAATTTATTTAAAAAATAACTCATGAGATATTTAATTAGGATGTTGTTGACATTACTTATTTAATTCATTTATTTATTGTGTAGGTACATTATATTTAGCTTTTGAAAAGGTGTAATTGCTTTGTTGTGACAGATTATATTTTCCAAAGATGGCTGCCACAATATATCTCCTACCGCCAGCTGTTCTTACGGTATGACACTGACACCCTTTCCGTCAAGTGGTGGGGTCTATGTCTCCTCTCTTCGAACTTGAGCCGACTTTACAATGGCCTTGACCAATAGTTGGAAGTGATACCATGTGACTTATGAAGCTAAGTCATAAAAATGCCATGGACTTCCACCTTATTCTTTTGGGATGTTTACTTTTGGAATTCAGCCACCCTGCAGTAAGGAAATGTATAGGTATATTGGCTGACTGCCCAAGCTGAGGTCCTCTCTGATGCCAGTGATCTACTAAATGAGTGAGTGGCTTTTCAGATGATTCCAGTCTGCAGGCATAGAGTCACCCTCTGCCCCGACAGCCTTTCAGCCACACTGGTTGACCCTGTGTGGAACAGAGACACATCCTGCCCAGATTGTGGACTCATGAGCAAAATAAAATAGTTGTTGCAGTTTTAAGCCACTAAGCTTGGGATAGTTTGAGATATTTTATCTCCCAGCAGTAGATAAACAGAATACATGGCTAGCATACCCAGACTTAAATGAGTCTTATTAGTCAAATTGCTGTAAGAGGGGTTGCTTACTTAGTTTGCCCACACTAGAGAATAGTCTCTTCAGTAGCCGGCCAGAGTCCATGTGATCTAGTCAACAGACAATAATATCTGGATGTATTTTTAGTATAATTGAGAGTGAGATTATCTACATAGCTCTATCACCTCCTAGTTTATGGAAAAGTTACTTAGTTTCTCCATCTGTAAATTAGGGATGATGCTAAACCACTTAACTCATAGAGTTGTGAGGATTCAAGGAGTTAATCCATGTAAAGCACTTAGAACAACACTTGGTACATAGTAAGCACTCAATAAATGTTAGATATTGTTAGCATCATTTTAATTCTGATGCTTTATGAACACAATTGGAGGGTTTGTTGAGAGCAGTTGAACTCACAGCGTATTATGACTATTTTATAGCTTTCTATATGTTCTTACATATGATAAATTTTATATGCCACATAATGGCTTTTGATATTAGTCCCAGGTTTCTCCTCAGTAAGGAGCCCAGGTGAGAGTCTTTAATGAGTGGGGACGTGGACATAATTTGGCCCCAGACTGGATCTTCCCTGTGCTTTTGCATCTGCTGAGATGTCTGCTTTTTGCTGTAGGCTCATTATAACTGTGTTTTCTTCCTCTTTGCTTATGCTCTTGAAATATAGCCTTTAAGTATAGTCTTGCTTTATCTGTGGATTTCTAAGTGTGGCTTTGCTTCTCGTGGATTTGTTCTGTAAATTGCTTGCTGGCTGTGGTCATGTAATGCTGTATCCCCAGCCTGAACATCCCCATCTGTGTTTTCTTTGCTGGAATCGATGTCTTCTGTGTGCTGCAAAGATAGGAGGTGGGTTTTAAATCTCCCTTGGTGGGAAGAGGTGCGTCCTGCTTGGAGTCTGATTTGGAAATAGATACCCCATTGTGCAAAAACAAAGACACCAGGATACTTCCTGGGTAACACCATTAAGTGTACCTTGGATAGCAGCAGTCCTGGGCAATACTATTTAACCACTTCATGCACAGTATGCTGTCCTTTACATTGATGATACTGGCTGATGACATATAGGTATGGAATTTAATTGGCTTCTTATTGAGCTTATATTTCTGATTTTCTTGTGAATTATTTTGGAAACATAGAAACAACTTCATCAAATCCATATATAGCATAAGGTATTTAACACTTTATATTGGCTTTATTGTTGAGTTACAGTAAATTTTTATGATGCAACTATTAAAGTAATTACCTACAAATTTATTTTAAAAAACTTATTAGTAAACTAAATATATTGCTAAGAGTTAATTATTTAAACGTCTATTTATTGTCAGTAATTTATTTCTGGTCTTGACATTAAATGTTAATAATATTTTAGATTTTTAAAATAAAAATAACAATAATGCTTTGTTTTTATTTTGTGAGAATAAAGTACTTCAACACACCTGTCTGTGTAGAAAGGGAGGCTGTTATTAACCTCCAATTTTATAGAGAAATTTGAACATTCAACCAAAGCTGAAAAATGATTAAATTAGTTAGAATTGCATTTCACTCTAAATAGCAAGACTCAAAAAAGGTTTCTTTTTCTTTTGCAACAAAATGTCAAGCAGAAAGCATTCCAGTGTTGGGATGACAGCTCCATGATGCCGTAAGGGGCCTGGATTTTTCCCTCTTTTGTCTCTACCTTTCTTAATGTGTGGGTTTTGTACTCATGGTTACAAGATGATGGCTCCAACTTCAGGTATCACATCTACCTTCCACGAAGACAGGAGGGGGAAGGTCAAGTGTCAAAAGCACATGACAGCTGAGTTTATCCCTTTTTATCATGAAAATAGTAGCTTTTCCAGTAATCCCATTCCCTAGACTTCTGCTTACATGTTGTAGGTCATATAGCCCCTACCAACTTCCAAGGAATGGTGTTAGTTATCTGCCATTGCATAACAAATTATCCTGCCTTACAAGCTGAAACCACAAACATTTATTATCTCATAGTTTCTGTGGATCAGAACAGAGGCTTAGCTGGGTGCCTCTGTCTCAGTCTCTCATGAAGCGTCATTTGGGGCTGTGGTTTCATATGAAGACTTGACTGGGGGAGAATCTACCTCTAAGCTCACTCACGTGATTGTTGGCAGGATTCAACGCCTAATGAGTTGTGGGACTGATGGCCTCAGTTCCTCACTGGCTGTTGGTCACAGTTGCTTTGTTTCCTGCCATGAGATCTCTCCACAGGTCAGGTCACAACATGGCAGTTGGCCTCCCTCAGAGAGAACAAGGGAGGAGAGAGGGTAGCCCCAAATGGAAGTCCCAGTCTTTTTTAACCTAATTTTGGAAGTGACATCACATCATTTTTGCCCAGTTCTACTTACTAGAAGTTTCATTAGGTCCAACCCACGCTCAGCAGGAGGGGACTAGACAAGCACTGCAAGGTGGGAGTCACTGGGTGCCATCTTAGAGGCTGAATACTTTTAGTTGTGATGTTACCATCACACACAAAATCAGGAAGAAGTGGAGAAGGGCTGTCAGGTAGGCAGTTAGCTATTGCTACCATGTAGAGTGGATAAAGAGTACAGAGTTTGGAGTTAGAAGGAACTGGATTTGAGTCCTTGAAATGCCACCTATTAAATGAACCTCTGCCACCTGTAAAATAACATCTTTGACCTATTTCCTCAACAAAGTCACAGGCTTATTGTCCTAATTAAATAAGATAATGTAGCATAAAAGTGTGCTTTGTAAATTCTTAATGAATTTTTCCCAAAGGTAAAAGGAGCACCTTCCCCCAAAATAACACAGTGTAGCCTAGACATACAATTCTAAGATTGAGAGTCAGGAAGCCCAAAATCTGGGCCCTTTACTTCCTTATTTAGAAATTACCATCTTTTTGAGTAGGCCATCTCACCATCTAGGCGTATGTAAAGGACCTGATATGGCAGAGCCGAGTCCTTTCTGCAAATATGCTGTTAGAATACCTTTACCAATCGAAGTATGTGCTTCCTTTACCTTTGGAAAATTATAGTTTTTTGTTTATCCTTTTAAATAGTGTCTTTATCTTCTTACCTTTGTCTAATCAAAGACAGGTTATCTTAGGACCTCGCAGCAAAGCTACATTTTTTCTTTTCTGCTTTTTAACCTTAATCTAAGATCCAGGTTTTGTAATAGATAGGAACTGATTCTCAAGGGGAAATCCCTTTATGTCACTTTGAGTGGATTGACTAATCAATCTGTGTCTAGAATTCAGCATATTATTACAGTAGAATCACTAGTCTACTACTATGGTCATTATATATTTATCCAGTTATTTATTCAACAAATATATTTTGAGGGCCTGCTTTATGCAAAGCACCAAGGAAGCTGCTGTGGGGAAGACAGACCTAAAATGTGGTTTTGACATCAAGGAATTTATAATGCAAAAAGGGAAGTAACACATGAACACAAATAATTGTAATAGAGGGCAGTTTCTGATGAACATCATAAGAAGCACTAAATGTTAAGGGGATTTAGAGAGAGGAAGGGAGCACTTCCTGCTGTGGATCATTGGGAAAGCCACCCTAGTCACGGCCAACCTCTGATTAGAGATTATGCACATTAAGCGTGCTGACATTGTCACCTACTCTGCTTAAGTGCTTGGTTGATGTAAATAGGAGCTTTGTTTGCTATAATTCAATTGGAATAGAAGGCCTTTTAAATAAAAAATGCTTAACCTCTCTGCCCTAGAAAAAGTAGGAAACAGCACATTTGAGGAAGGACTCAGCTCTGCTGTGTATGGGTCTTTTACATTGCCTAGTGGGGATTTGGCCCATGTCCAAAACGGGGTAATGGAAAACAAAGCAGGAAGAATGGAGGAAGATGAAAGGCACTGAGTAGAAACGGTAGCCTGGATAAGATGAATAGTCAAAACTTCATCCAGTGGCAGAGATGCTCATGCATGCTGGCGAAGAAACGCGCTGCAGTCGGACTGCCTGGGGTGTCAAATTGTGGTTCTGCTGCTTTCTAATTATGCGACCTTGGGCAAGTGAATTCCTTCTTGTCTTAGTTCCCTCATTTATATAATATGGATAATAATATTTTAATTTCATAGGTTTGTTGTACTAATTAAATGAGGTAGTACGTATGAATTCCTAGAAGAGGGTCTGGCCCATGGTAAGCACGCAGTGTGTGTTAGTCATGATTGTTTGAAGTGTGGTGAATTTCTAGAATGCCTGTCACTCCCATTCAATAGAAGTACAAAATAATTTTTCAAAAGCCAATGGATTGGGGCCTCCCTGGTGGCGCAGTGGTTGAGAATCCGCCTGCCAATGCAGGGGACATGGGTTCGAGCCCTGGTCCGGAAAGATCCCACATGCCACGGAGCAGCTAAGCCTGTGTGCCACAACTACTGAGCCTGTGCTCTAGAGCCCGTCAGCCACAACTACTGAGCCCATGTGCTGCAACTACTGAAGCCTGCTTGCCTAGAGCCCATGCTCTGCAACAAGAGAAGCCACCCGCGCACTGCAACGAAGAGTAGCCCCTGCTCGCCGCAATTAGAGAAAGCCCGAGCGCAGCAACGAAGACCCAACGCAGCCAGAAATAAATAAATTTATAACAACAACAACAACAACAACAAGTCATTGGATTAACTGTTTTAGTGAATGATACTAGATTGTGACCATTCTGATTTGGCTGTCTGCTGTGTTGTAGAAGAAGGGGTATTATAGAAGCCTTGCTGGCACTCCACTTAATATGCTCTTCATAGCCTGATTAGTTTCCTCGGGCTGCCACAACAATGTACTGTAAACTGGGTGGCTTAAAACAACATACATGTATCCTCAGAGTTCGGGGGCGCTAAAAGTCCAAAATCAAGACGACAGCAGGGCCATCCCCCTCCGAGATTCTGGGTAGAATCCTCTCTTGCCTCTTCCTAGCTTCCGCTGTTGGCCTTCGGTCTTTGTGGTCCTTGGCTTACCTCTGCGTCCCTCCAGTCTCTGCCTCCGTTATCAAGTGGAGATCTCCCCTGTGTGTCTCTGTTTTCACAGGGCTTTCTTCTCTTACAAGGATGCCTGTCATAGTGGGTTAGGGCTGACCCTAATGAATTCACCTTAATTTGATCACATCTGCAAATACCCTATTTCCAAATAAGGTCACATTCACAGGTCACATTTTAAATAAGATCACGTTCGCATTCATAGGTACAGGAACATAACCTTTGGGGAGATATAATCCAGCCACAGTCCCCACACAGTCTCTCTCAGGATTGAGATTTGGAACCTTAGGAGGCATGGGGAGATGTTTTGATGAGTTCACGAAGACAGGAGCTGTAGAGCTCTGGTTAATAACCTTTACTGCTGGCTTGTACCGGCTGTTGCCACATAAACTAGGTTAGCAAATTACTTTCACTCTTGAGTCCACTCACTGAGTTTGCTTCCACCTTCCCCAAATGTACGAATTCATAGAAAAGCAAAAGTAATTCCAGAATTATCTAGTGGTGGTGGTACCTGCAAGGTGACAGGATGTTATTTCGTTTTGCTCTTTTTCTTTTTAATAGAAGAGAGGCTTTGTGGCTTTGGGGATGTTGTGTGAATCAGGTGGGCTCATGAGGATCAAAATGGTTGAGATTTATTGCTGTTTAGGGCGAGCAGTGTATTTTCTCTTTAATTCCTTGGGAAGAGTCACACATGGGATCACAGCAGGTTTAGTAAATCATACATCCTGGGGCAGCGACCCAGATGGTTAAAGCTACTGACCTAGCACAGAGGGTGGAGGCGCGGTGCTGAAGGCATCAAGCTTGGCCGGCCTCCACGGGCTCAAGCTGTGGCCGTGTCACGGTCTACCACTTTGACATTTGTCCCCGTGGATCCTGAAAGCTGCAGATACAATTTTCAAACGCTTGGCTGCCTGTAATTTAAGAATGAACTTGGGGGCTTCCCTGGTGGCGCAGT
Organism: Mesoplodon bidens; assembly: GCF_964165515.1. Classification (NCBI taxonomy): domain Eukaryota; kingdom Metazoa; phylum Chordata; class Mammalia; order Artiodactyla; family Ziphiidae; genus Mesoplodon; species Mesoplodon bidens. The sequence goes on from NC_138167.1 coordinate 33,323,668, forward strand.
GGTTGAGAATCCGCCTGCCAGTGCAGGGGACACGAGTTTGAGCCCTGGTCCGGGAAGATCCCACATGCTGTGGAGCAACTAAGCCAGAGCACCACAACTACTGAGCTCGCGTGCCTAGAGCCCGTGCTCCACAACAAGAGAAGCCACCGCAATGAGAAGCCCGCGCACCACGATGAAGAGTAGCCCCCACTCGCCGCAACTAGAGAAAAACACGTGCGCAGCAATGAAGACCCAATGCAGCCAAAAATAAATTAAAAAAAAAAAAGAATGAACTTGGTTAGAAGTCAGATCAAGTAAGAGAAAGTGAAAATGTCATTGCACAAGAGAAAAACGAACAATCTGGTGGAAATGCAGTATTTTTAAAAGCGTTTTTGTTTTTTCTTTAGTTGTTTTTGTTTACTTTTTATCTTTACTTTTGAGGTAGATACTTCTCTTTTTGGCTTTAACTGAGTAGCATTTAATGTTTGGGGGAAAAATAGAAAACAGCTGGTCTGAGACATGAAAAAAATGCTGAAGTGTGCATGGGGACACTATCCCTCATACGATAGCATTGCCTCCTTGGGAAAAATATGATCGGTTTGGAGATGTTGACATAATTACCCAAAGACAGAGACTGAAGCGGGGACAGAGTGGTCAGTTTCCAATTATTCAGTCAAGAACAGCTAAATCAAAATTACATGATTTTCATATACATGCATCGACTTGATCTACAATCAAAACAGTGTATTTCTATAGAAGTGCTTTTAAATCAAATTTTCAAAAATTTTAGAGTATAGTACTTTGTCATTACTTTTTTTCATTACTTTTTTTCAGTGTAATAAAAGGAAGTTCCTTTCTTGTATGTGTGAATATGTACTTTACCTGATCAAAAAATCATCCTTACACCACCCCCCTCTTGGGTTGAATCTGTTTATTAACTCCTGTTGAGGCAGTTTCTGGATTTGGAGTTTAAGTCTAAAATGGAAGACTTTATTAAAAGAAGAGCCCCAACTCTGGAACTAACTATAGTAACCGAGGAAGGCATTCTTTAATGATACATTACAAAACTGGAGTGTTTGGACTATTATTGTTACATGCAACAACATAATTATGAGAAAAAGAAGCCAGGTGCAAAAAAGTATTTATTGGACGCTTCCTACTATGCTCAAACATAGGCAAAACTAATGGTGTTACAAGTCAGAATAGAGGTGTACTTTGGGGAGATGTAGTGACTTGGAGTGAGCACGGTGAGGGCTTCTCAGCTTCCGGTAGTGCTTTGTTTCATAACCTGGGTGTTGATGGCTTGAAGGATTCATCTTGTGAGAATTCATCAAGCTATATACTTAACCACTTGTGTTCTTTTCTGCTACATATTACATTTTAAAAAGTTAGATATGTTATAGAACTTAATGGACATTCAGCACTCTTAAGATAATTTTATCCTGAAAAAATTTAAATTTTGTGGGCGGGCTGATATATCTTGATGAAAATTTGTCCCAATCTTAAACATGGCAGATTCGGGAGTGCTAATGTTTATATATATATTGTTTTTCATAATTGCACCAAAATTGAGGAATCTTTCTCTGGTAGCTGCCCATTGATATTCCTGGTAATTAGCAATCTGCTTCTGTTTCTCAAATTGTATTTTCAGTCATATAAGTGTGTTTAAAATTAGCTACAATTTATATTCAATGGGGGTCAGAATTAGCTATAATTTATATTCAGTTCAGAACATAGAATTTGTTTCTCAAATTTCTCATTAGCTCTGAAGTTCATAAACTTGGATGTATGTACGTGTGTATGTGTGTTTTAAAAATCTAAGGATAGGACAAAAGGGAGAAACTAAGAATATGGAGGAGGTATAGAAGAGTTGAAGAAAAGTGAGGGTAAGTGGAAATAATGAAGACACAAATCTTCAGATGTTCGTTTAAAAGTAAGAAAATGAAATATTTTTTTGGACAGACATGTGACACATCCAGTGAGGCATTTGTGTTTAACTCCTGTTGGTTTTGAATGGACTGAGCTGTTTGAACTGAGGAAGAAGTGGTGGTGGTGGTGGTGGAAGGAGTTTAGATTTTTTTAAAAATAGCTTTATTATTATTTATTATTACTGTTTTTTTGGCTGCATTGAGTCTTCGTTGCTGCACGCGGGCTTTCTCTAGTTGTGGTGGGCAGGGGCTACTTGGGCTTCTCGTTGTGGTGTCTTCTCATGTTGTGGAGCATGGGCTTTAGGTGCGCGGGCTTCAGTAGTTGCAGCACGCAGGCTCAGTAGTTGTGGCTCGTGGGCTTAGTCGCTCCGCAGCATGTGGGATCTTCCCGGACTAGGGCTCGAACCCATGTCCCCTGCATTGACAGGTGGATTCTTAACCACTGTGCCACCAGGGAAGTCCCAGATTTTGTTTTAAATATTGCTCATTCAAAATACTTTGATCAATGCTAAGTGAGGGATGTAAAATAGAAAATATAATACATAATACAGTATAATATAAGTCTGCCCATTAAGAATGTCTCCTGCCTGTTAAGAACATATTCTCTAGTTGGAGAAACAAGGCATTTAGAGCTGAAATGTTTAAATGAAATGTATGTGCAAGATAAATGGTATAAATACATACATAGTAACAATATTTGACACTTATTGTTTATTTGTTTGCCAATTAGGTGACAAAGACCAACTTTCTAATAGAATAATGGCAAAGGACCAGGCCAGGTAACCTATAAGGAAAGATTTACAAATGGGCAATACATATATAGAAATAAGTTCAGCATCCCTAGTAATCAAAGAATCTCAAAATTTCATCTATCAGATTGGCCAAATTTATAAAGAATGATAATAGCTAATATTAACAAAATTTTAAGGAAACCAAGACTGTCAATTGGTATAATCTTTCCAGTGGGAAATTAACCAGTTTGTATCAATATTTACAATGTACATACTCTGTGACCAGGGGCAGATAGAGGGTTTGTGGAGCCTGAGGCTTATACATGGGGGGAGGGGGAAGGGAGGGTTCTTTTTTTTAAAAAAAAGGATTCTGAAGTTATGCATACAGAATTGGGTATGAAAGTAAATATTTAGTTTTAATGAGAAAAAAATCATAACACATTTTTATAAAGTTGGTAAATACCACAAATGTCACAAAATTCATCTCTAACTGGCAAACTTGAGTCAGTCTGACTCTAAGGCTTGGCTTACGATAGCTTTGTTCTGACAGCCTCAGAATTCATCACCATGTATGTCTGTTGACTACTAAAGACCAAAAGGTATTTGCAACTTCTCACCACCTCTAATGCTGGTGCCCTGGTCTAAACCTCCATCTTGTCTCTCCTGGACCACTGAAATAGCTTCCTAACTGGTCTCTGTGTTTTATCCTTGAATGGAATTTACATGTTATGTTTATTAACATTTTTAGTAATGAGCTTCCTGACATTCCTCTATAATATTTTATTTCTGTATTATGTTGGTTACTCTTTTTTTTTTTTTTTTTTTTTGCGGTACGCGGGCCTCTCACTGCTGTGGCCTCTCCCGTCGCGGAGCACAGGCTCCGGACACTCAGTCTCAGCAGCCATGGCTCACGGGCCCAGCCGCTCCGTGGCATGTGGGATCTTCCCGGACCGGGGCACGAACCCATGTCCCCTGCATCGGCAGACGGATTCTCAACCACTGCGCCACCAGGGAAGCCCCCCTTTTTTTTTTTTTTTTTTTTGTGGTACGTGGGCCTCTCACTGTTGTGACCTCTCCCGTTGCGGAGCACAGGCTCCGGATGCACAGGCTCAGCGGCCATGGCTCATGGGCCCAGCCACTCTGCAGAATGTGGGATCTTCCCGGACCGGGGCACGATGTTGGTTACTCTTTGATTGTCTTTTCAGATGACAGTGGTTTTGTATTTTCTACAAAGGCACAGGAAAGATAATTAAGTCTTCTAGCATGGTGGATGGAAATTTCTTTTTATTAATAGTTAGGATGCATAGAATGTGAAAGTTTACATGCACACGTACTTGCTGTTTGTAGTACTGCTATAGGTTTGTTGTATTTATAATTGAATATACTCCATTATTGAGTACATTCTCGACAGGAAATTACTTCCATTTAGTCTAGGCACTGAAAATGGAATTCAGTACTTTGCATATGATTTTAGATGCCTGATGATTGGAAGAATTTTCTACCGACTAGCTCCTGGCTCTATACATTTCAAATCTTGCTTCTCCTCTGTTACCCACACACTTCTAATTCTAGGCTTGGCAAGAGGCATTCTCATTGTGATGTGTGACCTCTGGCCCTGGAGAGTGAGGTGGAATGATGGGCAGTAGGAATATTCCTGGCCATTTCTCATTTGGAATAGCTATCACTAACTGTCTTTGGAAGTGACCTCAAAGTCCGTATATAAAAGCCACTAAACTAAAATACAATTCCCAACTCAGTTTGCCCTTATTGGATTCTGAAAATGCCCATGGCTACTAGATAGCCACTCAATATAAGGGGCGACTTGGTGAAAGGGAAACTGGAGTGGAAGGCAACAGCAGTCATAACAGATGCAGTTAAACTATCTTATTTTTACAAATTTTACAGAAACATATGGCCATATGAACATATTTTGATGACCCTTCTCATGTCTTGGAAGAGGCTCTAGCAAATGAGGGGGCCTGATGATTAAGTTTTATTAGGCACTTAATATACATGCCTCTCTTGTACTTGTACTTCCAAGAATTGTATTTCCAAGAATTTATCCTAAGGAAAGTGTGTAATAAAAATCAATAAGAGCAAACATTTGTTGAGTGCTTACCATGTGCCAGACACCCCGCTGACTTCATTTTTATTTCTTCTTTTTTTATTTTTAGTTATTTATTTTTTTGAGGTACACGGGCCTCTCACGGGCCTCTCCCGTTGCGGACCACAGGCTCCGGACGCGCAGGCTCAGCAACCATGGCTCACGGGCCCAGCCGCTCCGTGGCACGTGGGATCTTCCCGGACCGGGGCACGAACCCGTGTCCCCTGCATCGGCAGGCGGACTCTCAACCACTGCGCCACCAGGGAGGCCCCATTTTTATTTTTTATAATGAGCCCTTTGACTACTTTATAACAAAAACTGTATTTCTATTTTTTAAAAAATTCCAGAGAATAACACCAATTTAAATGAGGTTTGAATTTAGACAATTTTGAAATTATGATCATTTTTACTTAATCTTTTCACTCCATCCTATGTATGAACCTGTTCATTAAATTTAAGCACTAATTACTTACTGAACGCTAGGCAGGGTTCTAGATGTTCAAATCCCTGCTTTCATGACGCTTACATTTTATACGAGGAAGATCTAGATAAATAAGTCAACAAATAAGAATGAATAAGTAAAGTCCGTGATACATTAGATAGTTTTGTAAGTATTAAGGAAAAGGAATACAGCAGATGAGGAGGTAGAAATGCATGTGTATTTGGAGTAGGGGTTGAGATTTAAATGGGTCACGTCATGGGGAAGGTGACATTTGAGTAAAGACCTGAAGGAATTAGGCAGCTTTGTAGAGCATAGTAAGAATTTTAGCTTTTCTTTTCTTTTTTTTTTTTTTTTCTTTTTTTTTTTTGCGGTATGTGGGCCTCTCACTGTTGTGGCCTCTTCCGTTGTGGAGCACAGGCTCCGGACGCGCAGGCTCAGCAGCCATGGCTCACGGGCCCAGCCGCTCCGCGGCATGTGGGATCTTCCCGGACCGGGGCACGAACCCGTGTCCCCTGCATTGGCAGGTGGACTCTCAACCACTGCGCCACCAGGGAAGCCCCTAGCTTTTCTTTTGAGAGCCGTTATGCAAAGCATTTGGGATATGTTGAAGAATAACACGATCTGACTTAAGTTTTAGAAGTATCTCTCTGGCTGCTGGGTGGAGAATAAGAGAGGTCAAGGGTGGGATAGGGAGATGGACTAGTGGGAATTCTAGTGATCTGACTGGGGAGTCGTGGGGCTGTCTGTGGCCCGGGGAAGCAGTGTTGTAGGTGGTGAGAAGGGGCCGGGTTCTGTGTTTGGTCTTTAATAGTCAAATAGACATCTGAGTGGGGGATTCTAAGGCCGTCACAGCAGAGTTCTTAAGAGCCTACTCGAGACTCCAGGTTCTGCCACACAACATGATTCACGGGGACTTTTGTTCATGCCTCATGGTGATGTCTTTCTTCAGGACTGGAAAGACAGAAATAAGTGTTCTGGAGTTTGTGTAGCAAGATCTAATTGCAAGGAGATAGATTTAAATCTTTCCTGCTCTGTCTTCTAGCTAATTGTTATTAAAAAGTAACTTAGAGATAATGTCAGGGTGGGGTATCCTTTTTTGTTTGTTCATTTAGAATTTTTATATTGTAGCCCCTACAATCACCTGCTTAATATCTTAAAAAGAGAGAAAAAGAAATGAAAAGAAAGGAAAAAGAAAGAATGCTCTCAAAGCCCAGAATCTAGGAAAACTGTAGACTTTAAATATTCAGTATGCCAAAGGGTCTTCTTATATAATTGTAATGCCTGGATTAAATTGGAATGCTAGTAAAGAGAAGCCACAACTGTTCAAGTAGATGATGTACTTTTATTTGATATATACCTTTGGTAAGAAGCAACATCTACCTACACAATTATTTCAGGGTCGTATTACATTTCATCTTTTATGGCATAGGAATGGAGTTGCTATTTAAGGTAACAGTATATCTTTCCTGGAGTTCTTTAAAAATAGGATAAACACTGGCATAGCTGTGATGTTTTGATTTAGGCCAGTAGAGGTCAGATTACTTTGACAGACCATAGGTCCTTTGATTTAGTAGGGTGAATTCATTCAGAATTCAAAAATCGTTTCAAAATACACCTTACTATATGGAGGTAGCAGAATCTGAAGCAAGGGAATTACAGATGTCTTTAACAGACTGCAAGAAGGTTTTTGAAGTGCATTTTCCTTTTTTAAAAAGTTGTCGTGTCAGTCAAAATTTAGAAAGTATTCCAAGACTCTGAATAAGCTAGATAGTGTGTGTGTGTGTGTGTGTGTGTGGTGTTAAAGAATGCTTTTACAAAAAAAGTACTTTTAACCATAGTTCTCCTGAAAATAACATAGTTTTACATGACACATGCATTTATAAAAATTGCGTATTACCATGTTTATAGAAGAAGAATGATGGACTGTGTTTCAGGAAGAAATTGAAGCAACTTTTGTGTGCAAATTCCTAGGTGGTATTGAAATAGAACTAGGACTAGGCGCTCGGGTGTCCTAAGGTCAGCTTTTATCTTAGTCTCTTAATAGTTTTGTGATGTGTCAGAGCTAACTTTAATAGTATCACTGTGTCCCATTTTCTTTTATCTTTCTCTCTTACTCCAGCCCCCATCTGGGGGTTAGAGATTCCTTGAAGAATCTGAAGGCAGCATGGAAGCTGTCCCATCAAGAATGCACATGTATACATAAGAGATTTATATGTAAATTCAAGGGTGTTTCATGGTTTCTGGAAACCATCTGTATACCTTAGCTGAGTGTGAGTGAATTAGAATGTGTCAGTAAGAACTTGGGGGCTACAAGAGATGCCATGTGAACAAAGGTTAGAGTACCTCAGCCTAATTAGCTGGAGAAAGAAAAGCTCGGGAGACAGGCCATTAATGAACTATCACACATATTTGAGGAGTTGGCATGTGGAAGGACTAAGTTTATTCTGGGTTGCCTCAGGTTTGGGCTATCCAATACTGTAGCCACTGGCCACCTGTGGCTATATAAAATAAAATATAAAATAAAATAAAATAAAATAAAATAAAATAAAATAAAATAAAATAAAATGTAAAATAAAAATAAATAAAATAAATAAAATAAATTCAGTTCTCCAGTGATAGTGGCCACATTTCAAGTGCCCCATGACTACTAAGTTGAGCAGTGCAGGTATAGAATATTTTATCATTGCAGAAAGATCTATGGGACAGAGCTCCTCTAGAGTTTTAAACTTTAAACAGGGTGGATTATGGAAAGGCAGATTTCATCTTATTTTGAACAAAAGCATGCTGTCAGTTTAACTGTCCAGTGCCTGTTCTGTTGAGTTGGCTGCCTCAGAGAACCGTGAGCCTCCTGCCATGGATGGACTCATCCAGAGACTGGATTCCTCTGTATTTGGATTGATGTGGAAGAGATTCCCACACAGAACCTTAGGGTATTTAAATAGGAAGAGGACTCAGTGATTCAACCTTTTTTTTTTTTTTTAAACTAAGGATGAAGACAGACTCAGAGCCAAGTGATTTTGCCCAAGGACCCGTGACTGGTTAGTGGCAGAGGCTACGTGTCCTTATAAATCCTAGACAGTGTTTTTTTTCCATTCCACTCCCTGTCTAACGTTTTAATAACAAGGTTCTCATGGTTCCTGTTGAACAACGCATTTCCGATTCTGGTGTCAGCCAGCTTTTCTGCTGTTCTTTTATACTACTCTGCAGCCCAGCTGTATTGGAACATGTTATTATATTATATTGTATTGGCTGCATTGGAACATAATATTCTCATTACTGCTCCAAGTCTTTCCCATAGCTGTGCCCTTTATCAAAGTGACATTTCTTCAAAACATTAATTCTACTTATTTCCTAACTTGTGTTCAAGCCCCAGAATGCTTCAACTCACACCGTTCCTTTTCTTTGCTGAACTACGTTATTACAATGTCCTCCAACATATACACTCTTCATGATGATTACATTTCGTTTTGTCAGTCTGATTAGCTTCTTAAAGGCTGAGGTTAGTGTTTTCATGTGTATATCCTTTTTCTGTCTTTCTCACTAGGATATAAGTTCTGTGAAGGCAGGGACCATAGCTGTCGTCTTCATCACTGTATCCGTACTGTCCAGCACATGGCCTGGCATCATAATAGGTGTTAATGAATATTCTTTGAGTGAATGAATTTTTATCTTTCAAAGTACCTGGTACTATGCTAAGCTTGTCATGAGTTCTCAATAAATACTTTCTGTTCTCTATAAAGATAAATATTAAAAATATGAGTATGAAAAGACAACATAAGGAGCTTGGAAGTCATTGCTTCTATCCTTACAGTAAGAAAAGGCTGAACAAACTGAAAATCAGTGATTTTTTTTTCTTAGCCCCATCAGTAGTTGTGGGGCAAATAATACCCCGAAATTGGGAGAAGCAGGTAAATCTAGACAGTTACCACTCAGATTTGCTTGCCTGCAGCTGAAGCAGGGGAGCCATAAACTGGAGGAACTACTTAAACAATAATTTTGCTGAATTGCAGGAGGCTCAGTGTAGTTCAGCTTGAGACTGAGAAACTCTTAGGCACAACAGTTTTAGAGGGGGTCTCACACTTATGTGGATTTTGCCTCTAGAACTCCATCAGGGTCTCACAGGGAAGAGTCAAGAAAGATACTTTGCTGACTCTGGCAAGAGGAGGAGAAATGTAACCACTGTAAAGTAAAATACAGAGGATTCTCTGTAATGAAGGTCTACTCTACAGGGGAAATGACTTTAGCAGAGTCCTACACCACCTGGGGAAAGGGCATTTCTCTGACTTAAGACCTCCCTAGCTTTTCTGTATCACCTAAGGCCAGGAGGAAAAAAGCTAAGAAACACTAGTAGAGGTCACAGAACAGCAACACAATCCTACCAAATGACTGAGATTTCATCATGCAATTCTAGAATGCTTCCCCTTCTGCACGCCTTACCACTGCACCAACTGGGCTCCCCTATGGTAACAGTAGATTACAGCTGAAAGAGCTGTAGGATGCAGACTCTATCCAAGGCAGGTTCTTAGGAAAGCCTAAAGATAATAGAGGAGACAAAACAAGGACACAGGAGAACTTTGAAGCTTCAGGCACCTACGTCTACAGCAGGCATTAAACACAGCCCAGCTCCTAGCCAGCTTAATAGAATACCTCACACTAAAGTCCTGTTTACCTTAGTTCCTATTCTCCCGTATGTGATGCCTGGCTTTCAACAAAAAATTACAAGATATGCTAAAAGACAAGGAAAAACACAGTCTGAAGAGACAAAGCAAGCATCAGAGCCAGACTCAGATATGACACAGAGTTTGGAATGATGAGACAGGGAATTTAAAATAACTATGATTCATACATTAAGGACTCTAATAGAAAAAGTAGACAGCATATAGGAACAAGTGGGTAATGTTTGTTAACAAATGGAAAATATAAGAAATAATCAAGTGGAAATGCTAGAAATCAGAAATGCAGTAACAGAAATGGAGAATACCTATGATGGGCTCATCAGTAGACTGGACATGACTGGGCTAAGTCTCAGTGAGCTTGGAGATAAGTCAGGAGAAACTTCCCAAACTGAAATGCAAAGAGAAAAGATCATGAAAAAAACAGAACATTCAACAACAATTTCAGAAAGTGAAACATTTATGTAATTGGAATTTCAGAAGGAGAAAAAAGAATGGAACAAAAGCAACATTTGAAGTAATAAAGACTGATAACTTTCTAAAATTAAGGACAGGCACCTAACCTCAGATAGAGGAAGCCCAGCAATCCTCATGCAATATAAATACCAAAAATCTATGGGACTTCCTGGCGGTCCATGGTAAGACTTAGCGCTTCCACTACAGGGGGCATGGGTTCGATCCCTGGTAGGGGAACTAAGATCCCGCATGCTTGCGTTGTGGCCAAGAAAACCCCCCAAAACAACCCCCCCAATCTATACTTAGGTATATGATATTCAAACTGCAGGAAACCAAAGACAAAGAGAAAATCTTGAAAGAAATCATGGGGTTGGGTGGAGTCAGGGGGAACCTTACCTATAGAAGAATAAGAATTACAGAGGACTTCTCATCAGAAACCATGCCAGTGGAGTGAAATATTTAAAGTATTGGAAGAAAAAACCCACCAGCTTTAAATTCTATATTAAGAGAAATTGTCCTTCAGAAGTAAAGAATAAATAAAGACTTTCTCAGACAACAAAACTGAGGGAATTTATTACCAGCAGACCAGCTCTTCATGAACTGTTTAAAGAAGTTCTTCAGAGGAAAAGAAAATAAAGTTCAGAAACTTAGATCTACTTAAAGGAAGCGTGTCAGAGAAGAAATAAATGAAGGTAAAATAAAATCTCTTGTTTTTTAATTGATCTAAAAGAAAACTATTTGTTTAACGTAATACTGGTAATGATGTGTTTGATGATTACAGCAGGTGGATAAGTGAAATGAATGACAACAGTACCATAAGAGATGGGAGGGAGGAAATGGCAATATTGTTGCCCCTTTGTATCTGTGGATGCAGAACCCAAAGACGTGGAGGGCCAACTGCGCTACGCTATTTTATATAAGGGACTTGAGCATCCATGGATTGTGGTATCCACAGGGGTCCTGGAACTGATCCCCCACAGACACCAAGGGATGACTGTACTCTTTTATAAGGTGCAGGCGCTACACATGAAGTGGCATAGTGTTACTTGAAAGTGGACTTGGATGAGCTTAAAGTGCATATTGCAAACTCTAGGCAACCACTAAAAAAAAATTTAAGAAGCATAATTGATATGCTCAGTAAGGAGTTAAAATATCATATAAAGTGCTTAATTAAGATAGTAGAAGTCAGAATAAGAAGAAAAAAGAGATGAAAACAAATAGAAAACAGTTACAAATATAGTAGATGTTAATCCAACTATATACAAATACATTTAAATGTGAATGGTCTAAATATATCTAGTAACTAATTAAGAGATTATCAGAGTAGATTACAAAAATAGACCTTGCTCGATGTTGTCTATAGGGAACCCACTTTTAATATAAAGCCTCAGGTTAAAGTAAAAGGATGGAGAAAGATATACCATGTTAATACTAATCAAAAGAAAGATGGAATTACTATCTTAATTTCAGACAGAGAAGACTTCAGTACAAGGAGAATTATATAGGGTAAAGAAAGACATTCAAGAATAATAAAGGGGTTAATTCTCCAGGAAGACATAACAATCCTAAACATGTATGCACCTAATAACAGAGCATCAAATACATGAGACAAAAACTGATGGAACTGCAAAGAGAAATAGATAGTGCCCTATTGTATCTATAGACTTCAACAGCCCTCTTTTAGTAATTGATAGATCAAGGAAGCAAAAATTAGTAAGGATATAGTTGACTTGAGTAGCACTAGCAATCAACTTAATCTAATTGTCACTTATGGAATACTCCATCCAACAAGAACAGAATCCACATTCTTCTCAAGCTTGAATGGAACATTCACCAAGATAGATCACATTTTAAGCCATAAAACACATCTTAACCAATTTAAAAGAATAGAAACCATACGAAGTATGTAATGAGAGTTAAACTAGGAATCAGTAACAGTAAGATAATTGGAAAATCCCAATGTATTTGGAGATTAAACAACACTCATAAATAACACATGGGTTGAAGAAGTCACAACATAAATTAAAAAATTTTTCAACGAAATGAAATTGAAAATACAACTTATCAAAAATTGTAAGATGCAGCAAAAGCAGTGTTTAAAGGAAAATTCAAAGCATTTAGTGCATATATTAGAAAAGGAGAAACAACAAAGCAACAAAGATGTCTTTTAATGATAGATGGCTAAACTGTGGCACAGCCATATAAAAAATAAGTAAATGGGGGAGAAGAGACAATCTCATCTGCACAATTACAAATATCCATGTCGCTACTTCGCCCTCGAGAAGGTGGAGCATAGCTCTTCACTCCTTAAGTGCGGGCTGTGCATAGTGACTTTGTTCTAAAAAGTACAGTGTGGAAAGGAGGAAAAAGGTAACTTTACAGTGGTTATATTAGTTACAGATATACCTCAGCCAGGTGATCATGACTGACAGTGGCAGTGATAAATGGTGTTGATATTAGTATTTTAATGCTCTTTATAGGATATGGTGAAATTGGCATTTTACCTCTGTAGTCTTCATGCCCACCCCGCTACGAATCTAGTCTAATCATCAGACAAATCTTAATTGAGGGACAGTCTACAAAAATGAGTACTCTTCAAAACAAGGGAAGTCTGAGAAATTGTTAGAGCCAAGAGGAGCCTAAGGAAACATGACAACTAAATGAAATGTGTTATCTTGCATGGAATCCTGGAACAGAAAAGGGTATTAGTTAAAAATGAAGAAAATCTGAATAAAGTAGGGATTTTAGTTAATAATAATGTATCAGTATTTTCAGTAATTGTAGCAAATGCACATGTAGGATGTTCATAATATGGGAAACTCTGGGGTTATAGGAATTCACTGTACTATATTCACAATTTTCCTGTGAGTCCAGAACTGTTCTAAAACTACATTTGATTTTTTAAAAGTCACTTTAATATACCTACACATTTCATTTGTAGAACTCATACCCAAGGCCATTTGGTCCAGTTTCAAGAATTTCTGCTGAATAGAACTTTTGGTATTAATGATATTCAGTTTATTTCTGGAATATAGCAAGTCTTTTGTTTTCCCCTACAAACATTTGCAAGGACAGAATTGTCTGTTAGTTGTTAAAATCCTGTGTCTCCCATATATTTTTCAGTGTTTGTGTTATTCATTGTCATTTTACAACTTGCTATTTAAGGACAATACATGTTGAGTCACAAATGAAAAAGTCCATCTCTTTCATCTACCCTTTATTTTATTATCACGTTATGAAGTGCCAGTATGGAGAAGGTGTCACTTTGAAAGCAGACTGCCTGGCAGAAGCTGCATTTTGCAAGGGTGTCATCCAAACTCTGGGGAGTTATGTTATTCAGAAGTCTTCCCCTGTTCATTCATGCATTAAGAGTATGAGCCTTTCTGTTGTCTCCTCCTGACAGAGGAGAATGTTGCCATGACAGCTGTTAGGAGAGTGGAGATGTGGTAAAGAGCATCCATAATGAAAAGAGAAAATAGCCTAGCTTCTTGGATCTCACTGATGATGCATGGAATAGCATGCATGGATTCTCAAAATGCACCTTAAAAATCTGTTAGCTTCATTTGAGGCATCATACTTTATAGACACACACATAAACATACACACACTGTTTAGTTTTCAATAGCCTAAGCAGCAAGTAGAAAAATTAAACCTCAACTAAAACCATCCATAGAGCCCTCCTTCCATCTTTAGAATGTAGGCTGAATATCTACCATACTGAAGATTTTAAAAAATTGTTTTGTAAATGATTATTCTAAAGAGAAAACTTTTCCAAAAAGAGGAAATCTTTTGTTAAAGGATTATTGCCTCTCAAAACCTGAAAGGAGGTTAGGGAATTATCAGAGGGCTAAGTAGGACCTACCTCTTTTGTCCCAGAGAGAAAAATATGTTGTCTTTATCCAAAGACATTGGAAGAATATTTACTGATTAAAGGATATGATATCTTGCATTTGCCTCAAAACAATATGGGAGCTGGGGAGGTGGTTAGGTCTGTAGGCAACACAAGGCTGGCTGTGAGTTGATTACAGAGCGCTGTTAGGGGCTGAATTGTGTCCGCCCGACCCCATTCATATGTTGAAGCACAAACCCTCCGTTCCTCACAGTAACACTGTATTCAGAGATAGGGCCTCTGAAGAAGTGATTACGTTAAAATGAGGCCCTGCCGGTCGGTGGGTCCTAACCTAATTTGACTGGTGTTCTTGTAAGAAGAGGTCCTTTGGAGATACAGAGACATAAGGGAAGCAGGTGCATAGATGAAAGACCACATGAGGACACAGGGAGAAGGCACCCCATCTGTAAGCCAAAGGGAGAGCCTCAGAAGAAACCAAATCAGCTGCCACCTTGATCTTGAACTTTCAGCTTCTAGAACTGTGAGAAAATAACTTCCTGTTGTTTATGCCACCCAATCTGTGGTATTTTGCTATGGCAGACCTACCAAACTGATACAGATACCTAGCACATCATCAGAGCACACGTCCTCTGCTCTCTGGGTACTTACAGATCAGAAGGGAAAACAGACGCGTAATCTGGCAGTAACAGTATAGTATGGTAAGTGTTAAAGGGGACGTTTAAGTTGCCCCGGGAACCTAATGGTGGATAACAAAATCGGAACTGGGAGAATCAGGAAAGACTTGCTGAAAGTAGGTGGGAGTTAGCCTGGTTAAAAGGGTAGGGGAAGAGAACTTTAAGTAGAAGGAACAGCGTGTACAGAGACCTGGACATGGGAGCATGGCATGTTCGGGAAATCAAAAGCAGCTCAACAGGGATGAAGTCCACGGTGTGTTGTGAATGAGGGAATGGGGAGATTTGGCATAAGAGTAATAAGCTTTTATCACCCCCCACCCCCCTCATGACACACACACACACACACACACACACACACACACTCATTTTGTTAAATATCAGTTGGTCTCTCCCCACAGGAATGAAACCTCTGCTGTGCCTTTTTGGCTTTTGTTCACTATTCTATTTTCATTAGCTGGAATGGTGCTTGGCACATAGAAAATGTTCAACAAAAATTTTGCTAAATAACTGAATGAAGGGAAATCATGATTTGTTCTTCTAAGTAATCACTGTGGAAAATATTTGGAATGTGGCCCCAAGCAGGGATAGGTTAGGAGGCTGTGGTATTAGTGCTGCTAAAGTTGATGGGGGAGGTGTGGACAGAAAGACTAGACTGATGGAAGAGTTAGTCGGGAGGTAGAATCAAGAGAACTTGTAATTTGGCTGGATTTAGGGTATGAGGCAGAAGAGGGGGGTCCAGGATCACAACCAAGTTCCAGCCTTAGGCACTGAAAGAAAGGTCATTTCCCGAGGCAAGAAATGTACTAAGAACAGTAGATTTGGGGGTAGGTTGGAGGTACTGAGTTCAGTGTTTGTTGTGTTAAGCTTTAGGCAGCAGAATGATGTCCACATGGAGATGTCTGCTTGGCTGTGACTATACAGGAGCGTTTCCTGGGCTGGATCTAGAGTTAGGAACCTTCAACTTCAAGGTAAAACGAAAGCCAGGGAAATGATGCAGTTATTCCAGAAAAGTATGAGGGTAGACACAGAAGATAAGAACAAGGAGTACTGAGAGTGAAATGGCAACAGAAAATCAAAACAAGCAGTGAGAAGGTTAGTGCTCTTCCCAAAAGTTCTGTGAATTCCTCATTGCTATGTTTGTCATTACTTTATAGAACTTTAAGAAGAATGTGTACTTTATTTATTTATTTATTTATTTTTTGCGGTACGCGGGTCTCTCCCGTTGCGGAGCACAGGCTCCGGACATGCAGGCTCAGCGGCCATGGCTCACGGGCCCAGCCGCTTCGCTGCATGTGGGATCTTCCCGGCCCGGGGCACAAACCCGTGTCCCCTGCATCAGCAGGTGGACTCTCAACCACTGCGCCACCAGGGAAGCCCAGAATGTGTGCTTTAAATTGTAGCTCTGAAGCTATAATCTTGGTAAGTTGCTTAACCACTTTATACATCGTTCTTCTGCATCTGTAAAATGGGTCCAAGGATAATACCTACCTCTAGGTTTGTTGTGAGGACTAGATGAGATAGGTATAAAGCTTGAGAACATAATATGCACCCAATAATTGTTAGCTCTTACCATTATTATTTTTAATTATATTATGTCTCCAGTTTGGAACATTAGTGCTTATGGCTTCCAAGATCAACCAGAGAAGATTTCTCTAGATGTGGATTTTTGTTGAGTGGGGTGGACCACTCCTTTATATTATGTTTGTGCATGTGTATGTGTGTGAATAATCACACAGTATACCTACCAATTACTAATTACAAATTGTAAATGAAATGTTATTAAACTCAAAGCAACACTGAATAAAATACAAACTGCAGAATAAATTAAGTGTGCCATTGACTAAACCTTATTTGTTACTGTTAATCAGACTGTCATTGTTATCTCATTTGGTTTTCAGATGGACCTTTGTATTAGTACCTTAAATATCTAAAAGTCCTGGACTCCTACACAATTATTGGCTCATTAAAGTGTGTATTTGCAGTTTTTTAATCTGTTGTCTTTAACTGACATCTCGCTAGCAAGGCTACCTATGGGGTGTCCAGTTCTTACTGCTTCCTGCCTATTTTCTGCAGAGAAGCTGCTTTCATTCTCTAATATCATGCTTTGGTCTAAATAGCACCGTTTAGCTATAAGAAAGGCTTATTACGAAGGCCTCATGCTTGAGTTCACTGCAAAACACTCCCCTCTGACTGTATTTTCCTCATCAGAAAAGTCCTCCCCACCTGACCCACTTTTCCCATCTTAATTCCATTCCCCTTTGAAGTCCAATGTGGAAGTTTCTTTGCATAAAGCTGTTTACAATAATACCTTAATCCTGTTAGTAGGTTTCTGTACATTTCAAAAAGTCACCTTTCCTGAAGATTTCTTTTTATTATTAAAAATAGACTCTTTTCTCCCTAAATGTTGAAACTGTTTAGCTTGGGCTACACTTGTATCACTACTACCACATCCATGGCAAAAGATACATGTTTTAATGTCTAAGAGGGAGGAAGAAAACTGTAACTATAAATATATATACCATTTGAATGTGGCTGACCCCAAGGGCAGGCTCTCAGGCAGGACTGGCCTACTTATGGGTGACCTCTCTGCCTCAAAACATCATTCTTCATTCTGTGAGGCTATTTTCTAAAAATTTTGTATGGTAATTCTGCATGAAAGCCTACCCCTTTGAAATACATTAGAGTAAATGTCATTGTGAAATATAGAAATGTATTCATTCATCTGTTCATCACTCACTTCCCAATCAGTGATTATGTTTTGGATGCTGGGCAGTAACGGTAGTTTCTTAGCGTTTAGTAGTGAACAGAGTAGATGTGGGGCTGGCCCTCATGGAGCTTATCATTCAGTGGGGAACACAGACACTAGACAAATCCTATTTAAGTATTCACGTAATCTTTGATGAACAAATGAGCTTAAAAATATTGGGATTGAAGGTGATCCCAAGAAAGGGGAAGCCAGCTGATTTTTTTCAAAGCCCCCCAAACCTCCTGAACCTTCTACAACTTGGGCTGTCATCAACATCAAAAGATACCACAGGTAAAACAGGCTTTTGTGGTTTTTCCTCAAACTTAACTACTTCTCATAACATTGTCTATCGTAACATTGAAAATGCATACCGAATGCCAAATAACAAACTCTAAACATAATCACTTGGAATGCTTCATATTTGTAAGGAAGGCTTGCTTTTTTTCCATGTCAAGTTATTCACCCTTTCTCCTACCCAAATTCCTTGTGTCCTCTACCCTTCCCTATTCTTATTCCTTCTGAAATAGGAGGTAAGCATCTGAGAAAGAGAGACATTTAGGAAGGTGACCAAGGCTGGGGATTAATGAGAAGTGAGGCAAAATTTCATCCCTCTCTTTATAAATGTACGCCTGTGTTGTGGCTTGTTGAATTATAACAGAGGTTTGAAAATAATTTAGGGGAGATTATAAAAAATATTCTCTGTATGAATAAGACTCTGAACAAGTATATACAATCGTTGGTTTTGCAGTAGCAGCATTCAGCACTGTTGGTGTTCGTGGCACCAGATGCTCCTGGTGTTCCTTCCGGTTCTGTGGTTGCCCCTCCTCTATTCCTGACCCATCACAGTCTTCAGGTGGAGTTCCTAAAGCCCTCATTTCATCACACTTTATGTCAGGGTTTTTCAGCCTAGGCACTATTGATATTTTAATTCGGGTAGTCTTTGTTGTGAAGGCCTGCCTTGTGCATTCATTGTAGGGTGTTTAGCAGCATCCCTGGCCTCTCTTCACTAAGTGCCCTCGTTTGTGACAACCAGTAATGTCTTCAGACATTTTCAAATATCCCCTGAGGGTCAAAATAATTCCCCTACCCCTGGTTGAGAACCACTGCTTTATACTCTTTTCCCAAGCAACTCTGTCCACACTCTTGGATTCAATTACGGTCTACATGTTCATCATGCTCATTGTGTCCTCTCAGTTCAGACCTTGTTTTTGAGCTCCAGTGACAACATATCTTCCTGGATATTTTAGAGAGACTGCAAAGCTACAAGTCAAAATGCTGATCTTCTTACCATACTTCCTCTCTTGGTGTTTCCTATCTGGTAATAAGGCTCTATCATCTACCCACCTCCCTCATTCCCTGTTTCTAGTTAATCACTAAGTGCTGGGTGATTTTGTCCTCCAGCTCTGCCCCAGATCCATACCTTCTCTTCATGTTTATCCCCCTCCCTACCCGACCCCCAACCACTGCAGGTCAAGCCACCATCATCTGTTCCTGGACCACTGATGACCCTCAACCCTGGACTTCAGGAATTTCTACTTCCCTTCAATCCATTCTCTATATCACTTAGAGGATCTTGCAAAACAATAAATTTGAACAAGTCACTTACATGTGCTTCCATCTGCTTTTAGGTTAAGGACGCAAATCCTTAACAAGACCAGATGGCCTGTGTGATCTGGCCTTGCCTACCTTCCCTTCATTTCCTGAACGTACCATATGTCTTCCCACCGCCATGTCTCTGCACGTGATTAGAATATTCTTAGCCAGCCCCTTCTCAGCCCCATCATCCTAGCAAATTCCTAGTATTAGGGATATATATTTATATTTTTTTCTCTTCTCATTTGAAATTTCACTAATGCTGCTATAAAGAAGATGGTTCATCAGCTCCATTTTTGTGTGTGCATGTTTCCTGTATTCAGAAAGTTAGAGAATTGTGATAGCATGAATATCTATGTTATATCGTTTTCTTAAAATGAGAAAAATATATTTATAAAAATATGAAACTAGCATGAGAAATGACGAGGAGATGGAATTATATACGTATATACACATATACATATATATTTAAAATTGTCTTTAAAAATGGTATTTCCTACGTATCAATTTTTGGTGTGTGTTTTCTGATTTTTATTGTTGTTGTTAGAATGTATCAAAATATTTGAACAAATGCTCTGGCAAGAAGAGGTACTATGTTATAAAGATTCAAGAAGAGATCATTTGTGGTGTGGCTACTGAGCCAGAAATGTATATGAGTCATAAATTAAACCTGACAAACTTGTCATAATACAAGTTTTAATAGAAGCATAATCTTTGCTTTCATGACTGTGTCAGAATCAATAATACATCATCAGCTCTTTTTCACATTGGCTCACATAGTGCAAAGATGTGAAAGCCAACACAGTTTTTAGTCCATGAGCAAAATTGTAATGTAAAATGTATTGTACAGAAAAAAATTTACAAAAAAGTAAATGTGGCTTAGGCCCCCAAAAATCTATAAATTAGCTTAAATTGTAGAATACCGAATATGGAAAGTTATTGTTTAAAAAGAAATAGGCCATAAACAAAATTAGAAGACAAATGACAAACTGGTGAAAGATGGTTAAAAAAAAAATATATATATATATATACATGTAACAGGCAAAGAGTTAATTTCTTTAATATACAAGCACCGTTCATGTCAATTTAAAAAAATGTATACCAATAGAAAAGTGGGCAAAGTACTTGAACATGAAAAAGTTTAAAGGAAATTCAAATGACAAATGTTTAAAACATTGTTCATCCTAGATAGGAATCATTTATATCTACAAAGAAAGTTTTGTCCATTAAATAGAAAATGAAAAAAGAAAAAAAGATACCTGGTGTTGGAAAATATGGAGCAGTGGGCAGTCATTCTTTGCAGGTTGGACTCTGGAAGGCTACTTCATAAGATGCCTCAAGAGCCCTAAACTCACAATTTCTAATTCTAGGAATTTATCCTAAAGAAATAATTAGTCATGAGTATGATGATTTTGATACCAGAAAGCTTATCCCAACATTATTTATAATATCAAAACACCTAGAAACAGTGTAGATATGCATCAGTAGATGACAATACATTATGATTTATCCATAAACTAGAATATGCTTTTCAGAAAATGATAACTTAAAATGTGTATTTACATGGAAAAAAATACTTATGATGAATTGTTAGGTCAAAATGTAGGTAACACCTAGCACCAGATCTTGGTTCTTAATACCATTCTTCAATAAAAGAAATCAGGAATCATTGGAGAAATAACTGATTTTAGGACTATTTCAGGAAATCAAAATGAACTTGGAGCATCTTATAGTGCCAGAAAGTAAGGAAGTGTTAAACAAAAACAAAACCCACAGTGATAGAGTATTTCAGAGGGTCACAGGGACCAAAGCTGGTACAATTTGAGCAACAGAATAAAGTGTTGGATTATAGTTCAAAGTATGAAGTTAATATTCATGAGTGCATACCAATATAAATAAATGATTGAATAAATAAATGGAGAGCAAGAGAAATATGGTCCATGCAGAGAGATGCCAAGTAATTTACATAGATACTCCACCCTCAAGGAGGTGGAATGCAGCTCTCCATTTATGAAGGTGGCCTACACAGAGGGACTTCTTCCAAAGAACACATCATGGAAGGGTAGGGGGAGCAAAAGGATAGCTTTACAGTGGAGGAACATGAGAACATTACCTCAGCCATGTGATCAAAGTAAATATCAATAGGGATAAGTTACATTGATTGTATGCACCCTTGATATAATGTGGTGAAAATGGCATCTTACCCTGTGGTCTTCCTTCTCCAAACCCCAAACCCCAGTCTAATCATGAGAAGAACAACAGACAAATCCCAATTTAGGGAAATTCTACAACATACCTGACCAGGAATCCTCAAAAGTGTCAAGGTCATCAAAAATAAGGGGCATCCAAGAAACTGTTATAGCCAACCAAGGGTGGCCCAAGGAGAAATCATGACTCAGTGCAGTGTGTTAAACTGGGTAGAATTCTGGAACAGAAAAGGACATTAGGTTAAAACTAAGGAAATTTTAATAAAGTATGGACTTTACTTAAATGATGCATCGGTATTGATTATTTAATTGTAATTAGTAGAAGACTGAGTTCAAGGTGTTGGAGAGTTAGTTTCTTCCAGGGACCACGAGGGAAGGATCTGTTCCAGGCCTCACTCACTGGCTTGTAGATGCCTGTCTTCTCTCTTTGTCTTTACATTGTCTTCCTTCTGTGCATATCTGTGTTTAAATTTCCTCTTCTTATGAGGATGCCAGTTGTATTGGATTAGGGCCCACCCTAATGACCTCATTTAAGTTTTATGTCTTTATAGCTCCTATCTCCAAATATGGTTACAATCTGAGCTACTGGGAGTTAAGGCTTCAGGATAAGAATTTTGTGCCAGGGTGCGGGGGGAACACATTTCAGCCCATGACACCATATTTCTCACTGTCAGAGAAAGAAGTTACAGATAAGCAACAGAGGAAGGTTAGAACAACCCTGTGGTGATAGATTAGGATTGGAGATACCAGTGGGACTCATGTTTACTTTAATATATATGCATATAGATGCAGAAATAAATATAGTTATGTGTGTACACATGGTTAGTATATGTGCACATATTACATAGCTCATCTGCTGAGAGGTCCTAGAAGCAGTGACATTCCAGTAGCAACAAACGTACCTACTGGCAGTTAGTTTCTAAGTACCATTCTCTAAGCAAAGGAGAAATGGCTGATTCTAGGACGGAGACAAGAAAAATATGATTAGTCTGGGAGAAAATTAAAGGAGCAAAAGGATATGTACATAGTCTCAAATTATCTCACCCACCCCAAATATTTATTAATTACTGTGGTGGTTTTTACATATGTCCACGAACACTTTTATATGCCTCCCTCCAAGAGGTGGAGCTCAGTTCTCTTTCCTTTAAGTATGGACTTAATGACTCACCTTCTAAAGTTACAGAAAGAAAAATAGGATCTTTTCAGTGGAGAAACCTGTCAGACACCACCTTAACCAAGTAATCAAGTTCAGCATCACCAGTGGTAAGTCCTGTTGATACCACGTACCACTGGTAGGATGAAGCGGGAACAGCACTTTACCTCTGTCACATTCTTCCCCCAAATCCATAACCCTGGTCTATTCATGGAAAAAAAAAAAAAGAAAATTCTCAGATTAAGGGACATTCTACAGCATGTTTGATCAATTTGCTTCAAAAGTGTCAAGGTCATGAAAAACAAGGAAAGACTGAGAAACCACCACAGACTAGAGAAAACTAAACATAATGATTGATTGCCACATGTTATCCTGGACTGGAAAAGAACATTAGTGGGAAAACTGGTGAAATCCCAAAGTCTGAAGATTAGTTATTAGTATTGTATCAATGTTAATTTCTTAGCTTTGATAAATGTTATTTAAGATGTTATCTGGGCTTCCCTGGTGGCGCAGTGGTTGAGAGTCTGCCTGCCGATGCCAGGGACACGGGTTCGTGCCCCGGTCCGGGAAGATCCTACATGCCGCAGAGCGGCTGGGTCCATGAGCCGTAGCCGCTGAGCCTGCGCGTCCGGAGCCTGTGCTCCGCAACGGGAGAGGCCACAACAGTGAGAGGCCCGTGTATCGCAAAAAAAAAAAAAAAAAAAAAAAAAAGATGTTATCATTAGGAGAAGCTGCTTGAAGGGTATATGGGAATTCTTTATACTACCTTCACAACTCTACTAAAAACCTAAAATTATTATAAAATAAAATGTTAAAAAATGTAGCATACATAATAGCATGGATTCACTCAAAAGCTATTTATTAAGTGCTTGATATGTGCCAGATATTCTTCTATGTGCTAAGAATCCTGCAATGAATAAAACAGATATTATTCTTGTCCTGATAGAGCTTTCATTGTATTACCAGTTGATCTCTTTTTTTTTTTACAAAAACTGTATTTGTAAATATGTAATGTATACTGTAATATGCATTTTGCTTTAAAGGTTTAATTGGATGATAAATGTAAACATTTGGGTGAAGGCACTGTTGTTTGAAAGAGAAAGTGTATAATTTGGACCAGAATATGGGGATTTGGAAACAGGTCTTGCAGAGATTACCTCGTTCCTTTAAATCAGTGGTTCTTGAAGTGTGCTCCAGGAACCAGCAGCATTAATGAGAACTTGTTAGAAAGGCAAATTCTCAGGCTGAACCCCACTTTTGTTAAATTGGAAACTCTGGTGATCCGGTTCAGCCATCTGTGTCTTAACAAGTCCTTTAGGTGATTCTACTGCTCCAAATCCCAGTATCCTTAGCTGTAAAATGCAAACAGTAATACTACAGGCCTCTGATGGTTTTATGTATGAGTGTGCAATGCAAACCAATTTAACAATTGCCTGGCATATTGTAAGTGGTTCAGTAAAACTACCAATAAAAGCCAGATACTGACACCTCTTGCCTCGGATATCTTCACGGCTAACTCCCCTACTGCCTTTGGGACTTTGCTTGAATGGCACCCGATCAAGAAGGCCTTCTTCGACTGCCCTCTTTATAATTGCAACATGCCTCTCCCTCTTGCCCCACTGTCTAGAACTCCCAGTCTCCTTTTCTTCCTGGTGTGTCCCCCCACCTCTCATAGCACTTATCACCATCTCATAAATTATCTAACTTACACATTCATTATGTACGTTCCTAAATGTCTGCTAGATTGTAACTCCTCAAGGGCAGGGGATCTTTGTTTTCACTGATGGAGCCCAGGTGCTAAAATCAGTGCCTGACACATGGTAGGCACTTTAATATTTGTTTCCACAATGAATGATTGATAAAATCGCTTTATGAAAGCAGGTTTCCAAGTGTTCTTCAAGTGCTTTAGGTGTTCTGAATATTTGATTTGACTTGTGAAATGCTTCTATAATTAGGCTGTGCTTTGGGCACTGGTTAATGGTCTCTGCACCCCAAAGCCATCTGGAGAGCTGCTGGGGGTTGAGGCAGGGGTGGGCTTCCAGTCCACTCAGCGGCCCCAGACATCCACCCTTCCTCAGGGCTCTAGTCCCAAGTGGCTGGATTCTGGGAGAAATTTCACTGGCAGAAGGACTGTGTAGCTAAGAGGGTTTGAAACTCACTTCTCTATACCATTAAGCTGCAATGAGTTTGTTTTCCCAAATACTGCTGAAGCCTGCAGCCATTTTTTCTTGGTGAGAGTGGCAGTTAAGAGGTGCAGATTTGTTGCCGGCAGAAGGAACTGAGTAGAGATGTCATGAGGAAAGAATTAGGAGACAGAAGAGATGAGACAGCGGGGGGTTAGATGGACCAGGCAGAGGCGCAGATTGCGGTGAATGAAGTAGGAGAGGTGATAAAGGCAAAAGCCCACGTGAGGAGAAGGCCTGGAAACCCAGTAGGAGAAATGTGAACTCTGGGCAGGGAATCAGCCGAGGATTCTGAGAGAGAAGTGTTGTGACAGCTGCAGACGAGATGGGTTTTGACAATATTTTTTTAACAGATTTGGGGATGGGAAAAATCTACTGAGCCAGAAACCAGATTTTGAGTGTGAAGTTTTATTAGAGGATCCTCGTTATCTAGGTGGGAGATGGCATGCACATGTGTGTGTGTGCGTGTGTGCGTGTGTGCGTGTGTATGTATGGGTGTACTTGTGTATGGATGTTTGTGTGGATGTATGTATGTTTTTATATGTGTGTGGATGTTTGTATGTGTATTTGTGTGTGTGTATGTGTCACACTCTCTCTTTGGTCTGTCGTTTAGTAGCTAGTCCAGGATCACCCAGTGTTAACTCAGTTTTGTTTATTCTTATTCTGGCCTCTCTGTTTCCTTTTTCCTTTTTTTTTTTTTTCTGATCTTTTATAGTACTGCCTCTTTAATCTGTCATTCTTGGGGAGAAAGAAGAGTCTTCCTAAGAAACCACTGATACCTGTGAGCACTGAGGCAGTGACAAAATCATGACCGTGCTTTAGTGATAGCACTTCTAAAAGCCTGCTTCCTCTGTTGTTCTGCTGAGCAGAATTTGTTTTCTTTTTTTTTTTTTTAAATAAATTTATTTATTTATTTTTGGCTGCGTTGGGTCTTTGTTGCTGCACGTGGGCTTTCTCTAGTTGCAGCGAGAGGGGGCTACTCTTCGTTGCGGTGCGCAGGCTTCTTGTTGCTGTAGCTTCTCTTGTTGCAGAGCATGGGCTCTAGGTGAGCAGGCTCAGTAGTTGTAGTGCATGGGCTCAGTAGTTGTGGCTCGCGGGCTCTAGAGCACAGGCTCAGTAGTTTTGGCGCATGGGCTTAGTTGCTCCACGGCATGTGGGATCTTCCCAGACCAGGGATTGAACCCATGTCCCCTACATTGGCAGCGGATTCTTAACCACTGTGCCACCAGGGAAGCCTAGAATTTGTTTTCTTGATGTCTCAGGCTAACCATTGTGAGCATTATGACTTACGCTAAGAATAAACAAACCCAAACTACCTCTCTGTTAGTTTTCTTGTTTAAAAATGGGAATAAGCACATTATTACCCAATTCAGAGAGTTGCTTCGAGGTTCGAATGAGATAATCTTTATGGGGCTTCCTCAGGGCCTGCCACAGTTCTGAGTCCTGAGTGAATGACGGCTGCCAGTGTCACCGTCACCATCCTCCAGCCCCCGAGACTGAGTTAGATAACTCCACCTACCTTCTTGTTCTTTCCCTCTGAGCCTTGGCTCACATGGAGCATGTCTGTTTGTTCACACTGTGGTTTAACGTTCAACACATGGAAGACCCTTGATAAATACTGACAAAACGAATCAATGAATACATGATTATTTTAGATATTTTTTAGATTAAAAGATATTCTCAAAAAATGTCATTTTCCATTTGTTGCAGGCTGAAAGATTTCTTTGGGGATGTGGTGTACTTTCTGTGCTTTGCAAGTGTACCCCAGTATAACATTTTCTCTTCTGATTTGGGTTGCAGCTATGCTCAACCAACTTTGGAATTTAAATTTCTATGTGCTGCAGAGTGGAGCTGTACAGAATATTTATAAAAGTCCTCATGTAACTCTAATCATAAACTTGAATCACTTTGCAAGGATGCACAACAAAAATGAACTAAAAATGGCATATGTTTACTCATCAGAATCATGTTCCTTTCAGTCTTCTAGGGCCTGGATCATGTATGCAATTTATGAAATCATTCATCCAGCAGCAAATAGAGAACGTCTTTGAGGAGATGTCAAATCAGATTGAATTGTGGTCATGAAAGATGTTGAGTATATTGAGTCAGAGGAATTTGAACTCCATTGAGATGAAACATTATGCTTTGTATTGAAATGAAAAGGCAAATGTTTATCTGCCATTCGTATTTTGTTTTTAAGTCCCATTTTACCATAGCAAAGAGCAAGAGGATGTGATCAATAATGGAAAAAAAAAGAATGGATTCTGGTGTTGCTGTTTATACTTCAGTTATAAAAGGAGATTGTTGTTTACCCTTTATTGGGTCACATTAATAGGCCGTTGATAAATAATACTATATGTGATTTTCATTCATAATCTCGAGCTTTGAAACTCTCTACATTTATACAAGAGCAAGTCAGTGCTTTACAACATAATCTTTCTTGATCACTAGGATCTCTGATGCCCTCACTGTCCAAGATCTAAAGGACTATTTCAGTCTTCATCTTGTTGAATCTCTCATCAGCGTTCTACCCGATGGCCACTCCCTCCTTGAAACTGTCTCTTCCTTTGGCTTTGGCACATGATTTTCCTTGACACTTTCTGTGTCCTCCTTCTCTGCTCTGCCCAGCTGCTCATCCTCAAGGCTCAGTCAGCCTCAGTCTTCCTCTTTTCCCCTCCCTGCCCTCCCTTTCCCTCTCATCTCTTCTCACTTTACACTTTTTTCTAAATAATCTCATCTGTGACCCTATCTATCGTCAGTTACCTGCACTATGCTGTTGATTCCAAAATCAAAATCTTCAGCCCATACCTTTCTTCTGCACACCAGACCTGCCTATCCAAACATTTACCCTTTGCTTCTAGGGCATGTCCGTGGCTCAGTGTAAAACCCTTTTCCATGTCACCACTGCCCACCCAGGTCTAGGTGAGAGACCTAGGATGTATCCTGACTTACATTCCCACCAATAGTGTAGGAGGGTTCCCTTTTCTCCACACCCTCTCTAGCATTTGTTATTTGTAGACTTTTTAATAATGGCCATTCTGACCCGTGTGAGGTGGTACCTCATTGTAGTTTAGATTTGCATTTCTCTGATAATTAGTGATGTTGAGCATCTTTTCATGTACTTATTGGGCATTTGTAAAAACATTATTATATTATTACAAGATATATTATTATTTATATCATGATATTAACAATTGGTATCATTTCTGCAACCAGGTGAGGCTTCCTCATTATCTTTTTAAAATCACACTTCATAGTATTTAACAGTTATACCTTATTTGTGTGTTTATTTGATTAATATTTGCGTAGACTATAGGTTCCATGACAGCAGTGATCACAACTGTTTTGTTCATCATTTTCCTCCCTGGGCCTGTCATGGGGCCTATATAAATTAGTCTTCATAAATGCAGGTTACATGGTTGAATGAAAGCCAAAGATACTAAAATATTTGCAAATTGTTCTTCTAGATGTCAGATGTTGTCAGTCTTTAGTTTCAACATATTATCAGCAGTTTCTTTAGAAGCAGTTTCTTTCATCTTGCAGGATGAGCCCAGTGGCTGACCTACATACTGCCCACTGTCTCCGAGACATAGACTAAATGACCATATATTCATCCATATTCAATACTTTTTCTTAATGAATATAATGCAATTAAATATCAGCATGTTTATTTTTCCAGTATTTTGGGCCATGACCCAGTTTACCTTATTATTTATATAGACACACATGCACACATACACAACTGAAGTAAAACTTAAGAAACCAATATTTTCCATTGCTGCATGCAGTATATTCTATAAATTTCTATTCTGTTCTTGTTTGTTCTCTTCTATTTTATGCTATTCTATCTTATTTATTGATTAACATGGGTTAGAACTAACAACTGATTTCACAGTTAGAAAGAGTCTTTTTTTTTTTAGAAAATATTTTACTTTTGAAGCTGTGGCTTTTCATAGATATAAATGTTAAAATCAGGTAATAATTGATTAAGATTAGATATACATTTTATTTCTAAGTCAATAAAATTATTTTGATTAAAGAAAGGAAAATGTTTTGGGGGGTCTAGGACACAATCTCATTGAAAGTATATTAACTCTGTGTAGGAGAGTTAATATATCAAAATTGTTTTCCAGCTAGCACTTTGAAATATTAGTTTTGAGAACTATTAGCTGTTTTGGAATTCCCTTTTTTTGTACCTAAAACTATGTAGTACAATATGGACATTAAATTTGGTTTTGAATCCATCCATCAGAAGGACCAGAAATGTTTTGACAGTGTTTTGATGAAGATTTGGGTGGAGAAAGACAAACACGAGAGAAGGAAAATTTAAAGGAAATAGAAACTCTTGTCTGTTTAGTTCATGATGTTGGATTTGTACAGACAATTTTTAAGAAGTAAAGCTTAAAACACCTGGTTGGTGGGATGCCACAGCCAATCAGAGAAGTGAGGATGATTAGCGTTAATGCACTTTCCTATCTACTTTTTATTTTTTATTTATTTTATTTTTATTTTTTTTATTTTTGCGGTACGCGGGCCTCTCACTGTCGTGGCCTCTTCCGTTGAGGAGCACAGGCTCCAGACGCGCAGGCTCAGCGGCCATGGCTCACGGGCCCAGCCGCTCCACGGCATGTGGGATCTTCCCACACCGGGACACGAACCCGTGGCCCCTGCATCGGCAGGCGGACTCTCAACCACTGCGCCACCAGGGAAGCCCCCTATCTACTTTTTAGAATAAGATATACAATTTGTCATTAAGACAGTTTAACTTTAATAAGACAAACATTCTTTTAAAAAGGTTTTAAAAGAAAGATACATTTTCCATTCATCTTTAATTTAGCCTTAATCACTTCACTGTGACCATTAGCTACTGGGCTCACGAAGTCCCATTTTAGCCATAGATTTGCACTCACATCACGTACGTAGGCTCTTTCTGAGTTGATTGTACATAGACCTCTCATTTGTCTTTTCGTTGCTCAGAGTAAAACTGGAGGAAAATGGCTTTATGATTCTTTCTCCCAGTCAGAAGGATATTCTACTCGTCTTTTTGTTTTCTTTTTTCTTCATAGAAAAGTCTCGAGAATTTTTCTGTAGGAACTGGTGCAACTAGGTTAATATACATACTTTTTTTTCTAACAGCTTTTTTTTTTTTTTTTTTTTTTTTTCTTTTTGCGGTATGTGGGCCTCTCACTGCTGTGGCCTCTCCTGTTGCGGAGCACAGGCTCCGGACGCGCAGGCCCAGCGGCCATGGCTCACGGGCCCAGCCGCTCCGCGGCATATGGGATCCTCCCAGACCGGGGCACGAACCCGTATCCCCTGCATCGGCAGGCGGACTCTCAACCACTGCGCCACCAGGGAGGCCCTCTAACAGCTTTTTTATAATCAATAATTGAAAATATGGTCTAGGGTGCTTGTAATTATGTCTTCAAATCTGTTCCTAAAGAGTCAAAACCCCCATACAAAACATTTTCAACAAAATTTAAGCAATTGCTTTTTGGGTAGTTTAAGCTAGTTTAATTAGATTAATTTGGTTAAAAAAAAAAGGGTAATAATGCTGAATTAGAGGGACAGATCTTTTGCTCTTAATTTCCGCTCCCTTTCAGGTCAGCTATGTGCTTCTAGTTTATGCTTTTAGCTGCAACACATCTTTAGTAATTTATGAGAGATTCCCTAACATGGGCTAAAAATAGAAGTGAAAATAGATGTACATAAAGTGAAATTCTACAGTTCTAACTTTCTGTGGTAGGAAGTGAGGAATTTGTTCTTGATGCAAATTGAAGGAAAGATAGAACTTGTATTAGTATCCTTCCTTTCTCTCCCTTTCTCCTCTTCCATTTACAGATACATCCTCCATCCTCGGAAACCCAGCTCAGACAAAACCTCCGTTTGAAACCACCTTCGTATCTCTAGGAAGTGAGTCTCTCCTTACCTAGTGTTCCCAGTATACAATATTTGTTCATTATTCATCTGTTTTACAGTAGTTCATCTAGTCATATGTCTGCCTCTCCGCCTGGACTGTATGCTTCTTTAGGACAGGTACCATCACTTATTCATCTTAGGTACCCTTTTGTATGACACTGTCCTTAAGACCGTCTCTGCCCAGTAAGATTTGATGGTTCAACAGCAAATTTCCATGTCACAAGTTCTTAAGCATAGTCATGCCCTACATCATTTAGCTAAATGAAGTAGAGAAGAAGGAAGAGAAGAAAGAACAAATAGGTATCTAACAAACCCAGTGTCAGAGGAACTGACTAAATACTATTTAAGGACAGATCTAAAAGTCCACCCTCCCCTGGAAGGATATATAATGGCAATATAAAGTATTAAAATATTTCTAATATCTGAGAAACATCAATTTTATAAATCAATCTTTTAATGTATTGCAGATAACTATCGTTAATCCACTCTACATGCTCATCCGTTGTTCCACTTAGGTTTTCCATTTTCATGAAAAACCACCTCATGATGCTAGTTTAGCCCCTCTCTTCCTCCTTCCCCAATTAACCAAATGGAGATTTCAAGGTGTAACCCATGCAAAATTTATCTGTGACTAAAAGGACACATCTGTTATTTAAAAACTAAATAAATAAAAAATAAACTGATCTATTTAATTCTCATGCCAGCTGAATTTCTAGCATCTCTAAGAACAGGTTGGCAAGAATAAAAAATGGGCCTTCTCTGTCCAAAAAAACACATTTAATGTAAATCTTTAAACCCTGGCCTTGGGAATAAGCACATCATCTGATTTTTAGTTTTAAGCTTTTTTTGCTACAATGGGAGGGGCTGGTATATCTTGATGTGATCTGACACTCTGAGGTGAACCCACTTTATAAAGGGGTTTTACTGGCCATTCTTATATAAACAATGAGGTTCTGACTGACAGAGCAGGCAGGAAAGAAAATAGTGTAGGAGCAGCTCCCTTTCTACACTGAACTATGAAGGTGGTTCTTTAATTTCAGCCACGGATGTTGCTTACAGAGCCTGTCACTGTGTTGTATGGTTTTATGTCTTATACTTGGTTATTGACTAGGTTGGTAAATTTAAGGAATCCTGCAGAAACAGCCTGTCTCAGGAGACGTCTCACTGGTTAAGAAGATGCTGAGTAGCTGATGCTGAACAGTGACTAAAATTTTGGGTGCGATTCTTGCTCACAATGCCTTGTCAGTGATGTTGTGGGAACAGCCGTCAAATCAGAGCATCAACCCTTTCTATGCCAGAAGTCACCCATCTGTCACCTGCTCAGAAGAGTACAAAAATTATTGTCACATCTACAAACTAAAACGCATGAAGCATCATGTACCATGTCAACTATTTTCACCTCCTCCAAAATTCTCATTCTTTACATGTTCTCCCCTGCCAGCATTCAGGAGTAATCAGTAACAATCATGGTGATTAAGGGGAAACTATGAAGATGGAAACTAAACAGTTTCACATTTATAATGTAAGGCTTGAGCATATCCTTATGGCTACTGTGATGACAGGGGTCTGGGAGGGATGATTAATATGCAGACCACACCAGCCCACTATCAGTAGATCTTACAGGAAATAGACTAGAATCTGTGGGAGTAGCAAGATTCATCACTATGTGTGGGCTGAAAGGGGACAGGTGAAACTATTTGTTTGCTTCCTACACCCAGAGGAGAAAGCTCTAGCCGTTATGTTCCTAAAAGCACTCTGAAGCACTTCTGCCCTTCTCAGGTGCGGGGATGAGAACTTATGTTAAAGCAGGGATTTTTAAAGGGACAGTATTAGCAAAGCCCAGAACATGTTTGAAATGCAAATTTGCAAATCGCCTGAAACCAAAACTCTGGAGATGAGGCACAGCAATCTGTGTTTTGCCAAGCCTTCTAGTTGATTCTGATACATGTTCAAGTTTGAGAATAACTGTAGTAAAGTATCTAATGAATAATACACTCTTAATGTCACTTTTGGAAGTCATGGTAATAAACTTTAGGCTAGCTCTTATTTAGAGTTGATGTCCATCATTTAGGGCATATATTTGAAGATATTTATAATGGGAAAATGTCATTATTTAAAACCACAGCACTACCTAAGAATTGTCAATTATTTTTAAGGAAAGACTGTAATCTCAAGCTCTCTACTGGGTTTGCATTATTCAAAACTGGGCCCGGAATTGAGTTTATGAGTGTGGAGAGAATTGAATTGCTCTAAATAATAAAGGGAGATTA
The DNA here is from genome assembly GCF_964165515.1 of Mesoplodon bidens. NCBI lineage: Eukaryota > Metazoa > Chordata > Mammalia > Artiodactyla > Ziphiidae > Mesoplodon > Mesoplodon bidens. The sequence continues at coordinate 33,356,573 of NC_138167.1, forward strand.
TGTAGAATTCTCTTGGACAAGGTGGGAAGTAGAAGGAGAGAGAAGAGCAAGCAAAGAGTAGGGAATCTAGATAGAATGGCCCTATGAGAAGTCTTGAAGGGAAAGAAGTAGAAAGATCTTTTAGGAAAAGGTTAGATTGTTGACCAGGCAGTGCAGTGTTTTAACCCCTTCCCATGACCCACCACCTTTCTCTAAATGTTCTCCTAAGTGCAAGAGCTGTGAATAATTGCCCAGCAGGAAGAACGGTGGGCTCTTGGGGGGTTCCGTGTTTGGGTCTGTGCTAAGGTTGAGGAAAAGAGTAGCTGCAGGTTATATCAAGCAATGAATGAGAATTCTGCAGAAGTGGAAAATCAGAGCCAGAGCACAGAAGCCTGCAAAGCTTGCTAAAATATGGAGGAGTACATTGGATCACTTATAGAATAGTCAGAGATAATCTGATGGATTAATTGGATGAATGTTTGAGCCAAACGTTTTTATTTTTATTTTTTTGGCTGCGTTGGGTCCTCGTTGCTGTGCGCCAGCTTTCTCTAGTTGTGGCAAGCGGGGGCTACTCTTCGTTGCGGTGCATGGGCTTCTCATTGCAGTGGCTTCTCTTGTTGCAGAGCACGGGCTCAAGGCGCAGGGGCTCAGTAGTTGTGGTGCATGGGCTCAGCAGTTGTGGCTCACAGGCTCTAGAGCACAGGCTCAGTAGTTGTGGCGCACGGGCTAGTGGCTCTGTGGCATGTGGGATCTTCCTGGACCAGGGCTCGAACCCGTGTCCCCTGCATTGGCAGGTGAATCCTTATCCACTGTGCCACCAGGGAAGTCCCGAGCCAAACGTTTTTGAATTTTACAGGGTGTGGTGGTCAAAGGTGACATTTGGGCTCCATTTTTATTGTAACAGTTAGATGAATGTTTTTGTAGTGAGTCTTGTTATCCCATGAAAGAGAATGGCAATTCCATGTTAAAAACATCTTGCATATTTTGACTTTTAAACTGTTGATGGGGAAAGAGTACAAAATGGCTCAGTGGTGGATTTTGGAGTGACATCTTGGGCCCTGCAGTGCTGGAGAAAGCAGTTGACCTTTCCCTTTCTGACCCTCTGTGTTACTGTCCTTTTGCCCCCTCTCCCTTCAGCTCCTCAGGCCACACAGAAGACTTTCTCACACAGCTCAGAGTTCTCCAACTGCACACTAACTCTCGGAACCGTGCTCCTCCTTTTTCCTTCATTGCTTACAATGAATAGACTGGCCTCTCTTCAACAAAGTGGCCCATCAAAAATGTAGTCTTGTGACTCGAAAGAATCAGTACTCCACTTAATCAATGTGAATTTCCAGCCTGTATTGCACATTTACTTAAAGGGACATGGCCATTTACATGGGAAATATAGACTTTTTGTAGTAGCCTTGGGGTCAAGCTCTCTGTCATGCTTCACGTTTATAAAGGAGGAAACCAAGTTGCCCACAGTTCATGCAATCATCTCACGTGAGGACCTTAGAGATTGTATTGCCTAACCTCTTCATCTAACAGATCAAAAGCCTGAAGGGTTGGGGTAAATGAGTTGCCTCAGCTAAAGAGTGAGTGCCTTTCACAGCACAAAAGCCTCTCAGGGTCCTTTCTGTCAACAACGTAGAGAAAGACATCAGATGGCCCTGCCACTGGCAGTCGGCTTGGAAGAATCTATAGTACTGTATAACATTAACCCCTGCAAAGCCTGGGAGTTGGAATTATTGATCATCTCAGGGTATCAGGGAAATATTAGTGATTAGTTTTTTTTAACAATATCAGTTTTTTCTTCCAGATTACCTGGGTCAAAGTGAATCTTTTAAAAATACTGAACCTATGAGGATATTAGATAGGATCCAACTTCCTGCTTCAAATGGACACAAAGGGAACTTAAAGACTAATATATATATATAAATATATATGTGTTATATATATATTATATATATATAAAATTAAATTCTCCTACTGATTTAGTAGAGTTTTAGTTACGTTGCATTTTTAGGGACCACTGAAGATCTTTTTTAATTCAAGAAACAAAACATACGAACCAAAAAACCTTGTAAATGTTCTATGGTCCAAAGATTAAGAAGATGATTATGTGATATCTATCAAATGAAATTTCACAAATGGAATAATCTGTAAATTCATTTACTGTAATGCTGCTTCCCTTTTAAAAATTTAATCAGGGACATGCTTACTGCCTTTCTTTCCTTTTGCATTTATTATGAACCGAAGCAGTTTCACAGAAAAGAGGAGTATAGATAACATTAAATTCCAAATATTTGTAATACTGTCCTTTTGATAAAGATGTCTTTAATGCTTATAATACTTAAATAGAGCAAATCAATTTATGAATATCAGTTAAGTTGTTAAATACATTCTGGTTCCTCATGTCATTCAAAGATCCTCCCATCAGAAAATTCTTCCTTGGCAGTGTCTCTCCCCTTCTCCCTCAGCCTGGTACTTGTTCCTGGAATCCCCAGTCCTCCCCAACTTGGGGCCTTTGCACCTGCTGGACCTCCTGCTGTGAAGGCCCTAACCACCTGTTCTCTGCCCCATTCCCTCTCTAGGATAACCCCTATTTGATCTTCACATGAGGCATTACTCAGAGAAATCCAGGATTAGTTCGTTTTAGATGTGCCAACAAGAATGATGGAAAGGGCTTCCCCTGGTGGCGCAGTGGTTGAGAGTCCGCCTGCCAATGCAGGGGACGCGGGTTCATGCCCCGGTCGGGGAAGATCCCACATGCCGCAGAGCGGCTGGGCCCGTGAGCCATGGCCGCTGAGCCTGCGCGTCCGGAGCCTGTGCTCCGCAGCGGGAGAGGCCACAACAGTGAGAGGCCCGTGTACTGCAAAAAAAAAAAGATGGAAAGATTCTTCGTAAGAGTAGAAGACAAAATTATCAACAAAAGAAACCTCGAATTTACATGTTTCCAATCCACATGCTCATAAGGCACCACCAAAAATGAAGTTTCAGTGTCACTACACAAACTGACTGCGTTTCTTACTACCCTTCTTACTAACTACAGGTATTTGCATGGAATGAAGGATGTCAGGCATGATTAGTAACAATTGCTCTGAAATATATCCCCTTCCCACAGACTATTTAACATATACCTCCTTGTTCAGTTCAATTGTTAAGTCAAAGTTGGGGTCATTTGTATACAGGGGTGAGGAAGCGCAGGTCAAAGGAAGTAGGAACATCTAGAGTGGTAGTGCTATGCCTGATGCTTATCTACACACTAATGTAAATTTGTGCATGAAGAAAGCTTCACATTACTTAGGATTAGGAAAGACTTTGGACAGCTGAGAAATAACAGAAAAACTGAAAGAAAAAAGAAAGGCTGGGAAAAGAAAGACAAACTATTTACTTTGGAATTCCTCCCCGAGGCCCTGGTGGCAGCCACTACTGGCTAGGAGGCCTTGCATAAATTCCTCTACCTCTCCTGGGACTCAGTTTCCTCATGAGAAAATGATGATCATAATAGCACCTTCCTATGGTCATTGTGAGGATTAAGTGAGTTAATGCATGCAGTTCACTTAGAACTGTGCTCAACACCCAATAAATGCTCCATGAAAGTTATTTGATAATAATACTATTAGCCCTTTTTAGGTTAATAACTGTCTTATCAGTTCTTCTATGGTAGTGCGTACCACAGAGCCTAGCACAGGACATGGCATGTCGCTGATGTTCAATAAATGTTTATTGTGTAAGTGACGGGATGATTTCTGTCTTTTTTTTTTTTCTGATTCAAAAGTTGTGGGCTTATAAATATATTTTTATACATATACATGTATCTATTCTTTTTCAAATTCTTTTCCCATTTAGGTTGTTACATAATATTGAGCAGAGTTCCCTGTGCTATACAGTAGGTCCTTGTTGGTTATCCATTTTAAATAGAGCAGTGTGTACATGTTAATCCCAAACTCCCTAACTGTCCCTCTTTGAATGTAAAAGATGAAGAGATTTGATAACTCTAGTGATCCTTACAGATAGAGATTATAAATAATCCTCCACTGAAGAAGGCCAGATATTTCAGGAAGATCAATAATTCAGGATGATCATGGTTACGTTACTGACTGCCTTTTAATTGTATGGTGTTTTATTTATCAGTCTATTTATGATTCCGTTTAAAACACGTCAGGGGTGTAATGAAATGAAAATTGAAAGGTAGCAGGAAACGGGAATGTAGAAATGAGCAAGGATTTTCAGACATGGTACCTTGATGACGCCCTAGCAGCACCTCGTGGTAAAACGCGATGGGTGGAAGGAATGTTTAGCTTTGAAGTAGAGAGAGCTCTAGAGGACCAGCTTCTTTGTGGAGGGGGGGATTAGATTTATGTTGTGTAGCTCAGGACCAAAGTCTAAAAATTACTGGGGAGAAGATTTAGATTCATTGTAGAGAAGACATTTCAGAAATGGCAATAGTGACCTTGTAAAAGGAGTGAGTCGTTGGAACTGTTAATAGAGACCAAATAACCACATGTCAAGAATGTTATTGATAGGATTCCTATGTGGCCTGGGAGACTGAGACTGAATAACCTCCATGGGGTTCCAACACTAAGATTTTAAAGGTGGCCAAATGAATCAGTTGATTTGGGTTCTGGTACACTTAGGCCGTGTGACCTTGGGCAAGTCACTTACCCTCTCTGAGCTTTCTCACCCACTTAGTTGGTATAAAAATATCTACCTGTTCTGAATGCATTTTTTTTTAATTACATGAATTGATGTATGGTCTTGTAACATGTTGTTAAGGCATACTTGCTTTTTCTGCTTATTTGTCATTTCCTGCACATTCATTAAGTGTTCTAGTCACTGGAGACTATGTTCAGCAGTGTGATTTATTTTAAATCAAATGCATTATTATTTTCCCTAGGAACTTTTTTTGTGGAAACTGTACTTATTCAAATAAGAAAGGAGACTTTGATATCAGAAAATGGAAATCTTTACTCAATAAAAAATGAATTTATATCTTATTTCTTTTTACAGAGGACTTAAAATAGGTAATTTTTCTGATAAAAACACACCCTCTTATTATTTTAAGGCATCGTTCTTCTGTTGAATTTTAGATTGTTGGAATTCAGTGGGTGAAGTTTATGAGCCTTTATTCATGCTGATAAGGAGATTCTCATCACAACTTTCTATAATTTGCTTTTCAACTTTGTAGAAACTGAATCAATAGTCTGTGATGGCCCTGCTGATTTTCCCGCTCTTCAAGGACTATTCAGTTAGCTTGGTTTAATTTTGCTAGAAAATGCTCAAGCAGTTAATTTTTATAGAAATTAATGACATTTTTATTCTGGAACCATGTGCTTTCATTTTAATACACAGGGAATGGTTGACTTCTTTCACTGATGCACTGATACCTTTAGGAGAAGAATAGCTACTATGCTGATTGATATACTTTTGTCATGCTTTTGGGGGTAGGTGGCCACGACCAGATCGGAAGGGGTGGTCAGGTTTGTAGAGAAGGAAAAGGACTGGAGAACTAACACTGAGCACCGACTGTTTGCCAGATTGTTCATTTAATTTTCACATTGCTCGAGGTGTGTAGCATATGGGCTCCATTATCTTGGTGATGAAATTGAAGTTCTGAGAAGTTGTTCACATTACCAACATTCTAAATTTAATAAGCCATAGAGGTGGAATTTGGATCCAGTTTCTTCTGACTCTAATGTCCATTGCCTCTCTTTCTGCCCTGGGCCTGTTTTAACCAGAATGAGCCCCAGAGATGGTCAGTTCTTGCCCCCCAACACACACACATACACACCAGTTGTCATCAGAAGTTATCTTCACCTTGACTGTGTTACCTTTGAAGAATGAAGAGAAGAACCAAAAAGGTCTACACAGGCTTATTTGTTTCTACTAAGGAGATTTTGGTGTTTCCCGTTATACCTTTTAGAAACTAACTATACCAAACAAACTGTATTTTATTTTTTGAAAGAAGTCAGGAAAATGAAAGAAATATTCTCTTTTGTAACCATCTGGCATCTTAAGATAGTGAAAGCACATAGCAGTTATGTGCATATTTTGTTTTATAGAAAAACTTCTAAAAATAATATTGTAGGATATAAGTGGGTATTTTTAAAATTTTTGAATGAAGGATAATTATGGTTTAAATGAGAGACAGTGGAGTACGTTTGTAAACTGTCAGTTATTTTCCTTTATATCTGTAAAAGTAGAATGGGAAATACATTTTTTTCCCAATCAGAAGATTTAATCTTTTTTTTTTTTTTTTTTTTTTTTGCGTTACACGGGCCTCTCACTGTTGTGGCCTCTCCCGTTGCGGAGCACAGGCTCCGGACGCGCAGGCTCAGCGGCCATGGCTCACGGGCCCAGCCGCTCCGCGGCACGTGGGATCCTCCCAGACCGGGGCACGAACCCGCGTCCCCTGCATCGGCAGGCGGACTCTCAACCACTGCGCCACCAGGGAAGCCCGGCATTTATCTATTTTTAAGTACTTGTCTCTCCTACTAGCCTGAGAACCATGTGTGGATAGGAACTTACTCAGTTTTAGATCCCTAGAGCCTAAGCTATGTAAAATCCTTAATAAATGTTTGCTGATTGACTGTATTGTAGTTGGATGACTTATTCATCCACCTTGCCTCCCACAAAGAAGTTGGTCTTGACTAAAGGAAATGCTCTCAGCTTTGGAGTCAGCCCGGAGTAGGTGAACTTCAAAGTCCCTACCTCTCTTGTGATTTAATCTACCAACCTGCCCCTGACACATGAACTCTACCTGCGTTTCTTGTTTCTTTTTCTTGAAGTTGAGATATAATTGACATACAGCAGTGTGTAAGGGTAGGATGTACAGCGTGTTGATTTGATACATTGGTGCACTGCAGAGTATGGTTACCACCTTGGCGTCAGCTAACACCTCTATCACATCCGTTTTTGTTTCAAACAACCTTTTCACTTCCTCCCTGATGTTGAAACTCAGCTTGCCCTTGAAGACACTGCTGCTTTAGCAGACTTCTCTAATGAAGGCCATGACTTCTCTCATTTCTCCCGGTTCCTGGGGGCTGATCATCAAACCTGCAGAATTCTTCATATACCCCTCGGACACTCCTAGACAGGTGCTCCCAATAGAAGTACGATGCTAGCCCTCAGATGTCATGTAAAATGTTCCTTTAGCCACATTAGAAAAGTGAAAAGTAGGTGAAATTAATTTTATCTACTCTAATATATCCAAAAATTATTTTAACGTGTACTTAATATAAAAGTTTCTAATGATGTCTGTTCCCTTTTAAAATTCATACTAAATCTTTGAAATCTGGTGTTCATTTCACACTTTCACAGCACATCTCAGTCCAGAGTAGCCACAGTTCTAGTGCTTAGTAGCCTCTTGTGTCTAACAGCTACTGTACCCCATGTCTGGTTTCAACTCTTGTTCCCCTGCAGTTTCTCAGCATTTCAGAGCCTTTCTCTTATACCACCTGATGTTCGTTATCTTTGCTGTGATCAATAAGCACTTTTTGGAATTATAATGGCATCAGCTGCCATGCAGTTTCCCCATATGCCTTTCCCTGTTATCATCTTTGAAGATTCTACAGTCTTACCATCTCTCAGTGTCTTAGGTTATCCACACCTCATTCATCACCATCATCACCCCCAAATCTCTTAATCTCCACAGCTCCTTTCTCTGAGTATGGTTCCTGGCATTCTGTTGTTCCCTGTCATCGCACTTTGCCTCCTTTTTGAACTATGGGGAAATCATTTTTACAGTTACTTCAGGTATGAGCCTGTGAATTACCAGAAATACAAAGGCCTCAAACCTATTTGTGTGCTGTTGCTAATAAGAGGAGCCTATAGAAGAAAATCATCCAGAGGAAAAAGCAGTCATTGGCTTCTCCTCCAAACTGAGCCTAATGGGAACTGTGTAAAGATGGGAAATGGCAGAAGCCACTACTGACTCCAGCCCTTTCATTTTACTGAGGAGAAAACTGATACTCAGAATAGTTTTGTGGCTTGTGCAAGATCACAGAGCTATTAAATGGCAAGTTTGACCCCAGACCCAGGTACCCTGACTCCGGGCCTGACTTTTTTAATTCATGCTGAATAAATATGGTAGTTGTGTAGTTATCAGGGGAGAACAGTATAATACCACTACTACCTCCTGGAGATTCCACAGGTTAAGAGCAGAGTTCCCAGCAAGACTGCCTTCACTTCAGATGCCAGCTGCAAGTTTGGGGGGTCTCCAGGCCGCTTGCACTTCTGGCCAACTGACTACAAATTCAGGGGTTGCTACAACTCCCTCAGGTTTGATACTTCACTAGAATGACCCACAGAACTGAGGAAAGCACTAATGTTTACAGTTATAGTTTTATTATAAAGGCTACCAATCAGAACCAGCCAAATGAAGAGACATATAGGGCAAGGTCTAGAAGTGTTTTGAACACAGAGCTTTCAAGAATTCTCTCCTTAGAATCAGGAGACATTGCCCTCCAGACACATTAGTTTGTTCATCTACCAGGAATCTCACCAGAGCCTTGGTGTCCAGAGTTTTTATTGGGGTTTCATTGCATAGACATGGTTTATTGAATCATTGGCCATATGACTGAACTCAATCCTTAGCCTCCCTTCCCTCCCCAGGGGTCAGGCTGATATCACAAGGCTCAAAGTCCCACCCGTCTAAATCTCATGGTTGGTTTTTCTAGCACTGCTGGTCCCCAGCCTGAAACTGTCTAGGGGCCCACCTTGAGTTGCTTGGTTAGCATAAATTCAAGTGTGGTCTGAGGATCTACCATGAATAAAAAAGATACTCCTGTCACTTGGGCAGTTCTAAGTTTGGAAGCTCCCTTCCAGGAACCCAGCACAAAAGCATTGTTTTATTATATAACATTCTTTATTATACAGCAGACAGAAATTCAAAACCTGTTTGGCTTAGGAATTTTACTAAAGACATAGCTGGCCCAGAGATAAGAAAGTAGCAACTAAAATTAGAGGCAAAAAAACCCAACCAAGCAAACAAAAAAATCCTGACTAGGAAGGGAATCTCCATAGCCAAAGCTCAAGTTCATCTTTTTGTTAGACGGTCAGCTGCTAAGGGTAGAAAAGAACCATGAATGAAAACATGGTTTACTCCTGTTTTTCATCCAGGCCCCTTCTGGAGGACATGGGATTGCAGATAGATTTAAATTACTCGGGATAAAGTTGATGTCACCTGCTCTTTGGCTTGAGGACTTTGGCAATTCCCCTTTCATTACCTCATAGGTGAAGGAAGATCTTTGCTAATGAAGTTCTTTCTGGTGTCTGCTGGGCAGAGGGTAAATCTAATAACAGATATTTGTTCAGTTGCTTATTACTGTGTTTCCTCCATCAACTTCCACAATCCCTGTAGGATTTTTTCAAGTTTAAACGAGCATTTACATGTGTTCAATATCCAGTTAAAACAAAAGGCTAAATAAGTAGACAGCTTGTGTTGAAAAGAAAAACATTGGACTGAGTTAAGAAACATTCTTTGGTTTAGGGAACTTGATAATTTCACAGGTTTTTGTCACTTGCTGTTTTTACTGTTAAAAATTTATTGAAGCATGTTTTTAAAATTCATTAAAGTGTTTATTGGGCAAACATGTTTTTTTAGTATCTGGCATATGGAGGGCTGTGTGCAAGACACTGGTCCACAAACATGACCAAGACTTCATCTCCCCTTTTAGGTGTGCTTCTGGATCATTATATACAGTGTAGCAAGTTCAGTTAATATGGTTCTTTCTTGTGTACTGTGCAAGCACAGAGGAGAACTTAAAGAACCCTTAGGGAGCTGAGATATAAGGGTCAGAGAAAGTTTCTTGGAGGAGGTAGTGTCTGAACTAAGTATTCAAGGATGAAAAGGTGTTTTGCCTGGGAAAGAGTGTAGCCAAAGCCTATTCCAGGCAGACGTAAAGCATGAGCAAAGGCTTAGGGGTAAGATGGTGCACGCGTGTTTGAGAAACAAAAGCCATTCTGTGGACTATAAAGTGAGTTGTAAGAAGTGACCTGAAAGATAAGAAGTGATCACAAAGGAGACTTTGGAGATCTTTTAAAAGACGAGCTCAAGGACAAGAAAGTACCATTCAAAACAAGGTGCTCTCATCTGAGAATACAATCTGCAAGAGAACATTTTTAGTACACTCTGGGAGAATGAGTAATGCTGCTGGGGGAGGTTAGTGGGGTTAAGACTGGGAAAAAATACCTCTATTAACGGTAACTTATGCAAGGGAGAACAACCTGCTGTAGGAAAAAAAGCCCACTGAATATCATGTGAATCTGATAAAATTTAGATCTGGGCTATGGTTTAATGCTATGCAGAATAAAAGTTGCTTAGTGACTTGTTTAGATCCCTGACACTACAGTATTCAAATATTTCCAAATATAAGCAGGGAAGCAGATTTCACTTTGATGGAAAACATTGCTGCACTATGTTTGTAGGTGGTACATTTATATATCCATTCACTAAAATGTAAGCTCCATGTAAGTTCTATGAGGGCAGAGATGTCATTTTCTTCATTACATGTCCTTATGATGCCTCAGAGCCTATAACAGCAGCCAGCAAACAGTAGGCCAATTAATTTTTCAATTAATTTTTGTTGAAAGAACTGAATATGCAGAAACTAAGATGTATACCCTGGTTAAAATGTGTAGAGGAAGAAGTTAAATAATAGCTATTATGCATTTAGTAGGATAACTGAATTTCAAAATCAACAAAATGCTAAGCTGATTTTATCCTCAGACTAGAGTTATGTGTGGGGAAAATGTCAGCAGTCATTCCATATAATATAAGACAGAATTTATTTTTAGTTTAATTACACACAAGTGATCTCATTTTATATTGTAGATTTCTCTGGAGAAGTAACATGATGATACCAAACTCCTGTGCAGCTCCTCTGGGAAGAGGTACACTCCTAGTCATATCTTTGTATTGGTATAAGGCTTGGGAAAGTGGTGCCAGCCTCCATTTATGTTGACTGTACTTAAGAAAAAGGTTAGGTCAGATCAGCAAAAGGTAATTTGCTTTGGAAACTTATGCTCAGCTAACAAGCCCAGTATCTGGGAGAAAAATCAGGCTGAAGGCTAAAAGATGTCACACATAGGAAAGATTCTTAATAAAAATAGCAGTTGCCACCTATAAGAATAATATCATCCCTTGATAAGTTTACTGTCATTAAAGCACATTGATAATCTGTGAGTCTTTTTTCCCCCTCTGATTTTAGTCCCTTGAGCCTAATGGCTTGGATATTGTTTCTTAGTATATACAATCTTTATCCTTCTCCTCACTTGACTGAGAGACTCAGTTCAGTGTTGGTGTCCAAATCAGTGACCTGTTTGCTTCAGTCTTAGAGCTGGCACATAGGAGTCCTCAAAAAATACTTGTTTGAGTGAATCCCATTTTGTTTTATTTTATTTTACTGTTTTTTAAAATTGAAGTATATTTGATTTACAATGTGTTAGTTTCAGATGTACAGCAAAGTGATTCAGTTATACATATATGTATATACTTTTTAGATTCTTTTCCCTTATAGGTTATTATAAAATATCGAATATAGTTCCTTCCCTGTGCTATACAGTAGGTCCTTGTTGGTTATCTATTTTATACATAGTTGTGTGTATATGTTAATCCCAAACTCCTAATTTATCCCTCCCCACTTTCCCCTTCGGTAAACAAGTTTGTTTTCTGTGTCTGAGGGTCTATTTCTGTTTCGTATATAATTTCATTTGCATCATTTTTTTTAGATTCCACGTATAAGCATTATCATATGATATTTGTCTCTCTCTGTCTGGCTTACTTGAATGAATCCCTTTTTAGAAGTTAAAATATTTGAGCCGTTGGTGGATGATCCTGAGGATTCCTTCACAGGACAGGAATTTGTTCTTAGAGTATCAGAGTTTCCAATTTGTCACCTTTCTCAAATGACTAATGAATTAACAACAATTAAGTACTAACAGATGGTTAGACTAATGGGTGGATGTCTGCTGGTTTGTGCTTTTGTTGCTGCAGATGGATGGAATCTTCATGATGCTCTCTTTGCAGTGGTAGATCAGAGCCGAGATGCATGGTGCTTCTGGACCTTGGGTTCCACTGCCTTTACCAAATTTGCTGGTAACCAGGATCCTTTATGTTATCACTTAGTCTTGCTGGATTGTGGTTGAAAAGAATAGATCTTTGATGCTCTCAGCCTGTAAGATATGAAAAGTAATATTTAATGACTTTTCCCTACCTATAAAAATTCATGTATTTTAAACACCATTCAAAGGAATTTCACTTTCCTTTTGTTACAATCTTTGTATTCAATGAGTATGGTAATGTCTAGCCATCAAATCATACAAGTTCATTGTTCTATTTAGTTGTAAGAAGCCTTCAGAATTTGGCATATAACCTGTGGTTGATATTGGGGGCCATGAAGCGATATTACAAAATACTAAAAAGAGAGGTCTAAAAATTCCATGGTATTTAGCAGAGTTAAGGAAGAAATTATTGGATGCAGTTTCAAAAAATTATGGAACCTTTCCTTACTGGTATTTTATCACTATGCTCAGATTTCTAATTTCTGGGGTTGAATTCTCTCCCGTCATCCCACTTGTGCCCCTTTATTTTAAAAAAGGATGTACATACGGTTACTCTTAACTGTTTTCTAAACCTGACATAGTCTTCCCAAATGCAAAAAATGGCAATCATGCCAATTACTTTTACTTAGAGATTTAAATAGTGCTTGCAGATTTTAGCATCTCTCCTACAATATTGAAATAGACAGCTTCTCCCTATCTCTTCCCTGAATTCCATTGTCAGTCTTTCTCAACAAGCATGCCCTGGTTTCCCTTTCTTCATTCTTGTATTCATTGCTTTATCACCTGCCAGGGTGATCTCCTTCCTTATCCTTCTGAAAAGTCCAAGGATGTCAGGGGCCTCCTAATCCTGCAGTGTTCATTCTTTTCCCTTGATGCAGTCACTGGCACTGATGGTCACCTCTTTGCAGTATTTCAACCTTCCCTCTGCCTCAGGTGATCTCTGTGACATGACATGGCTATCATTTAGCTCTTGCACTGCTGCTTCTCTTTCTTCCTCCAGTCCTTAATTTTAGAAAATTGTAAGGTTCATTTCTTGGCCTCTTGCTTTTTTCCTTTACTCCATTTCCTATGAAGAGGCGTAAATTCTGTTCCCTCGGCTTTCAGTGTCCATTTGAAGGCCATCCATTTAGAAAACAACAGTGCAGAACACAACGTAGAGGGGGCTGAGGGAAGAGTGCATTGTGTCTTAGGAAATATTTCACCCCGTGTGCATTGGTGGTTGTGGTTTTTCCAGAACTTCTGAAATCCATCATTTGATAGAGTCAGGAGAAGATCCCACCTAGGTCCATTAGAAGATCCCACCTAGGTCCATTAGAACTACTCTAAGTTAGGCTAGATTCTGGGAGCCAGGGGAGATCTGGCACACCGGTCTTCCCTTTGCTTTACATCCAGGATTAGACCTGCTCCCTAGCAGACAATGAGTAGGGCTAAGAGCTCTGTGAATCACCTGTTTGGTCAATATATGAGCCTGGATAGAACTCCCCTCCTTCTAAGGATGAAAACAGAGGAACCCCTAAGTTTGGGGCCCACAAAATAACAGTGCAGGTTAAGGGGAAGAAGGAGAAGCTGAAGGATCAGAAGAAGAGAGTATTTCTGAGTATAATTTATTACAGGAAGTAGCATGCTATTTTACATAGGCATCCTACATCAACTACAAAGAAACAGAAGCTCACTAATAGCACAGAAAGTCCAGAGGAAGTGATGCTTTGAGGTAAAAAAGAGAACCTGGATGACAGGAGGAAAAGAAGGCAAGGGGGAAATAACCAAATGAAATGACAGAATTAAAATTTGCATTGGACTGTTTAAGGAACAGAATTGACATAATGGAAAATATGGTCAATCTCATGTAGGACAACCTTAAAATGGTCTTCTAGAGCACAGAGAAAAAGTACACTGAGATGAGAAAGGCAAACAGGTGACAGGAGGGAAGGGCTGGGATCAAAGGTGCTCCCTATGTTAGGGTCTGGGCACATAAACATGTGGGCATATAAATGTGAACAGGGCAAGTTTCCAGTTCTCCATGACCTCACAAGCTAGTTGGGTGAATAGATCTAGGGGAGGCTTCCTGAAAGAAGTAAGATTTGAGTTGTCCTTAGAATGGGTAATACTTGAGCGGGAAAGATAAAGGAGGCATGGTGTTCCAGGAGAGTGGCAGCTTGGAAAAAGAGAGATAGGACAGCGTAGGGTACTCATTTCTTCTATGTGCAAACCCCCAGTTCTGGTGTGAGCAATGCAGAAAAGGTCTGTTCTTTGTGGAGCTTATGTTCAAGAGGAAGGGAACCAGAAAGGGAACAAATACGTACGTAATTTCATATTGTGATATATTCTGTGAAAGAACCAAACCAAATCAGAATGACATGGTAGAGCATAACTGGGGGTGGGAGGACCACTTTTGATAGGATGGTCAGGGAAGGCTTCTTTTGTAAAGTGGTAATGTCTGAGCTGAGACAGGAATGCTGGGATGCAACCAGCCATGAAGGGAGGCAGACGAACCTTCTAGAGAAAAGACATAGCAAGTGCAGAGGCACTGTGGCTGGGCACGTTCAGGATATGACCCACAGCCTCATGAATTTGCTTAGAGCTGTTGCTGAACTTCTAATTTGCATTGCTCTTACTTTCTTACAAAGATCAAAAGAAGCATTTGGAGAGAGTACTGGTCTTGGAAGTTACAATGAGCTTGACTCTCTTTTCAGCTCTGCTAGGAATATCTTAAGAACTTTGGTCAAGTTATTTAACCTCTCTTGGCCTCAGTTCTCTGATCTGTGACATGAGGGTAATGGTTGGATAAACATACCATCTGCCCCTGGGGATACACAGTGGTATGTCAGTGAGGCCTGGGTTATTAATTTCACTAAAGATTTGGGAAATATTATATGTGAATAAAATTCTGCATTAGAACACAAAACTCCCTTGCATTTTAAAGATTAGAAGGTCAAATATCAAAGATATTTCGTGCTTTTGACAAGCTACTTCAGGCATGATTTCTATCCTCATAAAAATATTTCCCTCATGGATTTCAATGGAAAAGTTTGAAAAGCATTAATCTAGACACTCTGTAAGGTTTTTTTCCTGCTGTGATTCTATGACCATGATTCTTGTAGAAGTTCTTCATCTTTGAGTTATTTATTGTTAACTTTTTGCCTCTATTAATAAATGAATTATCCAATGAATACTGTTTTATGTTGCTTTTAACTTAAGGGAATTCCTTTTCAATTCACAAAAGAACTTTAAAACCAAACATCAAGGGTATTAAACATCAAGTTTTGAGAGAGGGAAAAGGACCTTATAAACTATTTGTGGTAAATGTTGTTTGGACTTTACAACAATAGTCACAGATGCCTCACTCTCCAGCTGGGTCTTGGAGGAGATATGCTGCCCTTCTGGTCAGAGTTTATATTTAAATGCATCCATGGATCCTAAAAGCACATTTCTTCTCTCCTAATCTGGAGTTCAGCCAGTAGCTTCCAGAGGATTATGTGAGGATACTTTTAACTATGGGTAACAGAAAACCCCACTTAAAATGGCATAAACAATAAACAGTTATATTATCACACATAACTGGAAGCCAGAAGTTGGGCAGTTCCAGCTCCATTTTTCTAGTATCTCAGATCTACTCTCGTCTCCATGTCACCTTTTTTCTCAAGCTGGCTTCCACCGTGGTCACAAGATAATTGCCACCACTAGCAGCCGTTGTCCCTAATTACAGTGGAAGAAAGGGCTTCTTCTCCAGCCATAGACTAAAAATCCTTTCCTCTGGTCTGATTGCTTGACTTAAGTTATGTGCTTACTTCTGAACTATCAACACCAGGGTGAATGAGATGGTCATGGTAAGAGTGTGCTGTCTAGACTCAGCCTTGGATCTGGGGATGAGACCTACTTCCCCTGAGAACTATGGGCTCAACTGAGAGAGGGAGACCTGAACCAAATCATGGCTCCATTAGGAAAGAGGTAGGAGAGGATGGGTACTGGGTGGCAATCACTCCTATAAGGTAGGAGTCTATAGAAATGACTAAAGATGTTTTAATAATGAGTTCTAACTTGTTGTTGGCAACCACGCTCTATGGAGTAGCAGTGTCCTTCTTGTGAACAGAAACAGAGAGGGACTGACATTTTCATTTACTGAGCATTTACTGAGTTCCTACTGTGTTTTAAGAACTGAGACCCACAGGGTAGTCACGTAAACAAATAATCAGAATAGGGATGGGAATGACCAAGAGCACAGGGACACGTCTTATTGATCTAGTCACCTTTTATCAATATCTGTTCAATGATAAGGTCTATGGGAGTGGGGACTTTTCCACTGCTTTGTTCACTGGGTATGTCTAACACCTGACACATATTGAGCACGCCACATGTATTTATTGAAATAACATTTATTGGAGCCAGAATCATTAATGATTTCTAAATGGATAATGGAATAATAGAGGCATGTACAACAGGAGCTCAGTTATAGGCTTGAGTAGTTGGAGGGTTCTGTGAGGTAAGAAGTCTGATGAGATAAATCAATTCCTTCTCACTTGGAGGATTTTAGCATGTAATGAAGGACTTCTGATGTTGGGAAAGCTCTGAGACTTCGACATAATGTAACAAGTTAGGAGATATCTATGCCCTAGAAGACTTTAAAAAAATTTATTGAATGTGTACTACGTGTTAGGTGCTGTGCTAAATATAAAGTTATTATAAATATAAAATTTAGCACAGCACCTAACACATAGTACATATTCAATAATGAATGAGTGAATGAATGAATGAGTGAATAGATGGTGAGCTTTCTAAACAGATTTACAAGAATCTCGTGATTAGATTAAATAGTTCATATCTAACTGCGCCTTCGTGAATTTATTTTTTTCTTTGCTTTTAGTGGTGTGATTTGTGATAATATTTATTGCTTTGTGATTTTAATGGCAAACTATATTTCTAATGGAAAAATGTAACCTAGTGAAATATGCTTTGACTCAGGATTCCAATGTCAAACGAAAGTCTGTTATTTGGAGCACACGGGCATAGACTTCGCATCTAAAAGAATCGCCTTCTTAATGTCTGAAAGCAGATAATCTCAGGGTCTACTAACCAAATATGCAAATTGATGTCTAAAATCATATAGAATAATTTGACAGTGTATTTGGGAAGGACTTGAAAGACCATTTAATCAAATCCTCCCATCTTGTAGAGGGAAAACATGGGATCAGACATGCAGGGTGATGGCATGCTACTTCAGTGCTGGGAAGTGGGAGAGACAGAACTCAAACTCAGGTTTTTCAACTGAACTGCAGAACTTCAACCATGTGAGGAAATAAAGGAGAATTGAGAGCAGCAGCCTTATTGTAAAACTCTGATTTTAGGCAGTAGCTTAGCTTCGAGCCACGGGAGTCTTGCAAGTGTTGAATAGACCTTTATTTCACTAATGGACCATTTGGAATAAGGGAAAAAAACCATGAAAGTAACAGCCACCTTAGGTGGTGGAGAACATTATTATGTGTAAAAGACTGAAGTTATTGTCAGAGGAACTGGTAACATTGATTGTATAACACCGAGAATTTTAAACAAAAACTCCGGGGCGACTCCTGAAGTACATGGTGGGGTAATGATTGCTGACATTGAGGAAGGAAGCATTCCTCTGAGATGCTGCTTTAGTTTACTGTGTTAACAAGAGTCTGTTTACCTCTTAGAATATCTATTATCATTGTTCCTATATTAAAATGTCTAATACCTTTAGTCAGTTTATTCATTTATAATTCCTACCTTCATGCTGTTTATCCTTATTGTTCAGAAATTTTCTCAGACAAGTTTAACTATAACCCATATGGTTTTAGCACATCTTCCAGGTATCCCTGTCATTCTTTACCCCCTCTAAATGACCCAGACAAATGAAAACTCAATGTATGTTCATTCACTCTTCTGTATGATGTAAGACGGATATTGCATTCTACTTTCCATAGGTCATACATACGTGGGAATGTGTTTCTGCTTCCTTTTTCAAAATCATCATTTTCTGGAATGTCATTCCTGGCCCAACTCATGGCAAGTTTTGATACTTTGCATGTGGCTTGGTGATCTGCCCTAAACCCATCTCATTGGTACTGTCACGGTCTGTGTCACTTGTAGGCATCAGTGTGTATTTTATAGATCTTTATTAGCTATTAAAAAAAAAAAACTCTGACTTTGTATATGGGATGGTGATTTAAGAATTCTTTTGGCATGGTTTCTTGAATTCGTAGAGTCCTGTGGATTTATTTACTTATCTTCCCAAGTGCCCCAAATCTGTTAGAAAAGTGAGAGTCTCATCATTTCTTTTAAAATAACATCACTCATAATCTGACTTATTTATATTTTGAAGGAGAAAATTCTTATCTTGCTAAAAGTATTAACTTTTATCCAGCTTCTCTTCTGAGCTAGGCATCATTTGCTTTGTGATACCTCTCAGTGTTCTTTCAGTTAGTCAGTCCAGTATAAGACCACTGTTCAAATCAGCCAGGCACATCTCCATACCAAGTTTGTTGCCTAGAAAAGACAAAAGGAAGTCAGAGAATGTGATCATCTCTGTGGGCTGATGGTGCACCTCTGGTTGAGTTAAATAAACATATCTATATCACTCTACCTACAGTATGGGCTTCGTTTATTTTCCAGGGATTTTCCCTAGATTTTAAATGGAATTTGTTTTAAGGTATAGTTCATTCAGCAGATGTTTATTATGTGCCTCCAGTACGTAAGGCTCTTTGCACTGTGGTGATTGTGACAGATATGGTGTAGAATTACAATACTTAATTACAATACGAACTAACATTGTTTCAGTGCTTCCTAGGTTCCATGCATTGGTGTGCTAAAAATTTATCTCCTTTAATCCTTTCAAAAGCTCATTAAGTGCAGATACAGTTATTTCCATTTTCTGGATGAGTTGGAACTTAGGGTAAGGGATCTTCCGAAGATTTCTCAGCAAGTGGATGGCATTCCGACCTGGTCTTTCTGCACCCAGAGTCTGGGCTCTTAACCCATACTGACTCAAAAGTACAAGGGGGTTTGTGGATTTGGTGGAGGGAGCTCTGCTGGCCCTTATCTGATAGTTTCTGCTTCTTTTTCTGAAGTGGAAGATGAGATCGTCTGTTGAGAGTTGAGTGGGGTTAAAAAGAGGATAGAAGTTTTGTGGAAAGTGGAAGAGATTTGGAAGAACTCTTTTTCAGTAGGAAGGTGAGATGATGGTGGAGATTGAGTAGAGAGTCAGGCATTTCCAAGGAGTCAGTCGATGCTGTGGACCATGAACCAGTGGTGGTCTCAAATGGCCAAATAATGTACAGCGCTGCAATACAAATTTCTTTAAAAGAAAGTCAAACAGCCTCTAATAACTGTTTGTATTAATTGAGATAGTTTCAGTTGCCAGTAGTAGAGATCCGAGATATTAGTAACTTAAGATAGAGGTTCATTTTTCTCGTATGCAAAAGAAATCTTAAGGTAGGTAGTCAAGGGCTTCTCTGATACGTATACAGTCATCAGTGGCTCAACTGTTTTTATCTTTCTGCTCCACTCTTCTTAGGCCAGGCTTTCCATCTTCATGGTCACCTCTGTTCACAAGACAACTGCTGGAGCTCTGGCCATCATGCCCACATTCCAGAGAACAGGAGGGAGAAAGGAGGAAAGGCGAAGGCTGTCAACTGAGTCAGTTCTCTTTGAATAGCATTTTCCAGAAGCCTGTCAGTGACTTCTGCTTAAATCTTTAAATACTCTTTCATACAAGGGAGTTTGGGAATTATAGAGTTTTTTTTTTTTTTTTAATTCAGGCACATTGCTGCCTACAACAATATAGGGACCTGCTTTTAAAGAAAAACAAAGAAAGGGGGATGTTGAGAACAACTGCAGTCTCTGCAACACTTTTCTGTTTCCAAACCTTCTGTTGTACACCCAACATTTGGAAACTTCAGATGAAAATTAGACATCAGAAAGGTGCGTTGTGAAATTCTCTCACAAGGTTAGAATGTAAATAGCTGCTGTCGTTTTTCACTTTAGGATGACATGAGACCACGGAGTCATGATTTTATAGAGGAAAAAGAAGGGCAAAAAAATGTTGCTTCCTCATTTTCTTTTCTTCCCCAGGACAAGCCTTGCACTCTGTAAATTGTTCCGGGGTTACTGATGTATTCTAGAGGAAGGGAAGCTGGGTATATTAAAAAAGTGTTTACTGCTGATTGTTCTGTGTATTTATTAATTGGTTTTCTTCATTCTTTCCCAAAGAGAATTTCACAGTCCTTGGTTCTTCTTATAAACAGTTGGTTTCCAAATGAAATGTAAACCAGCTACATCCTTTCTAAAAAGATAGGGTAAAATAAACACTTTTGAAAGAAAAGCAGTTTGTTTCATGTTAATAATTTTCTGTACTTCTGCTCTTGGAAGCAGTGGTCCTTTTTTCTAATTCTCTTTTCTTTCACATGGCAGGCAAGTGGGAAAATTTGGCGTACGGTCAGTGGTGGGAGACGCCCATGGGGTCCGCAGCGTGTGGGCGCAGTGGCAGCATTCAGCAGCCCTGGGAGATAGCAGTGCACGGGGCTGCGGGGTGGGAAGGTGGGTTCAGGTGGGATTTAGAAATGAACACGGGAAGGAATTGCTCAGGAGCCTGGCTGGAAGGCAGCCCAAATCCCTTCAGATGATCTTCATGGGAATTTTTTGTTCTTATGTATCAATATGTCAATACTCAGGGACCTAGAGCCAGGAGCCAGGAGTAGTCCCCTTCCTCAGTATTGTGTGTGGAATCTCGCATGGGGCTTTAGGCAGCTGACGCATCTTGGGTTTATGGAAAACAGTTTTCCTGGATATTTTGTCTGTCTTTCAGGATGACACATCAGATGGGAGGTTACTGTAGCATTTTCTTTGCTGTTATAAACAGTTCTCTGAGCCGAAAGGCTTCCAAACTCATCTCTTATTACCCTTAGGGTGAGAAGTGATGTCTCCTGTTTGGAAACGAAGGCTCACATGTCACCTGCCTTTAAAAGTAACATCAGGGCATCTCGTTTCCCCATAGTGTGACCTTAATGTCCTGTCCTCTGGATGCCGGTGTTCAGAGGCTGGGTTATGCCATCCCGAATGAAAGGGGGTGACAGGAAGCATCCTTGCCTCAAGTTACAGTTGGCCACAAAGTATTCAGAGGAGTCCTCTTACGCCTTACTCCAGTGAATGGAGCCCACTGTTGCATTCCCATTATCTGGTGATGGGATAGGGGTGTTGGGGAGGTAGAGACTGTTACACTCAGAATAAATGGGATTCTCAGCAGGGCAGTAGAGTCCTCATCATGCTGATAAGGTGTGAAAAGCAATTGATAGGATCAGAATGCCCAGGAAGTGTGATGCTCGGGTAGAGAAAAGATGAGGAAAAAGCTGAATAGAGATTCTCCCAAGGTTATGAAATTTTAAAGAAAGTCTTTTGGGGTCTGGGCCTGATTAAGGCTGTTCATGTCCACCAGTAAGTGAAATATGTATGAATTAGCATAACTTTTTTTTGCCCTGGAACCATGAAAGTATTGACTAAGAGTGATCAACGATAGAGAGACAATTCTGAACCAGACACCAGTAGGTCTCCTTAGTCCTTGGGTTTTCTTCCATCATTTCCCTGATGGGACTTTTCACTCTGGACAAATTTCTTGGTGTCTCTGAGAGTCACCGGCTGGTGCTGAGCACCTTTTGAGCTTTTGGGACATGAACGTAACATGTGCCTTGTCATCGTGATAGTGGCGTTTTCTCTAGCCAATTCAGCTGCTTGGGGGAAATAGAGAGAAAGCATAGGTTTGGGTATAATCAAGTGATCATGCTGTTGAGGGAGCAGGGACAGGGATGAATGCAAAGGAGTGATGACAGTACTGGGCCAGGAGACATGAAGCTGGGTAAGCAGGGGACTGAGGACACGAGGAGAGGTGAAAGTAAATCGCTGACATCCTACATTAATGTAGGTGGAAGAGAACGTCGCTTGACAACGCAGGACAACTGAAATGTTAATATTTAATCCAGGTCAATCAAAATTTGGCATTTGGGGCAGCTTAATTGTTTTCTTGTTTCATTCCAATTATTGATAATCCTTATGGGCTTTAGGATTCAAACTGATTTATAATTGCCAAAATTAAATGCATCAGCAAATAGCCTATTTATATAAAATTTCTTTATATACCTATAAAATATCTCCATTGGATTTATATTATTGATAATTGTCTGCTCGTCTAATATCTCTGGTTAATTTGCATTATTTAAATAACTTTATGTAATACCTCCAATGTACAAATAAATATTTCCACTCAGCAACACTTTAGCTTTACCAAGGTAAAAATTTCCTTAAGGTGTTTTTGTATGTAAGACTTAAAAAAAAATCTGTTGATATTTTCTTAACACATCCGCAGCCCTTTTCTCTATTTGAATGTCTACTGCCTCCTCTGTCCTACTTTGATGGAGAGGTATGTCAGCGTGTTATACGTGGTGACACATTTTTCTGGCTTACTTCACTTCCTTATCCCTCTCATTGGAATGGATAATTGAGATAGTCCTCTGGGGCAGAATCAAGCCCCAAACCAAATTCTTGCTTCATTTCACTGGTGTCATTGAGGTGCCTCCCTTTATATCATTCGGAGACAGCCAGCAATGTATTACGTAAGATGAATAAAGGAGAATGAGATAATGATAAGTGCAAACAAGTTCCTGTGTAGTCTAGAAAAGCAAAGGGAGTTGCAGAGAAAGAATTTGCGATTTTTCTCCAGCACTGCCTAGAGGGCAGGTGTTCTGATTATTAATGAATCATCCTGCTCTTTCCACAAAAATATCCCCAGGGTAGAGAAGGGTAGTTCACGGGGCTCCATGGCTCGGCTTCCCTAAGGAGTATCATAGTCTGTGCTTTTTCTGTTCTCACCAAGCCAGCTGCCAGTTGCTAACTTTGCTTCCAAGTGAACACCCTCCCCCTCCCCCAACCCCCAGGAAGGATGTGTGCCATATAGATATGTCCCTAGTTTTGGGGTCAGACAAAATCTTACATTTAAATAATTGATGATTTTGGATTTAAATAGGTTTCTTTCTCATTAGATTCCTGTGAATCCATTCCATTATACCCATTATAGCACGGGGGAACCAAACAAAACTGCTTTTCTGAAACTGTAAAAAGTCAGATCATGAATCATGGTGATGACAGAGGTCCAGCCCCTTGTGAGCCTGAAGCTCAAATGACCATCTGGCCTCACCCATTTATGAACTATTCATGAAGTATGTTCAGTATTTGTGGATTGTTTTTCAAATACACTTTAAGGTTATTACAAGGCTCTAAAGAAAACTTAAATGATAAGATTCTGTGACATTTGTATTAATTTATTCACATATTCTTACTCTTCATGTTACATTTTTATAAAATGTCTTTACCTTGTAGCATTAATGATATCCTGGGAGTTTGGAAACAAGTTTCCAAATGGAGATTGGTATTTAAATTTAGGCTTAACATTTTCTTTTAGTTTATCTTGAGGATATCACTGCTTTATTGTGAGAGCTAACATAAATAATATGGAACTTTATAAATATGAGAAAGAAAGGATCACTTTTCTGCTTGAGAAGAAAACTTATTGGTGCTGATAAGGTTGTTCTGAATAATTTAGAATAACTGTTGTTTGGAAACATTTTAATCCTCTAAAACTCTGAAAGTTGGGAGAATTAGGGGAAAGTACAGAATAAAAGGGAGTACATGTGGGAATATCATTGGTTGGTTTGGTGGTTAATCTTATGTGTCAATTTGTGTGGGTCACCAGGGTACCCAGATATCTGGGCAAGCATGAGTCTGCATGGTTCTGTGAGGGTGTTTTGGCTGAGATTAACATTTAAATCGATAGACTGAGTAAAGCAGATTGTCCTCCCTCCTGTGGGTAGGCCCCATCAAGTCAACTGACGGCCTGAACAGGAAAAAAGGCTGATCGTCCCCTGAGTATGAGTTAAGAGAGAATTCATCCTGCTTGTCTGCCCTTGGAGTGGAACATAGGGTTTTTTCCCTGACTTCAGACTCAGACTGAAACTGAGGGTGGAAACTTTGGCTCTTCCTGCATCTTAAGCCTACTGGCCTTTGGACTGGAGTTGTACCCTTGGTTCTCCTGGTTCTCAGGCCTTCGGACTCAGACTGGAACTACACTACCAGCTCTCCTAGGTCTGCAGCTTGGTGACTCACCCTGCAGATCTCGTGACTAATCAGCCTGTATAATTGTGTGAGCCAATTCCTTATAATAAATTTGTTTCTCTCTATATAGGTGTCTATCTGTCTTTCCACATCCTAGTCATTTTGTTTCTCTGGAGAACCCTGACTAATGCAGTTGAACTAACTTGTTTTGATTCGGAGATATAAAGAGAGAGATGAGTAATTATTTTGAAAATTACCATGCCAGAGGGAACATTATATAAAACGACTTAATTTGTCCAGTTTAATGTTTCCTAGAATGTCTGATTTAAAAAGAATTATTCTGAGAAAACAGGGGAAATTCAAACAATGTATTAAATGTGGTTCAGAACATTCTTTAAAATGTCTAGTGATTGAAATTAATGCAGCAAACTTCCCCTCTGGCAGATTTGAGGTGTTGGATAAATAATGATTAAAGTGAAGCCGTACACTTGGCGTGTGATAAAGGAAATCCTGTCTTTACTTTCCATTTATCAATTACTGTCATACTTTAATTATATTATCATGAAAATATACACTTATAAACGCTGATTTATGCTTGATAGGCATCATGGCATAGTTTTCCCATAAACAATTAAGAATAGATCCTATTTAACAAGATTTTTTTCCTTTCTGATCCTCCTGTTACTCAACAGTTTATTCCTAGATTAAGGAAAGTGCCTTCACAATGTTGGAAAACTCTTTGCTTTGCAGGAGGTACTGTATTTGAAATCATGTATTAGGAAAGCATAGATATTATTGATTATGGACCTTTGTTGTTTTTTTGTTACTGATCAGAGTGGCAACGTGTGACTGCGTCCTAAATTAGGGCTATGCTGATAAAGTATAGAAAGCTTAAAAATAAGCATAAGTAAAACAAGAGATGAAGAACTTGAAAGTATTCTTCAAATACATGGGATGCAATTTGAAGATTATGGTAGACTTTCAGAAAACGCTCTCCATATTAAATTTTGTAAATCCTCTAGACATGTTTCATATCACTTGAAAATAGATCTTGAAACTTGGAACATTTGTAAGTAAAAAATACTTTCTAGCCTTAACAAACAAACAAAAATCCATTCTGATGTATTTTATAAAGATATATTCCTAGTGCTATGTGATATCTACCTTGTGCTGAACAAAGTTAATTTTAACACAGCGAAGGAAATATAAATGATCTCTTTAGAATATCAGGCCTCCAGGTAAAGTAAAAGCCTTTTGATCCTAGGCCAAAGGGCATAATAGAAGAAAGTATAATTTTTTAATGTTAAGATTTTTTCCTTTACCCAAACCTTCAGTTCCTAGATTTTCTTGACTTTTTTTCTGATGGTGGCTCTCTTAACATTTTTGCAAAAAGAAAAAAATAAAGATTTAAATACTCGTTTTTTTTAACCACCTAAGAAACCTGTTGGAATCTGAGGTTTTGAAGTATGTGCATTTTGCCTTTTAAAAAACATAATGCTTCTAATACTTTTTGTTTGAAGGTGGGATTTTTTTGAACACGAAGGGTACTTTGTAGTACAGGGGCGGCTTCCGAAGCAGGTGGCTGGAAGGCAAAGTGCTGAGACTGTTGTCTGTACACAGTCAGGACCTCCCAGGGGAGTTGAGCTCTACATGCCTCAACCTGATTAGGCCTGAACTGTCTGTGGGTGGAGGGGAGCATGAACACACGGATGCTCTCGCAGATTCTCCAAATAGGAATGCCCCAGCCCCTCAGAACCCCCTCGCTGTGGACTCCAGCCCGAGAGGGCAGCTGTATAGATATTCCCCTGTCATTCGTAGGGGTCACAACCTAAAATACCACGTAGCACACCTTGTCTTTTAATTGTGAATTTAAAAGATCATTTCATCTACCATTTTCCTTTTTACTAGGCTTTCTTATAGCATCGTTTCACAGGTAGGGCAGGGGTGGGCATACTTAGGGCTCAGAGGGGCCACACTGTGCACTGCGCTGAGCACGCACACACATGCATGCACATGCCTGGCGTGCCATGGTGTTCAGCCAAAGCTCAGTAGGTCCCTAACCACCCAGCCTTGCCCCCTCAAGGCTCACCAGGTTCCTTCTGGCATAATCAGTTCCTCTCAAAGGGCTCCTGTGGGAAGAGTGTTCGGAACCCTTCTCAATTTGCATCCAGTTTTGATTGAGTGTTAATAGGTGCAGGACCACCTGAAGGTAGACTGGGTTAGATTCTTTATCTCTTCCCCAGTGCCTAGGGCAGTGTCTGGCCCATACTCTTAGCTCATTCCTTTTGTTTATTGGGCAGCAGGAACCTATCCTGAGGAAACATCAGGCTTGCAGCCTGGCTCGCTCATTACCCAGCATACAAGACATCGACCTCACCCTAATTCACCCTGTTTAATATCTTTCTCATTCACTGAAAACCCCACACGGAGAAGCTTCACAGTTGGGAGATCTGTGCCATCTCCGGAACCTGCCTGGCTGGCGCGCACAGTGATTGAAGACGAGCGCTGTGTCCAGGCTGCCGTCCTGTTTGATGCCCACCCGCATCTGATGCCTGCTGAGAACGTGGGCTCTGTGTGATCTCACCCACTTCCTGTCTCGCTCTCCTTTGTCACAATGTACTCTTTTTCTTTTCTAAAGCTAGCTGTCTCCTTGTCTAGACAACCCCCCCTTCCATCTCCAGATGGCTTTGTCTGGGAAACCCATACGCTTTCTCACTAAAACTCCTTCCCCAGGACGCACAGGCAGTTAAGCTAGTCTGACTCTCGTGGTGTTACTCCAGTTAGTAAGCGTTTGCCAAATAAGTTAAGATTTTGCCAAAAAGAAAATCACAGCATTTTTTTCTCAGTTAGTGTATTTCACTGGGATGTTTATGCCTTTCAGTGGTTAAGACCCTTTACTTGGAACATGTCAGGAAGGGCATCTCAAAAGCAAGGTTCTGGTCTGCTGAGGTCGCTGTGGGACTTCATGTCATTCGCCTGTAGAGGGCCTGGATATTAGGAAATGAATTTCCTTTAAGATCAGGTAAATTGGGAGATAGAAACTGGGCCATCCAGAGGCATGGTTTATGTCTCATAAAATAGGAAAGCTTGTTTTCTTTCTCAGATTTAATCTGATTTTAATTCAGCTTTCTGATGGGACCTGCCTGCAGTGTCTTCATATTTGTTTTTCTCGAGCCAAGGTGCATGCAGATTCTTTGGTTTCCAGGTCTTAGTGTCATGATCTTTATGTGCTCTGTGACCCACCAAACTTCTCATCAAGGAAAAGTTGGACTGGGCAGTCCTCTCCCAAGGGCAGTATTTATTTATTTATTTATTTAAAAAATTTTATATAGCCACTTATTACAATCATTCAATGCCAGTTATATGCACTTACTTGTACTTGATTTGTCTTTACACTTATTACAAACCATTCCCTTTAAAAGCTACATTTTATTTTATTTTTTATTGTTAAAGAACAGAAGAAGTGATCCAGGGCAGATACAATAGAGAAAAAACAAATACGTCAAAAGACTAAAAGAATAAGGTAACTTTAAGACCTTGAACTGGTTTTTTATTTCTTAAAATTATAACATTTACTCTCATACATTTTCTAGATTTGGTGTTAACAAAATCGACGCCCTTTGAAAGTCAATGATAACAAGGAGAAAATACTCAGAATGCTAATTTGGATAACTGACATTTTAAAATTCAAAAAGTACTTGCTGAAGGTAAACTAGTAATGAGTGAGTTACTAGCCAGGGAGATTGTTAGGTAAATTTTTAAAATGTTATTATAAAACATTTCAGATATATAAAAAGAATAGACTAATACAAGTGCATACATATGCACTACCCATCTTAAAGAAAACATAACCAGTACGGGTGAAACTGTATATACCTTGCCAAAACATTTTTCATCTCTTCTACACCCAGGTAACCAAAACCATTAATTTGGTATTTATCATTCTCATGAATCTTTTTATGATTTACACACGCATATGCACACACACAGTCCTTCTCACTTTACTTTGCCTCATTCTGTCTTCTAAGTTCAAAATGTAGGTGCTTGGCTCATTAATTTTCAGCCTTTATTCTTTCCTTATAAACATTTTTTAAAGCAATAAATTCTTCTATTTTATTTTTTAACATCTTTATTGGAGTATAATTGCTTTACAATGGTGTGTTAGTTTCTGCTGTATAACAGAGTGAATCAGCTATATGTATACATATATTCCCATATCTCCTCCCTCTTGTGTCTCCCTCCCACCCTCCCTATCCCACCCCTCTAGGTGGTCACAACGCACCGAGCTGATCTCCCTGTGCTATGTGGCTGCTTCTCAAGGGCAGTTTTTAATATTGGCATTTCTTACACACTGTGACATGATATACTAATTGCTCAATTCTGATCAATGATGCATTAACACACTCCAAGATTTTCTAATGATTTCCTTTTTAATTTAGTCTAAAGTAGATTCTAATTTATCCCTGTGATACTGCTCATTGGTTTATGGTATTCTTTCTTAGGTGGAAGAGAAAGGGTTAGAATTGAAACCAACACACCATGAGTTTTGACAATCCTCTGTGATTATTGCTGATGTACCAGTAAAAGTTTTGATTATTGCCAGTTATATTAATGTCTACATCATGGTTATTAGCAAAACAGCAGAAAAGATGATGCAAGTACTATTTGCAATAACATGATTCATATTCATT
The DNA here is from genome assembly GCF_964165515.1 of Mesoplodon bidens. Lineage (NCBI taxonomy): Eukaryota > Metazoa > Chordata > Mammalia > Artiodactyla > Ziphiidae > Mesoplodon > Mesoplodon bidens. The sequence goes on from NC_138167.1 coordinate 33,385,402, forward strand.
ACAATTAAAAAAATCTGTAAATTCTATGTAATTCAAAACAACAAAATATATAATATATTCTTATGCTTGTTCTTCAATAATGCATCTCTTTTGCTTAATTAATTTTACCAGTAGAATAGCTTTGGAGAAAGAGACTCACATTTTAAAAAAATTAGTTGAACTAATAGTAACTATATGTATTCATTTTTCCCACATAAAATGACAAAATTTTGAGGTCTTTTAAATTGCAGTTTCTTGACCCATATGCCTATAAAATACTTCGGTAAATATCATAGCAAAAATTCTATCATATTCTGTTTATTTTATCAAATTTGGTTTTGTCAAGAATAGGTTGGGGGAGGGCCTCCCTGGTGGCGCAGTGGTTGAGAGTCCGCCTGCCGATGCAGGGGATACGGGTTCGTGCCCCGGTCTGGGAGGATCCCATATGCCGCGGAGCGGCTGGGCCCGTGAGCCATGGCTGCTGAGCCTGCGCATCCGGAGCCTGTGCTCCTCAACGGGAGAGGCCACAACAGTGAGAGGCCCGCATACCGCAAAAAGAAAAAAAAAAAAAAAAAAAAGAATAGGTTGGGGGAATTCCCTGGTGGCACAGTGGTTAAAAATCTGCCTGCCAATGTAGGGGACACGGGTTCGAGCCCTGCTCTGGGAAGATCCCACATGCCGCGCGGAGCAACTAAGTCCGTGCGCCACAACTACTGAGCCTGCGCTCTAGAGCCCACGAGCCACAACTACTGAGCCTGCGTGCTGCAACAGCTGAAACCCATGTGCCTGGAGCCCATGCTCTGCAACAAGAGAAGCCACTGCAATAAGAAGCCCGTGCACCGCAACGAAGAGTAGCCCCCGCTCGCCGCAACTAGAGAAAGCCCACGTGCAGCAACAAAGATCCAACACAGCCAAGAATTAAAAAAGAAAAAAAAGGTCAGGTTTTGGGAATATGTCATATGTGAACCTCATCTGTCAAATGTGTTGTGAAGAAAATAAAGGTCAAGAACTACGCTTCTAGAGATAATAAACTGAATGAATCAAAAGGAAAACAGCTGTTCAAGAGTATTTATAACCTTACCAATATTGTTAAAAACAAACAGACCAACCCCAAAGAATTAGGTAGCCCAGAAGGATTTCTCTTATCATTACTGGAGCCAGCATTATTGATTACTTGATTCCCACTATCTTTGAGATAGGTATCATAGATAAAATTAAAAAGCACTTACGATCCCAGAATTTGCTGTTTGTACAGTGAGAAAAGTGGATAAAATTTAGAGGTAAAGAAAAGATCTCCTTATTTCTAATAGTATCCTTCTATAGTCCATAGACCATTCCTCACTGGTTAAACAGGGATGGCAATAATAATACCAGTCTCTTAAGATTGTTATAAGAATTTAATGACTTAACAGGAGTGTACCATGACATACTACAGCATAGTAAGTACTGGCTGTTATCATTACTGAGCCCAGGCTGGTGATGATTCTTCAAAACCAGTGTTTATCTTTCTTTCTTTCTTTTTTTCATTTAAGTATAGTTGATTTACAATGTTGTGTTAATTTCTGCTGTACAGCAAAGTGGTTCAGTTATACATATTTTCATATTCTTTTTCATATTCTTTTCCACTGTGGTTTATCACAGGATACTGAATATAGTTCCCTGTGCTGTACAGTAGGACCTTGTTGTTTATCCTTTCTATGTATAATAGTTTGCATCTGCTAATCCCAACTTACTCCCTCACCTCCCCCACCCTTGGCAACCACAAGTCTGTATGTCTGTTTCTGCTTCAAAACCAGCGTTTAAATGCCTTTTTTTTGGGTTTTTTTGGCCGCACCATGCAGCTTGTGAGATCTTAGTTCCCTGACCAGGGGACCAGTGCCGCCTGCAGTGGAAGCGCAGAGTCCTAACACTGGACCACGAGGGAAGTCCCATAAATGCTTTTTTGATGATAGGAATGAAAAGGAATTATCTACTAGTAGACTAGATTTCAATATCAAATGGTATAAACAGTATAATATTTAAATGTCCTTTCAGCTTAATTTATCTTACTGTTACAACTTTCAGATTTATCACTTGAATGACCTCCTGACATAATTGAATAGAAAACATTCCTATTGGGGCTGAAGACGTTGAATTTCCATCTCCAGCTCCAGAAAGCAGCTGTTCTTGTCACATTATTGTCCTAAGGAGTCACTGTATATAAACAATGCCAAAGCTATTGTTGCTTTGTTAATAATTCTCCAACAATGAGAGTCTTTTTTTTTTTTGAGGTGGTAATAGCTATTCCTAAAATATTCAGGCTTGTGGCATTTCTGGTCGTATTTTCCAAACTATGTTCCTTGGGACATAAGTTTTGTAAGATGCTCCAAGAAATGAGAATATTGTGGTCAGACAAGTTTACTGCCCATTCTGGGTCTGTTTTGGAAGGTCCACATTGCATGTTAGCTAGTTAAAAGTTCTGAGAAGTCTTGGAGTAAAAAAATACTGGGAGAAACAATATTCTTTGGTACAGTAATTTGGAGTTTCAAACAGGCACCTTTTCAGGTACTTGAGCAGATCCAAAGCTGCATCTTGATGTGGGTTTTGGCCTGAGATGCTGCTGCAGCTGACTTGTGTGGAGATGATGAGGTGACCCCTTACCCAGGCAGGGATTTTAGACAGTTTTTCGGCTTCTTTAACGGAATGTTAACTTTGCACTCTCATGTTTGGTACCCTAAGTTCTTCTTCCTAGCATGGATACCGGGTACCTGTGCTACGTTTTTTTTTTTCCTTAGAGTTTAAACTTGAGGTAACTTCCATCTATATCCTGTAACAGCTGCAATAGAGGAAGAGAAATAAAGAAAATAATAGTCATCTTTTTCTGTGAGTTCAAATTCCACTCAGGAGTTGATGATCACAATTAAGAAAAGAACTGTATTTCTTGACTTCTTCAGTATAATTCTCCATTAAAACACCCTCACTAAATGGTATTAATACTGTGCCCTCAAATTTTACAGATCAATGTCATACTTAACATTATTTTCCAGCCTTTTATTGCATGTTTTTGTTGAAGACATGGTATTGCTAAGTGTTCCTTGTTTAAATTCCCTTGATTAGTATGTCTTGATAAACTCTGTTTGGAATTTAGTAGTAAAAATGTTTGTTCTTTCCTAAAAAAACCCCTGGATATTTCATCTTATCAGATGTATCAAGTATAATTAAGTATTCTTTCATGTTTTCCTTTTTGCCTAGGCTGTCAGAAAGATCAAAGTCAAATTTAGTACACACCATAGTAATAGCTACACATGCTTTTTAAAATTTAAACAGGCTTATATACTACTTCAATTCCCTTGGAAGCAGGTGGTACTTAAATTTTCTGTTAATAGTGAAAGATACTTCTTATGCAAACATGTGTTCAGAAAATTTATCTTCAAACCATTTTAACTGATAAATTTTTTCATAGAGATAAAGTTATATGTGTGTTAGTTATATGTGTTTCACACTGGCCTTCAAAGCTTCTTAATTTTTAGATAGCAAAAGTCCTGTGCCTAGAAATTGTGGTTAAAAAGAAAAAGAAATACCAAAATGCTTTATAACATTACATAGGTAAAACAGTTTGGAATTTTTCTTAAGCATGATAATTTTCTAAAGTTTTCAATAATTAAAAAGCAATTAAAAATGAAACAGTAAAATTTTAATGAAAAATAGGTGCTGGCCATGAAATTTGCAAATGTAGGTAACATTGCTTTCTTGTTTGTTATAGATTGACCTTCCTTGATGACTTCTTGGTGTAGGTTTATTCAGTGAAAATCGGAGACATGGTTATCTTAGGCAACAAATCTCAGATGCTTGTGCAGGCAGTGATGGGAACTATTAGTCACCATGTTTTAAACAGCATGTTGAACTATGCATTTTAATTCCAGTTTTAAACAGCATGTTAAACTATGCATTTTAATGACGGACAGACAACACACTGAACATAGCATGTGTTGTAACAACATCAGTAAACCATTTTAATGTATGTTCTTATATTTTTCTGTCACCCTCTAGATTTCCATTAGTTTTGAATGTTAATATTGAAGAAAAATGAGCTTTCAAGATCTGTAGTCACTTTTTATCATGTCTAGTTTCACTTACACATTTTTTCTTGTTTCCATGATAGCACCAGGACTGCTCTTAAAATTATCCCAAATAAAACAAAGTTCTCACATAGAAGGAATGATTTCATCAAGTCCTCATTCTCCCAATATTCTCTCACTTTTTGTCTTGGTTACAGGAAACCATAATATAGTTGGTGTAAATAAAGGCTGTATACCTAGAGAATGGAAAGTCCAGGGAAGGGAATGATGACTGAACTCAAATCTTCAAAGGCAATTTTGTGGAAAAGGTTAACAGACCTGGTCTGTGTAGACTTGACAGAACTAGAGCTGATGGATTGAAGCCACAAGAACATAGATATTAGCCCTAAAAAGAAACATTGCGAATAATTACAGGTGTTAAAAATAGAATTGGCTACCTTGTAGAATTACCCACCATTGGATATATTTAAGCAGCGTTTCAAAGCCAATTTCAAAGCCAGTTTCCAGATGTTTAAGCATCTGTTTTGTGGAATCTCAAAGCTCCCTGTTCTTCCCCGTCATAGCACCCAATCACATTCTGCTCTGAATTTTGCATCATTTGTCTATCTCCCCATCTCCAGGAAGAACCCCTGGAGGACAGCAACCATGTGTTACTTATTTTGGTGTCTCCATCCCTTAGCACAATGCTTGTCACAGAGATGCTCAATAAATATTGGTTGAATGGATGAATGCATGAATGGATGCAGTTCGAAATAAGTTTTTTTTAAACTTATGTTTTTCAAGCTGCAGAACCAGTCCTTCAAGTTGAAGTCTGACATGGAGGTCTAGTATGTAAAAGAGATAAAAATGTTGCTGCTCTAGTGAAGTGGAGTTCTAGAGCCTGGAGACCTACCCACTTAGTCCTTGAAGCACCTTTGAAGAACAGTTTAAGAATCTCTGATCTTCAGAGTTGAACTTAGAAGACGTCTTTGGTTTACTTTTTGATCCCTGACCTTAGGTCTCTTAATTTCAAGTTTTCTTTCATTTTCAGACTTTTTCTTTTCCTCACAGTGTTTCCTGAGGTTAAGAGCCAGGTGCTAAATAGGAGAGGCCTGTGCTAGTATTTACCCCCAGACCCAATTTCTTAGGTTCTTAGGCTAGAAAGGCTGTAGGACACATTCCTCGGTTCCTGCTTGAACACTGTTGCCATGGGCTTTTAGCTTCAATACATTTTGGGTCCTAACTGTTCTGGCTCCTGACTCTGACTGTGGTTGAACTGGAAGTTTTGTAAGCCCGAGGTCATTACCAAGATGTGAAATTACGTTTTACAGAAGTCGGGAGAAGAAAGGAAAGGGGAGGCCCAACCCTGAAGATGGAAATAGGTGTGTGAATGGCCCTCAGCCCTGCTTCCTTTTTTGCACTTGGGCAGAGAGAGAGTGAGAACTGGGGATTAGTGCTAGTGATGAATCTGTCAGCAAACTGACCAAAAAGACAGAGGAAAGGAGACTAATGAATGGCAAAAAGACAGGGGAGAGATGGGTCCCTGGCCTGGGTATTGCTTCCATGCAAGGGATATTCATAATTCCTTTATGTCTGGAATTCCATGTTCTACCTGTGCTAGTCATCCTAGTAATAGTGCTCCTCAACCTTGAGAGTCCATTAAAAGAAGACTTTGATTAAATGCACTGACCAGAGATGATGATTTGCTTAGATGAGGTGAGAAATTGAAATGGTGGGGATGAGATATTTTGGATGCTATCAGTTTCTTTTTCTTTTTCTTTTTTTGGCTGCGTGGGGTCAGTTGCAGCATGTGGGATCTTTTGTGCAGCACACAGGCTCTATGTTGCGGCGCGTGGGCTTCTCTCTAGTTGTGGCGTGCAGGTTTTCTCTCTCCAGTTGTGGCACGTGGGCTCTGTAGTTTGCGGCACGCGTGCTCTCTTGTTGATGCCCGCGAACTCAGTAGTTGTGGCGCAGGGCTTAGTTGCCCCGCGGCATGTGGGATCTTAGTTCCCCAACCAGGGATCAGACCCATGTCCCCTGCATTGGAAGGCAGACTTCACCACTGGACCGTCAGGGAAGTCCCTGGATGCTATCAGTTTGTGGAAAGTCTTTGATCCCATTTTCAGGAGATTTGACACTATTATGGAAATAACTTGGAACCATGTTATTGTGTTTGGTCAGCTAACTAGAGGTGGTATTTTTAAATATATTAGAACAGAACTAGTCTGTAGTAAAGAGAAGGGGAAGGTAGGGGAGGGGATAAAGAGAAACAAAGAGGGCCAAAAGATGTTTGTAATAAACCTTGTTCCCACGCACCCTGTAGCCACCTCCATTATAGCAGCTCTCACATATGATTTGCATGACCCAAAGAATGTACTCAGTAGGCGCTCAATACATCCTCATTGGCTTTGGTAGGAACGGAGTCAAAGAGTAGAGTGTGGAGACAGAACGGACGGCTGGCAACAAGGTTGGGGATGATAAGAAACGTTAAACTGACCCTGTGAGCTGATGCCGAAATGTCCCCGTTGAGATGTTCTGTAAACAGGTTTTAGGTTAAAACTAGTTTTGCATATGGAACAGTTTTCAAAATCCTTATCAGTACCGAACAGGTGAATACCCTATTTGTCTGAAGCATCTGGATTTAGCATTCACTGCAGGCTGTCCTGACAGCCTCATCTCCCTGTCCCCCAGCAGGTGACCTCCTCTCTGACTTCAGAGGACACTGGAAGGGTGTGGTGGCTGGTGTGAGAGAGGCCGTTTGAGGTGGAGGTGAGGGAAGTACCACAAGCTAAGGCATCATGATGTACCGATAGGGCAAACTAGTGAAACAGAGAAAGGAATGCTGACACGGACAAAGAGGAGGAATGAGGGAAAGCAGATTAAAAACATTAAGTTAGAAAGAAAAACATTTAATAGAAGTCCGTGGACAATACTAGCAAACAAATAAAAGAAAGGGAAATAGCAGAAACATGAAGGAATGTGCTCAAAAGGAAGAAGGGTGTTTGATGCTAGGCTCTAAGTAAGCACCTGTGATGTATGACGTTTAAAGTTATCACCTCCGTTGAGGGGCAGAGTTTGGAGGCAGTCTTGGGGGTGCAGCAGGCTTCCCTTGGGTCCTCTTAAATCTGGGGTTTGTTTTCAGGACGGAAGTTGGAGAGGGTCAGTGTCCAGGCAGACATCTTGTGTCTACTTCTCTTAGACCTGCAAGAAAGACATCTTCATGGCTGAACGTTACAGCAGCTGTTTTCACCAGAGGACCCCTGCAGACGTGCAGACGTCTTTCAACCAGACCCCTCTCTGGCTCACTCCTTCCCTTTGGTCAATGAACATAGTGTCTTGCAGAAAAATGCCTCGTCCACCGTGCATTCAGTGCTCTCTCTCTCTCTTTTTTTTTTTTTTTTGCAGTACGCGGGCCTCTCACTGTTGTGGCCTCTCCCACTGCGGAGCACAGGCTCCAGACGCGCAGGCTCAGCGGCCATGGCTCACGGGCCCAGCCGCTCCGTGGCATGTGGGATCTTCCCGGACCGGGGCACGAACCCGCATCCCCCGCATCGGCAGGCGGATTCCCAACCACTGCGCCACCAGGGAAGCCCAACATTCAGTGCTCTCTTATCTCATGCCTTTGCCTCATAGACAGACGCTCTGGAAGAGAGTTTTCAAGACATAGCACTGTTTCTTCAGATCACATTCATCCCTCAACTTGTTTTAATACAGTATCTACGCCTGTCTGTGACTGTTCTGAAACCATTCTAACAGAGGTCACCCGTGGCAGCCAGCCTGCTAAGGGCCAGGCGACATGAATCATTTTAGTGCTCTTCCTTCTTCACGACTCTCTGTGGGAAGGCGTGCCTCCTTGAAGCTCTCTCCTTCCCTGATTTTGGTGACTGAGTTTTTCATGGACATTTCCCTTTTCTCTGGTAAGGTAGGCCTGCCTCTGATCTTCACTGGCTTCTCGTCTACCACTCACTCCCGGCATATCAGTCTTCGACTGACCTCTTGCTGAGCTGCGTTCTACCCTCTTTTATTCATCTCTTGTTCTTGTGGGTTTTGGTACTGGGTGTCATCAGAATCTATATTTTCAGCCAAGACCAGGACATTTAGAAGCCAGAAACCCTGACATTATATTTCCTAGGTGATGCGGTTTAAAATAATAACACCGCTGAGCCATTAAAATAAGTTGAAGGAAGTTTAACAGAGTTCTTACAATTTCCATGATGTTGATGCCTTTTTGGGAAAATAATAGGTCTCTTTATTTTTCCAAAAATTTTTTCTTACTTTTGGTACTCTAATTTTGCTGATGCCCTAGGCTTTGTCATCTTGCAGGGTAGTCCAACATTGTTCTTGACCCCCCCCACCCGGTGTCTCTTGATAATTTGTATTTGCTAATCTTACATTGGCTTGGCCTCTCTCCCTCCCTTCCCTTTGCTCCAGCCATCCTCTTCCTAAATAGCTCAGAAAACAAACAACTAATGGAACTTGTTATGCATTTGATGTAGGAGTCTCATTCTCCTTTACTTTTCCACCTAGGCCGTCTCTTATTTCTTTGTTCTTATTTGAAGTTTCTCATATGTAACCAACGGTTAACTGCTCCCAATCTCTTTTAGCCCCTTCACACTACTTCTTCACACTACTGCCTTCCGTCATGTGTCAGTGACGCAGCATTTGAAGTTACTGGAAAATGACAAGTACTCCTGACTCTAGGCATTTGCAGAGGCTGTTCCCCCTTTCTGGAACACTGTTGTCTTCCCTCAGCTGACAAACCCCTGGATAGATCTCAGCTTACTGCCTGCCATTTCCTCCAGGGAATCTCCCCTCACCCCTTAGATGATGTAAAATCCATTTGCTGAATGTTACCCATCCTCCTTCCCTCCTCTTTGTAATTTTCAGTGCACTTGTCATGATTTGTTTAATACCTCAGAAAATGCATAAGAGCAGAGACCATTTCTACCTTGTTCAAGGCTATATTTGCAATGCCTAATGGTCTTCCCATTACTATAAATATATGTTGAATTGAACAGATGAGATATAAATAATACATTGGCCAAGTCCTACTTTATTTTTCCAGACCCAGTTCAAATGTCATCTTTCTATGAAGCCCCTGCATCCCCAAGCAAAATATAGTTCCCTCAGAGAATTTACACATTCCATTATGGCTGTTCAGAAGTCAACTAACAAAACTGTCAAGGTCATGAAAGGCAAGGAAGGACTGAGGAAATGTCACAGAATGTAGGAGACTAAAGAGACGTGATGATGAATAAATATAACACGGGATCCTGGCACAGAAGAAGAACATCAGTGGAAACTCTAGTGAAATACAAATAAAGTGTGCAGGTTAGGGCTTCCCTGGTGGCGCAGTGGTTGAGAGTCCGCCTGCCGATGCAGGGGACACGGGTTCGTGCCCCGGTCCGGGAGGATCCCACATGCCACGGAACGGCTGGGCCCGTGAGCCATGGCCGCTGGGCCTGCGCGTTCGGAGCCTGTGCTCTGCAACGGAAGAGGCCACAACAGTGAGAGGCCCGCGTACTGCAGAAAAAAAAAAAAGTGTGCAGGTTAATTAATAGTATTGTACTAAGCTCAATTTTTTTTAGTTTTGATAATTGGTATGAAGATTTTACAAGATATTAACATTAGGGCAAGCTGGGTGAAAGGGATGTGGGAACCTTTTGTACAATCTTTAAGACTTTTCCCAAAGTCCAAGATTATTTCAAAATAATAAGTTAAAGTCAACCAGGAGCTTTCCATAGACAGAAAGTATGCCTTAATAGTTAGATTCTCGACCAGAAATACAGCTACACGTGGAACAACTCCTACAGAACCCCTACTGAACGCTGGCAGAAGACCCCAGACCTCCCAAAAGGCAAGAAACTCCCCACATACCTGGGTAGGGCAAAGCGGAGAGATTCCCGCACAGAGGATCGGTGCCGAGCGGCACTCACCAGCCCGAGAGGCTTGTCTGCTCGCCCGCCGGGGCGGGCGGCGCTGGAAGCTGAGGCTCGGGCTTCGGTCAGAGCGCAGGGAGAGGACTGGGGCTGGCGGCGAGAACTCAACCTGAAGGGGGCTAATGTGCCACAGCTAGCCGGGAGGGAGTCCGGGAAAACTCTGGAGCTGCCGAAGAGGCAAGAGACTTTTTCTTCCCTCTTGGTTTCCTGGTGCGCGAGGAGAGGGGATTAAGGGTGCTGCTTAAAGGGGCTCCACAGACGGGCGCGAGTCGCGACTGAAAGCGCGGAGCCCAGTGACGGGCGTGGGACGCTGGGGCTGCTGCTGCCGCCGCCAAGAAGCCTGTGTGCGAGCACAGGTCACTGTCCACACCGCCCTTCCGGGAGCCTGTGCAGCCCGCCACTGCCGGGGTCCCGGGATCCAGAGACGGCTTCCCTGGGAGAACGCACGGCGCGCCTCGGGCTGGTGCAACGTCACGCCGACCTCTGCCGCTGCAGGCTCGCCCCGCACTCCGTGCCCCTCCCTCCCGCCCGGCCTGAGTGAGCCAAAGTCCCCGAAGAGGCTGCTCCTTTAACCCTGTCCTGTCTGAGCGAAGAACAGACGCCCTCCGGCGACCTACACGCAGAGGCGGGGCCAAATCCAAAGCTGAGACCCAGGAGCTGTGAGAACAAAGAAGAGAAAGGGAAACCTCTCCCAGCAGCCTCAGAAGCAGCGGATTAAAGCTCCACAATCAACTTGATGTACCCTGCATCTGTGGAATACATGAATAGACAACAAATCATCCCAAATTGAGGAGCCAGGAGTCAGTGCTGTGCCTCTGAGGTGGGAGAGCCAACTTCAGGACACTGGTCCACAAGAGACCTCCCAGCTCCACGTAATATCAAACGGTGAAAATCTCCCAGAGATCTCCATCTCAACACCAGCACCCAGCTTCACTCAACGACCAGCAAGCTACAGTGCTGGACACCCTATGCCAAACAACTTGCAAGACAGAAACACACCCCACCGATTAGCAGAGAGGCTGCCTAAAATCATAATAAGGCCACAGACTCCCCAAAACACACCACCAGACGTGGACCTGCCCACCAGAAAGACAAGATCCAGCCTCATCCACCAGAACACAGGCACTAGTCCCCTCCACCAGGAAGCCTACACAACCCACTAAACCAACCTTAGCCACTGGGGACAGACACCAAAAACAACAGGAACTACGAACCTGCAGCCTGCAAAAAGCAGACCCCAAACACAGTAACATAAGCAAAATGAGAAGACAGAAAAACACACAGCAGGAGAAGGAGCAAGATAAAAACCCACCAGACCTAACAAATGAAGAGGTAATAGGCAGTCTACCTGAAAAAGAATTCAGAATAATGATGGTAAAGGTGATCCAAGATTCTATTTCCAAGATCCAAAATCTTGGAAATAGAATAGACAAAATGCAAGAAACAGTTAACAAGGACCTAGAAGAACCTAAGATGAATCAAGCATCGATTAAAAACACAATACATGAAATAAAAAATACTCTAGATGGGATCAATAGCAGAATAACTGAGGCAGAAGAACGGATAAGTGAGGTGGAAGATAAAATAGTGGAAATAACTGCTGCAGAGCAAAATAAAGAAAAAAGAATGAAAAGAACAGAGGACAGTCTCAGAGACCTCTGGGACAACATTAAACACACCAACATTCGAATTATAGGGGTTCCAGAAGAAGAAGAGAAAAAGAAAGGGACTGACAAAATATTTGAAGAGATTATAGTTGAAAACTTCCCTAATATGGGAAAGGAAATAGTTAATCAAGTCCAGGAGGCACAGAGAGTCCCATACAGAATAAATCCAAGGAGAAATACAACAAGACACATATTAATCAAACTGTCAAAAATTAAACACAAAGAAATCATATTAAAAGCAACAAGGCAAAAACAACAAATAACACACAAGGGAATCCCCATCAGGATAACAGCTGATCTCTCAGCAGAAACTCTACAAGCCAGAAGGGAGTGGCAGGACATAATTAAAGTGATGAAGGAGAAAAACCTGCAACCAAGATTACTCTACCCAGCAAGGATCTCATTCAGATTTGATGGAGAAATTAAAACGTTTACAGACAAGCACAAGCTGAGAGAGTTCAGCACCACCAAACCAGCTTTACAACAAATGCTAAAGGAACTTCTCTAGGCAAGAAACACAACAGAAGGAAAAGACCTACAATAACGAACCCAGAACAATTAAGAAAATGGGAATAGGAACATACATATCGATAATTACCTTAAATGTAAATGGACTAAATGCTCCCACCAAAAGACACAGATTGGCTGAATGGATACACAAACAAGACCCATATATATGCTATCTACAAGAGACCCACTTCAGACCTAGAGACACATACAGACTGAAAGTAAGGGGATGGAAAAAGATATTCCATGCAAATGGAAACCAAAAGAAAGCTGGAGTAGCAATTCTCATATCAGACCAAATAGACTTTAAAATAAAGACTACTAGAAGAGACAAAGAAGGACACTACATAGTGATCAAGGGATCGATCCAAGAAGAAGATATAACAATTGTAAATATTTATGCACCCAACATAGGAGCACCTCAATACATAAGGCAAATACTAACAGCCATAAAAGCAGAAATCGACAGTAACACAATCATAGTAGGGGACTTTAACACCCCACTTTCACCAATGGACAGATCATCCAAAATGAAAATAAATAAGGAAACACAAGCTTTAAATGATACATTAAACAAGATGGACTTAATTGATATTTATAGGACATTCCATCCAAAAACAACAGAATACACATTTTTCTCAAGTGCTCATGGAACATTCTCCAGGATAGATCATATCTTGGGTCACAAATCAAGCCTTGGTAAATTTAAGAAAATTGAAATTGTATCAAGTATCTTTTCTGACCACAATGCTATGAGACTAGATATCAATTACAGGAAAAGAGCTGTAAAAAATACAAACACATGGAGGCTAAACAATACACTACTTAATAACGAAGTGATCACTGAAGAAATCAAAGAGGAAATTAAAAAATACCTAGAAACAAATGACAATGGAGACACGACGACCCAAAACCTATGGGATGCAGCAAAAGCAGTTCTAAGAGGGAAGTTTATAGCAATACAATCCAACCTTAAGAAACAGGAAACATCTCGAATAAACAACCTAACCTTGCACCTAAAGCAATTAGAGAAAGAAGAACAAAAACATCCCAAAGTTAGCAGAAGGAAAGAAATCATAAAAATCAGATCAGAAATAAATGAAAAAGAAATGAAGGAAACGATAGCAAAGATCAATAAAACTAAAAGCTGGTTCTTTGAGAAGATAAACAAAATTGATAAACCATTAGCCAGACTCATCAAGAAAAAAAGGGAGAAGACTCAAATCAATAGAATTAGAAATGAAAAAGGAGAAGTAACAACTGACACTGCAGAAATACAAAAGATCATGAGAGATTACTACAAGCAACTCTATGCCAATAAAATGGACAACCTGGAAGAAATGGACAAATTCTTAGAAATGCACAACCTGCCAAGACTGAATCAGGAAGAAATAGAAAATATGAACAGACCAATCACAAGCACTGAAATTGAAACTGTGATAAAAAACCTTCCAACAAACCAAAGCCCAGGACCAGATGGCTTCACAGGCGAATTCTATCAAGCATTTAGAGAAGAGCTAACACCTATCCTTCTCAAACTCTTCCAAAATATAGCAGAGGGAGGAACACTCCCAAACTCATTCTACGAGGCCACCATCATCTTGATACCAAAACCAGACAAGGATGTCACAAAGAAAGAAAACTACAGGCCAATATCACTGATGAACATAGATGCAAAAATCCTGAACAAAATACTAGCAAACAGAATCCAACAGCACATTAAAAGGATCATACACCATGATCAAGTGGGGTTTATTCCAGGAATGCAAGGATTCTTCAATATATGCAAATCAATCAACGTGATACACCATATTAACAAACTGAAGGAGAAAAACCATATGATCATCTCAATAGATGCAGAGAAAGCTTTCGACAAAATTCAACACCCATTTATGATAAAAACCCTGCAGAAAGTAGGCATAGAGGGAACTTTCCTCAACATAATAAAGGCCATATATGAGAACCCCACAGCCAGCATCGTCCTCAATGGTGAAAAACTGAAACCATTTCCACTAAGATCAGGAACAAGACAAGGTTGCCCACTCTCACCACTCTTATTCAACATAGTTTTGGAAGTTTTAGCCACAGCAATCAGAGAAGAAAAGGAAATAAAAGGAATCCAAATCGGAAAAGAAGAAGTAAAGCTGTCACTGTTTGCAGATGACATGATGCTATACATAGAGAATCCTAAAGATGCTACCAGAAAACTACTAGAGTTAATCAATGAATTTGGTAAAGTTGCAGGATACAAAATTAATGCACAGAAATCTCTGGCATTCCTATATACTAATGATGAAAAATCTGAAAGTGAAATCAAGGAAACACTCCCATTTACCATTGCAACAAAAAGAATAAAATATCTAGGAATAAACCTACCTAAGGAGACAAAAGACCTGTATGCAGAAAATTATAAGACACTGATGAAAGAAATTAAAGATGATACAAATAGATGGAGAGATGTACCATGTTCTTGGATTGGAAGAATCAACATTGTGAAAATGACTCTACTACCCAAAGCAATCTACAGATTCAATGCAATCCCTATCAAACGACCACTGGCATTTTTCACAGAACTAGAGCAAAAAATTTCACAATTTGTATGGAAACACAAAAGACCCCGAATAGCCAAAGCAATCTTGAGAACGAAAAATGGAGCTGGAGGAATCAGGCTCCCTGACTTCAGACTATACTACAAAGCTACAGTAATCAAGACAGTATGGTACTGGCACAAAAACAGAAAGATAGATCAATGGAACAGGATAGAAAGCCCAGAGATAAACCCACGGACATATGGTCACCTTATCTTTGATAAAGGAGGCAGGAATGTACAGTGGAGAAAGGACAGTCTCTTCAATAAGTGGTGCTGGGAAAACTGGATAGGGACATGTAAAAGTATGAGATTAGATCACTCCCTAACACCATACACAAAAATAAGCTCAAAATGGATTAAAGACCTAAATGTAAGGCCAGACACTATCAAACTCTTAGAGGAAAACATAGGCAGAACACTCTATGACATAAATCACAGCAAGATCCTTTGTGACCCACCTCCTAGAGGAATGGAAATAAAGACAAAAATAAACACATGGGACCTAATGAAACTTCAAAGCTTTTGCACAGCAAAGGAAACCATAAACAAGACCAAAAGACAACCCTCAGAATGGGAGAAAATATTTGCAAATGAAGCAACTGACAAAGGATTAATCTCCAAAATTTATAAGCAGCTCATGCAGCTCAATAACAAAAAAACAAACAACCCAATCCAAAAATGGGCAGAAGACCTAAATAGACATTTCTCCACAGAAGATATACAGACTGCCAACAAACACATGAAAGGATGCTCAACATCTTTGCTCATTAGAGAAATGCAAATCAAAACTACAATGAGATATCATATCACACCAGTCAGAATGGCCATCATCAAAAAATCTAGAAACAATAAATGCTGGAGAGGGTGTGGAAAAAAAGGAACACTCTTGCACTGCTGGTGGGAATGTGAATTGGTACAGCCACTATGGAGAACGGTATGGAGGTTCCTTAAAAAACTACAAATAGAACTACCATATGACCCAGCAATCCCACTACTTGGCATATACCCTGAGAAAGCCATAATTCAAAAAGAGTCATGTACCAATATGTTCATAGCAGCCCTATTTACAATAGCCCGGAGATGGAAACAACCTAAGCGTCCATCATCGGATGAATGGATAAAGAAGATGTGGCACATATATACGATGGAATATTACTCAGCCATAAAAAGAAATGAAATTGAGCTATTTGTAATGAGGTGGATGGACCTAGAGTCTGTCATACTGAGTGAAGTAAGTCAGAAAGAGAAAGACAAATAGTGTATGCTGACACATATATATGGAATTTAAGAAAAAAAATGTCATGAAGAACCTAGGGGTAAGACAGGAATAAAGACACAGACCTACTAGAGAATGGACTTGAGGATATGGGGAGGGGGAAGGGTAAGCTGTGACAAAGTGAAAGAGCGGCATGGACATATATACACTACCAAACGTAAGGTAGATAGCTAGTGGGAAGCAGCCGCATAGCACAGGGAGATCAGCTCGGTGCTTTGTGACTGCCTGGAGGGGTGGGATAGGGAGGGTGGGAGGGAGACGCAAAAGGGAGGGGATATGGGAACATATGTATATGTATAACTGATTAAATTTGTTATAAAGCAAAAAAAAAGAAAAAGATATCACAAAAAAAAAATAGTTAGATTCTCAGCCACTAACAGTGCCCAGCCTAGTAGGTACTCAATAAACACTGAATGAATTTACCCTTGCTTGCTCCCACTTTGGTTATTTGCAGTCTGTGTTTTCTCTTTGGCCTACCTGCCTTACCTAGCAACAACTTGGTGCCTTTAGGGAGGACCTGGTCCCAGAGTGCCTGTGCTTGAGAGGCCAGCATCCTGCCTTTTGGTGGCAGTAATAGTGTACTGCCTACACACTGTGTATTGGCAGTTTGCTTCCATCAGGACTGAAGGTAATAACGAAGAGTTGTAGTAGAGAAAAACAAAATAAAAATGGGGAATCTGGTATCTTTATACCTTGATTTTTAAATTGTATTTTATCTTTGAATTGAAAATTTTTGTTTCTATTTGAATACCAAGATATTCTGGCCAGGTTTCCAACTGAGCATCTTTTTTTTTTTTTTTTTAATGATTCACTACATGCTTACTTTATTTTATATGTTGTGGACTGACCACATTTTTACTAATAGCTAATCTCAAATTTTGTGTAGGAAATGTCCCTCTAAAATGTCTTAAACATATAAAAGAATATCTTTATCTTAATATATTATGGTAGAAATCCAGAACACTATAACTTTTAAGATAACTTGTAAAGGTTGAAAAAATAAGTTTAAAACCTCAGAAATCCTTGTAAAAACATCCCTGAGCATTTCTAAGAGCATTCTTTTTTTAAGAAATAAACTTATTTATTTATATATTGGCTGCGTTGGGTCTTCGTTGCTGTGCGCAGGCTTTTCTCTAGTTGCGGTGAGCGAGGGCTGCTTTGTTGCGGTGCGCAGGCTTCTCATTTTGGTGGCTTCTCTTGTTGCAGAGCATGGGCTCTAGACATGCGGGCTGCAGTAATTGTGGCTCGCGGGCTCAGTAGTTGTGGCTCATGGGCTCTGGAGTGCAGGCTCAGTCGTTGTGGCGCACGGGCTTAGTTGCTCCGCGGCATGTGGGATCTTCGCGGACCAGAGCTCAAACCCGTGTCCCCTGCATTGGCAGGCAGATTCTTAACCACTGCGCCACCAGGGAAATCCATCTAAGAGCATTCTAAACTTAGTCCATCACTGTAGAATGACTATATGATAGCACGTATAATTACTAAGAGCTATAATAAGACCTTCTAATCAGCTGGAAATTTAAGAAAAGCCTCCTAAAGGTTGAACCCTTGATAAACATTTAGGGTCAGTGTGTGGTTATTTTCCTCTTGCTCATAAAACTTTTGACTTGCAATTATTTCCTATTGAAAACACATGGTACTCCATTTCAGCCATAACTTCACTGTCATTTGCTCACATAAACCGTGCACTGCTAACAATAGGGTTAAGGTTGTCTTAGCAAAGAAAAGTCCCTCTTGTCTGTTTCTTGGCATCCTCCCCTAGGGACTTCTTGCTTTGCACAGCTACCTACCTGAGTATTTCTGTGGCATCTATCATCTCTGTATCTAGGCATTCACACCTCACAAACACAAACATCCACAGATGGAAAGTGTGGAGCTTGGAGCAGAGGCTTCCTACAGAGAACGTTTTTACAGTTCAACAAGGCATCTTGCCACACTGTTGTTTCTTTAGCATAAAACTGAACTGGGGGGCTTCCCTGGTGGCTCAGTGGTTAAGAATCCGGCTGCCAATGCAGGGGACACAGGTTCGAGTCCTGGTCCGGGAAGATGCTCTCACAGGCAGCAGAGCAACTAAGCCCGTGCGCCACAACTACCGAGCCTGTGCTCTAGAGCCCACGAGCCACAGCTACTGAGCCCACGTGCCACAACTACTGCAGCCCGTGTGCCTAGAGCCTGTGCTCCGCAACAAGAGAAGCCACTGCAATGAGAGGCCGGTGCACCGCAACGAAGAGTAGCCCCAGCTCGCCACAACTAGAGAAAGCCTGCGTGCAGCAACGGAGAGCCAACACAGCCAAAAATAAATAAATAAAATAAATAAATTTATTTTAAAAACCCCACCAAAACCTGAATGGGGCTATTTCATCTAGAATTTGAAAGAAAAGAGGAAAAAGAGAGCCCCCCAGTTTTCATAGATAAGGCCATTTTGAAAACATTTACTGAATACCCAAATGCTACCCTCGTTGTGAGGTATCACAAACACTTCTGCACAGTCAACATGTGTGGAGACTCAGCAACATTTACTGTATCTGAGGACTGTAAGGGGGAAATTACATTTCTTGAGTACACTGTACAAGTGGCCTAGCTTCTAAACTCCCTTTTGCTTTTCCATTAAAAAGATTAAAAAATTACCAACCTTACATTTTAACAAGTTGTCTAAATTTAAGGGCGTGGGTCTTCCATATACAAAGAACTAAATATATGATGATATCCCTAGTTAGTTATATTTTAAGGCACAATCTTAGAGTATAAATTTCCAGCATTTCGTACAGTTACCTTACTTTTACTGTTTAATTCATAACATCAACCAGCTCTCACATCAACTAGTTTTCTGAGAGCCTTGCTCCTTATCATTAGGACTAATACTACTTCATGACTTCCATTTTTCCATGCCATTTTTTTTTTTTTTTTTTTTGCGGTACACGGGCCTCTCCCCGTTGTGGCCTCTCCCGCTGCGGAGCACAGGCTCCGGACGCGCAGGCTCAGCGGCCATGGCTCACGGGCCCAGCCGCTCCGCGGCATGTGGGATCCTCCTGGACTGGGGCACGAACCTGGTGTCCCCTGCATCGGCAGGCGGACTCAACCACTGCGCCACCAGGGAAGCCCTTTCCATGCCATTTTATACAACAAAATAAGAAAATATACTGAAATACTCAAGTAAGCACTGCTGCTCAATGAAAGATGGTGTCACTGTTCAAACTTATGTGTTGGCCAGTAGGCAGGACCACCATGCAGTGGTTTGAAACATTTGTTCAATAACTGATGTGCAATAGTCTGGGTTAGACAAAGGTTGAAGACATATCTACAAAGATTATACCACACTGCCCTCTAGCCTGTATAACAGGAAGAAAAATGATTCCCCTCCCTGCTGTTCATTTCTGGAGGTACATTATTTAGCAGCAGCCTTTTAGCTATGGGCAGGCTCAATATATTTGTTATATAAAGGGTACTAACCACCTGTTGAATACTCCCTACAATACTTTTTCTTATAGCAGACATTATCAAATTACTTTCTTGAAGAGCCAGAGACTTCTTGCAGAAGAAATATCCAGTATCCTAAAGTGCTAACAGGTGCACAAATAGCACCACTGTGTCTGGAGACTGTATCTTTGATTGTGTCAACTTAGAGAAGAGCTCCACTTCCCACCTTTCCTCCCATCCCCCCACTGAAAGCCAACAATCCATAAACTATCCTTGAACGTAACCAAGGCAGGCGTCCTTGGTGTTGTCTAATTATCACTGATCCAGAACTCATTAGTTTCTGTTACCCACATTCTCTCCCTTCATAACATTTTGGGAAAGAAAAAAAAATCTATAGATTTAAGCCTTCCTGTCTATGTTGATTTAAGTTCAAAAAGTAGACTTTTTTTTTTTTTTTTGCAGTACGCGGGCCTCTCTCTGTGTGGCCTCTCCCGTTACGGAGCACAGGCTCTGGACGCGCAGGCTCAGCGGCCATGGCTCACGGTCCCAGCCGCTCCGCAGCATGTGGGATCTTCCCAGACCGGGGCATGAACCCGTGTCCCCTGCATCGGCAGGCGGACTCTCAACCACTACGCCACCAGGGAAGCCCCCAAAAAGTAGACTTTAAGGAGAAAATTTAGTATTTCCTACAAGCTTTCTTTGATCACTAGTTCTCTGTGGTTCTCTTCCCCATCTCCCCTTCTAGGGGAAATCTTGAAAGACTAAAGAACCCCAAGATTTTCATTAAACGTGGTCCACAATATATATTTTCTTTAAAAAAGGGATATTTTTGGGCTTTCCTGGTGGCGCAGTGATTGAGAGTCCACCTGCCGATGCAGGGGACGTGGGCTCGTGTCCCGGTCCGGGAAGATGCCACATGCCGCAGAGCGGCTGAGACCGTGAGCCACTGCCGCTGAGCCTGCGCGTCCGGAGCCTGTGCTCTGCAACGGGAGAGGCCACAACAGTGAGAGGCCCGCGTACCGCAAAAAAGAAAAAAAAAAAAAGGATTTTTTTTCATATTTTATTTTTATTTATTTTTTGAATTTTATTTAATTAATTTTTTTATATAGCAGGTTCTTACTAGTTATCCATTTTATACATATTAGCGTATACATGTCAATCCCAATCTCCCAATTCATCACACCACCCCCACCACCCCCGGCCGCTTTCCCCTGTTGGTGTCCATACGTTTGTTCTCTACATCTGCATCTCTATTTCTGCCCTGCAAACCGGTTCATCTGTACCATTTTTCTACGTTCCACATATATGTGTTAATATACGATATTTGTTTTTCTCTTTCTGACTTACTTGACTCTGTATGGCAGTCTCTAGATCCATCCATTTCTCTACAAATGACCCAGTTTCATTCCTTTTTATAGCTGAGTAATATTCCATTGCATATATGTACCACATTTTCATTATCCTTTCATCTGTCGATGAGCATTTAGGTTGCTTCCATGACCTGCCTGTTGTAAATAGTGCTGCAGTGAACATTGGGGTGCATGTGTCTTTTTGAATTATGGTTTTCTCTGGGTATATGCCCAGTAGTGGGATTGGTGGGTCATGTGGTAATTCTATTTTTAGTTTTTTAAGGAACCTTCATACTGTTCTCCATAGTGGCTGAATCAATTTACATTCCCACCAACAGTGCAAGAGGGTTCCCTTTTCTCCAGCATTTGTTGTTATAGATTTTCTGATGATGCCCATTCTAACTGGTGTGAGGTGATACCTCATTGTAGTTTTGATTTGCATTTATCTTTAAAATCTTCAAATTGCAGAAGTCGGTAAATAGTAGAACATAATTTATTCTACTCTGTCACTAAGTAACCTTGGAAGACTTTTTTTTGCTAAGAAGGCAGTCTCTTTCCTAATTATAGAAAACAGTTAATGGGAAAAAGTACTCCTGAGGTTTGCAGTACATAGACTTCTTAACTTAAAAAAATATACTGCTGCATATTTACACTCTGCCATAAAGTACTGTAATGAATAATTAAAATAGAACTAGAATTGTCAAAATAAATGATAACTATGGGTTGTGGTATGGTGCTCTTAATTTTTTTCATGCTGTTTTTGCTTGTTGATTTGCATAGCATAGTAATAGGCAAAGGATTTCCCAGTCATTGAATGTGAATTAACAAGAAGGTATTTTAATGGGTATTTTGGTGTCATTTAAGACTTTAGCCAATTATTCAATTCTGTTCTCTTACACTGACTCTAAAAAATAACTTAGCTATTTGTATAAATAGTAAGTGTTTGGAAGTAAACAGATCAGAACTTCATGGTTGGAAAATAACATGTAGCAATTAATTTTTAACAGACATGAAGCTTTCCCTAGTGGATCGATTCTGAGCGTTGAAGAAACGAGCAAGTCAGACAGAACATGTGTCTTTACTATTAAATAATTCAAACGCAGTAAAAACAGTATACTTTTGGGATCTTTATATTTCATCTTGATGTATAAGCTCTTAAAACCACAACAACAATATTTCTGAGTCTATATCCAAATATATTAAATGATTTCTAAATGAATTTTCCCAAAAGACTGTCACTATTTTTCTACCTTAGGTCACTGGTGCTGAAAACTCCACTTCACTCTCTCTCTCTCTCCCTGTATCTCTTTAGCAACATTCCAAAATGGCTGAGGCTAAGTCACCAGGTAAGCCTGGTGACTTCAACCTTGATCTGGTAACTCCACTGAGAACTAGCAGTTTTCATAAGTCGCTGCCTAGTCTTGGAGCAAAGGACATGGCCTAGGACGAAGACCACTGAATGACTGTTGGGAGCCTGCTCCGGTGACCTGAGCTCTGAAGCTGATGCTCTTCCCATATCCCTGAACCTTCCCAGAATTCTTGCCTAAAGCATCCCTCAGGTCAGCTGTTTCTTCCAGGTCGGCACCTAATGTCACATTGTGAAGGAGCGGAAGTTTTTATCCATGGCTCTGCTAATGATGGCATCCCATTTAACCCCACGGTGTATTAATATGATCAAATGGTGCTAAACATGTGAACCTAAATCCAAAATAAGGAATTGTTGAGAGTGGGCAAAGGGGCGGGGTAGTGAGGTGGGAGACAAGGAGAGATTTGAACACTTGTTGAATACCTACTAAGTGTCAGGTGCTTGATGTGTTTGATCTCACTGAATCGTTGCAACACCATTATAAGGAAGTAAGGAACTGGTTTCCCAATATTGCCTATGAAAAATATTAATTGCTTTTCCAGTGTTACCCTTGCCCAGTGAATCGTGGATCTCGATTGCCAGCCAGGTATTTTTGGCTCCAGAGCTCATGTTTTCCCCACATATACACATGCTCAAGAGGATTTTCTCAGGTAGAAATACTTACTTTTGTTGTTGTTGAAAGCACCGTGGCTTTAATGTATGGCATTGCTTTTCACACAGTATGATACAGTTGTGCAACATTACACAGACGTTCAGTTCATTATTGCAGTGACCAGGTGGCAAGGAAATAAGCAGAGCAAGTCTTCGCCCTCCTTTTCCGGTTCCTTCCTTTCTCTTGTCTGATACCAGGTTTTCTTTGGGCCAGCACTTAGACTTGGACCTGTGGTTGAGATATTACTTGCAGGGCAATAAATACTCCAGGTAAAGAGTCTCAGTGGCTGATTATAAAGGTCAATCCAGGTTTATTAAGTCTACCATACATCCCAACTTTCTTGAGATAGCCCTGTGTTCAAGTGCTTTTATTCTTTGCCATAAAAGCAATCTCTTAAATGTGTACCATCTTACCTATGTGAGACTATTCCATACGTTGGCACAAAAGAAAAAACTCTTCTGTCAAACCATGTAATCTGATTTTCCATTCAGAGATTAGGTTGACTATAGCCACAGGGTACCAGGAACCGTAAGGATAACCTAGTGAAATATTTAGAGCCTTCCTCTCCACCAGATGTGTCCCAGACATGGTTGAGTGAAGCCATCCCTTGTGTAAGCAAGAGTGACAAATCTTAGGGCTACATTCTGCTTTCATGTCGTCTTTGGTCTATTGCTTAAAATAACTGAGCTTTATATTCTTTTCCCTCATCATGTGAAATTGCAGATGTTTACTGGTTTCATTCTTTTGTTGAATTAACTCCCCCTCTAATGGATGTTTTCAGTTTTCAAAACACAGCTTTACATTCCAGTTTGAATAGCTCCCTCTGACATGATCAACTTCTGTTATTTTACTTATATAATCAAGATTTCCTTTCATTTTCAAGTTAAAAATACTGTAAGCAACGTGAGTGATACATTTCCATGCAACTGGTTTAAATATCCTGGTCTGTTTTCACCCCCCGGGTTTCCACTGCCCTGGGAGAAATGTGGAGTTAAGGGAAATACTTTTAAATAATATGTAGGGCTTAAAGGTCAAGACCAGAAGTATTCTGTCTAGTTTATCTTGTTAGTAACTGATAGTTGTCTACCCAGTATCCATTCTGCCTTCACTCACAAGAAGCCTAGTTTTTCTTCCCCAACCGGCAGTGTGCCTGGATAAACACCTTTGTTTCCCAGAACCCCTTAGGTGGTCAGTGAAATGAAGCTGAAGTGGTTGGATGGGCTTTCAGGAAGGCTCTGTTAGGCAGACTGACCCAGCTGAGAGGCATGAATTTTGGCCCTTTCCTTCTTGGTCCTCTTTCTGTTTGAAATGTAGTATCTGGAGCCTCATAGCAGCCTTGGACCTCCAGGATGAAAGCCACTTAGAAAGATAAGATTCAGGGTTCCTGATGATTTTGGAGCTGACGTGGCAGTGTATACTGACTACATCTATACGGTTGTCCCTTGGTATCCGTGGGTCGTTGGTGCCAGGGCCTGATGGATACCAAAATCTGTGGTTGCTCAAGTCCAGGATATAGAATGGCATCCATGCATATGGAGGGCCGGAGGGACAGTTGATCAAAGTCGATCCTCAGTCAATTGAATACGAAGATACAGAAGATACAGAACCTGTGGATACGAAGGGCTGACTGTACTTCCTTTGTCTGAATTGGAAGTAAATTTCTGACTTGTTTAAACTACACATTTGAGCTTCCTGTTATATGCAGACAAACCTAATCATACCTGATAGGTATGGTTTAACTTTCCCATGATTGTGATATGGAAACATCTATTCCTACTTCACTCGTCTCTTCCCTTCTCCCAACTCTAACTCCGTTCTTCTCTCCTTACTACTAGCATTCAAGAGGACATTCTCAGACAGGAAGAGCCTGCCTGAAAATCGCATATGCAGACGGGTCCGGCTGGAGAATGTATTCACAGCTGTTTCTGCTGCTTCTTCCTTTGTTCTCCTTTGAACACAGAGCATTTTCAGAGGCAAGGGGACTTTTCACAGCAGCGCTCACAGTAGTTGTGGGGTGGGGTGTGCAGGGCAACTGTTTTGCAGGCACGAACCACTGAAGTCTAGAATCTAGCCTGTAGGACAGGATGAGTTGGACAGGGTTAGAGTCTCACACGGGGCAGGAACATAGCTTCTTTCGCATGATGTCTACGGGAAATAGATTCTTTGCTGCCAGGAGCACTTCACTGGGTTAGTGTGTCATGGACCAGTGAAGAAGAGAGCTCCCTTCAGGCCTTTACTAAGAGGCAGGGGCCTCTTACCTGCCTTCCTGCAACTTTCTGTGGGTTTGCTAATGTCGAAGAAGATAGAGGTCACATTCAGCCAAGGGTAAATTAAAGGAGTGATCCAGTGAGAAGAAAAATAAAACCTTGAAGGAACATTATGGACATAAATTGGGAAGGTGGAGTGAGTTACTCAGGCATACATCCGAAGAGAGGGGCAGGAATGCAACACAGAGAAACAAGACCACCCGATCCCTTTCTCTGCCACGTCCCACTGTTGGAAGGGACGATGCCATCATGTGCATGCTGTGTCATATAGCTGTCACCCTCAGCCACTGTCAGGATGGTGGGTGTTGAGGTGTTACATAAACCTCCCTGCTCAGCAGCTCAACCCCTACCAGCACACTCTGTTTCCCCTCTCGGCACCGAAGTGCTTGGCATGTGTGTAGAGAGTAATTTCAAGGTAGGTTATAATTGTCCGTAATAAACACAGTACATTGGGTACAAGTTGGATTAGGAAAGAGGGTCATAAAAAGAAATCTGTGATAATAATGGTTTGTAAGTTGATATTGAATGTGCTAACAAGATAAAGCTTTTATTAAAATTACCAATCAAATCTCATTCTCTCTCTCTCTCTCTGTCTCACATAAAAAAAAAACTGGGAAGGATTATTTCAGGTTTACTTAGCATAGGTTCTTCATTTTAGGAAGAGTGTGTGTGTGCATGTGTGATATATATATATATATATGTGTGTGTGTGTGTGTGTGTATATATATATACACCCACATATATAAAACATATGCATTTTGAGGGCAACATCAAGAGCTTGGAATGGGTCCAGAGAAGAGCAAATGCACTTATCAATAGGTTGGAAAATTGGGCCTTTAACAAAAGGTTAAAGGAGTTGGATGCATTTAGTCTGCAGTAGAGGCAATGTAATCATTATTAAAGGGCTGTTATTAAGGAGGACATTGGCCAACATTCTCTCTCCCCATAGAAGACATATATAAAAGGAATTGTTTAAACTCAAGGAGAAGAAAGGGATTTAGATTAAATATTGGGAAGCATTTCTTGAAAGCGAGCATCATTAAAGAAAAAAATGTCACAAACTATAACCAGTTATTGAGGAAGGTTGGGGAATCTGTGTCTCAGGATATTAGTGTCGTGGGCATAGTGCAGCCTCTGAACTCAGAACTGGTTTTGAACCTTAGTTTTTGCCTTAGTTAATATGAATAAAATTATCTTTAAAATGCCTCTGCTCTGTAGGATTTTCAGGGATTATGGAACATAGTATTTGGACAAGCATTTAGGTGATAAAGGTGATAGATAAACATGATTTTTCCCTCTTAGCTTCCAAATTATTATTTGTTTGAGATTTTACAGCACAAGGGTTAGGCAGTATATTCTTGTCAGTATTGATTGTTTTCCTTTGTTTTGCAAAGGATTTGGCTTTTAAAGAAAAATGGATCCTAGCATTTTGTGGCAGGTGATTATTATTACTGGGATTTACACAGCCTTAACTTATGTGTGTGTATGTGTTTAGATTCACACTGACACCAAAAACAAAACAGTATAAAAAAGGTATTTCAAGATCAAAGTCAAGAAAAATTAGGTGTTATAAGTCACAAAAAGAAAACACTGGTCTAATACTCTATGCCTGAGGCACAGTATTAATTTCTCCTGTTTTGCTATAGCTGGATCTGTTCACATTACCGGGCTTATTGTCACTTTGTCTACTCTTTGTGAAAATCTCTGTATAGAGGGAACACTGCACTGTTTGATCTCAAAGGCCACCATCATTGGCTCCCTCCCATTCGTGTGTAGCTGGTCTTTGAGGCAAGCGTTCTGAAGCTGCTGCTTGCCCGCCTTGGCTATAATATCAGTGTCTTAATCAAATGGAACAGAATGTATTTTTCTTACCTAAATAGTATTTACACATGTGCAGGTGTTTAAACTAGTGTCAGTTTTCCGTATTGCCAGAGGCTAATCAAGAAGAGGCAGAAAATCTACAAGTTGTTCTGCTTTGACCTTCACTTTCATAGAAGGTTCCAAGAGTCCTAGGCTGTGATCTCAACTTTTCTTGCTAAGTCGGGGGAACATGGTTTCTAGCTCTCAGGACAGGGCTTTCCAGTGCTTTTGATGAGCTGTTTCCTTCCTGTAATAAAGGGAGCAAAACATATTGAGGGCCTTCCGGGTACCTGGTGCCAATCTAAATGCTTTACATGTATTAATTCAGGTCATCCTCCCAACTGCGCCATGAATTTAGTACTATTTATTATCATTCACATTTTTAAAAAAAATTTTATTTATTTTTTGGCTGCGTTGGGTCTTCGTTGCTGTGCGCAGGCTTTCTCTAGTTGTGGCAAGCGGGGGCTACTCTTTGTTGCGGTGCGCGGGCTTCTCATTGCGGTGTCTTCTCTTGTTGCAGAGCACAGGCTCTAGGCGCGTGGGCTTCAGCTGTTGCAGCACGTGGGCTCAGTAGTTATGGCTCATGGGCTCTAGAGCGCAGGCTCAGTAGTTGTGGCGCACGGGCTTAGTTGCTCTGCTGCACGTGGGATCTTCCCGGACCAGGGCTCGAACCCTTGTCCCCTGCACTGGCAGGCAGATTCTCAACCAGGGAAGCCCCATCGTTCACATTTTATAGGGAAGAAAATGGGAAACAGAGACTATGAGTAGTAGACTAGGAGGATCTAGCAGCTGGCAAACGACTGAGCCAGTATTTGGTTTCAGGCAAGCCAGCTCGAGCTTGCGTGCTAATCACCGTGCTGCACTGCCTCTCAGTTTGAGCAGCTTCCTTCTGCTGTGGAAGCAGGATTTGGGAAGGGTCTGGAAAATGCCTTGACAGATTCTAATTATTGTTTCCTTACCATGGACATGATTTTTGAAATTGTGGAACCAGAAACCTGCCAAGCCATCTTCCTAATCCTTGTTTCATGACACTTAACTTAGAATACAGGATTTGTTATGGATGGTTAACTTGGAACTCTCCTGGTTCTAAAAACAGCTTCCCGACTTTCTCTCCAGTCTGCCAGAGCAGTTCTTGTGGCAGCCTTTTAACCCCTTCACGTCTTCCTTCCCGTCACCTGGACCTGATCTTATTCTACGGCCACCCCTTGAAGAAGGGGGTGTCCATTCATCTGCAGAAACACATCACAGGTAACAGCTTAGAAGTTTCTTTGTTAAGATTCAAGAACACTTAAATCCTCTCTTGTACATCCCATGGGGAATCCCGGCCCACCAAAGACTTTTTTTTTTTTTTTTTTTTTTTGCGGTACGCGGGCCTCTCACTGTTGTGGCCTCTCCCGTTGCGGAGCACAGGCTCCGGACGTGCAGGCTCAGCGGCCATGGCTCATGGGCCCAGCCGCTCCGCGGCATGTGGGATCTTCCCGGACTGGGGCACGAACCCGTGTCCCGTGCATCGGCAGGCGGACTCTCAACCACTGCTCCACCAGGGAAGCCCAGACTTTTTTTTTTTTTTTTTTTTTTGGCAAATTCTCACAGTCACTTCTAGCTTTGAGTTTGAGTTTTAGTTCTCATGGAAGTCTTGATCGCCCTTGCTCTTTTCTTCCCTCTTCTCCATTTTAACCTATACATGGCTTTTTACCTCTAGTTTTCCCTGCCAATTACTCAGACAAGACATTTTTAGGTATAACAGACTTTACTGAAAGTTTGGGGAAACAGGAGACAGTTAGCAGTTACATTACCACAACACAGATAACCTGGAATTGAATTTATTTATTTATTTTATTTTATTTTTATTTTATATTGGAGTATAGTTGATTTACAATGTTGTGTTAGTTTCAGGTATACAGCAAAGTGATTCAGTTATACATATACATATATTCATTTTTTTTCAGATTTTTTCCCATATAGGTTATTGCAGAAAATTGAGTAG
The DNA here is from genome assembly GCF_964165515.1 of Mesoplodon bidens. Classification (NCBI taxonomy): domain Eukaryota; kingdom Metazoa; phylum Chordata; class Mammalia; order Artiodactyla; family Ziphiidae; genus Mesoplodon; species Mesoplodon bidens. Next base: position 33,414,292 of record NC_138167.1, read on the forward strand.
AGTTCCCTGTGCTGTACAGTATGTCCTTGTTGATTATCTGTTCTATGTATAGTAGTGTGTATATGTTAATCCCAAACTGCTAATTTATCCCCCCCGCCATCCCCCCCCCGGTAACCATAAGTTTGTTTTCTGCATCTGTGACTCTGTTTCTGTTTTGTAAATAAGTTCATTTGTATCATTTTTTTAAGATTCCACATATAAGTGATATCATATTATATTTGTCTTTGTCTGACTACTTCACTTAGTATGATAATCTCTAGATTCATCCATGTTGCTGCAAATGGCATTAGTTTCCTTCTTTTTTATGGCTGAGTAACCTAGAATTGAATTTAGACATTCCTTTTCTTAAATGTCCCTCAGCCACTCCATCACAGAGAATTGTCTCACAAGTCATCCTTGCTCAGCCTCACGCTGCTCCAGTTCTCACTATGCTTCAAATTCAGTTTTTCTCACTTTTTATGCAGAGTGGTCTAGCACGACCCACTCTTGGGTTCCATGCCTGCCTCTGTCTGTCTAAGGATTCATTACTATCTCGCCAAGCAAAATGGCCGTCCACTCTTTACCAGCACAGCAGAACTGGCAGTGACTTTGGAATTTCAGCCTTTCCTCTCCCTTCTCTGTCCCACCTCCTCACCTCTGCTCAAGTTCTCAATGTGCGGAAGATCAGAGGAGAACACGTGTTTTTTCCTCAATGATACGAATTTTGGCTTTCCTGTTAGATGCCAGAGTAGCTACAGTCAGTTTGAATTTTAAATACATTTAGTCTTTGGGCTAAACTAGTAACAAAGGAATAGTAACATTATAATTAAGACACATATAATAGGAACCACAGACTACAAGGTGTGTACAACTTCCTTTCCTTCCGATAAATGAACATTAATATGAAGTTAAGCCAGTAGCACACAGACGTTAACCATAGGAGGTAGTGGCAGGTCTGAGGCTACCTTTACCTTTGAAGACAAATCCTTGAATAAGGCAATGATTGGTAATCGTTTTTGCTTATCAGTGGTGCTCAGTGGAGCATGCAGTGAGCTTGAGACATACAGGGCTCAGGCAGAAAGAAGCAGAGAGAACTCAGACCAAGTGAGGCTGTTACAATTGACGGTGCTGGCAGGGCACCTGAGTAACCCAAAGATGTGTCTAAAGAATGGGTGTGCTGAACATGCATGGATCTGGACGGCATTATGCTTAGTGAAACAGACAGAGAAGACAAATACTGTATGCTATCACTTATATGTGGAATCTAAAAAATAAAACAACCTAGTGAATATAACAAAAGAGAAACAGACTCACAGATCTAGAGAACAAACTAGTGGTTACCAGTGGGGAGGGTGAAGGGAGAAGGGGCAAGATAGGGGTAGGGCATTAAGAGGTACAAGCTGCTATGTATAAAATAAATAAGCTCCGAGGACGTACTGTACAGCAGGGGAATATAGCCAGTATTTTATCCTAACTATAAATGGAGTATAAGCTTTAAAAATTGTGAATCACTGTGTTGTACACCTGAAACTTATATAATAGTGTACCTCAAGTATACCTCAATAAATTTTTTTTTAAGTGGTCTAAGGTCATAACAAAAAGAATGGATGTGCTTGGCAGTCCGTGGTCCCACAGGTCTACAGTCTGGCAGGTGAAGTGCACTGCGGCTCCTCGTGGAGCATAGAGGGCAAAGTCAGGCACGGCTGAGCCACGTCAGAGAACCTAGTTCCTTCCCAGCAGAATCACAGCCACCGACTGGAGGAGGACAGCAAGACCCCAGGGGAGGGTTAGGTGAGGTACAAGCCCAGCGGCTGGGGTTCCAATCCCAGAGGGAGCCTAAGTTATTGGTCAGTATGTCCAGGAAGATTATAGAAAAAAGTTATCTCAACACAGTGACTAGAAGAATTGCCACTGGGAGGCCTCTGGGATGAGCAGATGCCCCCTGCTCATCCCCTTTTGAGGCAGATTGAGAGCAGAATTGAATTCTCAGGTCTGTGTCTGGAAGGCAGTCTGTGTCTTCTAATCAGCCTCTTGCCATTTTCATGATTAGCCCAGGAATCAGGGCAGGCCTGGGCCCATGAGGAACTGGGAAGGCAAAGGCAGGGGAATGTGGCAGGAGCAGGGATCCCAGAGCCCCATTCTGTGCACACTGTGGGTACAGAAGACCCCGGCCTTCCTCCTGGGGCTGGACAGCTAGAAAGAGCATCTTCCTGTCCTCACAATGAAAAAAATTAAAAAGCATTTCAAACCCCAAGTTCATGTATTTTCTCAAACTCATTGGAGAGCCTGGTTGCAGGACAGCCAGCTGACCCCAAACCTAAGGAGACAGGTGTCTGGCAGAAGTGACAGGATGCAAACACTGGCTTACCTGCGGTAGACAGCGCAACGCTGGATGGTAAACTGACTGTGGAGGCATGAGAGGATGTGGAGGCCTTAGGGGTGGCAGTGGTGCGAGTACACACTCCCTTAAGGGTTTTTCTCCATGAGCCCCAGTGGGCACTCATAGGAAAGACTGGAGAAAGACTTCAAAGTGTTCTCTCTGGACAGACCTATCATACTATAAGTGAGGCAAGTTAGAGAAAGACAAACGCCCCGTGATATCACTCCTAAGTGGGATCTAAAAAAAAAATGATACAAATGAACTTATTCACAAAACAGAAACAGACTCGCAGACATAAAAACAAACTCATGGTTACCAAAGGGGAAAGGGGGTGGGGGAGGGAAAAATTAGGAGTTTGGGATTAGCAAATACAGACTACTATATATAAAATAGATCAACAGCAAGGTCCTACTGTATAGCACAGGGAACTATATATAGTACCTTGTAATAGCCTCTAATGGAAAAGAATCTGAAAAAGAATCACTTTGCTGTACACCAGAAACTAACCCAACATTGCAAATCAACTATACTTCAATTAAAAAAAAAAGAAAGAAAACAAAGTGTACTCTCTGGATAAAATAAAGCAGGAAAGGGAAGTGCTCTAATTCTAAAGGCTGGGCTTTGAGGATGAGGAAGCAAGGCACATGGACTTCTGAGGGATGAGCAGTCCAGGCCAAGGGAACAGCAGGCATAAAGGCTCAAGTTGGGAGGCGCTTGGTTGATGAGCAGAGTAGAAATGAGGCCAGTGTGGCCAGAGCAGAATGAACAAAGACTCAAGTAACAAGAAGTGAGGTTAGAGAGGTAATGAGGACCAGATTCTGTAAGGTGTTTTAGGAGACTGACGGACTTTGGTTTTTAATTGGAGAAGCCCCGGGAGGGTTTTGAGCAAGAAGTGATATAACATGACGTTTGGTTTAAAGTGATCCTGAAAATAGTTTGGCGATTCCCAATAAAGTTGGACATACACATACCATCTAACCCCGCAATCACACTTCTGGGTATTTCTCCTGGAGAAATGGGAACTTAATGTTTGCACAGAATCCTGTACAGTTTCATAGCAGCTAAATTTTCACAGCATTAAATGTTCGTAGCAGCTTTATTAGTAAAACCCCAAACTGGAAACAACCCAGATGTCTCTCGGTGCTCAGTGGCTGAATGGAAAAACAAACTTTGATGCATCCAGACCCTGAAATACTACTCAAGAGCAAAAGGAAAGAACTATTAAATACACACAACTTGGATGGAGCCTAAGGATGTTATGCTGACTGAAAAAAAAAGCTAATCTCAAAAGGTGTTATAGTCCGTGATTCCGTTTATGTAACGTGTTCAAAATGGCAAAACGATAGTGATGGAGAACAGGTCGGTGGTTGTGAGGGTGAGGGTTAGGGAGGATGTGGTTGTAAAGGAGCGGCACAGGCATTTCTTTGTTTTGAAGGAAGAGTTCTGATTGTGATGTGGTGGCACAAATCTGGATGTGACAATGTTTCATAGCATCAAACAGTGACAAAAAGGTGCATGAAAACATGAGGTGACAATCCTAATAAGGTCTGTACTTGAGTTAACGGTATTGTACCCATGTCAGTTTTCCTTGCTTGGAAATATCCTACGGGTATGTAAGATGTTATTTATTGGGGGAGCCGGGTGAAGGGTGCACAGAATCTCTCTGTATTATTTTTGAAAGTTTCTTGTGAGTCTAAAACTACTTCTAAATGCAGTTTAAAAAGGAGCTCCCTGGCAGTTCTGTTGAGTCAACACTGATGGGGGAAGAAGGGGAGAGAGGAGGCCACTGCCTCATCCAGGTGACAGGTGATGGTGGCTGGCGCCAGGGCGGGGCCAGGGGGATAGAGCTCCTGTCTGTCCCTTCTGGGCCATGCAATAGAGCAACGTTCAGAAGTGCCAGACGCCCAGCCTGTCACTACCCTGTCACCATCTCTGCTGTCCTCTCTGGATCTAGCCTGTTGCCCGTCGCTCATGCTGCTTTCTGCCCTCGTGGCTGCCACTTGAGGTTCACAGCCACTGGTAGGTGCTGCTGCCCCCGATGTCGCCATGGATTCCTGCTTCCTTGTGCCAGAATTGCCCAAGTCTTCACAAGTCCTTGACTTCTACTGTCTGAGCTGCACTTCCTCTGCCCATCCATTAGGAAGAAGACCACCACCTGCCCCGTGTGGTTTGAACTGGACTTTCCTACTTTTCCCACTGGAGGTGTATCACATTCTGGTCTTCCCACCGCTTCTTTCTCACGAAACTTGGTGAAATCCTCTTGGGAAGCTTTTAATTCCTTTTCCACATCCATGGGGAAGAGCTCAGTTTAGGCATATTTTCCAAAAGGGTCTCCTCACCTCTTAGCTCTTTCTCAAGATACATTCCCATCTGAGAGAAGGAAGGAAAATCTCTGTGCCAAAGTGTTTTCCCGCCTACTGATTCAGATGTATGATATGTATCTCACCCTCTCCTAGGAGCATGGCTAGCTCAGTGATCTGTGGGGAAGTACCAAAGTCACAGTCATTCCAGTTTTCCACCCCCTATGAAGTGGAGGATGCAGCTGCCCCACTTCTGTTTTTGGCAACCAACCCTTCAGGCAGCATCCTCACATCAGCACACTGGCCCACACCCTTCCAGTGCATCCTTCTGGTGGGAAGGTAAATCTCCCCTCATTGATTCCAGGCCACAGCCAGGCCCTCCACCATCCCATCCTCCTGGAAACATATACTGATGGCTTTGTGATCACTCAGATATGAACACTATTCCGGGGCTGATAGCCCTGCCAGGTCCTTGATACACAACATTTACATTAAGTCCTTGAGCGGTTCTGGACCGTTGAGTCATAACTGCAACCTATTTCTTAGTAAGGTTGCGAGAATCCTTGTATGAATTTTGAATCAATATGGCCTTATCTCAAAAAAAAAAAATGGGACTTTTGCCAGTTGCTTCCAAATGTAGAACTCAACCATTTTGGAGAAATATAAAAGCTTTAGCTTGCTTTGAGATCCTTCCACCTTTATTGCATTAAAACAGACTTTTTATTAAAGTGTACATGACTTCTAAGCAGCTTATAACAATCATAAAATTGCTACTAGAAAACCAACTATATAGTTTTTAGATCAACATTAAAATATAGCAACACTTTACTTGTTTACTCATTTCCCCCAAAAATCCATATTTTTTCTGTGATGTTATTTAAGTCTCTAAGAAACACATCATAAAGTCATTGAACAACCACTGGTAATCTTGTAAGATGCAAGATCCAAAGCCTTAGTTTCAATTCCTACATTGATGCAGTTCTTTCTAGACATAGCACTTCTGTTACCCTGTTACATTCCATGCCCTCCTGCTAAGATTTATCTTTAGTCAGATAATTTACTTTTCGGATCTAAAGATGGTTAACCCATTAACATGTATAATAAACTCATTTGTATTCCAGTTATAATCATCTGAATTATTTGCATTTAAAAATTCTTTCTCTCTGCCTGTTTTTCTAACTTTATATTCCCTGGAGCTCACTCTCGGGTACAGAGCGGAGAGTGATATTTAGTTACAGGTGTATCATTTCTGAACCCTGTGTCATTTTTCTGTCACTCAGATTAATAAGGAGCTTCTTCATCATCAGTGTTTTCTCAGCCAATTGGGGTTTTCTCAACCTAAATTATACTTAAATTCAATTTTATAAAAAGATTTTAGTCTAACTTTATATTCAACAAAATTGAACTTTGAATGTTCTCAAATCAATTATTACAGCAGTACAAATTTGTGGATACAATATTAGCTCTGAAACAAAACTGATTTGGATTGGAATCCTTAGTTTGCCACCAAATGGCTATACTTGTGAGCACTTTAAATTTTCTAAGCCTTGGTTTATCCATCTATGAAATTTATTATAATAACCTTAAAGGCCACATATGTAAAACACTGAGTACCATGTATGGCATATAGTAGGCACTCAATAAATAGTAGTTATTATCATTGCTATAATAATGTTATAATATAGTTATTATTGTTACAAACGCAGTCTCAAACTCGATGTGAGATGTGAAAGGTTAGCACGTTACGACACATGATGGCACTTGCCATCATTCTCCATCCAGGAGCACAGCTCAGGGGTCACACATTTATGCTTTAACTATTATACAGATAGTGTAAAATTAAACTTAATAAAATTAGTATTATCTAACGTTTATTAAAATTTGGAAGCCAACTAAATATATCTATTCTGGTCAGAAGCTAAGGATATATTTTAGCTTATGTCACTGACCATTTAGCACAGTTTATAAGCATATTTTTCATATGCAACATATATAATAGATAATGTTCAGTATTGGATCACAGTTCTTCAAAATCTGTGAAACTGTAAAAAAAAATAGAATGCTTGTGTATGTACAGACAAACAACTAGACTTACAACAGAGGAACTGTAGCAGGGTAGGAAGAAAGGTTTGATAGAGGAACTGTAGCAGGGTAGGAAGAAATGTTTGATACAGAGTCTGCTCTTGACTTTGTTCCTTTCGACAAATCATACACCTTCTTAGAGCTTCACTTCTCTAGATCAGCTGTGTTTTCTAGCATTACCTCTTCGTTAACACCGCATTGTGGTTATAGAGGACCAGATTGTTCTTTCAGATATCTTTAAACTTTGTCAGACACTATATTCTTCAGGTAAAAATGTGGCTTCATTTAGTTAAATGTGTCTTTTGAAGTCTGAAGATAACAACTCTATTTTTTAGTAGTATAACATCATAGCCTCAAAAAAATTTTGTTTCTATTAGCAAAATAGGATCTTGGAAATTGAATTTTGGCCCATAAGTTCTCAACCCTGGCTGCACATGCTTGTAACTTGAATAGGCTTTAAAATATTTTAGTTCTTGGGCCCCACCCCTGACCAGTTGGATTAGAATCACCAGGGGCGAGACTTTGTTAGAAGCTCTCCAGGATCTAGATGATTCGGATGCACGCAGAGGACAGAGAACTGCTGATGTAGGCCTATCCTTATCTAAATTAAATTTCCTTTTAATTAAAGCAGCATTTTTCTTCTGATAGGGTGCTGTCTGGGAATAAATATCTTCACATACTTTTATTGGTAAAAATCTTCTTTGGTTAAGGAGAAGTACTTTAACATGGGAGGCACCTCTCTGCTGCTTTTAGTAGAATAAACTTTAAAATTTATAAAGAATCTTTAAAAATCATCATAATCATATCTTGCTGGTCAGTTCCTCTAGAGATTTTTTTTTTTTAAAGATTTTTTGATGTGGACCATTTTTAAAGTCCTTATTGGATTTGTTACAATATTGCTTCTGTTTTATGTTTTGGTTTTTGGCTCCCAAGGCATGTGGGATCTTAGCTCTCCAACCAGGGAGCAAACCCGCACCCCCTGCATTGGAAGGTGAAGACTTAACCACTGGACTGCCAGTGAAGTCCCTCCTCTAGAGATTTTTATCTTAGAATAGCAATACATAAAACATGATAATCCAGGGGCTTCCCTGGTGGCGCAGTGGTTGGCAGTCCGCTCGCCGATGCAGGGGACACAGGTTCGTGCCCCGGTCTGGGAGGATCCCACGTGCCGCGGAGCGGCTGGGCCCGTGAGCCATGGCCGCTGAGCCTGCGAGTCTGGAGCCTGTGCTCCGCAATGGGAGAGGCCACAGTGGTGAGAGGTCCGTGTACCGCAAAAAAACAAAACAAAACAAAACAAAAACATGATAATCCAAACACACTGTCAAAACATACGTCTTAGCCTGTTTGGGCTGCTGTAACAAAAATACCACAGTCTGAGTGGCTTATAAATAACAGAAATTTATCTCTCGCAGCTCTGGAGGCTGGGAAGTCCAAGGTCAAGGTGCTGGCAGATTTGGTGTCTGATGAGAGCCCATTTTTCATAGATGGCTGTCTTCTCACTGTGTCCCCGTGTGGTGGAAGGGGCAAGGGAGCTCTCTGGGGTCTCTTTTAGAAAAGCACTAGAACCATTTATGAGGGCTCCATCCTCATGATCTAATCACCTTTCAAAGGCTTGCCTTCTAAACTATCACCTTTGGAGTTAGGATTTCAACATATGAATTTTGGGGGGGATACAGACATTCAGTCTATAGCAACATATATAGAATTTTCAAATTAGTTAAAAGGCAACTAAATATCAGAAGTAAGTATCCTTGACCTCTAGAAAAAAAAAAAAAAGACCTGGGTGAAGATACCTATAGTTATTATTGTATCATTAGAAATGATAATGCTGTCAGCTAACATTAATGGGATCCTGGTATTCCAGACAGTATTCTAAGCACTTTAGATAGGGATTCCATTCTGTCCTCACAACAATCCACGAGGCAGATACCATATTACCCCATTTTACCCATGAGAACATTGAGATACAGTGAGTAACTTTACATCTATAAATATTATTTAAATATTGTCATTAGTAATTACAATTTGAATTTTAAGCCTTCTCAAAAATTTCTGTACCTTAGTAGTCCTTATGATTTCTAAGTTCTGCTGGTATTTTATATGCCAACCTTTATTAAAGTATGTTTTGCTCCTAAGGCAAAGCCAGAAGGCAAAGTCTTCAAAGCAGTTGAATCTCCTAGGCTGACATGGTTAACAAAGCCTGAAAGACGAAGGGTAAGATCAAGTGGTTCGTACTCCACAATTTTAATTGCTTTGCTTTCTCAATTCCCCAACTTTCAAGATTTGAAATTCACTTAACATCTAAGGAGGGATGCTTGGAGACAGTGAGCACTGGGAGTGAGAACCCAGGGAGACTGAAACCTCGTTCCAGCTCTCACTTAGGGTTGTGATCTTGCAAAAAACTTGAACCTGTTGAAATGCCTTGTTGTGCTCTCCAGTAGAGGGAGCCGAGTGGTAAGAGCAGTAATTAACAAGAGCAGCAGCATCTGCCAGAGCCTCTTCACAGTTATGGTTGGCACGATCAAATGAGATATTTGTTGGAGAGTGCTTTTGGCTATATGATGATATTTACTTTTTTTTTTTTTTTTTGCTGCAGTACGCGGGCCTCTCATTGTTTTGGCCTCCCCTGTTGCGGAGCACAGGCTCCGGACGCGCAGGCTCAGCGGCCATGGCTCACGGGCCCAGCTGCTCCGTAGCACGTGGGATCTTCCTGGACCGGGGCACGAGCCCGCGTCCCCTGCATCGGCAGGCGGACTCTGAACCACTGTGCCACCAGGGAAGCCCTATGATGATATTTAGATACTAGGTTTTTTTTTTATTACTATTATCTTGTCATTATTGTTACTATTATTATTTTTGCTTATGTTTACCACCAACTAAAAGTGGTCCCAGCTTTCCAGAATAGATGGAAGGTAGGATGAATGGGTGCTTGAGATGGGAGCCAAGCTCAGGAGTCTACCCTTGTAAGATCATTGGGAGATTTTAAGCTTTGGAACATGAAAGTAATTTTAATTGGAAAATCTCTTAGATTTGCTTTCAAAAAAGAGAATTTTGACTGCAGAGGGAGAAGATATGGGGGGGCGGGGTTGTAAATGGGCCTGAGGAGTAAACAGAAATTGAAAAGTAGAAGCCACCCAGGATATAGATCATTGTGAATTTATCCATCCAAATGCAGTTTTTCATTTTGAAAACTAGTCATTTTGTTCTATTTGTTATGAGCATTTTTAGCTTGAAAGCCTCTGTTATATATGACTTAAAGATAATCACCTTTTTCTTTAAAAATTATACTATATTAAGACTGATATCCAGTTATAGAGTTAATTCTCAGCTTATTTATTTACTTTTCACTTGAAAGAATCCAAGCTAAAATATTAATAAAACATTGTGGTGCACTTATACAAGCTCACTATTTGATTAGAGGAGGTAACAGACAACTCTAACCCCTGCAAGTAAATATAATCTCATTTCCAATATAAGCTTCATTATGATTTGGGAAAGTTCAGTTTTTAGGTACTATGCGATCTAAATTAGTGGTAGGCATGTTCATAGCACATATTGCAAAACACACACTGGAATTCTATTCCTCAGCCTTTTCTCCTCTAATTTTCAGGTGCCGATGTCATTAAGTTTGATTCTGCTTTCAAGGAAAAGAGTTTGGACTTTAGGGGGTTAGGAACACCTGGGTTTGAATCCCAGATTTGCCACGTATCAGCTGTGTGACCTTGTACAAGTTCATTCACTTATGTGAACCTTGGACTCCTCCACAAAATGGAGATGCTGTTGCCCATGTCACATCATGAGGTTGTTGTGAGGACTGAGTAAAGAGCGAGTGTGTGGGCTTCCCTGGTGGTGCAGTGGTTGAGAGTCCGCCTGCCGATGCAGGGGACACGGGTTCATGCCCCGGTCTGGGAAGATCCCACGTGCCACGGAGCGGCTGGGCCGGTGAGCCATGGCCGCTGAGCCTGCGCGTCCGGAGCCTGTGCTCCGCAGCGGGAGAGGCCACAAGAGTGAGAGGCCCGCGTACCGCAAAAAAAAAAAAAAAAATGAGTGAGTGTGTTATAATACCAGGTTGTAGAAGGCCTTCAGTACATTTTACCTATACTGCCCTTTACCCGCCACTCCACAATGCTTTTTCTACAGTTTTTCCTATCATTTCTTCCTTTAAAATGGAGAGTTTTCCTAGGGCGGCAGGAGGAACTAACTTTTGCTCTGCGTTGGATCTTTCCAGGGTTAGCTTTGAACACAGAGATGCTCTCAGTTTAATTTTCCATAAGTTGGACATTGAACGTATGGGAGGATTTTACATGGAGAGTCATATACCATAACTTTATTTTCCTCCTACTGTAGCACTTAAGTCTCCATTTCCCCATTTCCTCATAATTTTGCCCATTCAAGGTAAGAAGATCAGTTCTAGGTTAACTCTTCTTCTTCACATAAAATCTTAGTCTTTCAGTCTCCTTTTCTCTCAGGCAACATCTGGAAAGCAGAGTGCAGTGTGGGCTATGCAGCCTCCAGACCTTGGTGGAGGGCGCGTGGCTGGCTCATCAGCTGTCCCCTGGTTCTCCCTGCCTCCTCTGAGATGGCTCATCCTGCCTGGTCTTTGGGCACCAGCCCCTGCCCTCGCTCCATCTGCTACTGACGTGTCCCTGCTCTGATCTTAGCACAGTCAGTGCCTGGAGCTCTTTTTCTGACTTCGCCATCACTTTGGCTTTCTTCCCGTGCTATTTTCTCTGTGAGATTCAGCCACACCTGCGTGAAATCCTGGCTTTGGTCTACCCACAGCTTTTGTTCCAATTCTCTGTCTCTGGCTACCCGGGTAGGATAGCACATTTCGCCGCAGCTCACAGCCGCCCTCTATGACCCTCTCAAGGGCCCGTGGGAATTCTCAGCTCTCCTCCATGCCCTGCTGGTGCCCACGGGAAATGGTGTGGAGGGAAGTGGGAGTGGCTAGTTCTGTCTGTCTAAATCTGCCCGCTGGCATTTTGTTCTCTGTTGCAGCCTTCTTGAGTTGGCATTGGCACGACTGAGAGTTTCAGTTGAGCAGAGACCAGGAGTGTCCTCTGCTTTTGGATGCTGAGTCTCTCTGAAAAGTTCTTGTCTACCCTCCTGGGGTTTTGATCTCAGTGGGCAAAATCCACCAGGCCCATTGTAGAATTTTATTCCCAGTTCTTCAAGCTAGTTTTGTTATTTAAAGCACATCTTCAGAGTCCAGGGGAAACAAACCTCTTTTAAGTACCCAGCTCTTACAAGGGAAAAATCAGCGTTTCCATGACCTGTTTTAAAACAAGCCTACTTAAAATCCAAGATGGGCAATGGCCCTGCCATCTCCTTTAAGCAATGGATGCCTCAGCTGAGTAAAGGACTTTGAAGTAATGAGAACTGCTAGAATGATGCATATTTACGATGATATTTCAAAATATTCTATTACCTGAAAAGTAATATTTTTATTCTTTTATTTTCTGTTTGGCATTTAGTTTTTTGCTTTGCCTTTCAGTCTAAGAAATTGCACATCAGAGATTCATTGTGCAGCTCTTGTATTCAAGACTAAGCTTTATCTCCGTGAAACCTGTGACTTCTCTTTTTATAATCCATTTACAATTTTTGTCTCTTAAAGCTTTCATTTCTTATAACTTCTACATTTCATGATTATTCATTTCCAATTGATGTCAACTCTGCTGAATAGTAGTATTTTAAGCTGCATTAACTTTCCTTCCTATTCCTATGTATTTTGATTCTTATTTCTCTAAAATAAATGTATCATTTATCATAAGATGATTCCAGAGGGTAATAGTCTCATCTTCTAGTCTTAGCCTTCTCTACCAATTATAGATCCTCAATGATATGCTTTATATAATTATTAGAGGCTGGAGAGAGGCAATTTTTCAAACAGCTCTCTCTTCCCTTGTGGCTGACAAGAGTTCTGATACAGCTGGGGGAGGTGCAGATCTCTGCTCTTTGTAGTAAGCAAAAGCACTAAGTGGTCTCACTTAAATTATTAACAAAACACACAGGTCAAGCATGCAGCCTTTTGCCCTACTTTTCCCCATTTCTCTGCTCTTAAAAGCACTATTGTAGTGTTGCCCAAAAGGCACTCATACATGCTCTGAGTTAAGGACCTGACTCAATTTGTTGGAATGTGTTGGAGAGCTAACATTTGGTAATTGCAGTTTTTCTGTTCATACGTGCAGGCACGATCAAGTTCTCTAAATGGGTGATAATACTGGTAGCTAACACCTTTGAGCTGTGTGCCAGGCATTATGCTAACCACTTTGCAGGCATCATCTCATTTAATCTTCACAGTCCCTTGAAATAGATACCCGTTTTGCAGATGGAAAAACAAATTTAGAGAAGTTGACCAAAGTCATACATCTGGAAGGTAACAGAGCCCAAACCAGGTCTGCCCTTTTCCCCATCCTGTTATATAGTATCTGTATGGGGACATCTTTGAGAGTGAAATGGGACACTGTTGCTATTTTTACTGGGATAACAGTTATAAATCAGAGCTTTTCTGTGCAAACTAGGACATATGTTTACCCTGACTATAAGCCCTCTTGGTGGGGAGCTTTCAGTCACTGAGACAGTAAAGGAAGACTTTGGGGTCCTTTCCAAGGTCTTTCCCCAAGGTTGGAAAGTCCCTAGCTTCTAATCAGATTCAATTTTTACTCAAAGGAGGCAGTTTTCCATGAATGTGTCCACTGATGCAATACTATGTAAACATGGTCAGGGCTGTACCCCTGTCCCCCCATTTGTATTATAGAGTTTCAGTTTGTTTGCTGAACATTTACCATGGGTTGGGTATTTTGATGGGTCGTGGGAAAATGAAGATGAAAAGACACGGTCCATGCCCTCAAGGAATTTATAATCTAATGTGGAGACAAAAGCCAACAATGAAACAGAGTAGGGTGAAAAGAGCTCTGAAGGGGAGGAGGGGATGCACTGATGCACTGGGACCATGACTGGAGGAGTCTGTCGGGGGCAATAAGGGAAGCCCCTGAAGGAGAGGGACTTGATGGAGTTTTCTGTGGAGAATGGCTGGGAGGGGCAGAGACCAGAGAGGCAGGATGAACATCAAGTGGTAGTTTCGGTTATCCCAGTGAGAGATGATAGAGGCTGGGGCCATGAGGATGCGGTGGAGTGAATAGAAATGAATGAAACAGAGCGGGTAGAATACACATAACTTGGTGTTTAATGGGACCTGAGGGGTGAGAGGGAAAGACCGACCCTTCCTCCCAGTTTTGGTTTCTTACCATGCTTGTGTGTTTGTCTCCCCCATTTCTGGAGCCAGAATCCAGGAGTTCTTTAGGTATGAACCCTGCAGAAAATGGCAGAGGAGAGCGAGTATTTAAAGCAGCTCAGATTCCTTGTCTGTGAAGTAGAGATAATAACCTTCCCAGTCCATAAAATGGGAGCATGAGGAAGGTACTTCTGAAAGTAAAAAATGAAATAAACAGAATCCTATTATTATTATAAGTAATATTAATGATTATAATATTCATTCTGGACTTATCCTGAGATAAAATGATGATGATGGTGGTCACAGTAGTTAATACCTTATTTGGCATGTAATACATTTCTGACACTATTCTCAAGGCTTGAGATGTATTGACCAATTTCATTCTTACAATACCCTGATTTTACAGAGAAGGAAACTGAGGCACAGAGAAGTTGGGCAGCCTAAATTTTGATGGCCTAAAACGGGTTTTGGTTCAGGTCTACTGGCTCCTCTTAAAATACTTCCTTTTTACTCCTATACCACCCTTGTCAGATCCCAAGTACAATATAGTTTGCATCCAGTTTTTATCTGGCGATCTTAGAGATTTCCCTCCCGTGTACACTGTTGCCAGCTTTTCAGACGTAGTTCCCATTCTCATTTAATATTAGCCTTGTGTTGACTCAGGTGCTCGAACATCTACGTTGATAAAGTTGTGGTCCTTTAAGTGATGGCAGACTGTATTTACACGGGGGGTGGGTGGTGGTGCAGGAGAATAGGGCCCAAGGCTTAGGTCTCTGGTGAATGTTTCATGATGAGGTTCAATACCTTTGCTTTCCATGTGCCCCCAGCAGAGCAAAATGGTGCCTCTGCATGAGATGGAGGGTGTGAGACGAGGAGGGAGGGACGAGGGGAGGAGGAAAAGGAGCAAGTGCACAGGAAAGAGAAAACGACAGAGAGGAGGACAAGGAAAAGGGAAATAATAGGAACTAGAAGTACGAATTAGATGCTGCCTCTGTGACCGATTGAGTGGATGAATGGATGAAAGGACAAGATTTTAAGTGCCTGCTGTGTACCAGGCATGCTCAGGCCTTTTCCTATCAATTATCTCAGTTCATCCTGGCAACAGCTCCACCCTTTGTGGAAGAAAAGGCAGTACGACCGTTTTATTTCTAACATCCCATGGCCACACACTGCAATATCAGAGTTTTTTCTGGCTGGGCCCAAGGGTTCTCGAGTAGACAACTTGGCTGGGAATTTTCAAGCTGTTCAGCCTTCCACAGCTTTGTGCTTGACCGTTTCCCCCTCATTTGTAAAAATATCCTTGGGTTTCATGCCTGCAATCCTTAGATCCTTTTAACAAGAGCTTCCAGAGCTGTAAAGCTCAAGAGTGCTGTGATGCACTGTGCAGGGAAGGGAGTAAAACGAAAGTTCTCCATCCCTACTGGGTCCCATGAAGGAAAGAGTGTGAATAACGGGGTTAAATAGAGCTCTTAAGTTATAAAAGTCACAATTATAGATGCGTGTAATTTTTAGCACAGAGATTTATTAATTTGCATTCAGATCATTAGAGCCAATTAGCAGCTTCAGCTTCTGCAGCCATGCTTTAAGTCTTTTACCCTTTACTTCCCTGGTGAACCCCAGATCACATCTTCACAGACTAAGGCTTAAAACTCACCTCTGGTGTTAGTGTCCAAAAAAAAAAAAGGAAGTTCTACACTGTCGCCCCCTGCCCGCCATACCCAGAAGCTTCTTCTCCTCTTTCTCTCTTTTTTTCTGTCCATCGGGGCCTTTTTCTTTATGTACTATTCATTAGAGAGCCCATTTGTAGCAATATCTGAGGAGTTAATAAGGGAAGGGAAAAGAAAACTCCCTTTAGTCCTCCTTTTTCCACTCAATTGAGACACCTGTAATTTTCAGGAAAGGAAAAGAACAGAAGAGTAACAGAAATATTGCTTGAAAACCTGACTTCTAATGTTGGGCCACAGGCAAGACCTAGAGATTTCCCCATTCCTCTCACCACTTACTTGGATATGCTGTCTGTAGGGAACACATATTAAATGAACCTTGAGAAACATTAACAAAAGTCTACTTAATTTTTAAGAGTTTGCCTATGGAGTGGTACAGGTCAGTTAATCAGTTCAACATTCTTTTGGGATTCCTTTGGCTAATCTTTGGCTACTATCAGTTGGTTGCTTTTGCTCTATTCCAATTACATGATAAACTGGGAGTTGGAAGCGATAGAGTCTACGTTCCTTATTGCTGCTAACCATTGCATCCTTATAAATAATTTAAAAATTAGCTCAGGAATCCATCACGCCCACGCCGATTGTGTTTATCCCTGGTTATTGCTGCAGTCTCTCTGGTTTCCATTCCCAAGTGGTTGAGAATGGATCAGGATCTCCCGTCGGTGGTGATGATCGATGTCTGTGCTGACCGATGAACTCACCGTCAGGGCACTTTACCGTCACTGCGTCCTCGGTTTTGTCATGATGCATTTATTTTGGATCCCCTGTTTAATTTTCCGTCAGTGTAATTAACATGGCTATTTCTGACCTTCTCTAAGACAAAGCTTTTACCCACCCCCACCTCCCTTCCTCTTAGCAGATGATCTTACCCGTCACAACTCTAGAAAGTGTGAGGTTCTCAGGCTTCATCTTCTGCCTCCCTTGCGCCCTCGTTTGCTCTTAATTACATGCATCCTTCACTCCTTCCTAACTTTGCATGGCTAACCACCTCCTCTTTGCTCTTCACGAGCTGGCTTCTCTCCTTACTGCTCCAGCTGCATCTTTTCCAAATACTCACACTCCCTTTTGTCTCCCCTACAGTATTTACCATCTGCATTTCTTCAAGTAAACCTTGCTGTAAACACCTCCACCTACTGTGAACAGACACCCCAACCTTTGCTGAATTGGTTTCACTCTTCCTCATCTGAATGCAGCTCTGAGGGCTGGGTTTTAGATACGCGTCCCACAGGTTCCCAGAACCTCTGCGCATATCTTTATCATAGCACTAATCACACCGTATACCAACTGCCTGTAAACTGTCTTATCTAGTCTTATATTGCTGCATCTAGAGTAGTGCCTGGTACATAAGCGTCAACAAATGGGCATTGAAAATTGAGCAATGAAAAAGGGAATGACTGAGTGAATGTTGTAACCAATTGCCAATCAATCCATTCTGCTTTGAGAGTGACTCTTAACTCTACTGCTATCTTTGTCAACCCTCCTTCACTGACAAGTTTTCTTCAGCTCAACCTTTTATTTATTTTGGGGGAGGCAGTTTGGTTCAGTGGTTTCATGTATTGTCTTTTTGCTACCTTGCTTTAGAGCCCCTGTGTCTTAGTTTGCTAGCTGTGTCCAAATTTCCTAGTCTCTGTGTCTCATTTATGTCTTGTTCCCTTTAAATGAAAGATAATAATCACAGCCCTTCCATAAGGCTGTTCTGTGAATCAATTGAGGTAGTTCTTGTGTAGCCCTTACTGCCTAGTACATAGTAAATGGTAATTATATATGAGTTATTTTAATGACTTCTAGCTTCTACTTTTACAATTTTCTTTTCAGTTTTTGTGAACTATTTCAAACATGCAAGTAGGAATAGAGGCTGATATAACACACACCCATGCAGCCGCTACCAGCTTAAGAAAGAAATCAACAAGGACAATAAAAGCTACCTCAGAACCCTGAGTATCAACTTTTCCCTCCTTTGCTTTGCTTCTCCCTTCCTCCGTCCCAGAGATAACTACTGACCCAAATTTGGTGTTTATCATTTGTATGTATATTTTTACACATTGACTGTGTAGCTAAGAATTATGAATGCAGTATGGTATGCAATGCATTGTCCTCTAGTTACCTGCCCCCCAATGCATCCCTCAAATCAGTAATTCATATTATTTCTAGAGTTATCATCCCAAAACACAAATCTGTTTCTGTAAATCATTCAGCTTTCTTCCTTCCTTCTTTCCTTCCCTCCTTTCTCTCTCTCTCTTTCTAGACTTGGTGTTTTTAGGGCAGTTTTAATTTACAACAGAATTGAGAGGGAAGTAGAAAGATTTCCCGTATATCCTCTGTTCCCAAGTATAGCTTCTCCCATTATTAACATGACTCACCAAAATGATCCTTTTTTTTTTTTTTTTTACCAAGGATGAACCTCCATTGAACATCACAATCTCTCAAAGTCCATAGATAGTTTACCTTAGAGTTCACTCTTGCTGTTATACATTCTATAGATTTAGACAAATGTATAATGGCATATATTCATCATTATAATATCATATAGAGTATTTTCACTGCCCTGGAAATCCTTTGTACTCTTGCTATTCACCTCTCTTCCCCTGTGCCCATCAGAAACCACTGATCTTTTTATTGTCTCCATTGTTTTGCCTTTTCCAAAATGTCATATGGTTGGAATCAAAGGCTATAATATGTAGCATTTCCCAGTTGACTTCTTTCACTTAGTAATATGCATTTGAGGTCTCTCCATGTCTTTTTATAGATTAATAGCTCATTTTCTTTTAGCGCTGAATAATGTGCCCTCATCTAATGTATCACAGTTTATCCACTCACTCACTAAAGAACATCTTGGTCACTTCCAAGTTTGGGCAGTTATGAGTAATGCTGCTATGTAAACATCCATGTGCAGGTGTTTGTGTGGACACACATAAGTTTTCCTTTGGGTAAATACCAAGGAGTGCAATTGCTGGATTGGATGGTTAAGAATACGTTTAGTTTTGTAAGAAACTATCAAACTGTCTTCCAAAGTGACTGTATTATTTTGCATTCCCTCCTGCAATGTGAGTTCCTGTTGCTCCACATCCTCATCAGCATTTGGTGTTGTCAGTGTTCTGGATTTTGGCCATTCCCATAGGTGTGTAGTGGTCACAATCTACTGTTGAATCCCTATTAACATATATTCTCATCTCCTATAAGCCGTTATTCAAATGCCACTATCTCAGTGAAGCCTTCCCAGGACATTCTAAAATGGCAACACCCCCGTTCATTTTCCTTTCTTCCTTTTTCTCCACAATACTTTTTACCCTGTGACATACTGTGTATTTGTTCTTATTTATCTTTTTGTATATTTCTGCAGTTAATTAAGTAAGCTCCATGAGGTCAGGAATTTTGTCTGCCTTGTTTCCTGCTATATCCCTACTGCCTAAAACATAGTAGCTGCTCTGTAATATTTGTTTAATGAGTGTTGAATCTATAGAATACTGCCCCAACTCCTCAACCTGGATTTCAAGTTTATCTTTATTTTGGCCCTCCGCAGTGTTGCTTCCCACCCTAACACCATCATTCCAATTTGCCCTGCATCTTCTTGTCCCCCAGGCCTTGGTTCAAGCTGTTGCCTGTGTCTGGGCTACCTCCCTCTCCTACTCATGTCTGCTTACGAGAGCTTTTCTTCTTCCTCAAGCTCAGTTCAAATCCTCCCTCCTCCAAGAAGCCTTCTCAGATTCCCCCAGTTGAAATGAATCTCTCCTTCTCCCAGGCTGCTTCAGCACTTTGTTGCTCTCGTACAACTTGTTTCACGGTCTTCCTTGTTTCAGATTTATTTATCTGTGTGTGTCCCGCAGGAGTGTGGAGGGTGGGAATCCCTGCATTCCCGCCACGCTCCGGAGCACCCAGCACGGTGCTCTGCTGCTCTGCTCAGTGAGGGCTCAGCCTGTCTTGTTTAATCAATGAACCTGCGTGTGAGGAGGGCCTTCAGAAAGGCCATCATACCCCTCAGAAAAGAGTTCTGGACTCTTGCTTAACGATTGTTTGGCAAAGTGACCCTTTTAGAGGGCAAAGCACTGAGGAAACTTTAAGCTCTTCTTTAGTTAAAATGATGATATTTCATTGTAATTCTCTGAATATTTCCATGATGTCGGCCCACGGTGCAGAGTAATCAAATTACTTTAAGTCCATGTCGTTTCTCTCATTTGCCATACATTGTTCCTATTGCTGTTCCTTTCACTTAATTTGTTATATTTTTTCATTTAAAATTAATTTGTCAGCATAGTCTCACTTTTCTAATCCAGCTGGCTTTCTGCCAGCTAAGTTTTATGGGTGGGTTAAAAGGGAAGAATCAACATGTGCGGGTGTATGTAGAATGTCATTTTCTGCTTCACAGACTAGGAAAGGCACTTCCCATCATACAAAATGTGCAAATTAGGGAATTTCCAGAAATATGTCTGTATTCTGCGAGCAATCATGCTAAGTAAGAGGGAGTGTGTAATTTACCTTTGATTTTGGCTATAGCTACTTTTGTAGAGAAAAATCGCTGGCTATGGCTTTATTTAATAGGATGTTAATAGAATGTTAAAGCTGGGTGAGACCTTAGACACTCCTAGTCCAGAATTTCTTTATCTTCTCAGAACTAGTGCACTCTTTTTTGACAAATATTTAGTAACAGTGCCTTACTGGCTTAAAATAAATTTCACCAACAATTTAATCAACAAACACTTTTTTTTTTTTTTTTTTTTTTTTAGCGGTACGCGGGCCTCCCACTGCCGTGGCCTCTCCCGTTGCGGAGCACAGGCTCCGGACGTGCAGGCTCAGCGGCCATGGCTCACGGGCCCAGCCGCTCCACGGCACGTGGGATCCTCCCAGACCAGGGCACGAACCCATGTCCCCTGCATCGGCAGGCGGACTCTCAACCACTGGGCCACCAGGGAAGCCCCAACAAACACATATTTTTAAAAATCAATATAACAGCCTGACTGAAATAGCCAGGAAAAATAAAATAATATATAATAAAATTAAATATATGTATATAAAATTATATATGTATATAATTTACATATAAATAAAATCAAAATTTAGAATATATATATATAAGTATGTTTATAATAAAAATTATGCATGTACATATACATGCATCAGTATCGATATATAAATGTTTGACCATGACTCTTCTGGAAACATATGAAGTAGTCAGATGCACCTGTACATAGAATAATCATGAATGCAACAGCCATAAATGCCTTTGGATAAAGGTGTGTTGTATTGGCAACTCAAACACTGTATGTTTTATGTCAATGGTATGATTTTCCCAGATAGTGAACTATAATTTAAAAAATATTCAAAGTGAAGCACCTTCACTCATCCATACACAGTCACCCACACGTACACATAGACTGCAGCTGCATGCCTGGAGAAATCAGGGTGTATTAAAATAGCACGAAACAAAAAATACTTTGTGTTTGCATGTGGAAAAGGAGTTACTGTGTAGGCTCTGATAGTTATAAAAAGGGTTTATTGAATAGCTGAATGTCTGGTAGAACATTTGGAAAATCATGCAGAACATAGGACAGTTTTCCTCTAGTGGAATTGTTCCACTCTTTACAATTTCTGTGACTGACCCTTGCCCCCCACATGCCCACAAGACTGGTCCACAGTCATTGTGATGCCACCTCCCTGTAAATGTCCAGATGGCTCCCTAGCAGCTCGTGCCACCCAGTTTCAAATCTCTAGTCTAGTTCTACCACCTTCTAAAGGACTTTGAGAACCAGAAAGTTTCAGTTACCTGAGACTAGTCACATAACTAGTTAAGTTCTATGAGGCTCATGAGCTGCTTGACAGCTTTGCTCTGTCTATAGCTACTCTGTCCATCAGACCTATCGTCAGAAATATCTAGACAGATGATAATTACGAGAAAATTTGAAATCGGACTGCCTAGAATTTTAACTTGCCGCTTACAAGTTTTAGGCAAATAATTTGTGCTAGTTAACCTGTTTGAGCCTCAGTTTCTTAAATAGTAAACCATAGGTAATAATAGAACCTAACTCAGAATTTTTTTGAGGATTAGTAGAAAGTGTGTATAAAGTGCTTGCTATCGAGTAAACATTTGGTAAAGGATGGCCATCATGATGGTGATGATGATGATGATGATGATGACGACGACGACAACGGTGACAACGACAATGAAAAAGAATTGTACTTGAGATAAAAAAATTTTTATCCTTGATTTTTTTCTAACTTAACTAGACATTTTTTTCTTTAAGCAGCTAGATCACCGAGTCTAGTTTTTATTTCAGTTTGATCCTTATTATCACTCTTACAGATTTCTTTAAGTTAAATGCTCATGCTTTTCCTTTTAGCTAACACTATAATTTAAATTGCCTAGCCCTTGAAATTTTTTCTTCACTGACACACTGGAGATTTGAATACATGACTTTAAATGAAATTGTAGTAATAAAATCCTGTTTACATTGGTAGAGAATAAATATCTAAATTTTATCACACCACTATTTTTGAAAAGGGTATTTCCCTTCACTTTTGTAGAGGCTGTATTCCCAGAACTTAGCTGCTATAATGATTTCTTCAGTAGCACACAAATTCTGTATTACTCTCTCAGCAGTTTTCTCTGTTAAGTGCATTTTTATGCTTGGCAGGATTAGGGTAGTCTAGGAAAATAAGTTTTCTTTTCTTATTACTTTTCCTGTTTAATTTGTAACTAGTTAAAATACCACAATATGATGGATGATTGATCCTAGTAAAACAGCAAAGTTAAGGGGTAATTGGCAGACTTTGGTTAAGCAATGAAGTCTTCCACTACCTCTCAACAGCCTTTAAGACAACCTCATTATTAAAATGTACATACTAGCAAAATTCTGGGTGTGTGTGGAATTTGATTACTGACTAAATAGCACCGATGCCAAGATTTTATTTTTATGGTTGATGTGTAATGTTTGTAAAGCAGCCTGTGGAGTGGGTGAGCCCTGGCACTCACAGAGGAGCTTGCATAGAAATGGAATTTTGCAGCTAGCTAACTATATCCTGATCACTTTCTGTTCACTTAACAGGGAAACGTACATGCTTCCAATTGTTGGGTCCAATCAAGAATCATTCCTGGAAATCTAGCTCAATTTACATAGTTTGCTTGTGGAAATTTAATCCTTTCTTGTGATGACAGTCCAGGATGTGAGCCAGTTATTTTCTTCAGAAGCTGAGGCCCCATTTTATAACTATGTGGATATTACCAACTTTATTTTGAGGTGGGTTCATGGGATAATGAATGAATAAGACAAGGTGGCCTAAGACCCAAGTATGCCTTTTTCTTTCATTTATTCAATCAATAATTGCATCATTTTACAAATGTTTATTGAACACCTACTCTGTATGAAGCACTACTATTCAAGGTGCAGGGAATATGTAAGATAGACATGGTTCCTGTCCTCATGTGTCTTGTTACCAATTCTGATGGATTTGACTTTAGTGTACAGACAAAGTATGTATGCAGGAAGTGTAATATATCTTAGAATGTAAATCTAATGACCATCTCATGGAATGTCAGCCATCAAAAGTTTAAAAATTTAGATTCCTAGCCAAATATAAAAGAGCTAGCATTGTAGTGCATGAACTGTATATTCATGAAAGCAATGTGTAATCATAAAATTCTTGTCAACAGACATTAGTTGAACAAACACTATGTAAATGAACTGGGTATCTGTGGCTAAGACCCAAGCCCTGGCCTTGAGGAACAAATGCACATTCCATTAAAAAAGATGCTGGGTATATTTTCTTCAGGAGAGGTTTGGTACCTTAAGAGTAATAGCCCTCAGTTGTTACCTTTGAAATCGGACAGTCAAAACTTTTAAATTTGTCAAGAAAATAACTGATGAGCGTATATCTTGAAATAGCCTATATCTCCCCAGATCACATACCCATGAGAAGAAATGTCCTTCAAGAATCTTAAGTGACTTTTCCTAGCAGAATCCGTTTTTGCCTCGAAGGGAGTCAGGAAAGACTTAAGGGCATCTTTTAGCAGTGGCGTTAGAATGTAAAGAAATGTAATTGAATTTTTCAGTGGAAAACTCACCTGCAATGATCTGCTCAATGAGTATGGTATAAATTATCATGCTGTTATCAACACCATCTTCCATCTGTAAAACTAGGGGAAATACATGAGCATCATAAAAACCCTTTTACCATCAAAAGAATTTTATATTCATGACATTGCTCTGAAAGCAAACACAAGATTTTTCAAGAGATCTTTAATGATTTTGCAGAGGAATCATAGCACTAGGAGCTTATGCTAAGCTGGAAGAAACACAGACTATATATTAATTTGGACTATTACTGAGAGATTTTAGTATTCAGAATGTAAGTAGTCACTAGATTTCTTCTAGAAGGGTATTCCATAGTCAAATTATGTACTGATGGATGAAAAATAGAAAGCAAAATTGAGAAAGTCAGCTTGTCTTTTTGGGAGCTATACCGGATATAAAGTATTACGATAATATCAAGCCTCGAAGTACCCCAGCAGTCTAAATGTCTGACTACGACTCCTAGACATCTTTAGAATTAACATTTGGGTTCTAAATCCATTTTGCCAGCATCACTGTGTCAGATTTCATTTTCCAAAGATGGATGCAAAACACCTCTCATTCCACACACTCTTGCACAACATGATTTTGCCATTTCCTTATGAATCTAATTTCCTTCCTCTTGATTCTGGGCAGGCTTGTGACTGCTTTGGCCAATAGGGTATGCTGGAATTAACACTGTGTAGCTTCCAAGATGGGTCATAAAAGTCAGTACACCTTCCCCCTCGTTCATTGGAATACTTGAGCTGACAAGTAACAAGTCTGATTACCCTGAGGCAACCATATTGTAAGGAAGCCAAGGCATCTCTAGGTGCTCCAAACAGTGCTCCTAGTCTTTGAGTCATCTCAAGCCCAGGCAGCAGAGATGAACAATGAAACGGGGTCTCCAGGTAATTCCAGCTAGAAAAATCATTGATAAGGTAAACTCAACATCATAATGACAAAGCATTATAGTCAACTGCGAAGGCCTGGACAAAGTCTTTCCTTCTCTGTAGAAATATTTGTTGAAAAAGTTGGAGAAGAAATTTGCACATTTATGGTAGACATAATCATATCAACCACCATTTTAAAACACTAGGTGTTTTATATATATTCCTGGTATGGGTTGATGCCTATGTTCCCTTTCATAGTAGATGTAGCTCTTTCAGTCAAGATTTTTAATGGGAAGCAACACAAAGCAACTTGGGCTGATTAACCAGAAAAGGACAAGGCTATTTGGTAGCTCACAGAACTGTAGGGAGGGCTGGAGTCTAAACATATAAGAACAGTTGAGTTTAAACTTACAGGAACTATTGTAAAACCATGCATCAGAACTGGTCTGATGAATAAACTGCAGGAGCTTCTGCTGCCCACTGAGCACCAGGGGGAACCTCTGGGCTGGCTGCCCATGATTGTTGGATGCCTCTGCTGCCACCAAAGCCAGCAAAATGACCTCCTCCCAAAGCTTGTCCCCTCAAGTTGCTTGTTTCCAAACCAGAGTCAGGAGCACGGACTGGCTGGCAAAACCTTGTCCAAGTGCCTGTTTCCTAGCTGCAAGGGAGTCTGGGAACTTGACTTTTCCAGATTCTGCCCTGATGAAGCCAGATCCGTAAGGCTGCAAATTCCCCAAACGTAGTGAGAGTGTTTGGAAGGTGCTGGACAGCTTGAAAACATGACAGTTATGTATGAGACGGGATGCATTAGAAGAAGACAAACAGAAGTCTTGCTGCCCACAGCTCAGAAGATTGCATTATTCCAATGGTGCCAAAAAGCAAAACTAGAGACAGCTGATGGAGCGTTCAGGTCTACCCGCAGGCTTAAATTTTATACCAATGTACATAGGTCAAGAAAAACCCCTTGCCCCCAGCACATCACTCAATCTTATTTTACTTTCAAGTCTCTCTTAGCAAAACCCCTACCTGGCATAATGTGGAGATAGGGGGAAATATGATCAGAAGCAATGAAATAAATCAGCTTAACTCTGTAGTCTTTACACTGTAGGGTGGGGACGGGGTTCCCTGCCCATCATCTCCTATCATCTCTTGGCAGAGTGTGGTCCTGAGAACAAATGATGATGATGGTGATGGTGCCAGCACTTATTGAGTCTTTACCACATGCCAGGCACTCTTTTAAGTACTTTATAGTTATTAATTCTTTTAAAACCTTATAACAACCCTATGAGGTAGGAAATGTTATTACCCGATTTTACAGATGAAAAAAGTGAGGCAAAAAGAGGCCATGTACCTAGTAAATGGTAGTGCTGGCATGTGGACCCAGGTAGTCTGACTCTAGATCTGCTTTCTTAAGCACTGATAAATAGGGATTTTACAAGGTATCTTGGTGGTGGTTCTTTCCCCCCTTGTCAGAGTGGATGCCAGGAATATGTAATGTTTATATATTAACTAGGGGGAAAAGTAGAAAGTGTTCTAAAACACAGGTTTTCATAAGGTGGGCCTGTTTGAAAAAGGAGAAAAGAGCACGGAACTGCAACATTGTCTCATCCTTCAACAGTCTGCCTTCCAGACCCTGCTGCCCAGGAAACCCTTCTTCCTCCTCCTGCAATGATTCCAGTTGTAGCTTTCCAACCTTTTGCCTTGTTTAATCATCACACCGGTGCTGAGAGATTGGTCATTATGCCTTTATTTTACACATGAAAAAATGAGTCTCAGAAGGTTAAGTGTTATGGTCAAGATCAGACAGACCATAAATGATAAAAACCAGGCTTTGAATACAAACCCTACATTCTCCACTGTTGTGTAAGCTCTACTCTTAAGGATCTCAGTGAAATGCAATAGTTCAGCACAGTAAACACGATCCAAAAGCAACAATGGCAAGGGCACCAGATTGGTATGTAGTCTTTGGAAGTGGAGTGGCTCTTCATGAAATGGCAACATATGAGGCCATGACTATAAATCCTAGCATTTATGAAAAGTTTACACCCTGTTGGTCAAGTACCCATCTTTCCAGTCTGAAAGCACTTGTCAATGAACCTATGAGAAGCATGAACCCAATCACTGCCCCTTTTCCATCTCCATATCTATGCCCAAGTTTGGCTAACCTTACATGAGAAATAACTTCTGCAGTTAGACCAAATGCATTTGGTGAGACCCAGAATGAACAAAATAGAACACTTAAAAATCAGAACTGAAGAAATCAGCTAATTTCAGCCTAACATTTATAAACATTTATGTTAGACTAAACTGATATTCTCTCTTTCTTTGCACCAAGAAATGTTTTGTGGAGGAATAGCATTGCCCTCTAAGAGATTAAGATGAAAAGAAAAGCTTTGGGGTCTGCCCACACATGACTTTGCCAAACATTTCTCCAACCTGTTTTTGTCAATCCTGGTCCATTTCCTGAGGTGAAATTAAATTTACAAGTTTGCATCCTATTTAGTAATGCTGCTGTGATTTAAAAGGCATTTAAAAGTGCATCTCTTCAGCTATACCTGTAGTCCTGAAATTTAGCAAGCATATGCATATTTGCATCAACTCTCTCACGGGATGTTTATTTCTGTCACATACTTAGCAGATTTCATCTCCAGTTGAGGACTCTGTTGATCACTTTAGAGCAGTGGTTCTTATATCAGATAGTTTTGCTCCCCAGGGAGGATTTGGCAATTTCTGGAGATATTTTTGGTGGTCACAACTGGGACTGTGCTGCTGGCGTCCAGTGGGTGGAGGTCAGGGATGGTACTAAACATTCTGCAGTACCCTGGACAGCACCCCACCTCCTAACAACAAAGAATTATCCACCTACAATGTCAGTAGTGCATAGGTTGAGTATCCTGCCTAGGTGTCTCTCTGTAGATCCTTCCTTACTTTGTGTGTCTGTTTCTCTTCAGGCACAGTCCCAGAATCTGGATTTAATGCAAAGGGAAAAAAATACCCTTTGTTTTTCCAAACTCTGCCTGACAGTACTTGGAAGTTTTTGGTCGGTATGTTTAGAAAATGCCTGAGCTTAGGGCCTTTCCAGAATTGTTACCAATGACTCTGAATCTCCAAGTCCAGTATCCTATATGATACGTTTGTATTTTAATCCTCAGTTTGCACTTTTCTTCAATGCATGTCTGTTGCTCTTCATTCCACTCAACTCTGCCATTTATTTTCTTTGCCATTTATGTTCATCAGCTTGACTTCTTATCTGGAACACATTATGGCCTATCAGCCAGATGACTTATATCTTAAAAAAGGTTAATTAAGGTCAGCTGCAACAGACTCTTTGTTTTAACTCCTTTTCGTTTAGAGAAAGTATACATTTCTCCTTCCTTCTTGTTTGTAGTTTTGAATCAGTTTTCTTCCCTTGGCAAAACGTTTTCCCAATTACCATGCAATTCAGTTGGAAAAGTATGCCCAATGAGTTCTCCTTGGCCACAAACTGATGTCAATCTCTTAAAGAATCCTAGATCTAAATTCTAAATATAATTCTAAATAGTATCTCCCTTGACAGAAACCACAGTTGCCTTTCCACCCAGCAGTTGTGCTTACTGATGTGGTGAGGGGTTGATTTAATTAAATATTGAGTATCTATTATGTACAGGTCAGTATGCCAGGCTGTCAGGGCATACAACCTGAATAAGACAACCTTTGCTAAACAGCTTAAAACCTGGTCAAGGGTGGTAAAATATGTACATAAATAACTGTAATATACTGTTGAAATAGATGTACATATACAAGAGGTGCAGTTTCCATGGTGTGTCTGAAGCACCTTGCTGGTCGAGCTTGCCTGCCAGTCATGCATGAAAGTTCAAGTTACTGATCTAGACCTCTGAAACCCATATTCTGTGTTAGAATCGTGCTGACAGGCTTCCAGACTTCTCGCGTAAGGATAATTTTGTAAATGACAAGTTGTACATTTTGGCCCAGTGTGTCACTGTTTCATCCTGAAGTTCCTTAGACCTCTAAAGTGTATTACAACCACTCCTGGTGATTTATTTATGTCTGGTGTGTCAATTAGACTCAGAACATCACACATTCTGAACATTAATTTGACCTCTCTGCTTCAAAAGATAATTTTAGCTTTCCGATCTCCGTAATAACTGCTGAAGGAAGGACTCAAATGAAATTTTTGTTTAATTTCTGTGTTCTTTAATTTCATCATTTTGGGGGTAGATGATTGCCCTCTCTTCCCTCCACCCCAACTTATATTCTATAGTCTTTTCTCTTCTTGAGGTTGCCTGGTATAAAATTATAAGATTTGGAGTCAAATATATCTGGATTTAAATCCCTGCTGTAACTTTGTGTGTTTTAGGGTGATTTTTCTAAATTCACATAAGTATGATTTCTTCGCCTGTACAGACAGGATAATAACATCTATTTTTCATAGTTTTGAGAAGATTCATTAAGATGACATATAAAATGCTTGCCAAAAAATGCTTCAGGGACTCCTCTCCCCACCTGTTCATCTTCCTCACTTAGGTAATATTTCTTAGGGAACTCTCTCCTCCTCTGTCTCAGCTTCTGTGGCTTCTGTTGCTTCATTATTTACCAGCCCAGATTCCGCCCCGCCGACTCCCACCCCATCCCTTCTTGGTCATTCTGATCGACAGCATACATTTTCCCACTTGTCTTCTAAAAAGTTATGTTTAATGTAAAATTTTAACTAATTCCATAATTTACCATTGCTATCATCTGAATGTTTGTGATCCTTCCAAATTCACATGTTGAAATTCTAACCCACAAAGGTGATGGTATTAGTAGGTGGGGACTTTAAGTAAGGAAAGGTGTAACTTTCATGAATGAGATTAGTGCCCTTATGCAAGTAGTCCTAGAGAGCTCCCTTGCGCCTTCCGCTATGTGAGGACACACCAAGAAGTCGGCAGTCTGCAATCTGGAAGAGGGCCTTCACCAGACCCTGACCATGCTGCCACCCTGGTCTTGGATGTCTAGTCTCCAGAACTGTGAGAAATAAATTTCTGTTGTTTATAAGCTACCCAGTCTGTGGTATTTTGTTATGGTGGCAGAACAGACCAAGACAAATATGCTTTCCTTTGGTTAAGTTAAGTGAACCGTGTGATGTATTTTTAAGCAGTTTTCCTTCTATAGCCCACATGTCGAGATTAATTATGTGGTACTTTTTGTTATCCCATCCTTTACCAATCACTACTTCCTATTTATGATTCCTATATTTGTATTAAAATAAAGAATCATATTTTTCTTTTCCTGTGGAATTGAAAACTTAGTGTAGTTTAATACCAAACTTTTCTGCATGTCTTCCTCCAGAAGATTTTTGTTTCCTGTTTAGCAGTCTGTTTTTGACTTCAAGGTGGTTCATTTGAGTACCTTGTATATACAAAGCAATGTACTAGGTGCCTTATATTCATTATCTCACAACTCCACCAAAAGTTGTGAAGTATCTCTGTCATGAATAAAGTTCTTTAGCACCACATGTGGTATTCTGGTAGATTTATTTTTATTTAAAAGTGTCTACAGATAATAGATGTTCTTCTGCCATTTTCTAAAGAGATACCATTATAAATCAATTCTTTTCAAAGAATGGACTTTAATAATTTTGTTTCTATTATGTATTGAACATAGACAAGATAATATATATATAAGGTATTAAAAACAAAATAACATTGCATATCCACCAACCAGTTTAAGAAACAAACACAAGTATTTTTTTTTAAAAAACTTTATTGAAATATAGTTGATTTACAATGTGTGATAGTTTTGGATGTACAGCAAAGTGATTCATATTCATATATATATACACATATATATTCTTTTTGTACATTCTCTTCCATTATAGGTTATTACAAGATATTGAATATAGTTCCCTGTGCTATACAGTAGGTCCTTGTTGGTTATCTCTTTTACATGTAATAGTGTATATATTTTAATCCCAAACTCCTAATTTATCCCTCCCCCCTTTCCCCTTTGGTAATCATGAGTTTGTTTTCTATGTCTGTGAGTCTATTTCTCTGTTGCAAATAAGTTTATTTGTATCATTTTTTTAGATTCCATAAATGATATTTGTCTTTGTCTATCTGACTTCGCTTCATATGATAATGTCTAGGTTGATCCATGTTGCTGCAAATGGCATTATTTCATTCTTTTTTATGGCTGAGTAATAATCCATTATATATATGTACATATATATTATATATATATGTACATATATTATATATACCACATCTTCTTTATCCTTTCATCTGTTGATGGACACTTAGGTTGCTTCCATGTCTTGGCTGTTGTAAATAGTGCTGCTGTGAACATTGGGATACATGTATCTTTTTGAATTGTGGTTTTCCCTGTTATATGCCCAGGAGTGAGATTGCAGGATCATATGGTAGTTCTATTTCTAGTTTTTTGAGGAACCTCCGTACTCTTCTCCATAGTGGCTGCACCAATTTACATTCCCACCAACAGTGCAAGAGGGTTCCCTTTTCTCCACACCCTCTCCAGCATTTATTATTCGTAAACTTTTTGATGATGGTCATTCTGACTGGTGTGAGGTGATACTTCATTGTAGTTTTGATTTGCATTTCTCTAAAATTAGCGATGTTGATCTTTTTATGTAACAAGTGTATTTAAAAGCTCCTGTGTGTCCTTTGCCTACTCCAGCCCCGCCCAAAGATAACCTCTAAATGCTTAAACTTTGTATGTTTAAATTTATAATGAAAACAATGATGCTAATTCAGTGTTTCAAGCTTTTCTGGTATTGAGTCATTGCAGTCAAGGGGCACCAGTGTCTGTCTTGGAAGGTCAAATTTTGGTCATCGGTTTTTAATGCACAATATGAAATAACTGCCTTTTCTTTTAAAAATAATTTATGAGCAGGTTTTCCCCTTATTTCTTATAGATTTTTTCATATGGTTGTAAGTTATTTTATATGTTTTCTCTGGGTGAAGTGCTGGCACAAAAGCCACCAAGTG
Source organism: Mesoplodon bidens (assembly GCF_964165515.1). Classification (NCBI taxonomy): domain Eukaryota; kingdom Metazoa; phylum Chordata; class Mammalia; order Artiodactyla; family Ziphiidae; genus Mesoplodon; species Mesoplodon bidens. Next base: position 33,445,906 of record NC_138167.1, read on the forward strand.
AGAAGTCTGTTGGTGGCAGCCATTAAAGTCACAACCCCAGGAGGGGAGGGGCTCCAGATAAAAGACCCAGCAAAGGAAGGCCTTGGGTCCTTGTTCTTTTCTTGCTTTACAAAGACCCCTGAGCAAAAGCTATGGTGTTCATTTAAATTTGCTTCTGCGGGTTGACAGAAAGAAATGGAGAGTTACAAATAGAAGAAAAACATTAGATTTAGGTAAAGGAGAAAAGTGGGTTGGGGAAAAGGCAGTAGGAAAATTGCTGAAGAAAGTTGATTGTTCAGGAATACAGAAAGATGAGCATAAAGATATGCCTAGGGTTTTGTTTTAAATCTTGGGATCTTGGGGAAGAAAATATTATTTGTTTCACTCTGAAGGTTAGAAAAAGGAAAGAGGGATAGATCAAGTGATCAACTGACAGAGAGATGTGGGTGAGTGGATGGGTTGGCAAATGGATGGGTGGGTGGATGGATGGGATGGATGGATGGATGGGTGGATGGATGGTTTGGTGGGTGGGTGGATGGATGGGTGGATGGGTGAGTGGATGGGTGGATGGGTGAGTGGATGGGTGGATGGACAGATATAGGAGAGAATAGACTGTGTTGCTGACTACTGTAGATTGAATGTGTCTTCCCAAAATTCATGTGTCGAAATCCTTAACCCCCAAGATGGTGGTGTTGAGAGATGGGGACTTTGGGAGGTTATTAGGTCATGAGGGCGGAACCCTCATGAATGGGATTGGTGCCCTTATAAATGAGGCCCCAGAGAGATCCTTCCTCCCTTCTGCCTTGTGAGGACACAGCATAAGGGTGCCATCTGTAAGCCAGGAAGTAGGCTCTCATTAGACACCAGATCTGCCTGTGCCTTGATCTTGGACTTTGCAGCCTCCACAACAGTGAGAAATAAATGTATATTATTTATAAGCCATCCAGTCTGTGGTATTTTGTTATAGCAGCCTGAGAGGACTAAGACCTTTTAAAACTCTGTGTACCAAATTAAGACAATCCCTTTGCAGCTAGGAATGAGGATATTTCTGTCCGTGCAATAAAGCTACGGCAAAGATCTGCTGCTCTGTTTAGGTAATCCTTCTTACTGCCCTCCTACTCTTAAAAGATTTTCATCTTTTGTAAGGGAGAAAGTTATAATTTTGAGAAAAATAATAACATTCTCTGATTAGGAATGGTGTTTTCTTTTTTTAATCAGGAATTTCATCACAAATTGTGATTCATTCCAAAGACACAAACACTCAAGAATGCACAGATGACTGTTTCTTCATAGTAAAAATAAAGTTAGAATCACCACAACGTTTTTCATATTGGATTTTAGAGCAATAATCTTCTTGCTATGCTTCTTTGAGCTAAAATATTGAAAGCTAAATTTTCTATTTCTTTACACATTTAACATAGCAGATCATTACTTCTAATGTGAAAAGTAACTGTAGGTCTGGGACATATACAAACAATGCTGTTTCTTGGTCACTGACTTTTTAAGGGAGCATTTAAATTCTTCAGCCCTACAGGTCAAACTGCATTATACCACATTTCATTAGAAAAGGAATCTATATAGGACTAAGATGGTAACAGGTTCCAGCCAGTGAGCCATGTATTTCAAGAAATATGCCATAGACAAGAGATTAGAACTACATAAGTTTTGAACCAGTAACGATTTTCTGGATTTGATCTGTAGAGTTACAGGGAGCTTGAAAAATGTCAGCACTTTCCAAAATGCTGTAAACAGGTCTTTAAAAGATTGTTTTATATAGTCACATCATATTATTGATGACTGATCTTTATAGGTCTAGTTTAGAGCTCAATTCAAGAGCATGTATTGAGTGTCAGGTTAACATAATAAGTATAAGGTTTATGAAACAGTCTCTGATATTTAAGAGTTTAGACTACTTGGAGAAATGTGGCATATATTCAGAAATCATAATATCGTGTAGATGAATGCCATGAAGCGTAGAGCAAAAAAAAAGAGAAGAATTTTCATTGAAAACGATTACTTTTGGTGGGGGTGAAGGAGAAGCCACGAGATGAGGTCAGTAAATGGACGTCAAGTGCAGAGAGGGCTCCTGGCTGAAGGTATTCTCCGTAAGTGGTGGATATGTTTCCTGTAACTGAGTGAGCTCCTGCCATTTGGCACTGTGGGAAGGAACAGAGGTCTCTCAGATCAGAACCTTCGAGTGGTGGTGCAACTGCTCAGAATATAATTTAAAGCACTGACCCTGGCCTCCCAACCCCCCTCAGTGCTGTGCAGTGTGCCCCTCCCCATCACTGCTGATCTGAGAATAGCTGTGGGTCTGTGAGGAGACAGATTCAGAAGCGTTTATAGCAGTAGATATTGCTGTGACATTTTAACTGTACTTTATAAAAGAACTGATCTGCAGTGGACTGTGAAAAACACCCCAGTGGTTCTTTACCACAGAACGTTTGAGGAGCACTTGCCTGTACAACCTTCCTGCTGCATCTTCTGTCCTTTCCCTTCATTCTCCCACCTTCTTCCCACCATGCACCAGCGGCCTCCTAGCTGTTTCTTGAACTTGCCAAGCGAACCCTTCGTCTTGTGCTTTTCCCTCTGCTTGGGATGCACTTCCTCCACGTGACTACACCTTTCTCTCCCTAGCTTCATCCAGAGCTCTGTTCAGGTGTTACCATACCAGAACCGCGTGCCCTGGTGACTGAAACACGCCAGCCTCATTACTGTCTCTTTACCTTGCTTTCTCTTTCTTCCCTGAGTAATTCATCCCTGGTATATATTTATTGGGCTATTCCTTATTGTCTGCCCCACCCTACTAGAAGTCAACTCCACGAGTCCAGGGACTTGTTTATCTTGGACACTGCTGTAGACTTAGCACCTGGAATAGTGCCTGACTCCTAGCTGGCCTTAATATTTGTTCAGTGCATGAGGGCAGGAAGAAGTGAGTGAGGGAATGAATGGCAGAACAGTTGCAGTGGGGCTAGAAAACGCAGATATGCTCTAGGAAACAGGACGTGATTTAATTTGGCTAGTAAGAAGGAGAAGAGAAAGTTTTAGTCAGCTCTAGTTTCAGTTCAAGTGGGTAGAGTCATATTTTGGTTCTAGACTTCAGCACTTAAAATAAAAGAACATTCTCCTTTTTCTGAGCTTTACCAGATGCCATATTACCATCAGAGATCCTTTTCCTGACCAGCTTGAGATGTGCTTGTTTTGTTTTGGAATTTCAGTCTCAGCGCCATAGTATTCCATATCTTAATTTTCATCATCTTTACCCTGTAAGAGTTTGCTCCCAAAACTCTGGTTCAACATTCCCGAAACGGCCGCATATTGGTCATTTGTGTGGATGCAGGCAGAGAAGAGTAATGCTGTCTTAACCATTTGGAAAGATGGAATGCAGGGTGCGGTTTCCCTTCCAGTAGAGCTGGGGCCTCAGGCGATGCTTAGTTCATGAAAATGTACAGTTGGGAATCATCCCACTAAGGGTGATGAAGGCCTGGGGTGGGGTGAGCCTTGACAGTTGGAAAGAAAGTTCAATTTTCCCCGGCTACTGAGGAGATCCTAAAAGATGAGACAAGACAGCTGGATGAAAAATCTGCACCCCATGCGAGCTCCCAGCACTGTTGGCATTGCTGCTGTTTCCTTCCGAGAGCCATTTGGTCTCACTCAGAAGAAAGCAGTCCCATTTATGAGCGACAAGGAAGCCATTTTTCTCCTCTTGGAGTGGCCTGGTATACAAATAGCATACATAATTAATGTGCCTCAGAAAGCTGTTTAAATTAATTATGGGATTGTCCCCCAAGAAGTATTCTACAGGAAGAAGTGCTTTAGGTGTTTTCAGCTAGGATATGGGAGTCCTAGGTTCTTTTTTCCTCTCACTGTTAGGACTTTGTGACCTGAGGCAATTCACTTAATGTTCCCCAAAATACCTGTAAGATGCTTTATTGTTCCATATTTTATTCATACTTTCCACTTCTAAATCTTTGGAAAACCTCAGTAGAGCCATTCTCAGGGTCATTGAATGAAAGCCAATAATGCCCTTCGAGATCCTTTATAGAAATTTGCTTAAAAGGGCCTGGTTACATATATTTTTTCTAACATCCCAAAGTAGATATTTCACAGCACTAATCATTATTCTTTAATACGTGCAGTTAAACCCATCTTCTTAATTCTTTAAAATGGAAGACTGCCTAAGACCTATGTGATCAGCTCTCGCAACTAGACTGAGTGCATATCAGGTAGGAAATAGTTAAATAACTTCAAAATTATATTACTCCTCTGATAGAGCAAGTTGCACTCTCCTTGAAAGATGTCAGTAGGCAAGTCTTACCTAAGCCTCCCATCTTTCCCATTTATTCCTTTCTTTCCATTTGTGCTAAAGAATTTGACCAGGGCTTCCCTGGTGGCACAGTGGTTGAGAGTCTGCCTGCCGATGCAGGGGACGCGGGTTCATGCCCCGGTCCGGGAAGATCCCACATACCGTGGAGCAGCTGGGCCCGTGAGCCATGGCCACTGAGCCTGCGCGTCCGGAGCCTGTGCTCCGCAGGGGGAGAGGCCACAACAGTGAGAGGCCCGTGTACCGCAAAAAAATAAAATAAAAAATTTGAACAGTTGTAAGGCTCAAGAGGTAACTTGTGTGCAGAAGTGAACTCTATTGGGGATTTATATTTTCTACTGTTATATCTGTTTCTTGCTTGGGGTGCTGCAAGACAGTGTGCGCTAATATTTTGTTGATTAAGTCATGTAAACTCCAGTGGTACCCAGAAAACCAGGTTTTCTTTGGAAGAAGGAGGCAGTTCTTTCTTCTCCACGGCCATATGGGAGTTCTGGGTTCAGCCTTTAGTCCTGCGTCAATATACATATCTCTATAAAACTGTTCTACTTCTCTAAGCAAAAGAGCATAGATGCTGTACAATATTCTCTCCAATAAACAAGTGCAGAACAGTAGGATTTGCATAAATCTCATTGAAAAGCCACAGAAATCTTGATGTTATTATTCCCAGGGGGTTATCTCATATTTTTTTCCGCTGCATGTCAGCAGTCGTCCAGCAGATGGTACTGTGTGGTAACTGAATGACAGCTTCCTTTTGCAAATACGGCTGTGTGCATTTCTGGCCTATATATTTACAAATACTCATTCTGTTAACATTACTGTGGTGGAGTGAATGACACTTTTTGAAGTACAAGGTATTAAATGTCAGAGATTTGTAAATTTGTGTCTTATTCCAGCACATTATTATATAGTGTTGCCCTATAGCGCTATAGTGAAACTGTTCATTGTTCCTTAAGGAGCTTTTTATTTTCTGATGATTAACACTGGAGTTCACTTAATAGCTTGTCCTAATAGGGTAGAGATATATCAGTAAATAATCCCCATAGAGTATTATCCTGGGTGTCCCCATCCTCTGTGTTTATGTCGAGCAAAGGATGAGGTTCGGCTGAGGGTAACAGCCCTCAAAGAGCTGCTCACAAATAGCTCACTGTTGCCACTTCATGGAATATTGTGGTGGCCAAAAAGGAAGGAAAGGAAAGGAAACTAGTACGTAGTTACTCAAAGTGTGGTCCTTTGACCCCAGCAGCATGGGTCTTCCTGGGTGCTTGTCAGAAATGCAGTGTCTTGGGGCTCACGCCAGATGTAATGCCTCAGAATATGCTTTTTAACAAGATTCCCAGATAATTCATAGGCATGTTAAAGTTGGAGAAGCACTATTAAGTGCCTCCTCTTCCGTTAATGTAAAGCAGATGTTGAGAGCCTGCTGGAAGTCAAGCAGTGCACCTGGGCTTGGGTGCAGCTATGGCCAAGTCAGGATACCAGCCAGCAGGGAGCTTAGAGTCAGGGGATGGAGAGGGTGTTTAAAAAAGAAGAAATTCAGCCATGTAGGTGCTAAGAGAGGTATGTACTAAGGGCAAGCATGTGTTTGTAGGCATTGGGCTGAGATTCACATTTAATCTTTGTGACAGCTCTGAGAGAGAGAAATTACTGTCCCAGAAGAGGAGACCATGCAAAGTCACTCACACAGCCAGTCAATGATGAGCAAAAGCATAAACCCAGCTCTGCCAGGCTCCAAAGCCCATGGTTTTGAATAAGCTGCATCCTAGAAGCCTAGGCTCTTCCAGTAAGTTATCTATTTGTATCACCCCTGTTATAGATAACAAAGGAAAGGGTTGATTCCCAGACCAAGGATCTGAGGACCTTACACTGAAATACCAATTTTGGAAAGTTTGTGAGTTAAACACTGAAGAGTGACTTCCTTTTCTTTTTTTTTTTTTTTTTTTTGCGGTACGCGGGCCTCTCACTGTTGTGGCCTCTCCCGTTGCGGAGCACAGGCTCCGGATGCGTAGGCTCAGCGGCCATGGCTCACGGGCCCAGCCGCTCCGCGGCACGTGGGATCTTCCCAGACCGGGGCACGAACCCGTGTCCCCTGCATCGGCAGGCGGACTCTCAACCACTGCGCCACCAGCGAAGCCCTGAAGAGTGACTTCCTAAATGGGGGTGGTGATCACTTATACCTCCTGTGTGGGTCATCTGAGTTCCTCCATCTCATACAGCCTTGCCATCCTGAGGAAGTCGAGACTGACTGCAGATGGGTGGCGATTGGGGACCTTTAGCTGGAAAATTTGTTATAGAGTGGGATTATATTAATGCTGAGCTCAAGAGATCTAAGAACCAAGTATTCTCTCCCAAATCCAACCAGGTGCCGCTTGCAAATCAGCATTTTCAGGACACTGACTGAGCCCTGCATTGCCCACAGAGCACTGGTTTTAGGAATTGCCCAGATTGGCATTGATTGTTTCAAAACCATTTTCAGGGGATAATATAGTTGTAATTACCTACACTTACAGGAGCCTGGTTGTGTTAGCTAAATGTGTTGATGAGTCTCCCACAGAGAACAGAATTAGATATCTCAGTAAGATAAGGAAGTTATATCTATTTTTTTGTTACTGTATGTAGGAGGATTGTTGCTCAGTCTGAGAAAATTGTTTCAGAGCCTTTTTTCTTCTTGTATCATCTTTTATTAATTCATGTATTGAACATATCTGTAAGCAGAGATGAATGTTAAATTTTTTTTTTTTTTTGCGGTACACGGGCCTCTCACTGTTGTGGCCTCTCCCGTTGTGGAGCACAGGCTCTGGACGTGCAGGCTCAGTGGCCATGGCTCACAGGCCCAGCCGCTCCGCGGCATGTGGGATCTTCCCGGACTGGGGCACGAACCCGTGTCCCCTGCTTCGGCAGGCAGACTCTCAACCACTGCGCCACCAGGGAAGCCCGAATGTTAAATTTGAATAATGGTTTACAGCAGACTCATACGTATTTGGCAACAATGAAACTTGCTTCCTGAGACGAAACCATGGGTCATAAAACGAGGCTAAAGGAACTAACTGGCCTGTTGCCGTCTTTGATGGCTAACATTGGTATTTTTCAGAAAATGCAGGGAATATTTATCTTAGTCTTTTCAGCCTCATTTTGTTACTTCCAGGTAATTTGTTACATTTCCTATCCTCGAGTCAAAAATTGTTCCGTTTCTGGCTTATTTATCTGATATCAGCGATGAATGCACATTCCAAATATGCCTCATATTCCCAAACAGACAAAGTGGTGTAGGGTGTAGTAGAAGTTGTTAGGGAAAAATGTATACCTGCCCAAATTCACAGGGATTGGGTAATAGATAGGAAAACGAGGTAGAAATGGTCAGTCATGATGGGTATGGTGATAATTTGTCAACGAGCACCCTTATCTCATTCTTTGATGGAATAGCTCTGATACACTAAATCTCTCTATAGCCAACACAAAGAAAAAAGATACTGAATTAACACGAAAGTACTAGATCTTTTTATTCCAGGGATGAGATTTTCCTCCCTTTCAGTTACTACTTCCCTCATATACCCCTAAATGCTACTAGTTCATTTTTAAATTCGCTTCAACTCCACGCGTCCTCAGAGTCAAGGATTTTATTTCAAATGTAGAGAGATGACCACAACTATGAAAGAAATTTATTGTGAATCGTTTCTGGTGATTGTCTCAAGACACTTTCAAAATCGGGCTCTTGACCATTTCATTTTACCTTCACCTTTCTCTGTAAGAAAATGAAATGTTTCCGAAGAGAACAGTAGACTTTGTTATCTAGTATTCCGTCCATGGGCAAGCCGGTAATGGTTGCAATCTGCAGAAGAGACGAAAATGCCAAGGAAAAAAAGTCAATTGGAGTGATTTAGATTTTTAAGAGTGGTTCTGGGACATAATATAAAGTCGATTCATATTCATCTTAACTTCTTAAGCACACAAAGCTCAGAGTCATAAAACTTACCATGTCAGTGAGGGTAAATTATCACAAAGAAGCAGTAAAGGTGCTGTAGGTATTCTAAAATCTGTGGAGCTTTGTTGTAGTTAAGAGCATGTGGACCACCTTGAAAATTAGAATAAAAAATATCTCTTGTATATATAGTAATCCTCTCCTAACCATATTGGTTAATTAAACAGAACATTCTTTCCTTTACCAGGCTGAATAACTTCACAGTACTGACAGTGGAAAAATACATTAAAAAAAAACCAAACAAACAAAGAACACATGAGAAATGTGTTGCCCACGCTAGGGTTGCCCTGGAAAATATGATCAAAAGAAAGGTGTAAAGTGTACCTTCCCTAATCCCTGTGCTCCAGCCAAGCTGAGTTACCGAGAGCCCCGTGAATGTGCCGCGCGATTCCACACCTCCATGCTCTGCATTCATATTGCCTCTCCCTGCAGCGTCAACTTTGACGCTCCATCCTCTCTGCCCGCTTGATGAACTTGCACGCATCCTTCAAGACTCAGATCAGGTAGCCTTTAATCTTTGAAGCTAGCCAATCACTCCTGCGCTCCTCTTTCTGTTACAGTCTCCTATTCTTATTCTTGTCTCACTGTGTTGAAATTAGTTGATGATATGCCTCACCTCTCCCCACCCCAGGTGAGCTTCTTGAAGTCAGGAGCCACATTTTATTCATTTATGTCTGCTTAGTTCATGGATTGAAAATATATGGCCACATGCCTCCACGCTTCAATTCTGCATCTGTGGCAGACGGTGCAAGTCAATCATGGTACTTTTTCTCTCGGAATCTAGGCATAGCCACATGGTATTTTTGAACACCATGCTTCAGTCAGCCGTTTACTACAAATTCATTGTGATTGACACACTGGTTTCAGCTTCCTTGCTACCCCTGGCCTAGGAGAACACCTGGCTCAGAGTAGGCATTATTTTTATGTGAAAAATGATACTAAATGGAAACCTTATAAAATCCATGTTTGATTTGACTTTTGATTTAACTAATCTGTTGGAGTTGAACCTAGAAATGTTATAAAACTTTCTGGAATCTTAGTCACTGATATTCAACCACTTCTCCTGTTTTGCTTTCATTATTTTGAAGCACTCTGAATTAAATAACATTAAACAGGTTCTTTTACATTGTAAGACTTATCAAACCTTTATATGCCAGAGTGTACTAGGGATCTGCATGAAGAGAATAAAATATTTCCAGTTTCACAAACTTATTGGAACAATGAGGGAATGTTTGATGGAACTAGCATTCCTCAGAACCCACTTTGGGGAACACTGCTGTAGCAGATTCTAGCTGGTTCTGTTCATGTCATCAGCAGACTGTGTTTGTATGTAGTAATCAGTACTCAGTAATCGGGATAATGAGAACCCCAGGCTTTTCTTTTGCTATCTTAGAATGACATAATCTACGATATTCTTGTAGAAACATGGTGAAATGTTGACTTCCTCTAGTTGATTTGTAAATGCTTTAACCTTCAAAAATATACTATTAATTGAAAAAAAATCTTTCTGAAGCATGAAGATAAAGCATTAAGTGGTGTGTGTCAACAAGCTTGGATTCAAGAACCAAGCCTGACATTCCCAAATTCTGTGAAAGCGTACTTGTCATTTCTCTTCATGCCCTTAGTTTTCTCACCTATGAAGTGGGGATATTGACTCTGACATGAGACTACAGGCTCAGAACAAACAGTGCAAAGACGTATTTTCTCTCTGCTTCATTCCAGATGTAACACTCTTGAAGCTATTTTTTAAACCAACTTGCTTAGAGAGTAGTTTCATTTCCAGAAGATAGGGATGTCCTTGAAAGTGACTAACAGCATCTGACCAGTTATATAACGTGCCTTGTGTACAGTAGCAGCTGGTAAAGGCTAATATTTCTAAGTCAGTCTTATGACTTAGTAACATAGTTTGAGACATTTGATAACCAATGGGATTTCTTCGCAGCCTTCCAGCCACCTTCTGTCTTCACACATGCCCAAAAAAAGCAGATGGGAAGGGAGGAATAGCCTGAAAACATCTCTTCCAACAGTGACGATGTTGATGAAGATGGACACTGTAATTTAAAAATAAGTAATTTCTTTTAACAAAGTGCCATGGGAATGAAGTCCATAGGAAAACAGGTTGGGGTTTCTCCATGTTACCTGCCTGCCTGGGTAGTGTAGGTAGTAATGTTCCTGTCCTTGGCCCCATCTCATACATGCCTCTCTTGCATCAGTGCTATGACTTTTGTTTTAAATTGGTAGCAGCATCCATGTATTGGTCATGAAGCTTAGGCTGCACATAGGTTGTTCAGGTTTCATTTTGCATTTTGTTGCAACACATTCATGCAGTTGGAAAATTTGGAGATTGCAACCCAGGCAAGATTTAAATTCCAGTCTTACCACTTATCAGTGATGTGCTCTTGCCAAACTATTTAATTTTTCTTCGTCTCCTTTCCTTAGCCATGAAATGGAGATGGTGATGTATAGGATTGTTGTGAGGATTCCATGAGACGATATAAGTAAAGAACCTGGTGTCTAATCGCTGCTTGCTAAATGCTAGTTCCCACAAAGCCCTCCTTCATTAGTTACCCCTGGAGTAACTAATATAAAATATTAATCTGTGCTTTCTATGTCATTGCACGTTTCCATTTTAATACAATCTGTTTATCTGTCTGTTCTTATAAGATTGCACATCAAGGGTCCAAGTACCTTATTTATATTTATATTCCCAGTTTATAATATCTAGCATACAGCAAGCACTCAGTAAGCCTTTGCTTTATGGATTCTCGCTCACTTTATTTTCTTCCTTATCCCTGTCAATCCAATGAGTGTGAAAAGATTTGTCATTATTTGTTAATCCTAATAGGGCCAGACATGTTTTAGTAATTTTGTGAATCAGAAAAATAACCCTCTGTTTTAAATATCTATTTAGAAAAAAAAAAAGATAGACTTGTATGTATGTTAAAAAAAAACTCCAGTGACAGCAAGCAATCATATTCATGAATTCTCAAATTGTATTCTTATAGAATTAAGTGTAGTTGAACTTCAGATATTGAAGTCTTTCTGAAACCTCAGTGTCATGTTTACTCTCAGTAATTGGGGAAGAATTCTGGTGTTAGAATGCATGCCAGTAATTGTTGGCTCAAGAATTTGTGAAAGGTACACACTCGATTGGGGTTTTAACTTTGGCTCATGATTTATAAGTGTATAAATGACAAAAAGACATTTCAAGATTGTATATATTCATGCATGTGGTGTTAGAACTTCCGAGAAGCTCTGATTCATTAGAATTGAGCTGACGTTTATAAAGACATAAAACTCCTGTGTAGCAGCAGCTTTAATTATTACTTAAGAGCAGAATTGTTAAAATGGCTCCCTCAGATACTGGAGCTTTTGATTATGTAAGGAGAAAAAAAAAGATAAATTTCAAAAATGAAGTTCAGTTATCCAGTTCACACTGCCAATTACCCTATAATTCATCGTGGGGACAACTTTTACATTTGGTCTAGGAAAGAAGCCAAATATCAAATGTGTCCTTGGCGGCTGGCAGGTAATGATAACATCTTAAGAAAAAAAAACACCTTGCCTCTTGTAAGAAAGATTTGGGGGTATTTACAGAAGTATTTGAGCATCTTCAAAGTACATGAGCTCTACAGCAACTGGAAGATTTAAAAATCTCCCTTTTCTGTTATTCATGTAAAGAGTTCTCTTATGGTTACTGGAAAATGCTCCCAATCAGAAGAAAAAGCCCCCAGCGTTTGACCCATGAGACACAAACTCTGAGCTAATAGCATCTTAGTCATCTGTTACTTTTCGTATTTATCAAGGGGAACTTTAACAAGGAGAGCAGTTGCCTGGGAGGGTTAAGATGCATTCTGCCAGGGCGGCATGTTTTACTTACTCTTATGTTTGCAATAAATGGAGGTTGGTTTGTGTTAGAATGTTAGTCTATTCTCCAAAGACATATATGCTGATAGCACTAATGATTTGCAGTATTTAACAGCAAAACTGTTTTACTTGCTGTGAGTCCAGGCTTTGAATTATAAATGGAATCATTTTATATCTTTTGTCATTAGTTGAAATACATGGGAATTGTCCCACATTTCCCATTAATAATGTATCGAGTAAATATTTCAAAATCATTAAATATTTCAAAATCTATTTCTATTTTGAAATAGAAATATTTCAAAATTGCTATCTCTAATTGGTATTTAGAAAAATATGTTTTATCAAACTATACATTTATATAAATTTATATAAATTTACACAGGTTGGAAAAAATATCCAAATTAATTTTAATGTATACAGTGGTATGTTATGTTTATTTGTGTGTATAAGCAGTTTTATTTGCTTATTGTTTGGGATGATTAAAAATTCTGCCCAAACTCAGGAGGTATTAAGAGGTTGTTTCCTACTGTGGTCTCATTCTAAATGACATTTCTTTTTCTTTGACCTCAAGTTTAACTTCTTGGGAGGGCTGCTAACTCAGCACAGTAAGTAAGTCTTGGCCTCTTTCCTGATTTAAAGCTAATCATATGCAATTTTGGAAAGGCATCAAATTTACTTCTGAAAAAAAAATTCCCTGGCGCAGCTAATGGGAGATATAATTTTCATGACTAAAGTAGGTACAAAAAAGTGTCCAAAAATGGAAGAATGAACTTGTGTTTCCACAGACAGCCCTTTTCAGAGTCTTGACCCAGTCCTTCTCAGCTAAAGTTGCTGGCTCTATTTATGGAAGACTTTAAATACCCCTAAATTGCAATTAAATTTTTCATTTGAAATTGTATCCCCTCTATTTAGAGATTATGACTCTAATGCATGATGATGTGATGAGGAAAGGGAGTGTTAGTCATGAAGAAGTTAGAATTGTGAATGGGGTGACCTGTCGTGATAGGGTTCTTTGGTTTTTGTTAATAGAAGTATAGTTGATTTACAATGTCGTGTTAGTTTCTGGTATGCAGCAAAGTGATTCAGTTACATAAATATAAATATTCTTTTTCATATTCTTTTCCATTATGGTTTATCACTTGATATTGAATATAGCTCCCTGTGCTATACAGTAGGTCCTTGTTGTTTATCTATTTTATATATAGTTGTGTGTATGTTAATCCCAAACTCCTCATTTATCCCCTCTGCCCCCACTGTCTTCCCCTTTGGTAACCATAACTTTGTTTTCTATGTCTGTCTGTAAATAAGTTCATTTGTATCATATTTTAGATTCCACATATAAGTGATATCATATAATATTTGTCTTTCTGTTTCTGACTTAAAATACTTCACTTAGTATGATAATCTCTAGGTCCATCCATATTGCTGCAAATGGCACTATTTCATTCTTTTTTATGGCTGAGTAGTATTCCATTATGTATATATACCACATCTTCTTTATCCATTCATCTGCCAGTGGACATTGGTTGCTTCCATGTCTTGGCTATTGTGAATAGTGCTGCTATGAATATTGGGGTGCATGTATCTTTTTGAATTAGCGTTTTCATCTTTTCCAGATATGTACCCAGGAGTGGGATTGCAGGATCGTATGGTAACTCTATTTTTAGTGTTTTTTTTTTTAGAAGATGTTGGGGGTAGGAGTTTTATTAATTAATTAATTTATTTTTGCTGTGTTGGGTCTTCGTTTCTGTGCGAGGCCTTTCTCTGGTTGTGGCGAGCGGGGGCCGCTCTTCATCGCGGTGCGTGGGCCTCTCACTGTCGTGGTCTCTCTTGTTGCGGAGCACAGGCTCCAGATGCGCAGGCTCAGTAGTTGTGGCTCACGGGCCTAGCTGCTCCACGGCATGTGGGATCCTCCCAGACTAGGGCTCGAACCCGCGTCCCCTGCATTGGCAGGCAGATTCTCAACCACTGTGCCACCAGGGAAGCCCTATTTTTAGTTTTTAAAGGAACTTCCATACTGTTTTCCATAGTGGCTGCAGATAGGTTGGTTTTTTTATAAGGTTTACAATTATGATTATATAAAGGCACATTCAACCTAAAAAATGCAAATGGTTTGTGATTAAAGGAAGAATGCTCAGTCTTTTCATAACTTGCTCAATATGAGAAAGAAAAAATGTATGAAGAGGCTGCAATTCAGAGAACAAAGAAAGAGGATCCAAGATCCTGCTCAGCCAAGTACTAGTGAGCACTTGGTGACATTACCCACTTTCCACGGCAGGGATTTTAGAGCTAAAAGGGAACTTAAATTAGCCCATATTACATATAGAGAAACTGAATCCAGAGAGGTGAAATTGGTGTGCCCAAGCACACTTTAGCTGCATCTTCTGATTTCCATTGCATCATAGTCACTTCTAGAATGGCCCAGCTGGTCAAATCTACAGGATGGCTGTGAGGCCCTGCAATATGAAGATTTGGTTAGCTGTTTGCAGTATAAAAGGGCTATATAAATTTCAAATGTAATTATAATAAAACTCTATATTTTGGCTTTGGGCAGCTGAGCTCTTGGATGGACAGCTGTTCTAGCTGTGAAAACATCCTCCTACCCATAACTTCCTCTTTTGTCAGAGACAGAGGCACTTGCCAATGTTCCTGCTTTAATGTGCAGCCTTCTGTTTCCAGATGTCCTGTGTCTTGTGAAAGGCTGTTGTTCTTTCAGATGGGGAAGCTTTTAAAAGGAACAGCTGTATCACTTACTAATAGTTTATCTCCATACCCTTTATTCCCAAATTCCTCTTCAGTTTATCCTTCCCTCTCAAGAAAACTAGGGGTAATTTAAATAGAGGAAGGAGGGGAAGAAAACTAACATTTCTTCAGCACTTACTATTGGCCAAGTATGCCCTCAAATCGCATTTGGCATGAGGTCAATATGAATAAATAAATCACTAAAAGATTCCAGGTATCATGCTAGATACCTTACCTACATTGTTAATGGCTGAATAAATCAAGGCTCAGAGATGTTAAAGAAGTCAGGGAGAGAAATGAAAGAGCTAAGAAGCCCAAAAGGAGAGACAGCACTGGGAGAGAGGTCACATTTTCCTTTTCTCATTAATTAAAAAGAGAAGAAAGAAAAAAAGGAAAGAAGGGAGAGAGGAATGAAGGAAGGAAGGAGAGAGGCAGGGAGGGACTTTATTTGCTGGCTGGTCCTATCTGAAAACAGTAATAAATATATTTACATATTTTTATTTCAGAAAGATGTGCTTTTAAGAAAACGTGCTCTGCATTTCTTTGTTAACTCTATTCAGTAACTCTTGCAGCAATGTTCCTGATGTCCTAGACATCCAAGAGGCACCTCTAGGTATTCCTGAGAATACCCTTTGGTATCACTGAAAATGTTTTGTTTCTGTTGCATCCCTTTCCCATCTCAGGCTAAGACTGCATCAAGACCTGTGATTTCAAGATACAAAGTTGAAATCCATTCTTATGAAGTGTTGAAACAAAAACAGCATGTAGGGTGATAGATGTGAACTTGATTCATCATGGTGATCATTTCACAACATATGCAAATATCAAATCATCATATTGTACACCTGACATTAATATAATGTTATATGTCCATTATACCTCAATAAAAAAGAAATCAAACAAACAACAACAAAAAAAACAGCATAAAAACTTGTGCCACCTGCAAATCCAATAGGGTGATATTTTACTGAGTCTTACAATACAGTTTCATCACCTGATAGAGGGCTGTCCTGACTGAATCCACAACTGTTCCAAGGTCTTGAAAATTGTTCAGTCACCTCTCAGGAACCCAGATCTGTGTTCACAAGGAGGGCTGAATGACAGAGCTACAGTTTAAACTGCTTGCTGATTGGCCAGAGTTGTCAGCTAACGTCCTAGAGAGATAATGTGTTCAAAGGATGAGCTGTTACCTCCCTTCACAGTAGTTTTCCAGATTCATTTTCACGTGTGGGATTTGTAATACAATTCATCTCCTCTTTTGTCTCATATCCCCCTTACATTGACTAGTGCTTCCTTCTTTAACCAGTTACTGCTCTGCTTATCTAGACGTGCCCGGGGTTATAGAATGTATCTCCGTAAAGGAGAGACTGAAAAGGGACTTTAATATTATCTGGACGCAACTCCTTCATTTTGTGGATGAGAAAATTGTGACACAGAGATGTTAGGAGGCTAGGTCAGAGTTATTAAGCTGGAGACTGGCAGAGCCAGAATTGAGCTTGGAATGCGGGGCTTTTAGTCCAGTGCTTTCTGCACTAGACTACATCTGCTAGCCAAGAGGTAACTGATCCTTGAAAATAAAGAAGAGAGATAGATTGTTGTTGTTGTTTGCAGTCAGAACGGCTAGAGCTTTAATGGACATTTGGTAACTTCTTAGCTGAAGACCATTTTCCATCCTTTTCTAAGGGGCTCAAGCTATCAGCATTGCCACCCCCCTGAACACTGAGGGACAGAGATGAACAGGGTGAGGAAGGGGTCTGGTGCCCTGACACTCTGGGCCCCTGAGCAGGGCAAGAATCAGACACTGTTGAGTGGTGATAGTGGCCCATTCGTGCTGGGGCAGGGCTGGCAGCGCTAAGATGGGACCAGAGCACCATCCTCCACCATTTGAAGGCAAAGGGCACCTGGTGAATGTTGGCACAGGGATTGTAAATAGGGCTATTTTGTTACTTGTAATTCTGTTTGTTCTAGGGCAAGCCTACATGTCTTTTAGGAACTAGGTATGTCTTCATTTACCTTCAATTCAGGAGGTAGTCTGGGTTTAACACGATTACAGAGAGGGTGGTAAGGAGGAGAGGTAATAATAGGATTTTTAAGATCTAAAAGAATTTGTAATATAATTAGGGAAATGAAAATAACACAGATTGTGGTGTTGGGTTAAAAAAAAAGAGGTTTCAAAATAAGTGGCACAGTAGATGTTCAGAAAAAGAGGAAGCAGCACAGTCTGGAGTGACCTGCAGAGGCTTCACAGAGGAGGTTGGGATGCAAGATGAGCTTTCTGTACATATAAGAAATGACCAGATAGAAGAAGAGGCTCAGGCCTCCTTAGCAGGAAGGAGCAGGTATCAGTGTTCCCAGCACTGAGTGTGCATTGGAGCCTGTAAAAGGTGGGAGGCTTATCTCGGGGAGATGAGGTGGGACTGGTGACACAGGGTGAGATGAGATGCTATCTTGAGGGCCGCTAGATATCCTGGAGGAGAGATGTGACGTATGCAGGTTGGATGGGAGTCGGGAAAAACTAGGCGGGCAAAAGGCAAGAGCTAATGGACTCTAGAATACTTATAATTAGAAACTACATCAGCATTCTTTCTACTTAAATTGAAATTTATTTGGAATGTCCATCTGGCTGATTCTTTGATGTCATAGTTTAGATGTCACTTCTTTCAGAAAGCCTTCTGTGACCCCTGGGTTGAGGTTATTTTCCTTCCTATGTGCTCTCATAGCACCCTGCACTTCTCCTGCCACAGCCTCTCCCAGGCTAGGTTGTAATTGTCTAACGGTTGGCCACACCTTTGGACCGTGAGCTTCCCAACCACAGGACTCGTTTCTGTCTTGTTCACTGTTTTATCCCCAGGGCCTGGTATAGTGTCTGCATAGAGATAATGCTCACTAAATTCTTAGTGAATAACTGAGTGACAGACCAGCTGAAAGAAGAGGAGAGACAAAAGGGTGGAGGGGAGTGGGGAAGAGAGAGGGAGAGACAGAGAGAGAAAGAAGGGAAGGAAGGAAGAGGAGAAACAAAGATTCAGAGATAAAGAAAACTAATTTAGGGTTATTACAAAGAACTTTGTTTTCAACTAGGCTTCATGTGCCTTTCCACAAAGCCTATTCATACTGATTTAGTATGATGTTAGCATCATGGCCTTTGGAAGTCACATACGAAGCAAATCATATCACTTATCGACTGGTTCTGTCTCCTGGTAAAATGAATCAAAATGTTCAAGTTAGTGAGGGAAATTATGACAAACCCAAGGATCAAATAAACTTACTTGCTGCCTCTTCAATAAATGTTTTATTTAAAATGATGATAATGAATCAAAAAAAAAACATTAAAGCACTTTCTCATATCCTCTTCCCACAGTTTAAATGCTGTAGGAGAAATTTCATCTTGAAGTGAGTTTTTAACATGCTACCATTGGATCCTGAGGATGTTTAGTAGTCTGATGGAATTGTCAGACACGTCCTCAAGCAAAATTTGTGCCTTTGTTAGCTTGTAAGTTCGTAGAAACAAGGATTTTCTGAACAGACATTTTCATTGCAAGATCCAGTAATCAAATTTAAGATGTTTACCTGAAACCTACTCTTTCTATGGAAATAAACCCAGCCATTTTGCCTTTGGGGTTTGTATAATGATGCAGATAAGTATGTATAATGGATAGCAGCATCTGATTAATTACTGTTAAATCACATTATTTGATTTGCCAAATAAAAATAAATCAGAACTGGAATTGATTTAAGATGTTCACTAAAATTCTCACAACTGACGTCTTCTCAGCAGGAAAGCACCTTTTTGTGGAGCAAATGACAAGGTATATATACAGGTAGATAAGAACTAAGTATATAGTGAGGGGAAGCAAGGTGAAACTGTGCCTGGGGAAGTGAGAATACCAGAGTATTCGGGGTTCATAAACCGTGTTAGAGACTTGTCTTTATTCTAAGGCAATAGGAGATCTCCGAAGGGTTTTAGGGGATGCCCCAGAACCTGCTGAAGTTACGAGCCAATCCTAAACTGGCCGATTCCACCTCATCTGTTCCTTCCTATGGAAACCAGAGTAAAGGCTCTTGCCCACAGTTCCTCCCTGAGGAAGGAGATTCTGCCTCAGGGCTGAGCCCCATGATTCCCTGTGTGCCCCCCATCCTCTGCCCCCTGTGGTGTGATACCTATTCCCTCTCTTGGGAACTGTGAGTGGAAGAAACCGTCTCTTCAATGTCAGTCATCTCCCAATCTGTTGGCTTTCCCATACCTAAATAATAATAAAACCTATTAAAACAATGCAGGCCTAGGTTGGTGGTGGAGACAGCGAAAACCTGGTAAATGCAAAGGTAGGTATGACATAACAACGTTATTCCAAGATAGGTCCATATTGAGGATGAGAGAAAAGTAGGGGATGAAGATGACTTGTAGATTTCTGGCTTGTGTCACAGGGGCCATTCATCAAGACCAAGAAAACTGGAAGAGGCACTGGGTGTGGGATAAGGTCTTGAGTTCAATTTGGGGTGTATTGATATGGGGGTAACTTTGAGATACTCAAGTGGAAATGTCAAGGAGATGGTCAGACAGACAGTTCACGAACTGGTGACTAGATCTTGTTGAGAAAAGAGGATTATATAAATAATAGACTTTTAAAAATCCTAGCAAGTGAGAATTACAGTTCGTAACAATCACCAAAAAAGATAGCAGACTCCAAACTGCTTATTATGGGGAGTACCTCCTGCAGGTAGTGAGACGTGAGCATTGCTGGGTTGAGGCAAGAGGACACTAAGCAGGAGAAATAAACAGTGTGAACAAAGGTTCAGAAACAAAATGTGTGTTGCAGATTTGGACCACAATGAATAGTCCAGCTAATGAGAGCAGACACTTTGTATGGGGGAGGAGTAGGGTACCTTAATACCAGTCATTCCGCCCCCCCCCCCCCAAGACCTGGAAGGTAAGGAGTTTATTTAAAGTACCAGCAGTCCTCTGGGCACTTCCTTAAGAGAGTTAAATAGAGTTCCTCTTGTTCAGGCTTTTGTCTTTTAAAATAGATGTTCCTGCAGGATGGAAATTCTCCTTTGCCTGCTGATTACTCTCAGCTAGTGTAGAGGCTATTAATGTTTGAGGCTCAACTGAAGATTAACCAAACATTATTATGGTAATTTTTTTAGCAGCAACTATCAAAGATTTATTATTAGTCTACTGTGGGCTCAAATCATGGGACCCAGCCCCCACGATCCCATGGAAATTATGGTTTTGTTGGGAAGACAGAACTTAATACTTACCCAGTGATTTAAAAGAGAGAAGTAACCTAAAATTTCAAGCCAGAAAGAATATATCATGAAATATTTCTGTATTTATCCTTAAACATTTTTATCATGTATTTCTTTTCAATTGTGGTAAAATATACCACAATATAACATAAATTTTGTCATCTGAACCTTTTTTTAGTGTACAGTTTGGTAGTGTTAAAAGTACATTAACATTGTTTTGCAGCCAGTCTCCAGAACTGTTTTCATCTTGCAAAACTGAAACTATTAAATTAAACAATAACTCCCCATTCCCTTCTCCCTTTCCAGTCCTTTCATGTAAGTGAAATCATACATTATTTGTCTTTTTGTGACTGGCTTCTTTCTTTCTTTTCTTTTTTCTTTTTTTGGCTGCGCTGTGCGGCTTGCGGGATCTTATTGTTCCCTGACCAGGGATCGACCCCGGGCCCCTGGCAGTGGAAGCATGGAGTCCTAACCACTGGATTAGCAGGGAATTCGTGACTGGCTTATTTCATTTAGCATAATGTCTTCAGGGTTCATCTGTGTCCTAGTTTGTGTGAGAATTTCCTTCTTTTTTTAAGACTCAATAATATCCATTCTGTGTATATACCACATTTTGTTTTTTCATTCATCTATTGATAGATACTTGGGTTACTTCCATCTTTTGGCTATTGTAAATAAAGCTGCTATGAACATGAGTGTACAGATATCTCTTCAAGATCTAACTTTCAATTCTTCTGGACATATACCCACAAGTGGAATTGCTGGATTATATGATAATTCTATTTTTAATTTTTTGAGGAACCACCATACTGTTTTCCTTAGAGGCTATACCATTTTATATTTCCAACAGTGCATAAGGGTTCCAGTTTCTCTACATCCTTAACACTTGGTATTTTGGGGCGTTTTTGATAGCAGCCATCCTAATGAAATACCACATGAGGTGGTATTTCATTGTGGTTTTGATTCACACTTGCTTAATGATTAGTGATATTGAGTATCTTTTCATGTGCTTATTGACCATTTGTTTACCTTCTTTGTAGAAATGTCTATTCAAGTCCTTTGCCCATTTTTAAAATAGGTTGTTTTTATGTTGTTGTTCTAAGTTGTAGGAGTTCTTTGTATATTATGGATACTAGCCCTTTATCAGAAATATGCTTTGCAAATATTTTCTCTTGTTTTGTAAGTTGCCTTTCACTCTGGGCTATTTCTATACCATTAGTTTCCATGTCTGTCATTATACCAGTACCACACTATTTTGGTTACTATAGTTTTGTAATACATTTCAAAATTAGAAAATATGAGACCTACAATTTTATTCTTCTTTTTCAAGATTGTTTTCACTATTTGGGGTCACTTGAAATTCCATACAAATTTTCAGATGGATTTTCCTATTTCTGCAAAAAATGCCACTGGGATTTTGATAGGAATTACATTAAATGTGAAGATTACTTCAGGTAGTATTGTCATCTTAACAATATTAAGTCTTCTAATGCATTAAATGGGATATTTTTCTACTTATTTATGTCTTTTTTTTTTTTTTTTTTTTTTTTTGCTGTACGCGGGCCTCTCACTGCTGTGGCCTCTCCCGTTGCGGAGCACAGGCTCCGGACACACAGGCTCCGCGGCCATGGCTCGCGGGCCCAGCCGCTGCGCGGCATGTGGGATCTTCCGGGATAGGGGCACGAACCCGTGTCCCCTGCATCGGCAGGCGGACTCTCAACCACTGCGCCACCAGGGAAGCCCTTATTTATGTCTTTAATTTGTTTCAGCAACGTTTCTTAGTTGTTAGTGTACAAGTCTTTTGCCTCCTTGATTAGATTTATTCCTAAGTATTTTATTCTTTTTGATACTATTGTAAATGTAATCTTTTTTTATATTTAAATGTTTTGTTATTAATTCAGAAATAGTAGCTCACATTTCAGAAATTGGTTTAGGAGCTTTTGCCCCTCTCTCCACTATTACTTGGTATTTTGCCCCTCTCTCCACTATTACTTGTAAGGGTTTTATAAGGCATTTTTGGGACAATTTCAGTTAAAAGCTTTTTCAGTCCGATGAATGAATCTCTTCCCCAATACAAATTTGTGTAATATTTCAACAACTTTAACAACCTTTATTCTATTATAAATATCAAGTGGTTCTACAGACTGAATCTTTGATTCCAAGGACATAAGAAGTTGGTGACTTTCTATATTTTACTTTTTAGTTTCCATAGACACATCTTACACATGGAAACAAATGAAAATATGACCTGTGCCCCTAAGCCAAAAGCCATTGGTCCATGATTTATTGATTAACTCATTCAGCATTATCAGTTGGATATCCATTATGTGCCAAACATTGGAAATCTATACAAAATTTCATTTCTGGTAGAATCAAAGAAATTCCTGTCAGTCCTACTGGAATTTTTCTCTTTTATCTACACTCTTTTGATTTTTCTAGCTTCTCGCCTTCAAAAGATATACAAAATAATTTTATCATAATTACAAAAATACTAATAGCTAACATTATTTAGAATTCATAATGTGTCAGGCAGTATGTAAGTGCTATACTTATTATTAACTCATTTATGACTCATTAACAACAACCAGAGGAAACCAAGACAGGGAGTGCTGATGGCCACACAAGGTTAATTGGAGGTGTTGGGATCCAACACAGGAAGTCTTGATCAGAAACACTTACTAAAATATAGACAAGTGATGAATCCTTTCAGTATAAAATCATATGTCTAACATATGTTCAGTAGTGCATGTACAAAATTTTATATAGAATAAGATTATAAGTAATTATATATTATGTAAGTTGTATATATATAAAAACGAATAAGAAATATGAAGATGTTATCAGCAAGCATTCTAGATGTTTGGGTTTTTCTCTGGGTAATTCATTTATTCATTTAAAAACTTTTTCTATAGTGGGCATCATTTTTATTTTTAGAAAAAAAAGTTTAAAAATATGCCTCATCTCAATGAGGGGACTAATAACAAAGCGCTTGAAATTAATCTCCGTGTTGGGAGTGGCATACGGGCAAGAGTAGAGGAATCCCTGATGATCTTATTTTGACAAAAATAACTAGGCCTGTGAAGATTATAGAAAACTTTAGTCCTGTACATACTTAAAAACTAAAATCTGTGTTTTGAACATGTGTGTGTTTAATTATTTTGCCTACTTAGTCTTTGTAAATGTGATTTGCAGACTTGGGAAATATAAGCCTTGAGCTTGGCATTTGTGAAAGGAGGATATTTACCCCAAGATGCTCCCCAGAAGTAATGAAGGTGTCTTTGGGCTGCTGGAATGGCTCCCCAGTTTCTGTGGTCTGGTTGCTTTGTATGTCAGCTAACTGTGGCCACCTATATGGTCGTATTTCCTGAAATCCTAGTTGAGACTTGAGATTTGAGCCCAACTTAACTGAGTCCAAAGGCATGAAGCTGAGCTAATACCTGTAGAAAATAATTTAGGGAATGAAGGGTAAGCCTCAAAATGTATATTGAGGAATGTGAAGGATACTGAAAACACCCCAGGTAGTGCGCTGCTTCATCTCATGTCTTTGTGTGTTAGAAGTATTTTAAGCGATGTTTGCTTATTAGATAAGGATGCATGTTTAACTAGACTTGATCTCTTTCTTTCTGTAGGAGGTTGCTCCCAGCCTCCTCTTTGGCCCTAGCACATGTCATATTTCATGATATGACTGTATTTGTTTTATTAGTAGTATGCACACTGAGGACAGGAATATAATCATCTTGGTATTTCTTTAAGGCCCAGCAGAGGGGCAAGAAAAGAAGGAACAAACACATGGGAAGCATGGACTATATGCCAGTCACTCAGATAGATCTTCAGTTTGGGTTCCTTTTTGCCTCCCACCCCGACTCTGAGCATTTCTCTCATATCCTGGGGAGCTCAGCTATGCCAGATTTTGCAAATAAAAAACGGGGTGCTCAGTTAAACTTGAATTTCAGAAAGGCAGCAAATGCTTTTTTGTTAGTGGAAGTATAGCCCATGCAGTGTTTGGGATATACTTATATTAAAAAATTATTCATTGTTCTCTGAATTTCAAATTTAAATGGGTCTTTTACCTGGCAATTGGTATTTTATCTGGCAATTCTTTTAAATTTTAAAATGGTTTTTAAAATATTTTAGATAGTTAGAAAAAAGTAGATGAATGACCAGCCAATTAAAAAAGATTCACTGGGCTTGTCTTTGCACATTTAACAGTACTGTTGTTGGTCAGATACTGGAAGACCAGAGGCTGACATGACTTCTACCCTTGAATGTGCCTCAGGCAGCCCAAATGACCAGTTAGGGCTTGGGGACTCTTGTCTGGCGCATAGTAGGAGTTCAATAGGTTTCAATTTAAACAGTAGATTTCTCAGTAATATATGAAAAATCTTAAGGTCTTTCAGAGTTGATACTACGCCCTGATGTTGTCAAATGACTTCACTTTACAAGGTGAATGATAACATCACTGGCAAGAAAAATGCCGGCCACTCAGCTAGGAAAAATTTTACATCCGCCTCATTAACAGGGCAGCCCTCCCTGTCATTGTCTAATGATCTTGTTCCTTTCCTGCTCTTGTCTAGGACAGATTTTCTTCCTACATTGTTTTCTAGTCATTTCCCTAGCAGATTAACATTAGGAAAATGTTGAGCTTTCACAATTTCATTAGCAATTAAAAGCCACCACCCCAAACTTGTAGCTCATTATTGTTCCTTGATAAGAATAACCGCCATTGCTTTATACTTGAAATAATAACTATGGAGATTAAAAGCTCCTCAAACTTGCTTTAGTTGGCAGTCAATAGCAGGAGCCTATTCTTATTATTATTACTATTGTTATTACTTAAAATTCCCTAGTAGTAGAGATAAATAGAGATCCTTTAATTAAACATTGAGGAGTTGTTTATCCTTGTACTTGGGGTAGCTGTAGCTTGAGGCATTTATGGGCCTGGAAGAGAGAGAATTTGTGTGCCTAAACTACAAAGCAGCAATGCAGGACCAAAGCCTGGAAATACCAATATCTAAACGAATTTCCCATTTTGGTCATGGTTTAAACTATATTGAATTGGCAGCCTTATGGATTATATTTGCTAGCTAGAGTATCTGTTGAACACACAGTCAGCTATATAAGTGGAAGTATTATGGAGGGAAGAGACGAGATTGGTACAGAGCGCCAGTGAGTGGGAATTTGTCTGACCCTCTGCGGACCTGAAACACTTGGCAGAGAACTTCCCACAGAGCAAGTGCGAAATTAACATGTGTTGAGGTGAACTTTATGTCCCCCTCTGGATCTGACCAGGTAGGATACACATTCTCCTTAGGATACACATTCTCCTAAGTAAGCTGTCACTTAGCTGACTACCTATTTCAGGAATCCATTGTGCCGTGAATTCTTGTTTTCTTTTTTGGCTTTTGAAGCCCAAGCTTGTCCCTTTGGTGGTATATCTCTTCATTGTTTCTCACACTACCCAGCTGCTGAAACTGATTGACTGAGTTGAATTTTGCAGATGTTTCTTGTATGACTGTGAGTCTTCATAGAGTCTCATACATATATTCATGGACTGAGGCATTAGTGTGTATATGCAAAAACATGTTTAAAATAAACTCAGAGGTGAATACTACATGCAATTAACTTGCAGAATTAAATCCTTTTGAAAATTCTCATTCCATAGAATTGTGGCTGTTACAATTTGACCTCATAAACTGGTAACATAGGACAGAGACAGCTGGGCCTGTATACTTGAATTACCTGCCCACAATGGTCTCTATAATAGGTACCCTAGGGGTTCTAGAATCACTGATTTGGCAATTTTGCCTAGTAAATTATTCCCCCGTCCGTTATTTACCAGCAGCGAAGGAGAGGATTCTTTTTGTTCAGTAAATGCAAGTTTTCCCATTTTTCTCTGTTTCCTTTTGTAGTTTTACCTCGAATATGAGCCTATTGGGAATTAAATCCAAAGTAGTCTGATGTTCTTTCACAGCAGCGGTCCTATTACAGTAATGCTCATTACTGCAGCGGCCAGCACTTAGTGTCTTGATTTCATTCCTGGGCTAGAAAACGCTCAAGCCTGTGCTGGAGTTCTTGTTGTATTTGTGACCCAGGCAGCTCATCATTTCTGCCTCTGCTCTGACTTGCCCTTTAAAATGTCTTTTTCACTGCTAAGTTTAAAATTGGCCTTTATACGTAGGAGGCTGCCCTTATCTACGACCCCAATATTTCACTCTTGACAATTTGTTATCCTTATGCCTCTTCTGTCATCCTTTCTTATTTATTTGGCTTCTCTTTATTTAACCTCTTCTATTTTCTCACTTGCCCGATTACCGCTATTACCAAACCAGAAAGAATCACCTGACTCACTCACCTATTTTTATCAATTCAAACCAAAGTATATACCCTGCCCCCTTTATCAGGCAGCGTTCTGTCCTTGTGCTTTCCTTTCCTGTTATTTTAACCCAGTCACTGATCCCAAACACTCCTATCAAATCCTTTGGCTTTATTATGTCTAAGTTGATTTGTCCCCATGCATGAGTGAGTGTGTCACACCTTTGCTCCTGGCAGGAGTCTTGTCTGATCAGAGCTTGCATCTCCTGCATTTGCTTTGGGCAAGTAGAGTCCTGTCTCGTTAATGTAATCCTGATGTTCTAACCTCATCTCTCTGTCTGCTAACGGTTTTACCCATTAGCCACCAAGCTTTCTCACTTTGAAACACTGGAAGTATTTTTTAAGGTTTTTAAAATTAGTGCTCTAAAACACATAGAAGCATAAATAGTACCTGGTGGTAGATTAATGAATGAAGAGTATTTCTTCTGCCTTACCTATTGATGTTCTGGGAAAGCCTGAACTCATTATTGCCTTTTCCCTAAAACTGTTCTCCTGCTGGGTTCTAGATCCCCTTTTTCTCAAAGAACCCGAGCTTAAAACTGGATCCTCACCCCTGGTGCTCTCCTCTTTATTCTGCCTTAAGAATACTTGACCTTTCTTCAATATCCCTTCACTCCTGCCCTGGTTCCCACCCTCAGGCCCATGTGCCTGGACTATTGTAGTAGGTTTCTAACTGGCTTCCTGCCATCCTTCTCCAGTCTACTCTCCATACTGGTCATCAGTGATTTTTCTAAAACTCAAATCGGTTTGTGGCTGATCATTGCTTGCAAGATCAAATATTAACTCCTTAATATGCCCTTTCATTACTTTGCCTTGCCAACCTCTCCATCCTTTTTCTACTTTTCCTGCACACATTGCACACTGGACTAGTTACAGTGGGCCTCTCTGGGCATTGGTGCCTGTAGCCACTGCTGCAGGAATGCCCTTCTTTTTGGAAACTATACAAAGTGCCCATCAGTGATTGGCTCAGACGTCTTCTCTGCTCTGAAGCCTTCCTTGACTCACCCAAGTAGCGTTAGTCACTTGCTTCTTTGTCCTTTCTCTGTATGTTTTAGCTACCTTTGTTAATGCAACTCTTCCCTAAATCTCTCACTCTAGTGTGAGATTTTGAAGACTGGAACAATGCCTTATTTACCTTTGTATCCTGCTGGCCTGCTATGGCTCATAGAAGGCACTCAGTAAATATTTGTTAAATTAATTTGAATGAGAATAAAGGCATTACTAACTTTTTCTTGGAAAAAGGAAAGCCATGAGTAGTGAGTCTAGGGAAATAAATGAAAGTGACAGAGTCTGATGTTTCCATGTACAGTGGAACTGATTTCATACTAGGTTGTTTGAGGGCAATTATCATTTGGATAAAAGCATGCATTTCCTCCTCTACAGCCCTCATTTGAAGGATGGGCTTTGAAGAGAAAAACAACATGAATGTATCCTTCCTTTCTTTGAAAGAGCAGTGGACTGCTTTGATGGTCAAGCTTCCCAACTGTGAGCAATAAACATCCTCCTCTTCAAATGAACTAAGCATCACTCATCCTTTCCGTGGGGCACCCGGCTGCCAGCCTGCAAATGAGGCCTATTAATGATATTACTCATTTCCAGTCTGTAAGGGTGAACACAAGGGAAGGAGGACCCTAAGGACTCCTGCTGGCCATTAATCCATGATATTAATGGAAGCATTTTTATCAATGCCAGTCTCTCATGTTTCTAATGATGGAATTCTCATCATTTCATTGTTTACAGTTAGAGTTAAAAGGTATATGTGTTTAAAAACAGACATTAAAAAAATATTACACTTGTATTTTCTCTCCAAATTTAGTGAAATCAATTTCCGAGAGGGTGGTTGTGGGGATCCTTCTAAAGACATTTCTACTCCAAGAGCTATGGCCTGTTTTAAAAGATGTATTGAAAAGCATGCTAATGTAATTGCCACTATGTCACCGCCTGAAAGCGCCCATTAACTAGGGGCAGGCTTATATAATAGGGTTGTGGATAAAGACCCAAGAAGTCTGGAAGCCAGAGAAGGCATGGGGGAGGCAGGCATCTTCTGGAGGAGATAAGGTCCTGGCACTCCCAGGCCTGGGCTCCTCCAAGCATTTAGAAATGTGTGATGTTGTTATCCATGAGGAATACTTACTCAGTGTATCTTAGATGGGTGCAGAGATCTTAGACACATCAGAATGGCAAAGCCATCATGTCATATTTGTTATTTCCTTAGAGCTTTGACTCCTTACCAAGAGCAGTAGCAGGTTGTATAAAAGAGCTCTTTTGGGCTTCCCTGGTGGCACAGTGGTTGAGAGTCCGCCTGCCGATGCAGGGGACACGGGTTCGTGCCCCGGTCCGGGTGGATCCCACATGCCGCGGAGCGGCTGGGCCCGTGAGCCATGGCCGCTGAGCCTGCACGTCTGGAGCCTGTGCTCCGCAACGGGAGAGGCCACAACAGTGAGAGGCCCGCGTACCGCAAAAAAAAAAAAAAAAAAAAATGCAGTGTTGGGGCTTCCCTGGTGGCGCGGTGGTTGAGAATCTGCCTGCCGATGCAGGGGACACGGGTTCGTGCCCCGGTCCGGGAGGATCCCACATGCCGTGGAGCGGCTGGGCCCGTGAGCCATGGCCGCTGAGCCTGCACGTCCGAAGCCTGTGCTCCGTCCGCAACGGGAGAGGCCACAACAGTGAGAGGCCCGCGTACCGCAAAAAAAAAAAAAAAAAAAAAAAAAAAAGAGCTCTTTTTATTACCTATACATATGGTCCAGCCTATTGTATGCTTCTACTAAAATGACATAAATCATCAGCAAACCTGAAATATTTTAAAGCTTATTTGAGGCAAATACAGTGGAGAACAAGATATAAAGAAATGCTAACATACTGGCTGCTAACTTGACTATTATTAATTGCTATTTAACGCAACCTTAGTTTTTCCTCGATCCGAAGGAGAAGTTTTAATTTCAATTTCCCTTTGCGATTATAAGCCCTTTTTCTTGCTTTATCATACATCTGTATTAATTCAGAGTCACTGTTTTCTCATGCATACACTAAACTGCCAGTGAGGAGTAGAAGGCCATTGCTTAGTCATTTCACAGAGGCAGTGCAATATACTATTTAAATCCTGGTTCTACCACTTATTAAGTGTGTGACATAGAGTGATAGAACGTCCCCAAAGCTTCAGCGTAATCATTTGTTAAATGGAGGTAATAAGAGTAACACTTAACTCATTGGTCTGCGTGGAGGGTTAAAGGATATAATCCTTTAAAACTGTTATTTGATGCTGGGCACATAGTAAGCCTTTGATATACTTTGTCTGTTATTATCCATTAAGGCTTTTCTCTCTGCTCTCAATTCTTGAGCTTCCTTATTTTTTTAAAGGAAAATAATATTGTTACTTGTTTTATGTAGTTGCACACAGTATCTAACTTCAGGATGATTTTTAAATGACAGTGATCATGATGACAGGAATCCTAAGTTTAGGGTTGATGGTGAGGGTCCCGCATTGGGGTGGGGGAGGGGTGCAGGTCTGTAGGTTACAGTGAACTAGGGGAGGGTGTGAGGGGGAAGGAGAAGGGGAGAGGAGCTGGGAGAAAGGGGGAGAAGCTTGGACCCAGTGACACAGGAGAGAGGCCTGCTTCCCCTGGAGAAAGGGAGGCCGCATGGCAGAGTCCCAGGGTGACGTGAAGACACCCTGGATCTCCACGAGGTGTGGGGGGGATGCGCAAGATGGGGGTTTTATGGGTCTCACCTAGGGCCCAGCAAAGAATGGTTGACAATATGATGATGCTTCTGAAGAGAAGGAAAAGCAGCGCTGCTCTCGTGCCAGAATAAAGAGGGTGGCAGGAGTCAAATATTCCAGAAGGACCGCTATGGAGTGCACACCCTGCCTCAGAGCCCTGGCCACGGGCGCCTGTAAAATAGACAGCCTTGCTCCACCCTAGACCCACTCAAACACCTTCCTTAGGGCCAGCGCTTGTGGAAGCAGCCAGGAAAGCTGGCTGCATCGTGCAGCTGTGGCCCCAGGTTTAAGGAGGAAATTGGCTTTGTGCAATTGGGAATTCCTGGATCAGGTTCTGCCCTTAGTTGGCTCCGTTCCATCTCTCTGTCTCTGTAAGCTAGGCACTCACTTCAAGGGACAGCAGAAGGAACACATCTCAAAGCAAACCCCCTTCTGCAAAGGTGAAAAGAGCTCAGAAAGTCGGGATGCTTGTAGTCATGCCACTGGGATTGAGGGTCAGAGACTGTGCCTGGTGATAGCCAAGATCTTCCCCCGGGGAACCACCTGTTACACGGTATCCTGTAATCACTGATATGCTTTACTTAACACGATCTCACTTGAATGTCACAACATGCCCGTAAAATAAACAGGGTAGTTATCATCATCCCCTTTTTATGGGTCTGCCTAAGGCCAGATAAATAGTCAGTGGAGAAGCCTTATGTAGAATTTGTTTCTCTTTATTTTCAGTCTGAAGGTTTTCTTAACATCTCACTCTTACCAGTTCAATACTCACCTCCCAACCCCCAGTTTGCTCCATTAACAGGGCTCAGCTTGCGGTAAATCACTTCCTTACCAAGCTCTGCAGTTCTGAAAGGAACATAACAGATGTTCCATAAACAGATGATACGGTTTTTAAATTGAAATATTCATTAATTCCAAGGACAGATGGAAGGAAACATGGATTAGGCATTGATTTAGAAGGAAGGGTACCAGCTGAAGTTCAAGAAGCCCCTTTGTAAAATGGCCCAGGTCTCTATAGGAAGATTTTAGGTATCCCTGACCTTGAGCCCCAAGTGAAGCGTGAGGCATGGTGCTCATGGCTTTGGGTCTGTCCACATCTGAGAGTTAAATCAGTTACCACAGGAAGCTATAAAACCTTTTTCTCTGGAGGTATTTCCAACTGAGGTAGATAATTTCAGAAGGGACCTGGCCACAGCTTGAAGATGAGCTAAGTGACCTCTTGGTATTTTCTAAGCATGAAAGTAATTCGGTAGGAATGCACAGGTCTTAAGTGTACACAAAGAGAGTCTCAGAGGTAACTTGTCTCAGTTCACAACGTGTCCTGATCTTTTGCAGAAGCTAAGATTTCTCCAAATGTGACTCTGGATTAAATGAGGAGTAGTGCAGGACTACTGTGGAAAGCCGGGCTTATAATTCAAGTTTATTAATAAGTAGTAATCCTGGCTTAAAACATGTACTGCACACCTTACATTATTCCAGGGACTTTTCTAAGCACTATGTACGTGTTAACTCATTTAGTTTTCACTGTGGCCCATGTGATAGGGTTTTTTGTTGTCCTGGTTTTACAGGTAAGGAAACTGAGGCTTCCAGAGGTTAAAGAGGTTACTTGGCAAGTAAGAGGTAAATCTGGGTTTTATAACGTGCTCCTCCAAAAGGGCCACACATCCCTCCTTGGTGTGGAATCT
Organism: Mesoplodon bidens; assembly: GCF_964165515.1. Taxonomy (NCBI): domain Eukaryota; kingdom Metazoa; phylum Chordata; class Mammalia; order Artiodactyla; family Ziphiidae; genus Mesoplodon; species Mesoplodon bidens. The sequence continues at coordinate 33,477,813 of NC_138167.1, forward strand.
AGAAAGAGCATATGCCTTGGAGCTAGACTGACTTGGGATTCCAGCATTGCCATTTTCAGGCTGTGTGACCTCAGCAGAGTTACTTCTCTGAGTCTCAGTTTTTTAAACTGTAAAGGGAAGATGAAATACTTGCTTTGAAGTGTTGTTTGTAGGGACACACATAAACTGCTGTTATAAGTTTGAAGTATGTCCAGGGAAGTTGGTTGGGTCAACATATGACATTTTGAAAGGAGTATGATTAGTCCTACCTTTAAACTTGGGGTGACCGAGCCAACTCATTCTTTCTCTTGTCATTCTTGAGGGAAATTGCTAATGTAAGATATCTCAAAATCCTTGACAATATCAATAACATTAACATAATGCTAATGTGAATACATCAACATAACTAATCAGCCTTCCTGGAAAAACAGAGCCAAGTGTCACCTTGTACAAGTAAAAGAGCAACTTGCTGTGGACATCTGAACCTGGCTACAGGGCCAGCTCCCAAGTAGCTGGTGGGAATGAGACTCAGAAGTTACTGCCTTGGAGAGAGAGTTTCAGATGCTTCCTGTTTGACAGCGATGTCTCTGCTTTTTGGTACAGGCTGAAGGGTTTCCCAGTGAAAGATCCATGAAAAAAAGACTGTCATACTCTTCTTCTCATCAGCCTCCAGCCACTGAGCAAGTGCTGAAAAAACTAGAACTCCAAGCACCAAGAAAATTACAAATAAGATACGTTTTTACTAAAAGGAATCTGTTTATAAATTTGAATTATAGGCAAATATTTAGCTAGTGTTCACGGTCACTTCAAAATAATATATTAAAAGAGCCAGTACTCAATTATTGAGGGGACAAAAGGGAAAACGCGTAATGTAGACTTTGTCTTCTAAAATCAATATTGTCATCCTTCTCGTCCACTAAAAATGTATCTACTAATAAGTATTAAAATACATGAGTGTAGCAGACAGACTCTTAAAGTGACCTTCATCCCCCTGCCTGATGGTACTCATGCCCTTGTGTGACCCCTCCCCTTGACTATGGATGGTGACTTGCTTCCAAGCAATAGAACAGGACAAAAGCAACAGGATATATGTGATTATGTGTATGTGATTATGTGATTGTGTTACATAAAATTGTAGTGTGTCATGCTGGGGTGTCTCTCTCTCTCCTTTGCTGGTTTTGAGAAGGCAAGCAGGCATGTTGGGGAACCCTGGGTAGCAAGGAACTACAAGCAGCTTCTACAAACTGAGGGCAGCCACCAGCTGACCACCAGCAGGACCCTGAAGCTCTTAGTCTTAACAGCTGTAAGGAACTTAATTCCGCCAACAACCTGAGTAGGCTGGGAAGTAGACTCTTCCCCAGTTGAGTTTCAGATGAGAACTTAGCCAGGGTGACGTGTTGATTGCAGGGGACCCAGCTAAGCCTTGCTCAGACTCTGACCCACAGAAACTGTGAGATAGTAAGTGTGTGTTGTTTTGAGCCACTATGTTTGGGGACTGTTGTTTTGCTATGTAACAAGAGATGTTAGTACAATGAATGTGATTGATTTTTCTCTCTACATCCAAAAGCTTGCATCAAGGAGAAGAGAGAGAAATGCAGGCCATAGGTATTAAACAAGATGCTAATCATTTTGGAAATTATATTTAGGATGTATATTGTTTCTATATTGATTTCCCTATACCCAGACTCTCTTTTATGCATTTTCAAAGATGAAACACAGACTATACCAGGTGAATATTTTGAAAAGAGGAATTGAAATTATGATATATTCAGAATATGAGAATTATTCCCACCTGCACCCCAATTTTTATTTAATTCAGTGGCATTTAAAATTTTGAGCTTTAGAGGAAAATCATTCCTTCCTCACTTTTTATTTTTTCATTGGGTAGAATGTAATATGTTGGGTTTTTTATCTTTTTTTGTGACTTCATTTTCACCTAATATGTATAGTACAGAGATTTATCTAGTTGACACTTTAAATCTCTAGTAGTGTTTGAAGTAGGAATACTGCTGAGGACTTAGATTCAATTACCGTAAAATAACATTTTGCTAACTTTTCATTTCAGTTGCCTAATTCTTTATAAGTACTTTGGAATCATAGAAACTCTGAATATTAGTCAAAGGTTTAGTTCCTTAATTCTTAATCAAAAGTTTTATTTCAGAGACATAGGATACTTTTTAACATTTTAAAATATAGTTTTGTTCCTTAAAAAAGGAAAAAAGAAATTGGCTATTAGTCACCCAAAGGGCATCCCCATTATTTTATTACAACAGCAGCAGCAGCAGAATTGTATTAAATGTCAGAGACATTTATGGGTGCTGATTACTTGCAGTTATCCTCACAAACATATGGTGAGTAGGTACTAGCATTATGCCCATTTTACAGATGAGGAAACTGTGGGATAAAGAGGGCAAATGCCTTATCTAATGTCTCAAGTGTAGTAATTGGCAGAGTAAGATGGTAACCAAGCTGACTCCAGAACTAATCACTGAAAATAAGGGTGGAGGCATTTTTATAATAAACTAGCTTCCCCAGGAGAAAAGGCAGTTAATGCCATTTGTACTAAATAATATGATCATGCCTAATATAAACAGACTCTGTGTTTAACTTCTCATGCTTTGTATGTAAAATCACACAGAGAAAAGTAATAACAATAATGCTATTAAAAAGTCCCTGTTAAATGAATTACAAAGCAAAAATTGTTATAACATGAAAAAATTTACTTAGGAACTACTTTAAAATTTGTCCTTGTGAAACCATCTCTCCTGTATTTACTGTCTGCCTTTGCCTTGCCAGTTTTTTCAGTCAATCTCTCTTCCTTTTTAAGATATCCATAAATATATGCTGTCGCTGATTCCTCTTCTTTACAATGAAGAACAGTGTACATTGAAAATCTCACCAAAGTTTCAGAGTTTCATGAAATGGATAAGGAGATGTGGACAAACTGCTCAAACCTAAAAATAGAATTGAACTAGTTAAAAATTGAAGATGAAAAATAGACAAGAATAGTGGTAATATGGGCACTTCAAAAGAGGATGATTTGTGTGTTGAGGGATTTAGTGAAGCCTTTGGGAAAATTAATAAAGCCCTTGAAAACTTACAAAAATGACCTTTTTTAGACTGAACTGTCAAAGTCCATTACAAAGTAAAGGATGTTAAATTCTTCTATCATATAATTTTGTGCTATCATATAAATTTACCCCAAATTTTAAAAGTTATGCCCTAATAACAATAAAAGTCAATATTTGATTCATCTTTGGGGGTTCAGTTTTCCAGCCTTCTTATTTCTGCTCAGTACTATGAAGTATAGCTTCCGTTTTAAGTGGATTCACTTTGAGTGGCCTTTTCTCGGTACCAACTATCCCGGAACGGTAAGACCCCCATGCTTCCTGTAGGCAAAGCACAGTTATTTAACTCCAATGGATAAAGTGAAGGAGAGCCTGAGCAACCACTTGTCCCGATTATGGGGAGGGCATCTAACTCGATGGGGAGAAGGTGGTGTTGGACTTACGACCTTCAAGCCTAGCCACTTGCAATGCCAGAGTCCTATGAAATCCCCTGAGATATGTCAAAGCAAAAAGACCCAGTCAGAGCCTTGAGGCGAGCAGTAACTGCCCGTGCCATTCAAGGAGAGGCTGATCCTGTGAGGCAGCCCTGGCATAGAGGCCTTACCCGGGCCTGGGGCTTCAGTAGCTCACGTTGTGTCTTTATTCACCTTTCTTTTCTCTATGGAGCATTACCTTTTAGCAGCCCCAAACAACCTCTCTGAGAGTGCCGTTCAACCAGTAACTCTTGCTTCTTTACTTCCCATCTGTGTGTGTGTGACTTTCCAGTTGACGATCAAAATGCCTTATCCTTGAACCTCTTTGTGTTTAGGGATTGTGCCTCACCCACCTTTTTAAAATCCTGGCAGACTCAGGACACCTCTGCCATGGTTACACTATGGAAATCACTGCTAATGCTATTAACATTTGAAAACTTGTCAGGCTTGTACAAAGAATGAAACATTAGGTCCTTGGGACAGCTGGAGCCCATTTCTATGTACTCTCCTGAAAAGGGCAGAGCTGTTAGCAGAGTTAGAACTGGTTACACTTGGGAATCACCAGGCTTTCTGTTTCAGAGTTGAGGATGGTGTTGCATTTTCCTTCCTACATGTTGTCCAGTGGATAAGAAGTTTAGTCCAGGCATGGCAATAAGAAGCGCGTGGATATGTGTTGGTGTTTGGGACCCAGAAGAGGGAGGCTTATGCTCTCTCCCCCAAATTCTTTCAGAACTCTTTTCCCATGAGTCCAGCTTGCATGGTTGCTATAAGTTAGTGCCAGGATTCTCAGGTCTGGAAAGCATTGTATAGAGAAATGATTCCCAAGTATCACAGATGGTATCTACTGAGTAAATACGTGATTTCCAGTGTTGCTTCTATTAAATGTCTCTAATTTTTTCGGTCAAAGAAGAAAATCTTACTTCATCTCCCAAAGAGGTTGATATGTGTGGTTGTTAGATGCCAGAGTATGTACTAAATACTGAGGAAGGAGAAAGGTGAATCTTAATGAAGGTATAATTTTCTTATAAACCAGTACTTGAGCAAGAGAAGCTTTAAATGATCATTGACCATTTTTTATCATGAAAGTGTTAATGTGCCAAGCACTTTACTAGACTAGACATTATTGGGTAATTAACCACATAGAAATCTAGAGATCCCCATCCTCAAGGAATTTTAATCTCACACATGATCTAAGGTGACTTAGATCATGAACTGATTGCGGCAGAGCCTCCACTTTCTGTTACTTGATGAAACATACAGATGCCCCCCTCATTCGGGTGGGGGGTCCAGATCCCATGTTCAGTCCCCCTTCTTTCCGTCAGAGACCACCTACTTTCACAAGGCTTTTTCAGAAGAGGGGAGTTGCTGATGATCTCAATGGTTTGTTTCTAAAACCCAGAAGAGTGAGTATGTATTAGAGAGATTTTTAAGTTACTATTGGCTCAATTTCCCTAGGGAGACTAGTTAGCAGCACCAAAAATTAAAGTATAACACTGACTAAATTGTATTGACAAAGATAATGTTTTTATTTCTGTAGGCTGACATTTGTTTCAACTTTTTCCAACCCAAGTTATAAAATTACAAACATAATCTATAGGAATATACTTTATTTCTTATGGCAGAAAGTCAGAGACAGTCACAATTATTCATATCATGGTGCTCCTGAATTGAGTACTCATGGCATCTATTAAGAAAAAAGCCAAGGGCTTCCCTGGTAGCGCAGTGGTTGAGAGTCCGCCTGCTGATGCAGGATGCACGACACGGGTTCGTGCCCCGGTCTGGGAAGATCCCACATGCCGCGGAGCAGCTAGGCCTGTGAGCCGTGGCCGCTGAGCCTGCGCGTCTGGAGCCTGTGCTCCGCAACGGGAGAGGCCACAACAGTGAGAGGCCCGTGTACCGCAAAAAAACAAACAAACAAAAAAACCCCCAATAATCATTGACCTTTATTCACCTGTAACTCTCTATATTTTGGCTGAAACGCAAAGTTTATAGTACTTATCTGATGATAAATTTTAAAAACAATGTCAAGTTAAATTTCTTACTGAATTTCACTCTTCTCTACCAACTTCATAATTTTACTATAAATGCTAGAATAGGAATAGGTTGAATTTTGACAGTGAATATTAAAAATTATCAGTTTAGTTTGACATTTTGAGCATATAAATCTCAGAAATTACCTTGTACTGGTATTATAAAAAATTGTTTCAATATAACAATGTGTATTATTTATAAACTTCTTTATCAGATATTTTTTAGTGCCCAGTTCACTTCCTGGTACATAATATTCAATAAATATTTATTAACTGTTGAGTGAATGGTTTAATTCATGTGTTTTTACCATAATTGCTTTGTGAGGCAAGTAACCTAAGAATACTATAGTGTAACTACTTACAGAAAACATTTGAAAGGTTGATTACTTAACATCTTAAAATATTGATGTTTCTAGTACAATTCAATATAACTACTACTTTATGGTATACATTGCTCTAGTTGATTTTTAAACTTTGTAAAACCTTTTTACCAGCTGAGCTCATTGACTGAAAGGATTGAATTTGTAGTTTTATCCTTAAAATCACCAAAAGAACAAGGTTTTGATACATACACAACAGTTTGTATGTATCAAAAAAAAAAATCGAATGGAGGCAGATATAGTAACTGAGGTGGCCAAGCAAAGGGCCTCCTTCACCAATCCATGTGGAAGCAGTTACAGACAAAAATTTTAAACTAAAAGTTGATTTTTTCAAATGTACTAAACTAAATATGTGTAAAAGACATTTAACTAAGTTGTTGGCATTATACTTCTGAAATTATTAAAGCTTTACATTGCACTAAAATTTGGGGGAAACCCTTTGTTAGAACTTGGAGCAAATAACAGAAAACCAAGGCTCTTATCTGTTTTACTTAGCAGTGATTCTGTATAGCAGGGTTCTCAAAGTATAGTGGACCCTTGGGGGTCCATATTATTTGCTGTTACCCGATGGTGGATAACACCTCTGGATCTTTAGTACCAAGACAGTGGCATCAGAATGCGCCACGAGTCATTTATTATTCACCACCATATACTTGCAATTAAAAATAAAAAGTGGGGGGCTTCCCTGGTGGCTCAGTGGTTGGGAGTCCGCCTGCCGATGCAGGGGACGTGGGTTCGTGCCCGGGTCCTGGAGGATCCCACATGCCGCGGAGCGGCTGAGACCATGAGCCATGGCCACTGGGCCTGCGCATCCGGAGCCTGTGCTCTGCAACGGGAGAGGCCACAGCAGTGAGAGGCCCGCGTACCGTAAAAAAGAATAAAATAAAATAAAAAAATACAAATAAAAATAAAAAGTGGGTTTCACGTAAGAGTGCCTTTGGTGAAACAATAAACATGTTTTAATATTCTGTGTTACAAAATGGGAAGCACTCTTAGAACACTTCTGTTGCATACCAGTGTACTAGGGCTGTCTTGAGAAAAAGCACTTGCCAGACTGTTTGAGTTGTGAACTGAACTAGCCACTTTACCATGGAATAACATTTTACTGAAAGAACTGACAAACTAACTCTGGTTATTCAGACTTGGGTATTTGGCAGGTATTTTTTTTTTAATTTATTTTTTATTTTTTTATTTTTTTTATTTTTTGCTTTATAACAAATTTAATCAGTTATACATATACATATGTTCCCATATCCCCTCCCTTTTGCGTCTCCCTCCCACCCTCCCTATCCCACCCCTCCAGGCGGTCACAAAGCACCGAGCTGATCTCCCTGTGCTATGTGGCTGCTTCCCACTAGCTATCTACCTTACGTTTGGTAGTGTATATATGTCCATGCCGCTCTTTCACTTTGTCACAGCTTACCCTTCCCCCTCCCCATATCCTCAAGTCCATTCTCTAGTAGGTCTGTGTCTTTATTCCTGTCTTACCCCTATGTTCTTCATGACATTTTTTTTTCTTAAATTCCATATATATGTGTCAGCATACAGTATTTGTCTTTCTCTTTCTGACTTACTTCACTCTGTATGACAGACTCTAGGTCCATCCACCTCATTACAAATAGCTCAATTTCATTTCTTTTTATGGCTGAGTAATATTCCATTGTATATATGTGCCACATCCTCTTTACCCATTCATCTGATGATGGACACATAGGTTGTTTCCATCTCCGGGCTATTGTAAATAGGGCTGCTATGAACATTTTGGTACATGTCTCTTTTTGAATTGTGGTTTTCTCAGGGTATATGCCCAGTAGTGGGATTGCAGGGTCATATGGTAGTTCTATTTGTAGTTTTTTAAGGAACCTCCATACCGTTCTCCATAGTGGCTGTACCAATTCACATTCCCACCAGCAGTGCAAGAGTGTTCCTTTTTTTCCACACCCTCTCCAGCATTTATTGTTTCTAGATTTTTTGATGATGGCCATTCTGACTGGTGTGATATGATATCTCATTGTAGTTTTGATTTGCATTTCTCTAATGAGCAAAGATGTTGAGCATCCTTTCATGTGTTTGTTGGCAGTCTGTATATCTTCTGTGGAGAAATGTCTATTTAGGTCTTCTGCCCATTTTTGGATTGGGTTGTTTGTTTTTTTGTTATTGAGCTGCATGAGCTGCTTATAAATTTTGGAGATTAATCCTTTGTCAGTTGCTTCATTTGCAAATATTTTCTCCCATTCTGAGGGTTGTCTTTTGGTCTTGTTTATGGTTTCCTTTGCTGTGCAAAAGCTTTTAAGTTTCATTAGGTCCCATGTGTTTATTTTTGTCTTTATTTCCATTTCTCTAGGAGGTGGGTCACAAAGGATCTTGCTGTGATTTATGTCATAGAGTGTTCTGCCTATGTTTTCCTCTAAGAGTTTGATAGTGTCTGGCCTTACATTTAGGTCTTTAATCCATTTTGAGCTTATTTTTGTGTATGGTGTTAGGGAGTGATCTAATCTCATACTTTTACATGTCCCTATCCAGTTTTCCCAGCACCACTTATTGAAGAGACTGTCCTTTCTCCACTGTACATTCCTGCCTCCTTTATCAAAGATAAGGTGACCATATGTCCGTGGGTTTATCTCTGGGCTTTCTATCCTGTTCCATTGATCTATCTTTCTGTTTTTGTGCCAGTACCATACTGTCTTGATTACTGTAGCTTTGTAGTATAGTCTGAAGTCAGGGAGCCTGATTCCTCCAGCTCCATTTTTCGTTCTCAAGATTGCTTTGGCTATTCGGGGTCTTTTGTGTTTCCATACAAATTGTGAAATTTTTTGCTCTAGTTCTGTGAAAAATGCCAGTGGTCGTTTGATAGGGATTGCATTGAATCTGTAGATTGCTTTGGGTAGTAGAGTCATTTTCACAATGTTGATTCTTCCAATCCAAGAACATGGTACATCTCTCCATCTATTTGTATCATCTTTAATTTCTTTCATCAGTGTCTTATAATTTTCTGCATACAGGTCTTTTGTCTCCTTAGGTAGGTTTGTTCCTAGATATTTTATTCTTTTTGTTGCAATGGTAAATGGGAGTGTTTTCTTGATTTCACTTTCAGATTTTTCATCATTAGTATATAGGAATGCCAGAGATTTCTGTGCATTAATTTTGTATCCTGCAACTTTACCAAATTCATTGATTAGCTCTAGTAGTTTTCTGGTAGCATCTTTAGGATTCTCTATGTATAGTATCATGTCATCTGCAAACAGTGACAGCTTTACTTCTTCTTTTCCGATTTGGATTCCTTTTATTTCCTTTTCTTCTCTGATTGCTGTGGCTAAAACTTCCAAAACTATGTTGAATAAGAGTGGTGAGAGTGGGCAACCTTGTCTTGTTCCTGATCTTAGTGGAAATGGTTTCAGTTTTTCACCATTGAGGACGATGCTGGCTGTGGGTTTGTCATATATGGCCTTTATTTATGTTGAGGAAAGTTCCCTCTATGCCTACTTTCTGCAGGGTTTTTATCATAAATGGGTGTTGAATTTTGTCGAAAGCTTTCTCTGCATCTATTGAGATGATCATATGGTTTTTCTCCTTCAATTTGTTAATATGGTGTATCACGTTGATTGATTTGCGTATATTGAAGAATCCTTGCATTCCTGGAATAAACCCCACTTGATCATGGTGCATGATCCTTTTAATGTGCTGTTGGATTTGGCAGGTATTTTTTTGAAAATGAACAAAATGAACCTGTCGGGCTTCCCTGGTGGCACAGTGGTTGAGAGTCCGCCTGCCGATGCAGGTGACACGGGTTCGTGCCCCGGTCCGGGAAGATCCCACATGCCGCGGAGCAGCTGGGCCCGTGAGCCATGGCTGCTGAGCCTGCGCGTCCGGAGCCTGTGCCCCGCAATGGGAGAAGCCACAACAGTGAGAGGCCCGCGTACCACAAAAAAAAAAATGAACCTGTCACTTCAAGGATAGCAACAGATAATATTTGTTGCCAGGGATAAATTTCGAGCTTTCAAGTGAAAATTGGAAGTTTGGGACACTTGTATCTACCATCATGAGCTTGACATTTCCCAATACCGTAATACTTAATGACTTTTCTGAGATGAGTGGTGACAATTAATATGATGTATTGATATGGTATAATGAAATATATCAACATTTGCAAGACTTACATAATTCACTGAACCATTATTTTCCAAGTGATCAATACATGGTGCTATAAAATCATATGTAAAAGTCCATTCAAATGTAAGATAGACCAATGGATTTTAATGTAACAGAGTATAAAAAGTTCATTGACAAAGTTTCAGATTCCACACTGAGACTAACCTTTAAGAATCTACCCCTTGTTGATTTCTGGTGTAGTCTCAAAGAATATTCACAAGTATCTGAAAAGGCTATTAAAATACTACTTCCTCTTCCAACTACATGTCTGTGTGAGGTTGGATTTTCTTTGTATGCTTTGATCAGACAACACATTGCAACAGATTAAATTCAGAATCTGACATGAAAATGCAACTATTTCTTATTAAGCTATAAATTTTATTTGTAAAAATATACAACAGTGTCAATCTTCCCACTGAATTTTTTTGTTTTGAGAAATGTAGTTATTATTCATAAAATATGTTACTTATATTAACATGTCATTTTAAAATAAATTAGTAATAAATATACTTTCAAATTCTCAGTTTTATCATGGTAAATATCAATAGATATAACTGATATGCTCTTTGATGTCCTCAATAATATTTAAGAGGGTAAAGAGTTCTTGAGACCAGATAGTTTAAGAACCACTTAAAGTGAGGTAGTCCATGGGAAAAAAAAAACATATACTGTGGTGAAATTTTTACTCCCTATCAGAGAGTCACAATGCACAGTGGCATAGAAGCTCTAGGTCCTTCAGTTGCAAAACGTGCTTAATTTTGTTTAATTTGGCAGTGCTCAAACTACTGAATAAAATCCTGTTTGTTTTCTGAGGAAGAAGTGTTTGTGAGGAACACTATTGTGCAAATATTGCTTCATTCACATCTTGCTTCAAATATCTAGTGCCTTGCCTAGGTTAAGATGTTACTGTATTGCAGAATTTCATTCCTTTTAAAGGCTGAATGATGTATATATGTATATACTACATACTAAATACTATGTACTATAATGTATAGTATGTATATACTATATAGTAAATACTATATACTAAATGAGTATTTGGGTTATTTCTACATCTTGGCTATGGTGATTAGTGAACATGGGAGTGCAATTATCTCTTTGAGATCCTGATTTCAGTTCTTTTGAATAAAGATCCATAAGTCGGATTGCTGGATCATATGATAGTTTTATTTTGAATTTTCTGGGGATCCTCTATATTGTTTTCCATAGCAGCAGCACTGTTTTGCATTCCTACCAACAAGTTTCGGTTATGTAAGATGAGTAAGTTGTAGAGATCTGCTGTATAACGTTGTGCCTATAGTTAATAATACTGCATTGTACATTTAAAAATCTGTTAAGGGGGGACTTCCTTGGTGGACCAGTGGTTAAGACTCTGAGCTTCCAATGCAGGGGACACAGGTTTGATCCCTGGTCGGGGAAGTAAGATTCCCGCATGTTGCGTGGTGTGGCCAAAAAATTTGAAATGAAATGAAATAAAATAAATCTGTTAGGGGGCTAGATCACATGTTAAGTGTTTTTACCACAGTAAAATAAAAATAAAAATTTAAAAAATTTATTTTAAGCCCCACAGTTCTCTAGAATAGAATAAAAGGGTGGTAAGCTTAATCATGAGACAAGTGATATAGCAATATGTAATGAACATAAGTGGCTGAGGATCTAGTTTTTTTTAAATTTCAAATGTTTTCAAGATTTTGTAAGAAGTTCAAAGTCTTTCGCCGTCAGAATTCTTATTTCTTGTCCTATTTGCATTGGTATAACATAAAAATAAGGCTGTTAATGTTAGAACAATCACTTGAAAATTCTAAGATATTGCCAGTGAAAGGTTTTGAGGGTAGATTTTAAAATAATAGCCTCAAGTTTTGGTGTTTACTTAAAACATGCCAGCATGTTTTTTTGTAACAACAAGGGATTTGAAGAGTCATACAAGTTTGGTTTCAAATACTGAATCCATAATGTATTGAGTCTTTAAGTGGGCATGTTTATGAATATTGGCACCTATAAAACGGGCTTATTTTAACTAGCTGACTAGGTTATTGTAAAAAGAAAATGAAATTTCGATAGAGCCTGTAGTATAGTCAATACACAGGAATTGAGTGCTCCTTAGAGGCCAGGCTCCGTGCTCAGTACCAGGGTAACAAAGATGAATAGAATACTGGTTCTTTGCTGAACAGACTTTGAAATCAGCTCCAGGGAAGAACAAATAAGGTCTCAGTCACAGCAGAGAATAATAATCCTATAATAAAGTAAGTGAGGGGAGATAAATTAGGTATCCTCCAATACTTATTCACCCATTCTTTGGTGAACTCCCACATTTTAGCTAAGCACATAGGTACTCAGCTGGAGAAACCCCATTTCCCTTCCTTGACTTCAGTACAGTGTGGCCATATAACGATGGCAGCAAGCAGAAGTAGTATGTGCAATTTACTGGTTCTGTGTTTAAAAGGAAACTTTACCATTTTTCTCCTTCTTTGGGCTGAGACTTGGCCATGGCAGTGGTGAGGCAAACTCAGGGCTATAAGGAGAGCATGCCAAGCTATATCATTTCAGATAGAAGGAACCCAGATCCCTGGGTGACTTACATAGCAGCGCTACCTGCCACCTACTTTCCCCAATCCCAGCTACCATCCACCAGCACAGACCCTAATATGAAAAAGTATACCTCCATCGTGTTTCAGCACTCTTACCAATTTGCTAGTGTCCTAATTAATAGAATAAGCTCAGGACACTGTAACTCCTAGACCTGGACCACTTGGATGAGATGGGGGAGGGTAGGCCAAGACAAGTCTTCCTGGAGGAAGGGCTCCCTGACCTGGGATTTGAAGGGTTGTTTTGAGTTGGAAAACACTCCTCCCCAGGTGGTTCTGACCCCCCGGCTTAGGAACCCCTCCGCCATGAGAATCACTGATATGATGCCATATAATGAGACTTTACTTTAGTATGATTCCAGTGGAAGATTGCATGAAATAGGAATTGCTTCATTCTTTAAACAAATGTGTATGGAGCACTTACTATATACACATAAATAAAGAATATAAACATCCAATGTAGGACCTTCTCACCGATTTTCTTTGTTTATTTACTTTTTCTACAAACTTGTCACCCCTCCCTCCCCCATATAAGCTTCATTAAGATGTGCTCATTGTCTGTTTTTTAATTTTTTTTTGGTATCAGTTGTACTCGATGCCATTGGTCACATAGTTAGCATTCAGTAAATTCTTTGTTGAAAGAGCCAATGAATAAAGATGAATAAAAGGAATAATATATGCTTAGACATTCAGCCCACCGCAATAAATAGGACAGTTTTGCCCTTGAACTCACAGTTAACTAAGCAGATGATTACAAGTTTGTGTAAAGAGCAGCTATGATATAGCATCGACGAAGATGTTCTGCCTTTGAAACTCGGACAGTCGTTACTATAAAAAATAATTGAATTTTATTTCTTTAATAATGCATTACAAAATGAGCTCATGCTTAGATATCGTTGTCCTTAAGTGGGCTCTGAACAGTTCAACTTTAACTATATCACTAAAATAGCTACATCACTTCTTGAGAGTTTGAAGTCAGTAGGGTACTGCTTAGGGAAAGAAATTTACTCAGTGATGTACCAGTGACATGAAAGAACAGTCAATATGGATATGGATAACTGACTTGCAGTCCCCTGAGGATCAGATGCAAATCATGACTAAGACTAACACCTTGGGCCCTACAGGATAAAGCTTCCGTACTGGGGAGTAGTGTGTATTCCAACATTAAAGAAAATTTCTTTAGTTCATATCTGTCCATTTTAATGTTTGATTAGTCAAAGGAAAATTTTTTCCTGGATGTAAAATCTGCGTCAATAATTTGCCTTTTCAATAATTTGTAATTGAAAAGTGTTATTGTGTAACAATTTTAAAACTTAAATAAATATTCAACAGAAAGTTTTCACATACTAAGTGGGATTTTGGCATCGAAATTATAAAGTATGTTATGAGTGTTTTTTTCTGTATGTTTTCATGTTGTATCTTTATTACATTTACTGAGTAACTGATAAATGCATATGACAAATGAAATGACAGTATTACGAAACCAAATATGTTTAAATAAAGAAAACTTCCTCTTTACATATAATCTAAAAATGAAGGTAAATGCTGATAAATACAGTAGTTACCTAGCACTCTGTAGCACTCAGTACTCATTTGATTTCCCAAACCCCTGTATAATCTGATGATTTCTTCAAAGTATTTCCTTGCTTTCATTGAAATGGATGCACACTGTTTAAAGAAATTTTCCATTAACAAATGAAAGCAGAATCAAGTTTCTAAAAAAATTGGAATGCACAAAAAAAATACTCCTTATCTTTAAAAGACTTTTCTTGAATAACTCCTAATTGGGTCTCTAATTTGATTCCCTCTAATCACTAATTATTTGTGTTGTTTACTAAATAAAGCATAGAGCCACCTGCCTAAACAGTAGTACATATAGCCTAAGTTTGCTAGTCTGCAAATTGACGAATAAACTAAGCCAGTTCATCCATCTGTGAAATATTTCAAGGTCGACCATCCATTGGCTAAAAGATTTTGAGTTAAAAAGACAGTGGAGGACAGTGCTTACAGTTTGATAATGTCTGCTTACTGAGCGTGAAATGAAATTTAACTGTGGCATGTCTGCATTTGTAAATTTATTGTGGTTGTTTAGGCTTCTTGCAAAATGAAATGTCAGGCAGTCATTCTGAGGTTCCAAATATATTAGGCTTCAAAGGGCTTGAGTGAATGAGATTATTCTTTCAGTTTTAAAAGATTTTTTTCTATTTTTTCCATCATGTAAAATTAATATATTCAATCAATAACTACTGTGGAATAAGCGTAGGAGAGTTAAAAATTAAAACTTAAAAATAATTTCCAAATTGGAAATTCTAAATGTGCCATGTGAATATTATAGGGGTTTCAGACATTTGCAAAGTATCAGAATTCATATGTTCCCTGAAGATGTATTGTAGATAGAAAGATTTAGACTAGGAAGTCTCTTCTAGCTGCAAGATGTTATTATTTTTATACAGCTAGGTGCTTTCAAGTGATGAAAAAAAAAACTAGTGCTGATTATGAAGTCCTTTTAGGTAATGGTGAGAATTCATGTGATCTATTTAAGCTCCGTAGAGCTTATGATGGTTCTGAACAATATATTACCAAATGGCTTCTATTGCCTGGGAATTCATTTATACTTCCTTCCGCCATCCCGCTGTCCCCTACTCCCTTCTTCCCCCCTCCTCCCTCCCCCCTCCTCTGCTGTCCCCCCTCCTCCTTCTTCTCCTTTCTTTCTCCTTCTCGCATTCTTTCATGTGCTTCTTGGCCATCGGGATGTCTTCTATGGAGAAATGTCTGTTTAGGTCTTCTGCCCAGTTTTTGATTGGGTGGTTTGTTTTTTTTATTATTGAGCTGCATGAGCTGTTTATATATTTTGGAGATTAATCCTTTGTCCACTGATTCGTTTGCAAATATTTTCTCCCGTTGTGAGGGGTGTCTTTTGATCTTACTTATAGTTTCCTTTGCTGTGAAAAAGCTTTTAAGTCTCATTGGGTCCCATTTCTTTCTTTATTTTTTTTGTTTCCATTACTCAAGGAGGTGGATCAAAAAATATCTTGCTGTGATTTATGTCAAAGAGTGTTCTTCCTATGTTTTCCTCTAAGAGTTTTATAGTGCCCGGTCTTACATTTAGGTCTCTAATCCATTTTGAGTTTATTTTTGTGTATGGTGTTAGGGAGTGTTCTAATTTCATTCTTTTACATGTAGCTGTCCAGTTTTCCCAACACCACTTATTGAAGAGACTGTCTTTTCTCCATTGTATATCCTTGCCTCCTGTCATAGATTAGTTTACTGTAGGTGTGTAGGTTTATCTCTGGGCTTTTTATCCTGTTCCATTGATCTATATTTCTGTTTTTGTGCCAGTACCATATTGTCTTGATTATGGTAGCTTTGTAGTATAGTCTGAAATCCGGGAGTCTGATTCCTCCAGCTCTGTTTTTTTCACTCAAGACTGCTTTGGCTATTCGGGGTCTTTTGTGTCTCCATAAAAATCTTAAGATCTTTCGTTCTAGTTCTGTAAAAAATGCCATTGGTAATTTGATAGGGATTGCATTGAATCTGTAGATTGCTTTGGGTAGTATAGTCATTTTCATAATGTTGATTCTTCCAATCCAAGAACATCTTGTCATCTTTTGGTATCATCTTTAATTTCTTTCATCAGTGTCTTAACAGTTTTCTACATACAGGTCTTATGTCTCCTTAGGTAGGTTTATTCCTAAGTAGTTTACTCTTTTTGTGGCAATGGTAAATGGGAGAGTTTCCTTCTCTTTCAGATTTTTCATCACTAGTGTATAGGAATGCAAGAGATTTCTGTGCATTAATTTTGTATCCTGCAACTTTACCAAATTCATTGATTAGCTCTAGTAGTTTTCTGGTGGCATCTTTAGGATTCTCTATGTATAGTGTGTCATCTGCAAACAGTGACAGTTTTACTTCTTCTTTTCCAATTTGTATTCCTTTTATTTCTTTTTCTTCTCTGATTGCCATGGTTAGGACTTCCAAAACTGTGTTGAATAATAGTGGTGAGAGTAGACATCCTTGTCTTGTTCCTGATCTTAGAGGAAATGCTTTCAGTTTTTCCACCATTGAGAATGATGTTGGCTGTGGGTTTGTCATATATGGCCTTTATTATGTTGAAGTAGGTTGCCTCTATGCCCACTTTCTGGAGAGTTTTTAATCATAAATGGGTGTTGAATTTTGTCAGAAGCTTTTTCTGCATCTATTGAGATGATGATACGGTTTTTATTCTTCAATTTGTTAATATGGTGTATCACATTGATTGATTTGTGTATATTGAAGAATCCTTGCATCTCTGGGGTAAATCCCACTTGATCATGGGGTATGATCCTTTTAATGTGTTGTTGGATTCTGTTTGCTAGTATTTTGTTGAGGATTTTTGCACCTATATTCATCAGTGATATTGGTCTCTAATTTTCTTTTTTTGTAGTATCTTTGTCTGGTTTTGGTATCAGGGTGATGGTGGCCTCATAGAATGAGTTTGGGAGTGTTCCTTCCTCTGCAACTTTTTGGAAGAGTTTGAGAAGGATGGGTGTTAGCTCTTCTCTAAATGTTTGATAGAATTCACCTGTGAAGCCATCTGATCCTGGACTTTTGTTTGTTGGAAGATTTTTAATCACAGTTTCAATTTCATTACTTCTGATTGGTCTGTTCATATTTTCTGTTTCTTCCTGGTTCAGTCTTGGAAGGTTATACCTTTCTAAGAATTTGTCCATTTCTTCCAGGTTGTCTATTTTATTGGCATAGAGTTGCTTATAGTAGTCTCTTAGGATGCTTTGTATTTCTGTGGTGTCTGTTGTAACTTCTCCTTTTTTATTTCTAATTTTATTGATTTGAGTCCTCTCCCTCTTTTTCTTGATGAGTCTGGCTAATGGTTTATCAATTTTGTTTATCTTCCCAAAGAACCAGCTTTTAGTTTTATTGATTTTTGCTGTTATTTTCTTTGTTTCTATTTCATTTATTTCTGCTGTGATCTTTATGATTTCTTTCCTTCTGCTAACTTTGGGTTTTGTTTGTTCTTCTTTCTCTAGTTCCTTTAGGTGTAAGGTTAGATTGTTTATTTGAGATTTTTCTTGTTTCTTGAGGTAGGATTGTACTGTTATAAACATCCCTCTTAGAACTGCTTTTGCTGCATCCCATAGGTTTTGGATCATCGTGTTTTCATCATCATTTGTCTCTAGGTATTTTTTGATTTCCTCTTTGATTTCTTCAGTGATCTCTTGGTTATTTAGTAACGTATTGTTTAGCCTCCATGTGTTTGTGTTTTTTACATCGTTTTCCCTGTAATTGATTCTAATCTCATAGCTTTGTGGTCAGAAAAGATGCTTGGTATGATTTCAGTTTTCTTAAATTTAGTGAGGCTTGATTTGTGACCCAAGATATGATCTATCCTGGAGAATGTTCCATATGCACTTGAGAAGAAAGTGTAATTTGCTATTTTTGGATGGAATGTCCTATAAATATCAATTAAATCTATCTTGTCTATTGTGTCATTTAAAGCTTCTGTTTCCTTATTAATTTTCTGTTTGGATGATCTGTCCATTGGTGTAAGTGAGGTGTTAAAGTCCCCCACTATTATTGTGTTACTGTCGATTTCCTCTTTTAGAGCTGTTAGCAGTTACCTTATGTATTGAGGTGCTCCTGTGTTGGGTGCATATATATTTATAGTTGTTATATCTTCTTCCTGGATTGATCCCTTGATCATTACATAATATCCTTCCTTGTCTCTTGTAACATTCTTTATTTTAAAGTCTATTTTATCTGATATGAGTATTGCTACTCCAGCTTTCTTTTGATTTCCATTTTCATGGAATATCTTTTTCCATCCCCTCACTTTCAGTCTGTATGTGTCCCTAGGTCTGAAGTGGGTCTCTTGTAGACAGCATATATATGGGTCTTGTTTCTGTATCCATTCAGCAAGCCTGTGTCTTTTGGTTGGAGCATTTAATCCATTCACGTTTAAGGTGATTATCGATATGAATGTTCCTATGATCATTCTCTCAATTGTTTTGGGTTTGTTTTTGTAAGTCCTTTTCCTCTCTTGTGTTTCCCACTTAGAGAAGTTCCTTTAGCATTTGTTGTAGAGCTGGTTTGGTGGTGTTGAATTCTCTTAGCTTTTGCTTGTCTGTAAAGCTTTTGATTTCTCCATTGAATCTGAATGAAATCCTTGCCAGGTAGAGTAATCTTGGTTGTAGGTTCTTCCCTTTCATCACTTTAAGTATATCATGCCACTCCCTTCTGGCTTGTAGTGTTTGTGCTGAGAAATCAGCCGTTAACCTTGTTGGAGTTCCCTTGTATGTTATTTGTCATTTTTCCCTTGCTGCTTTCAATAATTCTTCTTTGTCTTTAATTTTTGCCAATTTGATTACTATGTATCTTGGCGTGTTTCTCCTTGGGTTTATCCTGTATGGGACTCTCTGCGCTTCCTGGACTTGGGTGGCTCTTTCCTTTCCCATGTTAGGGAAGTTTTCGACTATAATCTCTTCAAAAATTTTCTCAGGTCCTTTCTCTCTCTCTTCTCCTTCTGGGACCCCTATAATGTGAATGTTGTTGTGTTTAATGTTTTCCCAGAGGTCTCTTAGGCTGTCTTCATTCTTCATTCTTTTCATTCTTCTTCATTTCTTTTTCATTCATTGTTCCACAGCAGTGAATTCCACCATTCTGTCTTCCAGGTCACTTATCCATTCTTCTGCCTCAGTTATTCTGCTATTGATTCCTTCTAGTGTAGTTTTCATTTCAGCTATTGTGTTGTTCAACTGTGTTTGTTTGTTCTTTAATTCTTCTAGATCTTTGTTAAACATTTCTTGCATCTTCTCCATATCTGCCTCCATTCTTTTTCCGAGGTCCTGGATCATCTTCACTATCATTATTCTGAATTCTTTTTCTGGAAGATTGCCTATCTCCATTTCATTTAGTTGTTTTTCTGGGGGTTTATCTTGTTCCTTCATCTCTTACATAGCGCTCTCCCTTTTCATCTTGTCTATCTTTTTGTGAATGTGGTTTTTGTTCCACAGGCTGCAGGATTGTAGTTCTTCTTGCTTCTGCTGTCCACCCTCTGGTGGATGAGGCTATCAAGAAAAGTCTGTTTTTAAATGCCACACATTTATTTGTTTATTTATGTTTCTTGGTTGGTTAATTCCTTTTTCCAGAGCATTGCATTTCAAAAAGCTTAGGTTTTTTTTGTTTGTTTGTTTTTAATCGATTCATTTGGCTATAGGAACATTCTCTTGGTCTTTAAAATAGTTTCCTGTAGTCTCACTGCTTTTTTGAATTATGATGACTAATCTAATTTAAATTTCTCTTCTTTTCTTTCCTGTAAGTGCTTTGCCATATGATTCATCTTAACTTCTTGACCTTTTCCTCTTAAAGTCACTTCTTAGACCCCTAATTCTAGCTGTCATTTATAGGCACACTTGTCTGGTTTGCTATCAATGTACTTACATGTTGTTGGTTTTTTTAGGAGCTGTTTATCCAACTTGGATTAACCTGTGTTCTTACCTCTCTTCTTTACTTTTATTATTAAATCTATGGCTGGTTCATTCCTTTTTTTATGCATTTATTTGCTCAATTATTTCCCACATATGTATTATGCACTCAGTATTTATTAAGTAGTGGGTGTGCAGCAGGAGACAGAGGAAATTCAAAACCATCTTTCTTCTTAATATTAGCTTTAGCTATAAGTTTAGTGAAGAATTTGAAGCCATTAGCTTAAAAGGGCTTTTGTAGTGTCTATAGCTTTAAAGATTTATTTATTCAGTCTATAAAATGTATTTAGCACCTGTGACATGCTAGATACTTAATGCATGCCAGCTCTAACCAATCTTTAGAACTGGCCCTATTTCATATTCTTGCTGGCCGATTTTGGTGTTTAATACAGTTTCAGGAAGGACACTTTAAAGGCCCTTGTATAATTTAAATAGTATGTTTCCATGAACTATGAAGAGTATATGCTCATCTCACACTAAATCTGATTCATTCATTTGACTAATGCTTATGGTTTGTCTATATTGCCAGGCACTGTTCACAGCTGGGAAACAGAGCAGTGTACATGAGAGTAAACGTCCCTCTTCTCACAGAGATCATATTCTAGAAGAGAAAAAACAGATAACATACGAGTAATCACATTGTGAAACAAAGTAATTTCTGACAGGGAGAAGTGACAGGGTGGTACGATGGAAAGTGACTGTGGGGCTATATCACAATGGGGGAATCTGGGGTGGCCTCACCAGGAAGAGACAAAAGTTGAGCTGAAGCCTAAATAATACAAAAAGATCCATCCATGCAAACATCTGGGGGCAGTACATCTGGTGCAGAGTGAACAGGAAGGACAAAGACCCTGGGCTTCGCATTTTGCCAAGGACAGGAAAAGATCACTGTGGAAGGTAATATGAGCAGATGCTAAAGAGGTAGGCAGGGGCCAGCTCAACTTGGGTTTTAAATGCCCTGATAAAGATTTTTGAGTTTTACTTTATGTGTATTAGGAGCACCTAGAATTCATTGCAGAGTTTCAAGAAGGCTAGTGACATTATCTGATGTATGTTTAAGGTGGTCATTCTGATTGTTGTATGGAAAATAGAGCAAGAGTAGAAGTAGGGTGCCTAGTTAGAAAGGATGCTGGCTGGCTTTAGAGGTGACAGTGGACATAGATAGGTAGGCTTGGGAGATATCTATCTATCTATCTATCTATCTATCTATCTATCTATTTAATTGAAGTATAGTTGATTTACAATGCTGTGTTAATTTCTGCTGTACAGCAAAGTGACTCACTTATAGACATATATATATATATATATACATATATCTATTCTTTTTCATATTCTTTTCCATTATAGTTTATCACAGGATATTGAATATAGTTCCCTGTGCTGTACAGTAGGACCTTATTGTTTTTCCATCTTGTATATAATTGTTTGCATCTGCTAATAGATTTGGGATATATTTTGAAGGTATAGCTGATAAATTTGATATGGGTAGGCTACAGGAGAGAAATCAAGGAAGACTCCGGTTCCTGGTTTGAACAACTAGAAGGATAATACTCTTTACTAAGATGAGAACTATGATGAGAGGTACAGGGTTGAGGGCTGTGCCTAGAGTTTCTGACCTTGTTATCTTGGACATGCCTATTATGCATCTTAGTAGAGAGTTGGATACGGTTAAGTGAATCTGGAGCTTAGTGGGGGCATTGCATATGGGTGAGAGTATAGAAGCATTCTCCTTTTATTTAATACCACAGTGCCAATTATAAATTGCACTAAGATACTTTCTGTGTTTATTTAGCCTTGTTTCCATCATCATCCAGCAGTGAAATACTTAAAAGGCATAATGGACTACATACCTGTTTGGTATACTGTACCTCCATTTGGTAAAATCAGTGCCGAAAAAAATTAATTTAGGCATATACTAGATATTATGCACACTTGCAAAACTAATTTGGTTATTTTGAAAGACTTAGCAACAAACTCTACACTTCACATCATTCTTCTTGAAAAAAAATGATCCAGTGGTTTATATTCTTTTTTCAGGTATATTTTATACAAAACAGAGATTCCAGCCTTTCCTGATAAGATTTTACATTTTGTTTTCACCATGAAGCTAAATTTCCTGACATGAAATACTTAGTTAGAATCAGTGAAAGTTAAATAGGTAGACCAGAATTTCTTTCCTTGGGTTGGCCTTTGAGCTACATGGATTATGAAATTATTCTCTGATAATCTGTAATTCCAGAAACATCCAATTCTAAAAACATGTACCAGAGGTTAAAAATAAATAACATAGAGAAAGGCAGAAATGGGTTTATTTTCAATGTCCAAAGAAAGTAAGGAGTGTGTGTTGTTTTTTTCTTAAGCCATAGTGTCAAAAGCCTAATTGAGTTTTTCTAACAAGTAGCCATTACTGATCCTCAAACTGAAGAGAACCTTTCACATCCTGACCTTCTTAATTTCTGGAGGACCCGAATAGGATTCTCCTCATGGGTGTATTGTGTGTCAAGATGCACATTCCTGGATCAACGGGAACAATGATCAGTGTCAGTCACGATCTGGGACAATTTCCTTGACATTTCCTAGGTGGTCACTGGTCTATTTCTTAGGCTCCCCCAATGTGTATTTGGGCCAACTCAGTGCCTGGGACCAGGTGCTCAAGTGGCTGCAGTCAGAACTGAAAGAAACCTCAGAACTTACCTAAGACTTCATCCATTCATTCCGTCTTTAAACACGTATTGAACATGTACTCTGGGCCCAGTGCTCTGCCGGAGACCAGAGGTCCAAACATCAATAAGATGTGGCTCTTGTTCTGTGTACCTCCCCGTCAAGAAAGAAAGACAGATTTTTAAAAAGGGGCCTTTGTAATACAGCATGAACTGTACTAGATGAGTTGGCAATGGTATCCTAGTCAGCATGCACTAATATGGCTGCATCAGGAGCCCCTCCCAAATCCAGTGGTTTCCAACAATAATCATTTCTATTCTCCCACTCACGGGTGTTCCCGGAGTGGGTTGCAATTGGGTTAACTAAGGCTGGGCCCAACCTGGCAGCTCTGCTTCAGACTGCTAAGCAGGTGGGCTTGGCTGCAGCGGTGGGCTTAGATCCGCTCCGTGTCTCTCATTCAGGTCTGTCTGCCGTTTAAGTGGCAGTGCCTTACTGGCTGTGTTCCCTTGGAGCATCTCAGGGAGGTCAAGGCAGCAAGCCTAAATTTGTACTTTAATGCCTCCATTCACATCCCTGTCTTCTTCATGCACTGTTAGCCCAGTGGGACTGGAAATGGTTTTATTTCCACTATACAACAGCTTTCCCACTCTTGGTGAGCAAGGTTATGCAAATCTAGTCTCTTCAGCCATCCTTCAGTCAAGTATTCATTCATCCATTTATTCACTCTTCATTGCATCTTTCATCTGCTCATCAGACATTGAGCATATAACATGTTCTTGCAACTGAGGATACAAAGGTGAAAAAATCACCACGACATTTAGGCAGTTTTCTCAAACTTTTTTGCACTAAGAGAATTTGAGACACAAATGCATTCCCTTTGCAGATTTTTAACTTCACATCTGAAGTTTTTCATCATACTTTTCCTCATTTATATATTCGTGAAATAGATCATTTCTAGCACATTATACATTTTAGATAAATCTGTAAGATCATTCATTTGAATGTATACAGTGACATCAAAATTACTATAGCAATTTGTTATAGTCATCTTTTAAAAGATACTGTACTGTTCAAGTAGAAGAACTCTTGAGAGGCAGCACAGCATGATAGTGAAGAGCAGAAACTCTAAACTGCCTGGTTTATTATTAGGAGGTTTATATCTATTAAATTATCTAAGTAATGGTTATGTGATTTATGAATTTCACTTCACACTAGTAAATATGCCACCTCAGCTGTGCGGTGGAGAGCAAGTTATTTAACTATTCTGTATCTCCTTTCCTCACCTACAAATAAGGGTAAAGGACTGTGCCACCTTCATAAAATTGTTGGCAGGATTAAAGAATACGCGAAGTTCTTGGAGACAGGCTCAGCAATAGATATTTAAATTTGTTGTTGTTGTTATTATTATAAGGGTTAATTGACTGAAAACAGCCTTATAGGAAACACGCGCAAAGGCAGTTTTTCATAAGTAAATGAAATATATACTTATAATTTTCCCTGAAATAAAACAATGGTAGCACATCAAATAATAAAAATATGCGTGCCATTTTACGTATCTCAAATTAGTAGTAATGACTACCATGCATTAACTGACTAGACTTTTGAGTCGAGGGATGTTGTGAGGGGGTAAAAGTTACATTAACGGAGGCAGAAGCAAAGAGCCGTCAGAGTGCAGAGGAAACGTCCTTCATTCTGCTCCAGGAGAGGGTCCGGGGTGCATCAAGAAGACATAGGTCTAAGTCTGGGCCTTGTAGGATTTCTAGAATCTTGTGCGAACGTTGGGTTTGAATGTCGGTGCGGATTAGAGAGGCTGAGAATGATGTCTGAAATCTTTTCTAACATCAATATTTTGTGAATCTAAATTCCTAAAAAATATTTAATTAGATTACCTATCTTTTGTTAACTAAGGTATCTTGGCATTGTTATCATATTAATGCAAAAAAAAAAGATTTATTGAGCATCTACTATCAATACCAGGAGCAATGAGTGCCTATCTCTGTGTGGATGTGTCTCCTTACCCACAGATAAGTATGCCTGAGGAGAGTATAGAAAACATTTACTTGTACACTGAAAGCATTTTACTTCAGGCTCTGATGTGCCCTGTTTGGACCATGAGCTATTGTTTTGCTGTTTATTTTTTTTTAACAGTGAAAACAAGTGTTTTCCTTACTGAGATAAATGTACGAACTGGAGTGTTGGTTGAGCTGCTGCAGGGCTTTGGTGACTTTATCTAGAATAACTTAATTCTCGTATACCAACAGACGGTATTTTCCTTCTAGTAAACCTAAGCTTAGTTACTGGCAGAATAATAATTTAAATGCCTTGCATTTGGTGTGAAGAACTTATTTTTAATCTGAAGCATTCATTTTGGAACTTAGTTTCTCTTAAATTTTACACAAATTCATGAAGAGCAAGAAGACAGGAAGGATTAGTATTATACCACTCATATTTCTTAGGATATTACCTGTCTTTGAATATCAACTGCGGAAATAGCTAAGTGTTAAAATTAGTCTTCACACTTCAAAGTATCTTAAACAAGGAGAACAAAGGCGGGGCAGGGGGTAGGTACTACACACATAGGAAGAAGAATCCCAGGGGTAGGGCAGCGTTTGCTTGGTTAATTTATAATTTAGCTCGGTGGTTGTCAGAAGGAACAACCCATTGTTCCTTTCAAAAACCTATTGGAAATTTAGAGGGACATTTTGGATTGTCACAGTGCTGGGTAAGGTTGGAGGGAAGGTGGGGGGTAACCAGCATTTTGTGGATGGAGGCTTGGGGTGCTAGAAGTACTGAAATGAGGGAGAAACTGTGACAAACCATCCTGCATCTTTATAACATTCAAATATCTATATGAATAAATATTCCTGTAAGTGAAAGCTTATTTATAATTATTTGAGCCTAGAAACTAATACTGTTATATGCAGAGGCATACGTACTGTTATACAGAGAGGCATAAATCTATTTTTTAAGCAGACTTTACTTCTTAGAGCAGTTTTTGGTTCACAGCAAAATTGAGCAGAAGGTACAGAGAGTTCCCATCTACCCTCCTACCCCCCTCGCACGCATAGAATCCCCTCTTAGCAGTGTCCCCCACCAGAGTGCTCCATGTGTTACAATCCATGAGCCTACGCTGACACATCACTGTCACCCAGAGCCCATTAGGGTTCCTTCTTGTTGTTGTACGTGCTGTGAGTTTGGACAAATGCATAATAACATGTACCTAGTATTGCAGTACCGTACAGAGTACTTTCGCCGCACTGAACACCCTATGTGCTCTGCCTAGTCATCCCTCCCTCTCTCCCTCCCGCTGACTTCTAGCAACCACTGATTTTTTTACTGTCTCCAGAGTTTTGCCTTTTCCAGTATGTCCTATGATTGGAATCATACGGAATGTAGCCTTTTCACATTGACTTCTTTCACTTAGTAATATGCACTTAAAGTTCCCTTATGTCTCATCCTGGCTTGATGGCTCATTTTTCTTTGGTGCTGAATAATATCCCATTATCTGATGTATCAGAGCTTATTTATTCACTCACCTATGGAAGGACATCTGGGTTGCTTCCAAGTTTTGGCAATTCTGAATAAAGCTGCCATAAACATCCGAGTGCAGATTTTTGTGTGGACATAAGGTTTAAACTCTTTTGGGTAAATACCAAGGAGTGTGATTGATGAATTGTATGGTAAGAGTATGTTTAGTTTTGTAAGAAACTGCCAAACCGTCATCCAAAATGGCTGTACCATTTTGCATTCCCACCAGCAATGACTGAGAGTTCCTGTTGTTCCACATCCTTGTAGGCATT
The DNA here is from genome assembly GCF_964165515.1 of Mesoplodon bidens. Classification (NCBI taxonomy): domain Eukaryota; kingdom Metazoa; phylum Chordata; class Mammalia; order Artiodactyla; family Ziphiidae; genus Mesoplodon; species Mesoplodon bidens. The sequence continues at coordinate 33,504,416 of NC_138167.1, forward strand.
TGGTGTTGTCAGTGTTCCAGATTTTGGCCATTCTAATAGGTGTAATGGGTATCTCATTATTGCTTTCGTTTGCATTTCCTTGATGCCGTATGATGTGGAACATTTTTTCATCTGCTTATTTGTTGTCTGTAAATCTTGCTGAGGTGTCTATTAAAGTCATAGCCCCATTTTCCAATCGGGCAGTTTGTTTTCTTCTTGTTGAGTTTTAAGGGTTCTTTGTATATTTTGGATAGTAGTCACTTATGCGATGTGTCTTTTGCAAATAGTTTCTCCCAGTCTGTGATTTGTCTTTTCACTCTTTTGACGTGAGATATTTTTCAGTTTTAATATATGGTGAACATACTAATTTTTACTGTGCTACCTGTGACTCTACCCTTTTAGTTTCTGTAAATTGTATGGAATGGCTTTTGATCATCTCTCAAATTTGAAATTGTTTGTTAGAAGTAGGTGCAAGGATCCAGCTTCATCTTCTGGTGTGATAAGTGTCCTCAGATTACTAATTTAAACATCTATTGTTAAACATATACCTAAATATAGATTATTATTAAGATATTTTATGTTGAAATTATGTATGTATGGGTTGCATGATCTATAAATTTCATTTAGACTAATAATAGGGCATATTACAAATCTTTGCTGCAGTAAAGTGGTGTTGGGTCTGACAGGGTCATTTCCAGAGCGTTTTCCCTGCCTGCTCTGCCATCTTCAGTATGTCTGAGTGTCTCCCCTCAGGTCACAGGGAGTCGGCTGCAGTTTTTGGCATCACATGTAAACACCACGGCATCTAAAAGGGCCAGATTGATTTAATGTCTCAAAGGTTTCTCTCATAGATTGGGTGTTCCATACTACTACTCAGAAAATACTCTAACCACTACTCAATCTAAATAAACACAGAAGGGCCCTACTAATCAAGAGATCTAGGGAAGATCATAAATCAAAGATTTAATCTCAATAGTCGATCTATTCCTCTTTTCCTAAAAGACAATAGAGAATCTAATTCAGAAGAGTATGGAAACCATGAAAATGCTATTCAGGCAGTTACCTACTTCCCAGAAAGAAAAGATTTAGCTTTTTAAAAAAGAAAAATTTGCTGGCATGTATTTGCTATTCTTGGTTGAAGCACATTTTGTTGACTAATTCAACCTGCTTTATATTCCCATTTTCCCATGTGAGCACATTTTTTTCTAAGAAAGTTAATTTTATAGTTCAGTGAACATTTAGTTCAACTGAAACCAATTTGTCATAATAATCTTCTTTCTTTACATGAAAATATAAGGGAGCTGAAATTTCTCTTAAAGAAATTTAGTGTTTTGGAATTGGCAGGATAATACCTCAACCAAGGTTCACAATCATAAAAGCCTACAGGGGCCAGGTGGTAACTGGATGAGAGAATTGGGCCCAGGGGAGGGGACTGTGGCTAAGTGGAAAGCCCATGTTTATTTATGGTTGGCAGCCACCACTCAGTTCTAATCCATAGTTGCCATGTTGGAACTTGGCCCAGAGTTGCCAGATCTTTGACTTCGCAAGGAAAAAAATGCTAATGTATGACTTATTTGTGAAATTCCTGACTTTTAGATATTGGCCCAGTTAAAAAAAAAAACTCTAACGTGAGCCAAACGAAACACAATTGTGGGAGTTACCTGTTCTGTGAACTGCCATTTGCAGCCTCTAAACCATCCCATCTGTTTAGACTGTAGGGTACAGTCACTGGGGAATAGCACCACTTAACCAGTGTTTACGTTATGGAGTGAAAGGGTGACTCTACAGAAACCGTAGTGTACTTAACTTGAATGGACTTGAACTTCACTCCACTAATTTATCAACTCTTGTGGCATATTAGTTAATTATTGCAGTGCCTCAGTTATTATAGACTTTAGGTTGCTAAATATGGAGTATTCAGGATAGAACGTGGGAAAAATTCTGGGCCCAGAGTTACGGGCCCAGGATGATGGGTTAAAGAATCCTGTCCTCGTGCACACCCCTCAGACAGGGTAGCAAGTGTCTTGCCTTTTGTCTTGTGGATTGTGACACATACACAATTCTCCTTTCCCCTCGCATTGTACACTGCCACCTTTCTTCATTCGCTGTGACCCAGGTAGACTCCTCTAAATACCCGATTCCCTATTCCTGCTTCCCAAGCATCTATGATTGTTTCAATAGGGTTGTCACCTCCTCTCCCATACCTCTCCACATATATGGCTGAACTCAAAACTTTTCCCTAGCACCACCAAATCTCATCTTGTATAATAATCATGTCATGGGCTTCCCTGGTGGCGCAGTGGTTGAGAGTCCACCTGCCGATGCGGGGGACATGGGTTCGTGCCCTGGTCTGGGAGGATCCCACGTGCCGCGGAGCAGCTGGGCCCGTGAGCCATGGCTGCTGAGCCTGCGCGTCCGGAGCCTGTGCTCCACAACGGGAGAGGCCACAGCAGTGAGAGGCCCGCGTACTGCAAAAAAAGAAAAAAAAAAATTATGTCATTATAATGACATACCAAAATGTTAACCTTTTGAATAAAATCCTATGAAACTAGGAAAATAACAGAAAGGTGCTTAAGCATAATTTCTGTGTATTTATGAGAACAGTTTCATATGTAGATACTTTTACTTTGCATTGTTTCTTGTTAAAAAATAGTTGCTTATCACTGCTTGGGAAACTCTCAGCCTCTTTAAATACTAAAATTAAAAATCAGTAAACTGTAATGAAATGTTTTAAGGTTGTTCTCTGGGAAAAGGATCTTCTGTTTAAAGCATCATCTGATCTGTAATGTCAGTCCTTTCAGGTTGAACTGGGAGCTAATAACTATAAAACCTAAATAATGTGGACTCCACAAATTTAGGAGTTATAATAAGTCAGGGATAGTTGGGTAAAATTTGTTGCCTGCATAATCTCTGGGGGACAAGTGTATTTGACAGATTAATCATGTGACCCAGGATATATGTTTAGCCCAATTGAAAATATAAGTCTGCTACTATTTTCAAACTCCATTTCAATAGCAAACGACGTACATAGAAAAAATTGAATCACTGAATGCAAATAATACATAATCTCTGAATGTGTATGAAAAAATACCTGGCACTAGGTAATATTTGGCAGTGTTACCTTCATGATCTTGGATAAACCACTAAAGCACCTTTGAACCTTCTTTCCTCATCCATAGGGATATCACCTCATTATAAAGGTTGTTAGGATTAAATGATATAAAAGGTTATGTATTATTATTATCATTTATTTAGTGACTTATTCAAGATCCAGACGCCAGATGTTCACATTTTTAGTTCACTGTTTTTAAACTGTTCTAGTTTATGTTTTTGAGAATAATAAATGATTTGAAACCTACAGACAAGTGATTTTTTTGTTTAAAGATGTTCGTAAAACATTTTGTAGTATCTTTTTGTCAGCATCATTAAGTTTGTGTTTCTCTTCATGGGCTCGCTCATAAGGCATAAAGAAGGGAGATCTCTAGGAACAGGGGAAATTCATGTAATCATTGAGCATAACTGTAAATCTAACTTTACTCATTTCAGAGGTGAAACGTTCTCGATTGATGAACTTTTACCTCTTTGAGTAAATGTCTCCGTACTCCATCATTAGCGGTTAATACCTGAAGATAGAGACCTGTCAACATCTAGAGGAGAGACAGATTGCCTGTGAACCTAAGAACGGATACGGCAGGGTGCAATCACTTCCCTCTGGGATGTTCCAACAAACGTGACGATGCATAGATATTGAACGGCCTTTATACAGTAAGAAGCTTTTTCAAAAATTACATTTCTGGGAATATGGAGCTTCTGCAGAATATTATGAGTTTAGTAGGTAATATGCTAACATTTTTGATTCATTATATTGTAAACAAATCGAATTTTTCCTGGTGTTAAAAATTGGCATTCATTGGAAGATCTGAAAAAGAAACTGGAGAGAAAAAAAATTATCCATGATTAACGCTGACCTGTCTAGACTTTAGTGTACCTCTTTCGTCTAGTCTGAAGTGTTTCTGATTGTCATACTTAAAAAAAAAAAAAAATGCTTGTGATTATAGAGACAAAGGACGAACTGGGTGTGAGCATTTTTCAAAACTTCTCTCCCTCCTTACATCTTCATCAAGAACTAAATTTTACTTACTCTTTAGCCCATTTGTTTTCATATTTTTTAAAAAAGTATAACAACTCAGCTAGATTTATATTTGAGTTCAGTGTAAGCAGAAATTGGATTTTTTTTATATTTCTTTTCCCCAAACCATGCAGTTTCCTTTATTTGCTGATTATGGTATGCTGTTACTAAGTCTATGAGAAACCTCTCTGTGAAGTGCATTTTAATATTTAGATCAAACAGCAATTGGAATACATTAATGCCCAGTGGGTAAATGTGTCATTTGAAAGCAGCTGCTGAGCCTTCTCCCTGCTGCTCCAATTAACACATACTGCACACTTTTGTCAGCAAGAGGCAGTGCATATGGATGAAACCACTTTGCAGCTCATTAATGTGATATGCAGGAGTGAGCAAAGGATTAATCAATCTGCCCATTGCAAACAATACCTTGCCAAGACCTTTCCCAAGTACATGCTTTGCCCTAAGGGGTGCTAGGCTCTAGGGGGTGGGATTAGCAGGTAAGAAAACGTCCCTTGGGTCTCTAGCTTTGGTTCAGTCCATTGACTAACAAGTTTCCCCGCCCCTCACTTCTCCTTCGTCCCCCGCCCCTGATGATGGAGACATTGGATAGTGAAATTCTAGTGCTGGGACTCCTCGCGTCTCAGCGGAATTTCTCGTTGAACTTTTTTTTGTTTTGTTTCAAAGCTATTTGAAGTACAAAGCTTTGCTGTTGATTTTTTCTCTTAGTCTTTCATTATCATTTCACTTTCTCTCTTCCTTTTTAAAAAAAATTCTTTCTAAATTGCACACTTGACATTTTACTGAGCAAAGTAAGAAATCTTGTAAACCCAATCGTTGTTATTTTTTCCTCTCCCCTGGCTAAAATCTCTGCGTTAGTGGTAGCACGGAGGCAGATGGAAGGGTAGCGCGTCCCCCAGCCCAAGGTTTCATTCATGCTCCGCTGGCTCCCCAGGCAGCTGGGCTGGTGCTCCACTCTGGTGCTGGCTGAGCCAGGCTGTGCGGTGAGCGAGAGATGGACCGCTTCCTGGGTTTTGTCAAGCAGATAAGAAGATCTAGGAGAAGAAAGGGGAAAAAGTACCGACCAGAAGAGGATTACCACGAGGGCTATGAGGATGTCTATTATTACGCCTCAGAGCATTTTCGAAGTAAGCGCTACCCTCCACCTCCTGTTCCTTCTCGCATGCTGGGGCTAACAATAAACCTTGTGTGGAGCTTTAATCTTAAATGCAAAAGGTTTTCCAGATGGTGTTCTCTGGGAGCTGTCTGTAAGTACTGAAGTGCTACATTTTGCTTGATTTGTTGCAAGAATAGCTATCAGATAGCATCTAGACAGTATAAACTGTCCAGATCTATACACATGGTTAATATTTTCAGTGCAATTAATTGATTATGTTAGCATTTTAATGAGCCACTCAAAAAAGTATCTTGCAAGCCCATGTAGTAGGTGGTTAGAATACGTTCGGTTTTAATTGTTGCTCTTAGATAACTGTTTTTTTCTTTTTGATTAGGAGAGTAATTTATTTGGAAGAAATAATTGTTCAAGTTGATGATGATAATTATTGTTCCTTATGCAGACTTCTAGACAGTTATCTATGATAAATCCGAGGTGTTGTTTGTACAAGGAAGTTCAAATGCTTTTCTCTGATGCATGTTCATAATTTTATTACTAAGTTAAGGGAACTCTTATTTGCTGTCAACTAGAAGCAGTGATACCTTAAGAAAAAAAGAATATATCTATATTAAGATATTTGTAAATGAGCTTCTGAATAGCAGAGAACTAGAATTTCTCTTGTGCTTATCATTGCTTTAAGTTCCTGGTGAGGTTTAGACTTGTCCTAATAGATTTAAAATGCCTAGAAACACCTAAGGGTTCAGAGAAAAAGCAGCTACATAGTTTATGAGGTGTCCTAAATGGGGGATACTGGCAGCTATGCATGCTCTACATTTACAAAATTCAAAATTATTTTTATCTTCTTGAATAAGGATCTTTATAAACTTATATTTCAGTTCTAATATATCCTGGCCTTTTGATGTTTAACCATGAATATATACCGGTTACAGCTTGTGAGTGTTGACTGATAAATAATTTAGATTCCATTTCCGTGGTATTGGAATCCATGAGAATTAGTTCTAAATGCCAGAAATTCTGTTGTGATTGATGAAAGTTGAGGGTTGAAAATTCATGTGGTGGCAATAACACAATAATGAAAAATTATAATTCTTTGACATTTGCTTGAATAATATGGCTGTGTTGCTTTTACAGAGTAATTCCTGAGTTTTAGAGATGTTTCTTTTCATCATGCTTTTACATGAATAATCTGTTCTAGTGTAGTGACGATCTATGTTTCCTGCACTTAGTTGCCATTGAATTTAACTAAGATTTGTGTCACATCAAAAAATACTGTCAGTTTGCATGCATAATTCTGAAAACTCGGAGACTGAAAAGAAAAATGGAGCTTAGGAGCTTTTAGTTACTTTGGTGTTCATTGTACGTATTTCTTACAACCAATATATACTGAGTCAAATTCACACCTTCTTGGGTTTGTATTGTGATGTGTTTGTGCAAATAGAATCAAACAATCTCAAATTCCTGCATCCTACTAGTTTTGGTAAGAATTTAAAAACAACAAAAGTACTTTATAAGTTTACAAAATGCGCCCACAAGGAGAAATATTTATGGAGATATCTAAGAAGTAGCCCTAAACTAGAGTTAGGAGAATTAGATATCAAGGACAGTAGTCTTCACACATTAAATGCAGTAACTTAAAGAGAATCACGTTTTATCTGATTTGTCAAGGTCATGCTAAGGATAAGATGCTGAACATCAAAAGTCATTTGCTTTAGATGCAGAATGGACATGTTTTCCCCTGTGATTTATCAGAAAGTACCCGTTATGTAACATATAACTTTTGGAGTTAGATGCATATCAAATCTCCAACTTCAGACTGCTACATAATAAACAGAAGGTGTCACAATGGGCTCTGACACTTGGGATTTGACATTTCATCAAATGTCAAATTGCCAGGGCTTTTAAAGAAGCCATGTCATACAACATAATGACCTCTCAGTGCATCTTTTGGCTTCCATTTCAGGTCCTGTCTGAATGGGGTAGGAGAGACATCCCCTTATATTTTACAGGTGTAAAATAGCTGTATTTTACAGCTGTAAAATAGTAAGGCTGATACTCATCCTTAAGATCAATTCTCAAAGAGTTAATTAACATGGTTGAATTTAATTACATCTACAGCGTATCTATTCTAATTAGTCTTTGGCATAATTTGAAAGTTTTATGCCCTGCATTTCCCTAGATGGCTTAGAAAAATTATTTACATTGAGACTCAAAACTTGGTGAAATTTACTGATGACGTTCACATCTTAGTTAATGGTGCTATTGATAAACCAGAAGTGTCATTATTATTTTTCTCCCTGTGGTGTTTCTTTCTTGAAAGAAACGTACCTCTCTGTTTTGTCAGTTTATCCGATGGTCCAGATTACCACAAGGACGTTATACGTATAATAATGAATGACTGAGCCCAGAAAGACCTTCCCAGAAAGGTCCCCAATAAGTCTGCCCTTCCTTTAGTACATTCTCAAGTGTTTGCTGATATTTAACTTTATCCTAGATAATGTCTCTTCTATCGTAAGGGTTCTGGTTTCAAATTTTACCATCTTTTCCTTCATCTGAAATACAACACAGCTTATAATTTCATGAAATGCCAAAACCTGAATTAAAATATCAGTAGGGTTTGATAGTATGAAAGAGAAGTTATCCTAAAAATGGATAATTTTTCTGTAACTCCATCAAAACTGACTTTTAGCAGTGATCATGGTGATAGACTGATTTTAAATCTTCCCTGATTTTATGTTGACTTAATGAATGTCACTGTGCATGGGATGACTGTCTTTGGTTTTTTTAAATCTGCTTTCATCATTCATCTATCCTTTCATAATTCTAAAGTTAGAGTTTAAATAAACTAAACAATTGTTTTGGGAAAATCACCACACTTTTCTGGGGTTTTGTTTCCTAAAATGTGACAGGAGGGATATTTGTTTCTCAAGATTTTTCAAGTTCTAAGACTCTATGATTTTAAACTTTGTTTTACTTTCTAAAGCAATTCAGGTAAAGGTATTGGCTGAAGGATTTTAACCGGGATTTAAACTAAAAAATTCACCTGTGTTATGGGGAATTGGTTTTTCTGGCAGGAATCATCGGTAGGACGATTCCTGTTGCTTTAAATTAGTAATCTATCATTGAATATGCAGGAGTTTTAGAGAATCTTTATAAACCTATGAAATTCTGAGCATGTTGTTAAGTCCTAGACCTCATCTTTTATGTAATCTTATCTGCCCCAAACCACCATTTACTCTGAAATTCTCACATGGATGATTCATTTGGTATTTTTATTTAAGAAAACCTGGCACTGATTACAGAACTGATTTATAAACCTTACTGCAACAAAAAGCTAAAAAAAAGGATACTGAAATTCAGTTTTATGGTATTTGTTGCTTTTATTTGTTGTTCCCTAAATACTGGGTTATAACAATGCCTTTTTAAAGACTGGCAGATCATGTTTTGATGAGTCTGTTCATAAAAAATTAAATCCTCTGATCCTGTTTTTAATGTATATTTTTATTTAATCACATAGGATAATATTCAAGTTCTAAGACGGATAATGTGCATTTTATAGGTATTCTCTTAGCTCTGTTCGTATTCATGATAGAAATCCTGACCTGCCTGAGTCCAGGCAGGGTATGGTTATTGAATGACTTGAAAAGGAGGAATTTGTTTATCTCTTACTAATGTGAAAGTATGTGAGCCACTTTCACTTATGGCCCTGGCGCCTTTTTGCACATGTGTAATGGCTTTGAATTAGGCATGGAGTTCCTCCAAGGTAGCCACTCTTTTCTGCTTTCATCCTGACTCACCTGGGCAGGTGTGAGCTGTGTGGTGAAGCTACTCAGGGCAGTCCTCAGCGACCCATTCACCTTTCCCACTGAGGTCCTTTCAGGAAAACCAGAGAAAGGGGGGGGGGAACAGGAATACGTACCAGGAACAGGTTTTTTGAAAATGGGTCATTTGTATTTACAAATTTTTTTTTGTTCTTTTGTTGTTGTTCTTTGCCTATTCTAATAGGTATTGAGCAACAATTGTGATGTGTGTGCATACAGTCATTGTTAGCTAAGTTACTTTATTAAACAATGTCTGCATCTAAAGTCCCCAGTTAGCCAATTCAGGCTTTAAGTTGCCTGAGATGTTCAAAATGCATTTTAAGAGGGCTGCTCACTTTCTTTTATTTCATTGAAAGATGTCCTACACTGTTCTTAGAGGAAAAACAGTTTTGGTAGTGGGTGTTTGTAGTTTGAGAATTTTTAGGAATTGTTGTGGGTAATTAGTTCAAGTAATTTTTTCTCACTAGTTTCCTTTACAAGTTCGTTTGTTTGTAAATTCATGTAACCACATCCTCTCTGCTTACTGGAATTGACATCAAATTCGGATTCTGTCTCTTGATAAGCATGCCATAAGGATAGAGTGAGAACTTTCACCTACACTTTGGAAAGATGGCTGGTCCCTGCTCCTCTGTGTGCAAAAGCTGAACACAGCAATCACAGGGTGGGGGAGTGAGGGAGAGGAAGGGAGGAAGGGAAGAAGAGAGGGCAGCACATTTCATAGGTCATCCTTACCTATCTGAGGTTTGCAAGCGTAAAAGCCATTTATTTCTATGTTAATAACAGTGATCATCGAAGTGGCAGGTCTTGGATGTGAGATACTGAATGATTCAAACCTTAGCTGTACTTAGTTTGATTCACAAAATCCCAAATGAGAAACATCGGTTATATAGAAACAGGGCAAACTTGCTTGTTTTATGACAACACTGCTTATTTTTCTTTCCTAAGAATTGCTTTCCATCTCTAGTATAATGGTTTGGTTGAAAATTGATTGACTACCATGTTACATTTGCCTGGGGTGTTTTGTGTCATCAACTTCATTATTTCAAACTGTATTTTTTTCCCACATGGAATAGTGTAAAGGAATATTAAAGTTGAAAGGGACCTTAGAATCCGTTTGTCCAATCTGAGTCTTTTTTTTAGATGAATAAAGCAGGATACAAACAAGCTAAGTGGCTTATGCAAGCCCCCACTGATCCTCAAGGCAGACCTGATAGAGTCTGGTCCTCCACCCTTTATTCTACACTCATCTTTTAGTTCTCCGATGACTCTTCCAATATTTAAGGGCTTGGATCCATCTACAAATGAATTAGAATTTTAATTTCCCTTCTTGGTGGCTTTATTCTTTTGAGCAGTGGGTCATCTTATCTTAAACTAAACTCGTGAACAAAAACTAACTCCTAATATAATATTGAAGGTGAAATTAACTTGGTGTCTTATTTATAGATGATGCTAGTAACAGTGACTGTCACTGACTCAAAAACCAGCCAACAATATTTTTTGTATCACCTCCCATTTGCTCTGTGGTTTGTGCATATACAGCCACTTCTGCCAATGAATATCCCTTCAGGAGACTGAAAGTGGCATAAGTCTATCAGGAATGTTAGAATTAGGAGGATCCTTGGAGTTCAGTTAGGGAGCCCTGCTATTTCATGTAGGAAGTTCTTTCTCAGCATCCCTGCTCTATGGACCTCCAGCTTTTATTTATATCCTTCCCGTATGAACACATTCATTTCCAGACCAGGCAAGTCATTGAATAAGCCTAAGTCTCTTTTAAACAAGCTCTAAGCTTTATGTTAAGTTGTTTGTGTATTCCAACAAATACAGTAATATGCTCAAAATTTTATCTTGACCCAGATAAACATAGACTCTTATATTTAATGTGCAATAAGATTTCACGCCTCCCCTCTCTTCACATTATTCTTTTGCCGACGTAACATATGGTATGTGGAGGTGAGTAATGCCTTCAATGCTATTTTTGTTTTAACTGTACGAACCCAGAAGAGCTCTGCATTGGGCCCACATCCATTTGGTAATTTTTCTTTTTAAAATTTCTTAAAGGTCACCAAATCTCCCATTTATTTAATGAGAAATACATACTGTGCTTTGTGTTTGCACGATGTAGTGGACATCTATTTGTCTGCCTTGAAAATCTTTTTCCCCCCTGGGAGGAACAATTCTCATCTTTAAAATATTCCTGTTTCTATTCCAATTTGGTCATTATTGATTAATGAAAACCGACATAATTAAATTATACCATTGCCTTGGCTATGGTGATTGGTCTGGCAATGGACACATAAACCAAGCTGGGTCAATGAGAGTGCTCCTCTGGGAGCTTGCAAATTCAACTCAGTGCTCTTTATCACATGGAAAAAAACAGTCTGGAATAGGAGAGAATCAAGTCAATATGTAAAAGAGATGAGAATAAAAGATCAAGAGACCTGTCACAGTTTTTTGGTTTTTTTTTTTTTAATAATTTATTGACGGATTGATTGATGCCAGGTCTTAGTTGCGGCAGGCAGGCTCCTTAGTTGCAGACTGTGGGATCTTCATTGTGGCATGTGGGATCTTTTTAGTTGTGGCATGCATACTCTTAGCTGCAGCATGTGGGATGTAGTTCCCTGACCAAGGATCAAACCCGGGCCCTCTGCATTGGGAGTGCAGAGTCTTAACCTCTGTGCCACCGGGGAAGTCCCCCTCTCACAGCTTTGTAGTCACCAGTCCAGACCTTGGGGTCTCTAGGGCTGCCCACATTGAATGTCACATAGCTAGAAAGGACCAGAACCAAAACTGGAACTCAGATCAGCTATTTTCTAGTTTGATCGTGTGGGTAGTTTTTTAAATTTGGAAAATATTATTGTTTGGTATTCTCATCGGTAGAGATAAGTGCCAGAGGTAGAAACTAGATTCTTTCAATTAAACTTCCTACCCTCCAAAAAAGTAATTTTCTTAATGGGATTAAGGAACTCTGTGACTTTAGAGGAATCATGTGGATCTCTATGCTTCTTCAGTTTCTTATTTGTAAAGTGTGGGTACTCCATCCCAGTGCAGAGGACCAGAGACCCTCAGAGAGGATCCATTGGCAGGTCTAGATACAGTATTTTAGAGCTGTGTCTCTCAGGGCATCACACAGCCAAAGCAGCTGGAGGAGGGAGATGGCCAGTAGACAGATTTGAGCAGAAGACATGATTTCACCTAGCAACATAACTGCTGTGCATTTAACATTCTCTGCCCTCACTGTCTGTTCAGAGTTAAATCTTGTTTGAGAGGGGGCCACACAACTTCCCTATCCACATCTCACTGGAGTTCTGCCACCAGTATCTATAGATGCATAAAAGAGGGTTTGGATACACACAATTCTTTCTCATCGGTATATGCCCTAAAACTAGGTGCTGTAGAATACCAAGTACAGGACAGTGAGTCCCCCGAAAGGACATGCGTGTGTGTGTACACGTGCGTATGTGTGTGCATGTGCATGTGTGTGTGCATGAGAGAGAGAGAGAGCGCACAACCCCCAACTCACACACGGGACTTATATAGATATTTGTGAGGTCAAAAACAACACCCTTTCTTAACCCTAAGGCAATACCTATTTCTCCAGGCAGGCTGTGTCCTGCTGGTTAAGGATGTGGGACCTGGGTGAGACTACCTGAGTTGGAATCATTGATAAGTGAACTTGGCAAGTAAATCTGTCTGTTCCTCAGTTTCCTCATCTATGAAATTGGGTCAATAACTACCCATCTCTTAGTGTGGGTTATTGTGAATTGAATGACATAATACAGCACTAAGTGCTTGACACATAGTGAGCGCTTAGTAAATGTTAATAGAAGAAAGCCTTATTCACAAAGGTATTAAGTAAAGCACAATGGATAGTTATGAATGGCAGGCTAAGGAGCTTACATTCATTGTGCAGGCACTGGGGCACTATTGTAGGTTTTCAAGTAGAGGTAGAGCCAGCAAAGAGCTGTACTTTAGGGAGATTAGTATGGTATTAGTGTATAAAAGGGATTAGAGGTAGAGACATAAATAAAAGGGCAAATAATGGCAGTTGTGGGAAAACATAGGTATGAACAGGAAAAAATATATTCGACACACTCAGTTTGTGTTGCCAGGAAGATGTCCAAGGAGAACTGTAAGGAGGCAGCTTGAAATATGGAAGTTGGAATTGTGGAAAGGGGGTAGGATTCAAGAGATTTGGAAGATGTGTATATAGATTTGATGGATGAATCATGGGACTAGACGACCTTGGTAAGAAAGAGCGGTCTTTTGACTCTGTCTTATGCTGACTATTCTTGGGACCAAATGAGGAATACTGATTAAACATACAATTCTGATGATGTAAGAGAGAGTGTCAACAGATAGAGGAATCAATGCTGTGGCTACCTTCATAAGGGAATTCGTAATGAGTACTGAATGGATTGCCCATTTGATTAATTTCTTATAATACTGATATAAAAGATTAATTGCAAGTTGATTATGCAAAGGGAAATGCAACTCAAAATAGGTGTTAGGATTCAAAAGTTGGATTTTTATTAGTGTTGTACATTGGGTTGTGGTGTCCTGGAGAGGAAGCAACTTCTAAATGAGTTTAGAAAGAGCGGGGACTAGTATGTGCTGCAACATGGAAGAACCTCAAAACATGCTAAATGAAAAAGCTAGACTCAAAAATCCACGCACTGATGCAGACGGGCACAAGGTTTCCTGATGGGGTGATAGAAATGTTTTAAAAATTAGACTGTGATAATGGTTGTACAGTTCTGTAAACTTACTTAGAAATTGTTAAATTGATTTTTAAAAAGATAGAGCAATAGGCCCTCAATGAATATATGTAAGGTTTTTGGTTTTGTTTTAGCAGCTCCCAAATGAGCTATCAGTTTATTTTCCACTATGGAATGTCCTAGGCATTAGCTCAATCAAGAAGTGTTTGTTAAGTCCCAACTCAGAAAAAAAGCAAATCAAATATGGAATACAGAATGATTCACCATGATGCCAGAGGGAAACACTCCCAGTGGTATTTTAGAATATATAACGGAATTGATTATATGCCTTTTTTATTTGAAGTGTTAGAATTCCACTCCAATATCTCATCAACTATTACTATAATTATTATAAGCTTAGAGCCAAGAAGCTTTTCTGAAACATTGAACCATAGAACTGAGCACTTTGGGTCAGTAGATTTGAACTAAATATCAGCACTTAGGTCTATAGTTATGTAGAAACTGAGTTGGACTTCAGTTAACATACTAATATACCTTTGAAGTGTATTACTTAATATACTAATATACCTTTGAAGATCTCTGTTCTAGAAACTGCCTGAACCGAGTCCAAAATATTATGGCTAAACAGATTATCATAATTAAGTCATTTTAAATTTATTTATTTAAATTAAGTAATATTTAAGGTAGAGTATAATGCTTGAATTTTCTCCTTTACTTCCCTACCCTGCCAAAAATAGGAAGACAACTTATGGTAAGCACCCCATCATTTTTATTCATTCAGCAAGTACTTGATGATACTCTTCACATGCCAAGCGTCATTCTAGGTGCTAGGGATTGGGTGGTTCAGAAGACAGAGAAGGTCCTTGCTTTCCTGGAACCAGAAATCTAACGGGGAAACAGAAAATAAAGAAAGTGTGTTGGGTACAGTGGAGAAAATCAGAGTTTTACGGGCTAGAGTTTTAGAGGTAGTAAAGGGGGTGCTTGTCTTAGCTAAGGTGATCTCTCTTTGAGAACGAGATGTTTGGGCTGACTCTGATAGAAGAGACAGAGCCCCCTTGTGATAATCTGCATAGGAGCCAGGGCACAAAACCCTCCAGTATTAGAAATGTGTTTATTCGTTTTCATACAGCGCTTGCAGTGACATCTTCGGAACGAGCCGTCTCCTTAGCCTTCATTTGTAAAATCAGTTGTTTGGAATTGCGAATGCATTTTCCCCTAGATTTCAAGCTACGCCTGACCCTAAAGGCCTTTGCAATATTTCACTAACAGGTAAAGTATGGCTGTGGCCAAAGGAGGGGTAGTTAGTGGAGAAAACCTTAATTTTGCTGAAAAAGGTAGGGCTGCAGTTGCCTTTCATGTATAGGAGTCTAACAGAAGTTAGAAGACTTCTGCCAAGTTAAGGGATGCCTAAAGCGGCAGCAGTGTTTCAGAGGAATGAGAAAACAGTTCGCTTTACCTTTACATTAGTGTCACTTGATTCTGAACATCCATTGAGCACAGTTCTTAACCTAAAAGTGTACTTGCCGTGTAATCAGAGGATACTAAAATGTATGCTTGTTTCATAGTTTCTTGTTCAAAAATATACCCCACTTCTCCCTGGTCTTTGAAAATCACCACAGTATAGATACTCAATGGCTTGTGCATTTTATAGGAAAGATTATACATCAAAGAATTTTTTTCCAGAGTGTGAGCAGAGTTGTACAGGGTCTTTAGGTTACAGCCCATAGCATTGCCAATCTCTGTGCTTTATGGAGAATTGGACCCTTTACATTTCTGTTGTTTATTATTTTACTAGCAGTAGATAGCCCGGGAATTTTATATTGCTTCTTGGAATATTAAGTTGTTTGCCAGATCAGTTACTATTTGTTAACTATGATTTATAGGATAATTTGTTATATTTAGAAATAAATTCAGTGTAAGATTTAAAATACCTTTCTGTTTTCTGTCGATTGTCTGAATTGCTTTTCTGGAGACATGTCAAACCAACAAACTTAAAACTTATGCCTGATTTCGATGCTGTGATGAGCGCTTTGTGAAAAGAGGTGCTTCTGATCACGGCAGAGCTGATCTTACGTTTTCATGTTGCTCTTCTGCTGGTGGTGGTATGTGAATCATGAATTTGCAGGTGTGGAAAATATTTGATTTGTGAAGCCCCATTTTTGAGATAAAACTAGGCACATATCATATGCACTGGTTAAATGTCAAATGTAACCAGTATAGAATGTGAAGCCAACAGTGGCATCTTGCTGATTCTAAAAATTGAATGTAGGTTAACAAATAGCCACAGTGGAGAGTTTTGCAGTCACAGTTGTGGCTAACATTTTTTTTT
Source organism: Mesoplodon bidens (assembly GCF_964165515.1). Classification (NCBI taxonomy): domain Eukaryota; kingdom Metazoa; phylum Chordata; class Mammalia; order Artiodactyla; family Ziphiidae; genus Mesoplodon; species Mesoplodon bidens. The sequence continues at coordinate 33,520,518 of NC_138167.1, forward strand.
AACATCTTTATAGGAGTATGATTGCTTTACAGTGGTGTGTTACTTTCTGCTGTATAACAAAGTGAATCAGCTACATGTATACATATATTACCATATCGCCTCCCACTTGCGACACCCTCCCACCCTCCCTATCCCACCGCTCTAGGTGGACACAAAGCACCGAACTGATCTCCCTGTGCTATGTGTCTACTTCCCACTAGCTATCTATTTTACGTTTGGTAGTGTATATATGTCCATGCCACTCTCTCACTTCGTCCCAGCTTACCCTTCCCCCTCCCTTTCCAATCCAAGAACATGGTACATCTCTCCATCTGTTTGTGTCATCTTTAATTTCTTTCATCAGTGTCTTACAGTTTTCTGCATACAGGTCTTTTGTCTCCTTAGGTAGGTTTATTCCTAAGTAGTTTACTCTTTTTGTGGCAATGGTAAATGGGAGAGTTTCCTTCTCTTTCAGATTTTTCATCACTAGTGTATAGGAATGCAAGAAATTTCTGTGCATTAATTTTGTATCCTGCAACTTTACCAAATTCATTGATTAGCTCTAGTAGTTTTCTGGTGGCATCTTTAGGATTTTCACTGTATAGTATCACGTCATCTGCAAACAGTGACAGTTTTACTTCTTCTTTTCCGATTTGGATTCCTCTTCTTTCTTTTTCTTCTCTGATTGCTGTGGCTAAAACTTCCAAAACTATGTTGAATAATAGTGGTTAGAGTGCACAACCTTGTCTTGTTCCTGATCTTAGAGGAAATGGTTTCAGTTTTTCATCATTGAGAACGATGTTGGCTGTGGGTTTGTCATATATGGCCTTTATTATGTTGAGGTAAGTTCCCTCTATGCCTACTTTCTGGAGGGTTTTTACCATAAATGGATGTTTAATTTTGTCAGAAGCTTTCTCTGCATCTATTGAGGTGATCATATGGTTTTTCTCTTTCAATTTGTTAATATGGTGTATCACACTGATTGATTTGCATATATTGAAGAATCCTTGCATTCCTGGGATAAACGCTAATTGATCATGCTGTATGTACCTTTTAATGTGCTGTTGGATTCTGTTTGCTAGTATTTTGTTGAGGATTTTTGCATCTATGTTTGTCAGTGATATTGGCCTCTAGCTTTCTTTCTTTGTCACACGTTTGTCTGGTATTGGTATCAGGGTGATGGTGGCCTCGTAGAATGAGTTTGGAGTGTTCCTCCCTCTGCTATATTTTGGAAGAGTTTGAGAAGGATGGGTGTTAGCTCTTCTCTAAATGTTTGATAGAATTCGCCTCTGAAGCCTTCTGGTCCTGGGCTTTTGTTTGTTGGAAGATTTTTTTTTGTTTTTTTTTTGCGGTACGCGGGCCTCTCACTGCTGTGGCCTCTCCCACCGCGGAGCACAGGCTCCAGACGCGCAGGCTCAGCGGCCATGGCTCACGGGCCCAGCCACTCCGCGGCATGTGGGATCTTCCGAGACCGGGGCACGAACCCGTGTCCCCTACATCGGCAGGCGGACCCTCAAACACTGTGCCACCAGGGAAGCCCTGTTGGAAGATTTTTAATCACAGTCTCAATTTCAGTGCTTGTGATTGGTCTGTTTATATTTTCTATTTCTTCCTGGTTCAGTCTCAGAAGGTTGTGCTTTTCTATGAATTTGTCCATTTCTTCCAGGTTGTCCATTTTATTGGCATAGAGTTGCTTGTAGTAATCTCTCATGATCCTTTGTATTTCTGCAGTGTCAGTTGTTACTTCTCCATATTCATTTCCAATTCTGTTGATTTGAGTCTTCTCCCTTTTTGTCTTGATGAGTCTGGCTGATGGTTTATCCATTTTGTTTATCTTCTCAAAGAACCAGCTTTTAGTTTTATTGATCTTTGCTCTCATTTCCTTCATTTCTTTTTCATTTATTTCTGATCTGATCTTTATGATTTATATCCTTTGCTAACTTTGGGGTTCTTTTGTTCTTCTTTCTCTAATTGCTTTAGGTGTAAGGTTAGGTTGTTTATTTGAGATGTTTCTTGTTTCTTGAGGTAGGATTGTATTGCTCTAAACTTCCCTCTTAGAACTGCTGTTGCTGCATCCCATAGGTTTTGGGTCATGGTGGTTTCATTGTCATTTGTTTCTAGGTATTTTTTGATTTCCTCTGATTTCTTCAGTGATCTCTTGGTTATTTAGTAGTGTATTGTTTAGCCTCCATGTGTTTGTATTTTTTACAGATTTTTTCCTGTTATTGATATCTAGTCTCATAGCCTTGTGTCGCAAAATACACTTGGGACGATTTCAGTTTTCTTAAATTTACCAGGGCTTGATTTGTGACCCAAGATATGATCCGTCCTGGAGAATGTTCCATGAGCACTTGAGAAGAAAGTGTATATGTTGTTTTTCAATGGAATGTCCTATAAATATCAATTAAGTCCATCTTGTTTAATGTGTCATTTAAAGCTTGTGTTTCCTTATTTATTTTCATTTTGGATGATCTGTCCATTGGTGAAAGTGGGGTGTTAAAGTCCCCTAGTATGACTGTGTTACTGTTGATTTCCCCGTTTATGGCCGTTAGCATTTGCCTTATGTATTGAGTTGCTCCTATGCTGGGTGCATAAATATTTACAATTGTTATCTTTTTCTTGTATTGATGCCTTGATCATTATGTAGTGTCCTTCTTTGTCTCTTGTAACAGTCTTTATTTTAAAGTCTATTTTGTCTGATATGAGAATTGGTACTCCATTTTCTTTTGATTTCCATTTGCATGGAATATCTTTTTCCGTCCCCTCACTTTCAGTCTGTATGTGTCCCTAGGTCTGAAGTGGGTCTCTTGTATAAACAGCATATATACGGGTCTTGTTTTTGTATCCATTCAGCCAATCTCTGATTTTGGTTGGAGCATTTAATCCATTTACATTTAAGGTAGTTATCAATATGTATGTTCCTATTACCACTTTCTTAAATGTTTGGGGTTTATTATTGTAGGTCTTTTCCTTATCTTGTGTTTCCTGCCTAGAGAAGTTCCTTTAGCATTTGTTGTAAAGCTGGTTTGGTGGTGCTGAATTCTCTTAGCTTTTGCTTGTCTGTAAAGGTTTTAATTTCTCCATCAGATCTGAATGAGATCCTTGCTGGGTAGAGTAATCTTGGTTTTAGGTTTTTCCCTTTCATCACTTTAAATATGTCCTGCCACTCCCTTCTGGCTTGCCGAGTTTCTGCTGAAAGATCAGCTTATGGGGATTCCCTTGTATGTTAACTGTTGCGTTTCCCTTGCTGCTTTTAATATTTTTTCTTTGTATTTAATTTTTGATAGTTTGATTAATATATGTCTCGGTGTGTTTCTCCTTGGATTTATCCTGTTATGGGACTCTCTGCATTTCCTGGACTTGACTATTTCCTTTCCCTTATTAGGGAAGTTTTCAACTATAATCTCTTCAAATATTTTCTCAGTCCGTGTTTTTTCTCTTCTCCTTCTGGGACCCCCATACTTTGAATGTTGTTGCGTTGAATGTTGTTCCTGAGGTCTCTGAGACTGTCCTCAATTCTTTTCATTCTTTTTCCCTTATTTTTCTCTTCAGTGGTTATTTCCACTGTTTTATCTTCCAGGTCACTTATGCGTTCTTCTGCCTCAGTTATTCTGCTATTGATTCCTTCTAGAGAATTTTTAATTTCATTTATTGTGTTGTTCATCACTGTTTGTTTGCTCTTTAGTTCGTCTAGGCCCTTGTTAAACGTTTCTTGTATTTTCTGCATTCTATTTCCAAGATTTGGGATCATCTCTACTATCATTACTCTGAATTTTTTTTCAGGTAGACTGCCTATTTCCTCTTCATTTGTTTGGTCTGGTGGGTTTTTACCTTGCTTCTTCATCTGGTGTGTATTTCTCTGTCTTCTCATTTTGCTTAACTTACTGTGTTTGGGGCCTCCTTTTTACAGGCTGCCGGTTTGTAGTTCCCGTTGTTTTTGGCGTCTTACCCCAGTGGCTATGTTTAGTTCAGTGGGTTGTGTAGGCTTCCTGGTGGAGGGGACTGGTGCCTGTGTTCTGGTGGATGAGGCTGGATCTTATCTTGGTGGTGGGCAGGACTGCATCCAGTGGTGTGTTCTGGGGTGTCTGTGAACTTACTATTATTTTAGGCAGCCTCTCTGCTAATGGGTCGAGTTGTGTTCCTGTCTTGCTAGTTGTTTGGCATAGGGTGTTCAGCACTGTAGCTTGATGGTTGTGGAGCGGAGCTCTGTCTTAGCATTGAGATGGAGATCGCTGAGAGAGCTTTCGCCATTTGATATTATGTGGAGCTGGGAGGTCTGTGGTGGAACAATATCCTGAACTCGGCCCTGTCCCACCTCAGAGGCTCAGGCCTGACACCCGGCTGGAGCACCAAGACCCTGTCAGCCACATGGCTCAGAAAAAAAGAGAGAAAGAAAAGAAAAGATAGAAAGAAAAAATAAAATATAGTAAAATAAACAATGTTATTAAAATAAATAAATAAAATTATTAAAAATTTAAAAAGTAATTAAAAAAAAGAAAGAAGAGAGCAACCAAACCAAAAGCAAATCCACCAATGATAACAAGTGCTAAAAACTGTACCCAAAAATAAAGAAAATGGACAGACAGAACCCTAGGACAAATGGTAAAAGGAAAGCTATACAGACAATCACACAAAGAAGCATACACGTAAACACTCACAAGACGAGAAAAAGGGGAAAATATATATATATATATATATATATATATATAAAAGGAAGAGAGCAACCAAATGAATAAATAAATCTACTAGTGATAATAAGCTCTAAATACTAAACTAAGATAAACATAAAACCAGAAACAAATTAAATGCAGAAAGCAAACCCCAAGTCTACAGTTGCTCTCAAAGTCCACCTCCTCAATTTGGGATGATTCGTTGTCTATTCAGGTATTCCACAGATGCAGGGTACATGAAGTTGATTGTGGAGATTTAATCCGCTGCTCCTGAGGCTGCTGGGAGAGATTTCCCTTTGTCTTCTTTGTTCGCACAGCTCCCGGGGTTCAGCTTTGGATTTGGCCCCGCCTCTGCGTGTAGGTCGCCTGAGGGCGTCTGTTCTTCGCTCAGACAGGCCGGGGTTAAAGGAGCAAATGATTCGGGGGCTCTGGCTCACTCAGGCCGGGGGGAGGGAGGGGTACGGATGCGGGGCGAGCCTGCGGTGGCAGAGGCCGACCTGACATTGCACCAGCCTGAGTCATGCGTGTGTTCTCCCGGGGAAGTTGTCCCTGGATCCTGGGACGGTGGCAGTGGTGGGCTGCACAGATTTCCGGGAGGGGAGGCGTGGATAGTGACCTGTGCTCGCACACAGGCTTCTTGGTGGCCGCAGCAGCAGCCTTAGCGTCTCATGCCCATCTCTGGGGTGTGCGCCGGTAGCTGCGGCTCGTGCCCGTCTCTGGAGCTCGTTCAGGTGGTGCTCTGAATCCCCTCTCCTCACGCACCAGGAAACAAAGAGGGAAGAAAAAGTCTCTTGCCTCTTCGGCAGCTCCAGGCTTTTTCCCGGACTCCCTCCCGGCTAGCCGTGGCGCACTAGCCCTGGCGCACTAGCCCTCTTCAGGCTGTGTTCACGCCTCCAACCCCGGTCCTCTCCCTGGGATCCACCCTCCGAAGCCTGAGCCTCAGCTCCCAGCCCCCACCTGCCCTGGCGCGTGAGCAGACGAGCCTCTCGGGCTGGTGAGTGCCGGTCGGCACCGATCCTCTGTGCGGGAATCTCTCCGCTTTGCCCTCCACACCCCTGTTGCTGTGCTCTCCTCCGCGGCTCCGAAGCTTTCCCCCTCCGCCACCCGCAGTCTCCGCCCATGAAGGGGCTTCTAGTATGTGGAGACCTTTCCTCCTTCATAGCTCCCTCCCATGGGTACAGGCCCCGTCCCTATTCTTTGTCTCTGTTTTTTCTTTTTTCTTCTTGCCTTTTGGGAAGTCTGAGGTGTTCTGCCAGCGTTCAGTGGGTGTTCTGTAGGAGTTGTTGCACATGTAGATGTATTTTTGATGTATCTGTGGGGAGGAAGGTGATCTCCACATCTTACTTCTCTGCCATCTTGAAGGTCTCCCTGCAACACTTGTTTTTATAAACTGTGATGGGCAAAAAATATTAACGTGTGGAAAAAATTAATTTATGCAAGTATTTTGAAGACATGAATACGAACTTACTTTGCTCAGTGAGTTTCACCCTGCCTAGAATCATGATCACTTTTAAGGGAGCAGCTGTCAAAATTTATGGTGAGAAATACAGGTGCTCAGCTGCTGGTTATAAATTTCCACTTTATGGATTTACAGTGGCCTTTCATTATTGGAATAGAGTTGGGGAATTCCCAGCACCTAAGAACTACTGTTTATGGCTCAGTTTTTCTACCAATACCAAGTTTTCGTGACTTACAGGGACGAACACCTCTTTCATTCTTTAAAATCTCAAAATGTTTGTGTAATGGTGTATTTAGAACCATTTGGAAGATGATCAGGCATAAAAGGAAACTTAGAGCAAAGAAAAACTATTGGGATCTTCTAGTCCAGCTCTCTGATGCTACATATGATGAATATTCTTAACAGCATAGGAATTTGCTTAGTAATTGTTTTTTAAGACTTAAAGAGAGAAAATATTTAACTCGGGGCACATAGTCTGCTAAGAATAGGACTGACATATTTAAGTCTCTTAACTTGGTGTATTTTTAATCTTATCTTTCTCTAAACCTTGCCCATTGAGTCAAAGATTGTCTTCAACTGAATCTCCACCCCACCCCAATCCCAAGGGTTAGATCTGGGGGCACCTGTATATGCAAATAATGGCTTACTTAGTTTGTAATTACCTATATGTCTCTCCTGTGAGTGCCACTCTTTATATTCCAGCACCTAGGACAGTGCCTGGCTGCCTGGCACATTCTGGGCCATCAGTAGGTGTTTCTGGCTTAAAAGTCTGTGGAGACTGATTCCCATGAGCCACCCACAGACACCCATCTTATTATTTTATAGTAACTTATTCATATATCTATAATGATTAGGAAGTTTAGAAAATAATACTCTCTAGTGGGAAGAATTTGCATTTGCCCTATCTGTAATTCTGATACAGCCCCTCTGTAACTCCACGTAGCATAAGATAGCACAGCTCTTACAACAAATATTTAAGAGAATCTAAATGTGAAGAAAATATAAGGGGAAAAGAAATGTTTGTATTTTATAATATTTTATAGACCTACCTTCTTTTTTTCAATATACACTTGTTACACACTTCTTGAGGCTTGGTCTTCTGGGGTTAGTGCATGCTGGGCCCTGTGCTAAGCACTTACATGAGTTACTCATTTTTACAAATTGAAGAAGATATTATCTGTGAGACAGATATTATCATCCTTATTTTCCATAAAACTAGGGCCAAATGAGCTTAATTATCTGAGCTGTTAGATGTTATTAGCGAATATTCATTAAGCAGTTACTGTGTGCTGTGAGTGGAGCCAAGTGCATCCCATCTCCCAACTACTATGCTGTGTGCCTTCCTCCCCCGTGGTGCTGTTTGAGGATGCTGTTGTGATAGGAACCTCTACCGTTTTGATAGGTTGATGACCTCCTAGGTCATCTTGGACATAATTCCAAGCCTCCAAAGGTAAAAAGACAGCAAAAGCAACTGCTGTTATGACTGTTTTTGTAACAAGGTAAATTTTCTCCTCGATCCTGTTCATTCAGTCATTTGGAAATCAGTTGTGCTTCGAACAGGTTAATTTGCCATATTACATTCTGGTGTAACTTTGTGAGGGGTGTGTGTGTGTGTGTGTGTGTGTGTGTGTGTGTGTACTCTTCCCCACTGAATCTAACATTAGGAAATGATGTATATAATTCACAGCATATTTGGATTAGAAGAAAACTTACAATCACCAAAGTGAGCAAACATATCCAGTCTAGGCTGGGGTCCTTGACTAAACCTTGTTCATAATCCCACAGAAACATAGAAGTGGCAGCAGGAGGGCTGGGACACATTTGGTCAAATGCATGTTGTGTCTATGCTACGTAGAACGCAGATAGTTAAAAGTTAAACTGTCCAAAACCAGTGCATCTGTATGAACAAAAATGTGAATATGGGTATAAATCTGTCATAAAAACAAAGAGTTCCCTTAGGGGTTCCAAATAAATCCTAGAATTTATGAGAGTTAGAAAATGATATAGGAACTAGTTTTCTTTATTTATTTTCTCTATTACTAAGTCACACATGAATCATATCCCACCCAGATAAAATACTCACGTGTGAAGTTTGCTGATGGGAAATATTAATCAAGTAGAGTGAAGTTATTTGCTATAAGGTATCAATTTTAGGAATGGGTAATATTCTGATACTTGACAACGGTGATCAAGGAACTCTCAGTGTCAGGTTACATCATTTATATCATCCAGTTTGAGCTTGACTTTATCAAAGTATCATCCTTGGGGTTTTGTAAATGTCTCAAATAATTAGCTGTTTATTCTTTTTTTTTTTTCCATTTGGAAGTTTTCTATTTTTTACTTAATTTTTTTTCCTTTAAGTTGCAAGTTTCCCAGGTCATCAGAAATTAAAATACTTTATTAACTTGACAGGAATCTCTTAGTTTGAAATATAACAGCAAACCTCAGAAATGACCTGATATTATTTAGAATTATGTAATGTTAAAAGCAAAGTATAAATTTTAAGTTATACAGCGAAAAGTTATAGGGAAGTGTATCATTTTTTAAGGTGATCAATCAGTTATTTTGAATTGTTAAGACACCGGGTAACTTTTAATAATATCAGGTTTTCTCTCTATCTTTATATCCTCTTCTTTTCAGAAATCTCATTAAATCCCCCTTTGCAACCTCTCCCTCACCATCAAACCTGAATGTTAACCTCACCAGGCCCTTCAGTCCCTACCTGTCCCCTCCAGCTCTCAGCATGTCGCTGACTTCTCCTTCTTTCATTACGGGTCCAGCTCCCCTTTCCTATCTGTCTCCCCTGGACCGCAGCCTCATGTGCCTGACAGTGCTTGGTCTTAGTGATGCCAAACCATCTGTGGTCTTTACTCCTGCTCTCAGGTCACTGACACTGTTGGAGGAAAAAGACTGTACAGCCATGAAGGTTGGCTGCATTACAACTTGATGAGTTCCAGCCTTAGCTGGGCTTTCAACACTAGTCATCAGTCTTTCTTTATCTCTAGCCACTCTCTTACCCTTTCTCCAAGCAATTATTCCCCTGTTGTACCTTTCTTCTTTTTTTTTTTTTTTGCGGTACGCGGGCCTCTCACTGCTGTGGCCTCTCCGTTGCGGAACGCAGGCTCAGTGGCCGTGGCTTATGGGCCCAGCCTTTCCGTGGCATGTGGGATCCTCCTAGACCGGGGCACTGCATTGGCAGGCGGACTCTCAACCACTGCGCCACCAGGGAAGCCCTGTACCTCTCTTCTGAAGCCCCAACCTGCGCTTCCCCTCCCTAAACACACTCTCAACCAAAGACATAGACTACTTCTCAGTTTTCTTGACTCTGCTTCCCCACCTCCCCCCACCTCCCAAATATCTTTTACAACAACAACAAAATATTCCACATATATAGCTTGGACTTTGTCATCCCCAAAGCACAAAGAAGGTGCTCAGTTAATATTAGACTGATGGATGCCTCAGGGTCCTCCTCATTCCACACCTGCCACTTCTCTGAAAGTGATCCAGCAAAGATCATGAGTGACCTCCTGAATGTATATTTAGCAGCCTGTAAAACTTCTTAATGTTGTTGATCTTTCTCTAGCATTTGACAGTTGGTCATCATTTTGGTTTTTGAGTCTTTTCTCTCTTGGCTCCTCCATCTTTTTCCTGGTTCTTCTCCCCTTTTCTGATCACCTATTTCTGCTCCCCCTTTTCCTGGCTTTTTTGCTTTCCCCCCTCTTGTAAGCTCTTCCTGGGCAATCTCTGTCTCCCTCTTCTTTGTAGTTTAGCTGGCACGAATGAGATCATACTGCCAATTGTCATCTGGATACTCCATCACCTCAGATTTCAGCATTTCCTAAACTGAAACCTGTACCTTATCTCCCACCCCACACGTTTGTTCCACCTTCCTTCTTTCTTTTAAAGGCACAGTCCTCTAAAAATTCGTCCAAAATAAGAAGCTCAAAATCATTCCTCACCCTACCTTCTGTACATTTTTCAATTATATTTTATCTACTTCATCTACTTCATACTTCATCTTTGTATTCCCTCTGCACCTGGGCTAGACCATAGTTAGAGCTTAATAAATGTTTAATTTTTTTTCTACACAAAATGTAGACAACAAGAATAGTGGATTCCAAGGGACTTGTCTACAACTTTGATATATATATTAATATTTAGGCCTACTGGAAAGATACGTGGCAGTTTATGATGGCTCGAGGCTAAAATTTTTCTGAGGTAATGTATTCTTGTTAATGTCGTAGAATTTCAATTCATGATTTTGACCTTGTTCATTAAAAGCAAAGTGGCCAACTTGAGTCTCAAGGACCTATGTAGCTGGAAATATTAGTTTGGAGTCGAGAATTCAATAACCATTGATTGCCTCAGTACAAAGCAGTTTATTGTTGATGTCTTTTCCCTAAAATGGAGTCAATTATTCTTACCAATGCATTTTTATTAGCGGACTAGCTATTTGGACTAAAATAAGGAAGTGCAAGCACATATTGAAAATTTGAAAAAGTGTTTTTCAGTGACCTCAAAATGTTGATCTAATAAATCAGAGTATAACAGAGGTTTAGTGAAGAAAGGCAATAGAAGTAATGAGAACATGTAATTGATTCTAAATGGTAGCTCTAGATATTGTTTAAATTTAATATCAAAGAAAATTTTGTCTCTTTTTTGATAGAATGGAACTTTTTTGCTTACAAGAATCATTAATTGACCAAAATGTTTAGAATTTTCATGTTCTTTATAATTTTCACTCAGTTTTTTAAACAATTACAATAACTGTTTTCTCACAGAGAATACATTTAAATGAAAGTATGAGAAATTTAAATTCAAGGGAGAAGTAATTCACACTGCATGGTTTTGGAAAGAATGATCAAGACCAAGCAACCTTTCGAGTGCAAATTTCAAATTTAAAGACATGTTTAAATAGTTAATAGAAAAGAAAATTTGCATGCCAGTAAACAAAAAATTAATTATGAATCATTCTTGTCTATTTTGTAGTAAAGCCTGAATATTGTAGTTTTGATAGTAAGTACTGCAGTAATTATACTTTTATTTTATTTCAGAATTTTACAGTAATTTTATGTACATTTTACTTTGTGGTCCTTCTAGCAATCTTATGAGTTGATAAATTAGCTGTTGTTATGTTATTCCCTACTTTATAAATGAGGGAAAAGAAAAGAGTGGAAAATTAAATGGCTGTACAGTGTCACACAGTTAGTGAGTAGTGGCACTCCTCTTGATTCTTCTGGGCTTTTCTCCTTTCCTGAATGGACTTGGAGATCTATTGAAACAGCCTACCCTGCCCTGTTTATCCTCCTGTGCCTGCAACATAACAGATGCATGAAATGTATTTGTTGAACAGATTACTGTACGCTAGAATGGAATTTCAATTGTCAGTCTCTTAAAGAATCTTACTGCTCAAATACGATATTTTATCAACCTAATAGAATTATGCTGTGCACTTGAAATCATTGAAACTGCATTTTTAAAGTCTTCTAAATGAAGTACTTTTTATAAATTGAGACTTGTCACAGGAAACATAACAAAGAGGAAAAGGATGAGTACTTTATTGTTAATCTATTTGGGGTTAATTCCATTCTATTAGTTCTCTATGACTGCATGACAGATTATCCCCAAAGATAGCAGCTTAAAACAACAAACATTTATTATATCATAGTTCAGGTGGGTTGGAAGTCTTGTGCATCAGCTGGGTCCTTGGGCTCACTGTGTCTCATAAGGCTGCAATCAAGGCATAGGCTGGACTGGGTGAGGATCCCCTTCCAAGCTCATTCATGGGGCTGTCATCTCAGGTCCCTGCTGGCTGTTGATTGGAGACATTAGTTTTTTCCCAAGTGGGCCATCTATTAGGTAGCTCAAAAATGGCAGCTGGTTTCCCCTAGAGCAAGTGAGCTGAGAGAGAGCATGAAAGGCCATGCCAGACAGAAGCTACAGTCTCTGTAACTTAATCTGGGAACTGACAACCCATCACTCTTGCCTTCTGTTCATTAGAGGATAGTCACCAGCTCAGCCCACACTGAAGAGGATGGGATTACACCAGGCTGTGAATACTAAGAGGCAGAATCATTGGAGACATCTTAAGGCTGCGTAGCCCATTCATATGAAATGCTCTTGTTCAGATAGACTAAATCGGAAGTAAAATTCCGGTAGACTGACCTTCACCTTGTTCCGACTTTTTAAGGGAAAAGTTAAAGAAACCCAGCTCAAACTGGCTTTAGACCTCCACCCTCAAAATCAATTTATTTGTTTATTTAACAAAATAGTCATGGGGTTGTCCTGACTTTAGGTCCAGCAGGATTCTGCTTTGTTCTCCCAACACTCTGCTTTCTTAAATAGTCCTGAAGGGATTCTACTGGCCTGTCTTGTGCTTCAGGCTCATCCCTATGGTTATTGGGAATGGAATTCCCCAACTGACCAGTTCTGGGTTATCTACCAGGCCTGGAACCTGGGGGAAAGTGACAGGAGCAGAAATCCAAATCATATGAACTGAGAGTGGGGGAAAGAAGGATCGAGGTGCTGTTCTCACAATAAGTGTTTTGGCTAATGGGCAAGCAAGCCAGTATTTGCGCTCATCCATCCTCGTTACGGCCCTACTTGTTCTCATTCATGCAATTTACTATGTTTGTGGAGGACCTAACATAGTAAAGGAGGGCAGATCTGACTTTGGTGGCAGGAATAAGAACTACCCTCCTGAACAAAAGAGTTCATGCTAGATAATTGTGTAAAGCTAACAACAAACGGCAATCCATAGTTTTGCAGTGTGTGTCCTCTGGAAGCAAAATGTTTCCTAAACTTTTTCGTGTAACCTTTAATCATTACCAGAGCTCATCCCTAGGACTGAATCCAGTTCATCTATCTGGAGTTTAGCATGAATGCAAGGCCTTATTAATATGTTGACTCACAGAAAGCACAGGTGTGTGTGTGTGCCCGGATATTAATTGGGGTCAGCTGGGGCCACTGGGGGGTTGTCGAATACTGGGTATCCAGGGTCACTGGTGTGTAAAATTAAACCTAATAAGCTGTAGCTATGGCTTTATAGCAGCTTGTGGTTGTTTTATTTGGGGCTTTTTTCGCTTCCTACTTTTACATATCTGAAAGATGAGACCTGAGGGATCAGCTGTGCTCTTTTTTAGAAGGAAAGTGGAAGTATTAGACTTCCACTGTGATTCAGTTAAACTGTATGAGGTTGATAGCAAAGCCAGTGATCATTTGTCAGATCTTGGAACCCTGTGGATCCATTTAAATGGGACTCTTGCCGGCATAAGCATGCCTGTGGGCTCCTCCTCTAGTCCCGTGAGGATCCCTGGGAGTCAGAATGTCCCGGACGGCCAGCCAGCCAAGGCTCTCACCACAGTACTTCAAGCAGCAGCACTTGCAGGCTGGACATTTGATGGGGAGACTGTCCAGCAACCTTCATTCTTGAGTGCTTATTACTAGACATTGGGTAAGGCACTGGGGATGCTGAGAAAAACAGTGGTCCCTGTCTCTGTGTGATAAGAAATAAATCACATCTGCACTTGGGTTCAGGAGAGGAGAAAGCAGCTGCTTAACTGGCCCTGGATTAAATGGCCATGAAGGTGAACTTGCTTCCTGAAACCGCCGTCCACAGCCCTCCTGCTGCCCAATGGTTGCCGCTTGGTGCCCATGGTGATGTTCTTTCCAGGTCTGCTCACCAACAAAGTACTTATGGCCTCCATGTGCCTCAGGTGTTTGGTTCCTGGGCCAGTTCAAAACTCCTTTGACCTCTGTTCATCCATGAATACTGATTTTTATGTTGCAAAACAGGGTCATCATATCCATCCTTCAGAGTGGATTTTGGTTTTCTCTACCCCTCCACCACCCATCCCCAAATTCCCAGTCTCCTTTACCTTCTTCCTAACACTTATCCCAGTCAAAAACTTATCATCTCAACACCAAAACGTACTGTCATTTGCTAAACCAAATTACTTTCTTTTTTTAAAGCTCACAAGGTGTGTGATTGTCTGGTAACCCATGTTATTATGGATGAGTTTTATGGTTTATTTTGCTTTTGTTTTTGTTTTTTTGCTTATTAACCCCAATAAATCTTCAAATGTTGAGATTTCAGGCAACATAGGAGAGAGCGTTTGGACTGGATTGCTTTTACTAAATTTTGCTTCTAAGCGTATTCTGTTTAGATACGAGGACACCTTGATGTGGGGAATCCTCAGACTCTCCTGGAAACAGTTCCATCTCCGCAGCCTTCTTCCTTTGGCCAGTACTTAACTTTCCTCTACTTTCCTTTTCTCGCATCCAGCTTCATCTTTGGTGTTTGAGGCCTATGCTGACTTAGTAGACTATTAAATAGCATAAGCCTATAGAGCTGTGAAATTGGTTTAAAAATCAGTCCTCGGGTGTGAGAATCAAGAGAGGCAGAACGTGGAAGGGAAGGATGGCCCTGCTGCACTTGGGCTGGTCAGACCTCTCTAGAAACATTCTGTTGGCTTTGGGGAGATGTGGGCAAACTGAAGCAGTGCCAGAGAAGAATGACTAGATGCAGGAACGGCACATATGGGCTGGCTGAAAGGACAGAAGGTGTTCATCTTACTTAAGAGAAGACTTCACAGAAAAATAGCAGAGAGGAGGTTGGAGGTACAGCAGTGCTGCCATGTGCAACCCCAGAATTCGCTCTGTGTGACCTTTAAAAACAAGGCTAAAACTAGTGTGTAGCTTTGAGGAAAGATTCTTTTTTCAGAAAACAAAATGGCATCTTTTCTGTGACCACTGTTAGCAGTACAGTGAAGGAAGGTATGCACAGAGAACCGAGATGACATTTAGCCTTATATATTATGTGCTAACTCCACTCAGTTGGTGGAAGCTGGCTGTAGTAGTATAAGCAGCCTGGCCCTGGACATAGGAGTACAATGAACTTGGCTTTGAATGCCAGCTCAGCCCCTTCCACCTGTGTGACTTAACGTCAGACTCTCAGTGGCCACACCTCTAAAAGGGGAATAGTAGTAGTACTTATCTCACTAGGAATATTGTGAGGCTATTAAAGGGGATGATGCATGTAAAGCAGTTAGTACAGTGCCTTACAGTACTATAAGTGATGCATCTTAGTACTGAAAAAGATTGTGAGGTCAGAGAAAGAAAGATTATGAGATCATGGTTGGTGAGAAAGCAAGCCCTGCTCAGTTGCCATGGGAGTGAGAGAAAGTATGCCATATATTTATCATCTTTGGGATATAGTTAGAATGAAGTGATCATTTATACTCAGTCGTATTTTATTTTGATGTTACATAGTTATTTACTTACATCTTAAAAAATAAATTAGAGGGAGCATTGGCTTAAATTAGGGACCTTCTCCCATGTATATTTCCTTTTGTTCCCTCCATCTTTATTTGTATTTCCTAAGTTTAAAATTATGACAGTTACATGGAAAGAAAATGCAATTTTTGTTCTCCTGTTAGCCTTGCTAGTCTTGCCACATGAATGAACTGGAAGGAAGTACATTTTACAATGCATAATGAATGAGCCTCTGCTTCTTAAATGTCTTAGTTCTACTACAGATTAGCTATTTGGAGAGAACGTGAGGGAACTCAGATGGGAAAGCAAGCTATCTTTTTGACAAATCAGATATGTCTTATCTGGCTATACGTATATTTGTATTGAACTCAAAATAGTGTATTTTCAGCACTTTAGGGTATGAATAGTTACTTAGACTCTACTTGGAGTACCTTATCTTAAGTATCCGTGGACACTTAAGAAGAAAACTGTGAAATTGATGTGTTGGCCGTGATCTTTAACGCTGCCTGTTGTATGTTGTCAAGAACGTTGCTAAGGACGTAAAGATGTGTCATTAAAAGAGGTGATGTTGCATGGTCATCTATTTGGGTGTTGAATAACTTCTAGAACACTAAGCACAGAGCCACTTCACTTAGAAATGGCTGCCGAGAGGAAAATGTGAGTGCTTACTGAAGACAGCCTTGATCCAATGGATGTATTTGCCTCAGATGTGAATAAGTGAGAACAACTAGATTTTAACATAGAAGTAAATAACATACTCACTTGTTTTTTTCCATGACACAATGATTAAGGAACAACACATCTATTTACTCATTTACCCGTCAGCTTAGAAATACGGTGATGTACTATTCATTCAAAGACGCAGTATTGCCCCTTGGCCAAATCTCAGATGCTAGAATGAGAACGAATTGAAATCCTGGCTCCTCTATTTCATTGATTTTTAACCTTGTTAAGGTATACGAACTTTTCTGAGCATCTCCAGTTTTACCCTCTATAAAATGGGGATAACTGTGATACCTGTTGTCTGTTGTGGAGATTAAATTAGATCAAAAGGAATGCTCTTGTCACAGTTTGCTACCTGGTAAGCCATAGAGTAACAAACATTATTATTGGGAAAAATGGTTTACGAGTCAAGAGTTATGAACCCAGCTTTGTCACTGACTAGCTGTGTAATTTGGGGCAAATCCTATGAATTCCCTGGACTTTAGTTTCCTTAACTGTAAAGTGAAAGGAATTGATCAAATGACCTTGAATATTGCTTCCAACTCTAAAATATTATCCTCGTTAGCAGACGCATTTAAAAACTCTAAAACAGAAAGCCTCCATTAATTCTAAGTGGTGGTTAATTATTTCAGTCTTTACTTAAACATTCCTTTATGTGAGGGGAGGACCTTTTGCTTTTTCCCACCTCTGTTTCCCTAGGAGTTTCAGTGCCACTAGTTCAAGGGAAAGGTGTTAAGGAGAAAATTAACACCTTGTTTTTAGTGTGTGAACACTAACTGCTCATAACTGCTCTCTTTAAGGTAGCTCTCTGTGAACGAGCTTGGAAATTCTGTTTCAGTTATAAAGGAATATTCTTTTTTTTTTTTTTTTTTTTTTTTTTTTTGCTGTATGCGGGCCTCTCACTGTTGTGGCCTCTTCCGTTGCGGAGCACAGGCTCCGGACGCGCAGGCCCAACGGCCATGGCTCACGGGCCCAACCGCTCCGCGGCATGTGGGATCTTCCCACACCGGGGCACGAACCCGTGTCCCCTGCATCGGCAGGCGGACTCTCAACCACTGCGCCACCAGGGAAGCCCTAAAGGAATATTCTTAATATTCCTTTGTCAAACATAAACCTATCCATTTCTGAGTCAGCTTTTTATCGAAGTCTGCAACCATATAGAAAAGTGCACGGATTATAAGCATACAACTTGCAGAATCTTTGCAAAGCGAACACACTCATATAATTAGCACCTAGATCAAGAAACGGAACATTCTCAACACCTCAAACTCTCCCTCACGCTCCCTTCCAGTCACTAACTCCTGTCCAAGGTTAACCACTGTCCTGATCTGTGCTATTGTAGGTTGCTTTTGCATGTTTTTGAAGTTCACGTAAGTGAAATCACAGAGCAAGTTGTTGTTTCTGTGCTCATAGTGTAGGTGCGTATGTGCAGCTTTAATAGACACTGCCAGAGAGTTTTTGAAACGGGTTCTGCCGATTTATACACTCTCCCCCCCCGCCCAGCCTCAGTAGGGAATGAGAATTCCATTTTTAATTATTTATCTACTTTAAAATCATGTTTCTTAAAGCAAGCTACTGTTTTGAATTAGGTTATACAGATTTCTTCCTGACACCAGTACCCTCTACTTCCGGTGATGATGTACTCTGATTTGCCCTGGACAGACCCTGGATATACCAAGTTTATACCTATTGTCCTTGTATCATTTTTATTAGTGCTCCCTTCACTTTTAAATTGTCTTAGATTGAGGGGATGATAATGTTCTAAAATTAGATTTTAGTAATGGTCGCAGAACCCTGTGACTATAATTCTAAAAAACATTGAATTATACTTTATATGGGCAAATTTTCTGGTGTGTGAATTATATCTCAATAAAGATGTTTTGAAAAATTGTTCTAGTTTAGATGATAAATCATGTGGTCATCCTGCTTGACCCCTTTTCTACCATTTTAAAAGAGAGGGAAAGAAAAAAAAGGAAGAAACTTAATGTGTCTGGCTGCTTCTTTTGGAAAAAACAGACCTCCCTGGCATGGTTTTTGAAGGATTTGTTAATGAGATGCCATCCAAAGCAAAGAAAAATTGATTATGCTGCACCAGTCCATTAAGCTAGACTTTTGAAAGGGGAACCCTTCCACTGGCATTGAGTTTATTTTATAATTTACCAAAAAAAGAAGACTTCTAAAATAAACCTGCCTTAAAGTTTGGCTATGAGATTAAAAATTTTAATTAAAACTATGCTGTTACAATTTCTAGGTAACTTACTACCCTAAAACTCAATAGTGAAAATAACCATTTCATCATGCTCTTGGATTCTGTGGGTCAGGGATTCAGATAGAGCACAGGAGAGGTTGCCTGTCCACTCGACACTTTCTAAGGCCCCAGCTGGTCGTTGGCGGGGACCTCAGCTCAGCTGTCAACTAAACTACCTACAGGTGGCCTAGTTGGGCTTCCTCACATTATGGCAGCTGGGTTCCAAGAGCGAGCATCCCAGAGCGCAAGGTAGAAGTGCATGGCATTGTTATGATCTCGTCTCAAAAGTCACCTCCAGTCACTTTTGCCATGCTCTATTGGTTAAGTTTGTCACAAAATTCTGCCCAGATTTAGGGGCAAGGGACATAGACCTAATCCTTTGATGGGAGGGGTGTCAAGGGCACCATGCAATAAGAACATGTAGAATGGGAGTTATTGTGGGGTGCAGCCTTGGAAAATATGCCTCCCACTTCCCTGGATCTTCTCTTTCCTTCACCACTATTGTTTCTGTCCTGCTCAGTTTTGATTCCACTCCCAGTAGTTTCTCCTCAGTGTGGAGTCCTGTCCTGGAAGGGATCCCTGGCTGGATCAGATTCAAAAGTTCACGGTGGGTAGCCTGCCAGACCATGTCTTGGCCCTCACTGGCTTTTGGATTGGGCAGTTTCAGCCACTATGATCGAACTGATCTGCAACACTCTCTAGTGAATACCTGTTGGCTGTTTGGAGGTTCTCCTGTTCTCAGATCCACCAGAGACCTCTTTGCTTCTCTGCTTTCTCCTGCACAGATGCTGATGTTGTTCCTCTTGGTAGTTTGTCCTCACTAGCTTGGAATTTGGAGTCAGTGAACAATCAATACATCATCTCCTAGTTTTGTCTGAATGTTGTCCCTAGGGTTTTGAGTTGGCTATCTAGTTACTCTCTGTTTTTTATGTGGGGATCTGGGAAAATCCAAAATTGTGCTTCCACTACTACCATCATTTTACCATAATTCACCCAAAGAGATCTTTTAAAAAATGTGAATCAGATCATGCCAGTGCTGTTTAAGACTTTCCGTAACATCCCATTGCAAGCAGAGTGAAATGCAAACGTCTTACCTTGAGCACTCAGCATATCAGGATTTTCATGCCTCCTCCACTGCCTGTGCTCAGGCCATACTAGTGAATGTCTAATCCAGGTTCCCTGATTCTGTGACAGCTCTCATTATGATCTCTAAGCTGCTTTGTCTTGAGGACCTCAGTTTACTGAATCGCCTTCCCATCTCTGATACAGTAGACCTGTGGCATTCATGGGGAATATGCCTAAGGGGCCTTTCTTGTTTCCACAGATTGACAAATACTGTACAGTTTCCTCCATAAAATGAAGTAAGGTATAACTGAAAAATTTAAGTGACCTCCTAATGTTTCTTTGAATACAGAACTAAAATCAATCCTAAAGCCTTTAAAATAAATCCAGCCACTAACATAAATGCTATACTACATTAAACAAGCTTTTTATTGATACTTTCAAGAGGTGCTTACTATTCCCCTCAATGCCCTGTGGTTTGGCAGATAGTGAAGTCCAGCTTAATTTGAAAATCTGCCATATTGACCTGGAATAGAAAAGACAAACTGTCCTTGGGCACCTGAAATCTGGTATCACTTTTTTAAAAAAGGCATCTTCTTCAAGTACAGCACTTCATTACTCTTGAGCTGGTGTTCTGGTTTCTCCCTCTGGTCCTTTATGAATTCCTGTTTTGGGAGACAGGCTTCCAAAGTGATGCGGTCAGCTGTTGTGCTCTCCCCCAAACCTCTCATTCCAGAGAGCGCTTCCCCTCATTTCCAAATCACCTCTCGCTTGGAGGTGAGGCCAGTTCAGACCTCGCCCTCATGTCTGGGATGGTGTTGGTACATGCTCCTCGGCTGTCCATCAATTCTCATTTCCCTTTCCTATCTTTGCAGTTTTCACTGTTGAAGGATTTGGCACCTCCTGAATACTATGAAACTATTTGCCTATAGAAATGTGGCACCAACCCTGTACTGAAAAGTCAGCCCTTCGTTCATTTATTTCCTACTTGTGTTTTTCTGTGTCAGATGCAAATCTTTATTGTCTTTAATTTTCCTTTCCCCGAGGAAATACAATCTGCACAACAATGCAGAAACGTCATATCCCCCACTGCTTGATGGTAGGGTTCATGGTTTCATACACGCCTTATGAACTTTTCCTCTGGAGAAGAAAATCCCAGCACTATACCATTTTATGGTACACCTTTGTGTACCAAATACTTTATATACATTTATCTCCTTTCATTTCCACTGTAATCCTGCAGGGTAAATGATCGTATCCCCATTTTACTGATAAAGGAAACTAAGGCTCAGGGAAGTTAAGTAAAAGCAAAACTCGTTTTTATTACAGGTCCCACTAAAAGTCTCTTTACCATTCTCGTTAGTGTGTGAGTACATGTGTATTTGTATGTATGTGTGTATATGGATATCTATATTATCTATATGTTTTTGGAGAGAGAGCAGCACTGTCCAATAGAAATATAATATGATCCACAAATGCAACTCACATATACAATTTTATGTTTTAGTATAGCCATATTTTTAAAAGCCAGAACAGGTGAAATTAACTTTAATGATATATTTTATTAAACCGGTATATCCAAATTAGTGTCATTTCAACATGCAATCAATATAAAAATTGTTACATTCTATTTTTCTGTACAATTCTTCAAAATTTGGTATGTGTTTTACACTCACAGTATGTTTCAAAGAGGACTAACCACATTTCAAGTGTTCATTAGTTATGAGTGGCTAGTGGCTGCCATATTGTATTGTACAGAGAGAGGAAGGGCGGGAGGGAGAAAGTAATAACGTATAAGAGGTTGTACAGTACGAAATAAGACTCTCTACCCTGGTAATCCTCAGTTCCTCCATCTTTCTCCTCAAAGGCAAACACAACTTTTTATGTACTTTTCAAAGTTATTCTATACGTCAAGTATATTTTTCCTCGTTTTTTTAACACAAATAAAGGCATACTATACACACGTTTGTATTTTAGTGCTTTTCTTTTTCACTTAACACCATAACTTGGAAGTTATTCCTTAGTAGTATGGGTGTGTGTGTTTATGTGTATATGAAGATATGCATGTATGTGTGTATCTGTGCATATTCAAATAAATTCAACAAATATTTATGGACAACCTACTATGTGCAGCATGCTTTGCTAGGCACTTGGGTTCTATCAGTGAGCAAAATTGATAAACACCTCTGCCTTTGGATATTACATTTTAGAAGAGCGAGATAGACAGTAAACACCTAATTAAGTAAACTCTTTAGTATTTTAGAAGGTAACAAATACTATTAAAAAAAAGAAAAGGAAAAGTTGTAGCGGGTCAGGAATTTCCATTTCAAATGGGGTGCTCGGGAGAGACCTCATTAAGAAGGTGAGATTTGCTCAGTGTCTTGAAGGAGGTGAGGGGTTATCTGTGGGTAAATCTAGGGGGGAGGGTGTTCCCAGCAGGGGGAGGGCAGTGCAAAGGCCCAAAGTGGGAGGGTTCCTGTCACATTTTTTATTTTTAATTTTTTTCATTGAAGTATAGTTGATTTACAATGTTGTGTTAGTTTCAGGTGTACGGCAAAATGATTCAGTTATATATGTGTATATATATATATTCTTTTTCAGATTCTTTTCCATTATGGGTTATTGTAAAATATTGAATATAGTTCCCTGTGCTATATAGTAGATCCCTGTTGGTTATCTATTTTATATTTAGTGTATATGTCAATCCCAAACTCCTAATTTATCCTCTCCCTTTCCCCTTTGACAACCATAACTTTGTTCTCTAAGTCTGTGGGTCTATTTCTGTTTTGTAAGTAAGTTCATTTGTATCATTTTTTTAAAGATTCCGTATACAAGCAGTATCATGTGATATTTGTCTTTGTATGATTTACTTCAATTAGTATGATAATCTCTAGGTCCATCCATGCTGCTGCAAATGGCATTATTTCATTCTTTTACGACTGAGTAGTATTCCGTTGTATACATGTACCACATCTTCTTTATCTGTTGATGTGTCGATGGACATTTAGGTTGCTTCCATGCCTTGGCTATTGTAAATAGTGCTGTAGTGAACATTGGGATGCATGTACCTTTTAGTGAGGAGCAGTGAGAAGGCCAGTGGAGTGGAGTGAAGTGATTGGAGAGGACAGTGGGTCTTGTCTACTTGAGAGGCTCCTGTAGCCCCTGGAACTCTTGCTGTGAGAGTAAGGAGGTCTGCCAGGTTCTCACTGGCAGCCACAAAGCATTCCAGTGTTTGGAGGTACCATGTACCAGTCTCCTATTGAGAAGGGACACTTAGGTTGTTTCTGTCCTGTCTGATATTCTAAACAATAACATAGTATATATCCTTGAATCTACATGTTTTTGCTCATGCGTGTGAACTTTCACGTAGAATAAATTCCTAGTAGTAGAATAACTCATTGAGGAGATGATAATTTTTAATTTTCCTAGATATTGCCAATTTGCCCTCTAGAGAGGTTGTACAAATTTATAGTCTCACACATGATGTAGTTTTCCTATTAACACTGTAGCCATTAACCAACAATTTTATTTTTGCCAATTCTGTGAGTAAAAGTGTTCCCTTATGGGTATGATTTTGGGGTGATCACTCCTCCACTCTAAATCATATAATAATGTGGTTTCTATCCCGCTCCTTTTCCTTTTCTCAGGGCTCCCAACTGCTTTGCACTTTACATCTCTTCATAGCATTTATTGCTTGTGTTTTCATTGTTTATGTCCTTGTGTCCCATTTTTTTATTATAAGCTTCTCAAGAGCCAGGCTAACCTCTTATTTTTTATACCCTCCCCCTGTGCCTAGAACTTGGCTTAAGGCACAATGAACAGTTATCATATCTTTGTTGATTAATGAGTGAATGACATAATTCTGTTTGAATTATGCTATATAATCTTATACTTGTGTTATGAATTTGATAATTAAAACGACAGCAATAGCTGTCACTGAAACACTGATTTATTGGATTACATGTTTCTAACTGCTAGCTGAGAACAATTATGTATTCCATCTGTAGTGTTCAGGATGGAAATAGTCAATGCGTTTTCTCATTTCTAATCCCCAAAGTAAGCATTTCTTTAAATATACAAAAACCTGAGTGGGACTGAATTGGACCCTGTGCAGGTGACAGTTTATACAGTTCAATCAGATTTCAGTAGCTTTGTCTGCTTCTATCAGGTTTGTCATCTTGAAGCTGAGCAGCAATTTCTGGTTTGCAGCCTTGGGCATCTGGCTGCTGAGGTCATGAAGTTAACGGCTATACTGTCACTTAGTTTTGAGAACCTTGAAAATGTGATTTGAAAATGGATTTGGGCAGAGGGTTGTGTGGGCTGAGGGAGATGAGCCGTGTTTCCTGGGCTGGCTTCCCCCCTGCCTCCCCCCGTACACTTGGGTCCCTGGAGAGAATAACAAATGTTCCATTTTGGAAGTGTTGTACTGAATCTCTCTCCTCCATGCACAGAAGCATATGAAGGGTTCTGAGAAGCCCAGCAGTAAAGAAAACTCTTTATCCCAGTGTTTCTCAAATTAATTTGACCACAGGAAATTATTTTTTTTCCTAGTAACACCTGTCAGTATATCACAGGATATCAGTGTTTCACAGAACAGAGCTGGAGAAAAAACAAGAGAAATTGGTGGGTTTTTTTTCCTGTTTTTCATTTTGTACCAATAGAGATGATTATATAAATTTATAAATAATTATCACTAAATATGTCTATTTTCAGTTCCTAGCATGTATTCATCAATTCAGAAGAGTTGCTGTCTAGTATGGGCTGGTTTGTAGCCATTGACCACAGAAATAGGCCACAGATGAATTGAACATTTTAATTTAGTAATCTGTTTTTGTAAATAGACTACATCCTAGGACTAATTAGAAACTTTAAAGTTAACCTGAGAGCTTAGGAACAGGTATAAGACTGAAAATGGACATGTGAAGAAAGTGATGATTTTTAAAAGTAAACCTAGATATTAATTTCTCCTAACTATAAAACATCTTCACATACCTGAAATGTTGTCAGAAGAATGCTTCTAAAACTTCTGTCTGTATTGTCAAAGAAGCCAACTGATGACCACTCTTGCTTGTGTTTTAATTATGGAGATTTACTTAACAGGCACTGAGAACTTTAATCTGTGCATAGAAATTCTTAAATGGCCCTCCCCTCCTTTTGTTACATTTTTCGTGTTTTTCAGGCTCTCTGATGCACTCAACTTGCTTCTTCCTCTTCTTCTCATTTCTCTTGCTTCCCTCTCTGTACTCCTGAAAAACATCCACTAGGCTGGCAATTACAGGCTGAGCACAGATGCAGCCTTTAATTTAATTTCACATTCCATCATTTGAAACATGACCGAGGGTGTGCTGCTTCTGCCCTTCAGAGTGCTGGGAAATCAATATGTGAATTTACCTCCATCTTTGCAAACCATCTTTGAGAGAGAGAAGCACCTCCTGTGAAATGAGAGGCTCAGACCCGCGAGGCGTGGCTCTGTGTCTGAGACACAGCCCCAAGTACTTGCACTCTCCCACCCCACCCTGCTTTGTGAATGAGTTCTGTTCCACAGTATGTTTGTAAATTGACTGTTTGGGACTTCGAGCACTTTTTTTTCCCTCGTACTGAAAAATGTTGTTCATGATTATTATGATTCTAGACCAGCCCTTAAAAACCCATTAACCCCTACTGTATCTAAATCACATGTAATTCATGGAAGCTACATTAGTACAAGTTTATTTCCAGTTGAACACAAGGAACAGTCCTACTCTCTTCTACTGGAGTGATGGTTCCATTAGTGCAGCTTATGGCTGGCTGCGTTTCCTTTTAGCATCCAGATCTTATTGGTGACTCATATTCAGCTCGTGGTAAGATGAAATCTCCAGGGTTTTTCCTGCATCAAATGAACTAAGGTTAGAGCTGCACCGCCCCCTGCTTTCTTGTACCTGTGCAGTTAAAATGTTTCCTTGTTATGTTCCATCTCATCTGGTTTTGTTCCTGCAAGTGGAGTGCTTTATTAATCTTCTTTTAATCATTATTCAACACATTAGTTTTAACTCAGTTGTGTCACTTTCATATTGGGTTAGTTTTATTTCTGTGCTTTTATACAAATTGTGGATAGAAATGTGGGACATGGCAGCTTTGAGAGCTTCAGTTTTTAGAGCATTTTCACAAGAAAACGTAGCTCAGTTGAGCATCCCTCAAACTGTGAGGATGGAGCTAATGATCTTAATGATCTTCATTTCTATGGATGGCAAAATAGAGACAACAAGGTTATCAATAAATGATGACTCTGAACCATACTCTAAGCATTTAGTTTTGTCCTTTTTCTACTACATGACAATAAATCACTGAATGTATTCTCAAATATACTGTTCTCTATTTTTTGAATATATATATATATATATATATATATTTTTTTTTACTCCCATCTTCTAGCACCATTTAAGTTTACCATGACTGCACAGATTAACCACAGTAGTTCTTGGATCACTGACCCAGTAGTTCTTGGATTCAGGAACTACTGTGGTTCATCTCTGCAGAGTTGTGGGAAACTGGAATGTAGTATGAATGCAAGAAAGGAGCTCAGCACTTATTTTTGATTTTGATATTTTCTTAACATTATAGCAACAAAAACAGCCCCCAGCAAAAACGAGAACAATGGCCAACAATGAGTTGGTCCCTTTCTTTCTTCTTTCCAAAACCAGAGCTTATGTAACCAACCCCAGCTTCCAAAGGTCCTGCCAACCTGAGGATACGTAAGGGCCTCAGTAACTATTGAATTGTCATTTCTAGGCTCTGCCTCCTGTCGTGATTCCATTGTGTGTCCGCCACCACTAACAGAATTGCAGGAATTCCTTCTCCTCTTAAATCTCTTCCACATACCAACTCTCCAACTTGTTTTGGAAGTCTTTGGTTTACTTGGCCCAGAAAGTTCTGTTTTCCCAGCTGCCATGAGTTGGGGAGCCTCTCTTGTGGCTTTATGGGTCTCCTCCCACTGCTAATGCTCCGAGGCATGGCTGTCCGCCTGTGTTCAACCCCCGTTAGAATCTCCAGTGGGCTTCGAGGGTCAACCCAAATGGGAAAAGCTCTTTCCCTCCCACTTGTGCTATGCTTTCTAACATGGACCTTAGGGTGGGCTGCTCTGTGCTCTTCAAAGCCTAAGGGGCTTTAAAGAAGCAGTGGTTTTCTATCTCTAGTCTCCAGAGTTCTGGCACAAACCTAAGGGCTGGGGGAAACACACACTAATGACTCAGAATCAGGCGTCCCTCTAACCTGACGCCATTATCCTTTTAGACCAAGCCTTTGTGTGGCAGCTGGCCTCCCTCAGGATATATTATTCCCTTGGTGGTCTCTCATTCCTCTGTTAAAGACATACCCCATTAGCCCTTCAGACTGCTCAGCTGTGGCTGAAGCTTGGCACTTGCAGGATTTATGTTCTCAATCTTGAATCCCATCAGTAAAATGTCCTTTGCATCATTTTCAGTACTATTCCAAAGGATCCAACTTATTTGGGGTCTTAGGTCCCCATACTGTCCTTTAGGATCACACTCTAATATTCTTTCTTGATTATGTGCCAATTCTTCCATGTTGTATAATTTCTCATCTAAGATCTAAAACCACTGAGGGGTTCCCTGCTCAATTGCTCTCTACTGAGGCAAACTAGGGTAGGGTTGAGGGTTCCAGTTTTGGACATCCCAGGCCCAGGGTTACATTCTGGTTCTGTATGTGACTTCAGGCAACTAACTCAATGTTACTAAGCCACAGTTCCCTAAACTATAAAATGGAGATGATGATACAGTACCCATCTCATGGGGCTGTTGGGGCATAATGTGAGATAACCCTGTACAATATCTGCACAGTATCTAGAATATATTAAGCTCTCAGTAAGTCTTGGCTACTTGGTTATCACCACTATTATTATCATTTTTATTATAGTTTTTCCTTTGCCATTCAAGCATTTTTAGGTGTCATTTTATATGTGTAGGTCCTGTCTGAATAAGTTGAAGACTCTTCCATCAGTTTTGGCACATGCAATGTGCCTCCATGGACTTACCCTCCATAGTAGATCCTAGGCTTGGCTGTAGGTGGCCCAAATCCTAAGGACTTGGTCTGTTTCCAGAGCTAGCGAGCTAACTTTTCTTGTTTACTTCAGGGTTAAGGGAATTACTTTTTTTCAAAATCATTTAGAAGGAGACTCTCTGGCTTTGAGGTAGCCTTTGTAAGAGCCCCTCCAAAAGCCAGGTCAGTTGTATAACCCTCTAAGCAAATTTGAATGAGTCTTAGTATTCACCTGTTCTTTGGTGGAGACTCTGGCCTGGAATTGGCTGAAAGCAGATTGTATCCAAAACTCTTTAGACCAAAATGAGCCCCTAATTTAATTCAGCCTTAACATCTACTCCATAAATACAAAGCAACAGACAGTGAGTGGGCCTTATTTTATGATGTACTCTATGGTTTAATTATTTGCTTGGATAGGAGTGCATGCATCTTTGTGTGTGTGTTGTGTGTGTGTGTGTGTGTGCAAGGTCTTGTATGCTTATGGCCCAATATACACATTTCAGTACAGTTGAAACTTAATGGTGCGTTGTGTTGCTATATTAGATTTGAGTATCAGGTTGGAAAAATGTCATAATGAAAATAAAAGTATCATTATTAAAATGAATTTCCGTTAAATAAGCATTTTCTGAATTTAAGGGGGAGATCAGGACTCTCAAAGATGAAATGGCCTGTGGTGTTGAGTGTTCGACATGTCTCTGAATAATAAACCACAACACATAGGCCAGCTGCTGAGTTTTATACTGTGGCATGGACTGATAAGTTAAATCAGGGATGCTGGTACCATGAGACAGGGAGTATAACTTGTTATATTTATCAACATAAAGGGGAGAAAATCCATAATGCACAGTAAAGTTACAGCAGACCCCTGATCCATCCAGCTCATCTTTTCGAGCTTCATCGCCCATATGTTTATTCCTCAGTCGCCTGCTTCTCTCTGGCCATCTGAAGGCCCTCTTCCAGTTGCCCTGCCTCAGCTTCCCCCTAGGCTGAACCAGTGGGTCAGCCTCAGGACGTCACTTCCGGCCCTGCTATTTGCCATTCTGTTCTGGTTGACTCTCCGTTCCATGGAATGAAAGACCTGAGTCCCTCTTCTTTTCTTTTTCTTGGCAACAGTTACTTTCACAGGGCTTCCCTGGTGGCGCAGTGGTTGAGAGTCCGCCTGCTGATGCAGGGGACACGGGTTCGTGCCCCGGTCCGGGAGGATCCCACATGCCGTGGAGCGGCTGGGCCCGTGAGCCATGGCCGCTGAGCCTGCGCGTCCAGAGCCTGTGCTCTGCAACGGGAGAGGCCACAACAGTGAGAGGCCCGTGTACCCCAAAAAGAATAAAGCTTTCCTTTAAAAAAAAACAAACAAAAGTTACTTTCACAGAATAAACTTGGGCCTGACCCAGCTATAAAAAATAAATGTCGTAGCACATCTGAGAATGAACTTCATCCTGAATCAAACTCTCCATCCAGGCACTCTTAAATTTTAGGTCCCCTGAGCAATAACTTAGCCTGAATTTGAAGTTTGATTGACCTAAAAGACTGCCTTTCCTATTATCTGGTTAGTCATGTGTTTATTCATTTATTCTATCCTTTGTTCAGCATTTGCTGAGCATCCACTATGTCATAATTAAAACAAAAGCTCACATTTTTTGGACACTTATGTGTTAGGCATTGTGCTAAGTACTTTATATGCTTTAGTTCATTTCAGTAATCCCATGAATTAGGCATTATTATTACCTCCATTGTACAGGTGAGGAAATGGAGGCATAGGGGGTTAACTAATTTCCCCCCAGGGTCACCAGCTGGTGAGTCCCATATTTTTTTTTATTGGAGTATAGTTGATTTACAACATTGTGTTACTTTTAGGTGTACAGCAAAGTGATTCAGTTATACACATATATATTCTTTTTCAGATTCTTTCCCATTATAGGTTATTATAAGGTATTGAATATAGTTCCCTGTGCTATACAGTAGGACCTTGTTGTTTATTTTATATATAGTGGTGTGTATCTGCTAATCCCAAACTCCTAATTTATCCCTCCCCACCTTTCCCCTTTGGTAACCATA
The DNA here is from genome assembly GCF_964165515.1 of Mesoplodon bidens. Classification (NCBI taxonomy): domain Eukaryota; kingdom Metazoa; phylum Chordata; class Mammalia; order Artiodactyla; family Ziphiidae; genus Mesoplodon; species Mesoplodon bidens. Next base: position 33,550,021 of record NC_138167.1, read on the forward strand.
AGTTTGTTTTCTATGTCTGTGAGTCTGTTTCTGTCTTGTAAATAAGTTCATTCGTATCATTGTTTTAGATTCCACATATAAGTGATATTGTATGATATTTGTCTTTCTGTGTCTGACTTACTTCACTTAGTATGACAATCTGTAGGTCTACCCATGTTGCTGCAAATGGCACTATTTCATTCTTTTTATGGCTGAGTAGTATTCCACAGTATAAATGTACCACATCTTCTTTATCCATTCATCTGTTGATGGGGTGAGTCTCATTTGAATGGCTCTAACACCCAACCTTCAACCAAGTTACCAGAGTAGTTTTAAGTTATAAGCAGTTAAACTATTCTATTATCCAGTCCTCTTATTCCTCACTAATTAAACCTGAGAATGTCAGCATGGTGGGCTAAGGAAGGAAACAGCTCCTTTCCGAATACTCTATTATTTTTTGTGAACTCAGGAGTGGGTGCAGAGAAAGTGATGCATGCCAGGAAGACATAAGGATATATTACAAAAAAGTTATTGGTTGTTATGGTGAACTTGCTGGAAAGGAGGATTTTTTCCCTCTTAAATTCAGAGGGTTTGCAGCAATAAGATAATGAATCTGTTTCTGTTGAAAAAGAATAGATACGTGTATATGTATAACTGAATCACTTTGCTGTACACCTGAAACTAACACAGCATTGTTAATCAACTATACTCCAATATAAAATAAAAAAAAATTTTTAAAAGATAATGAAGAGATGCTCAGTACACTGGAGACTTTGTGACGGAGTCAATTTCTCAGACACTGTGTTCTGGAAATGTTACCTGTGAATAATGTAGTGAAGAAACCACATCTCAGGGGATTCACTCTTTCCCACTTCTAGGTTGGGACCCAGCGGCCTTTCTATGCTTGAGTCATTTTGGTTATTAGGGGAGAACTATTTCATATTCATACAGGATATTCATACAGGAAGAGGGAGTAAAGAAGTGGTTCTCAAGCTTTGTTGAGCACAATCACAAGGGAGGGGTAGTAAAATGAAGTTTCTGGGGCCTCATCCAGAGTGCTTCTGATCTAGGACATCTGGAGTGGGGCCTGAGAATCTGCATTTCACCGGGCACACCAGGGAAATTTGACGACAGTGGTCTGAGGACCACACTTACAGAAAGGCTAACGTAAAAGAACATTTCTAGCCCGAGAATCATTTAGGCAACTGGATCCATTTAATGGAGGCAGTGATCCTCGAAGTGTGGTCCCTGGACAGCCCAGCATCACCTGGGAACTTGTTAGGAATGGCAATTCAGACCTCCTAAGCCAGAAAGTCTGGGGGTAGGGCCCAGCAATCTGTGTTTTAACGACTCCAGGGGATTCTGAGCAAGAACCACTGGCTGAAGGGAAGAAAAGCGCTGTTGTAGAATCCTATACCATTGGTTCTCAGATGCAGCTGCACATTAGAATCACCTGGGGAGGTTTAGAAACTATGTCACATTGCCAGAGATTCTGATTGAGTTGGTCTGGGATGTAAGCTGGGTATCGGGATTTTTCCAAAGGTCCCCAGGCTACTCTAATGTGCGGCAGAATTTGAGAACCACTGTCCTATAGCTCTGATTACCTGAGGGTTTTTTTGGTCACCGTGTAATGTGAAAACTCTTTAATGGAGGCATTGCCTTTGTCCCCAGTCACCCATAATGAAATGCCACTGCATCAGGAAAAGGATAAACGTTATTATATATAAACAGTGTCTAGCTGACTTGTTTGTTTTCCATAATTCACGCTTACACTGAGCATGGAGAAGGCACAGAACTTCCTCGAAGCCATTGGGAAAATCAGAGCCGAGAGTGAAATAAGAACACAGTGCTCCCGCCTTCACTCCCTCAGCCCGCCCGCCGTCCAGTCCACCAGGCCACGTAACCTCTCACATCACTGACTTCCTCAGTTCCCACAGCTGTATCACCCCCTGTGCTGGCCGAATCTCCTCTTTATTGCCATGGAAGCAATTGGCAAGGTTGCAAGTCCCAACCAACCAAACCTGTAGCATCCCCAGCTGCATGTGGCTGTATGTGAGTGCATTTTTAGACAAATGCTTCAGTGATTGGTGATGGTAAAAAATGTCATTTGGAGAAGTGGGTGCCTGCTACAGCGAGATTATATAAAATATTAATGTCAGTGAAGTTCATCAGAAAGTGCCAGCAGTTTGCAAATGGCATCCCCTGATGGAAGACACCCTTACCTGGTTTTATCCTCAAAGCCCAGGCAAGCAATACTAATGTGCTGCCCCGCCTCCACCTTCAATACAATATATAGCAAACAGAGCATTTAATCAGTGTCACTGGATGTATAGTTGTGACTCTAGCATTTCTCAAAGTGCTTCTTCAAGGACATAGAGGTTATTACACATTGCTGAAGCAAATTGATTCTACGTTTTATAAGCCTACAGGATACAAACATTCCACAGGAATTGTGTTGATTCTTAACCCTCTCTTCTTCCTGTTATGCGGCCTGTGGTTGTTTTAACAAGGCACATCACAAATGAGTCACTGGACCTCAACATTGTTCCAAAGGGGAACAACCCAAGGCTATTATCTTGTTATAAGACATTACCTCATACGGCACCAAAACATGTATGCATGTTATGTCTCTGGTGGCTAAAGCTGAGGAGAGGCAAACCGACATCCTGGCAGGGCTGCTCCATCTCAATTGACTCATGTATAAATTATTTGCTTGTCTTCTGCTTCAGTGATTATGTAATTTTCTCTCATGTTAGCTGCAATTTTTCAGCCTACTGTGAGAAATCATGCCTGGTAGGCTATTAATCCCGTCAAAGGTCAGTTATACTGATTAAAGCTATTTTTTAACATAGAGACCGCCACTTGCTGCGAAGGCAAAAACGATGATGAATAGCATTCTTCTTCAGCTTCTACTGCTTAATTAGATATATCAGAAAACTCTAGTGCCTTTAATCCTGTCCCAGACCTTTCCATTGAAATAACTCTTTAAACATCTAAGCACAGATGATATGAATAATGAAAGTCATTTTGTTTGTTTATTTATTCCTAAGTCCCTTGTCCTTAGATGCATCTTCTGAGAATTTCTTCCCTCCTCCCATCTCCCCTCCTCCTCACTGCTCATCCCCCAGAGCTGGTTGGCTTCTTCTGATTTGGCGTGTGTCTGGAGATGCCTTGTTAATGTGAAGTACTTTTAATGTAAGTGCAATCTGGACTTTGCAAGTATCTCTTTGTAACAATAAGACTAGCTTACACTGAATTTTTTTTTTTTTTTTTTTTTTTTTGTGGTACACGGGCCTCTCACTGCTGTGGCCTCTCCCATTGCGGAGCACAGGCTCCGGATGCGCAGGCTCAGCGGCCATGGCTCACGGGCCCAGCCACTCCACGGCATGTGGGATCTTCCCGGACCGGGGCACGAACCCGTGTCCCCTGCATCGGCAGGCAGACTCTCAACCACTGCGCCACCAGGGAAGTCCCAACACTGAATTTTTAAAGCAAATCAAATTAAAGCATTTACATTCAAAAGCTGTACAAAGACTTTTCTGAGATTTGAAGGTGATTAGATTGGTAGCAGAATTAAAGAAATTAATCCAAAAAATTGTGGACCATTCTTTAATCCTCTGCCTTGTTTAATGACTATTACCTGGAAGCACAGAAAAGGTTTAGTGAAGGGTGTGTAATGCAAGCACACCTCAGGCAGTTGCTTGCTAAATTCTACATCACTTCACATTCTGTCAAAGTGTTTCCGATTTCATGGATGAAGAAACTGAGGCAAAGATGTGTTATGACCTGCCTTTGAACCAGTGACCTCTAGGCTATGGTTTTATTTGGGGTTTCTTCACTCCTTGAGGAACATGAGGGTTTTGAAACTGACTTATTAGCTTTGCTTTTATATGTGCGCTTTTCATAATGTAATTCAACTAAAAACAAGCCAGCATTCCTGTTGATATGGGAAGTGTGTTTGCCACAATTAGTGTATTATAACTGATTAATTATAAAAATCTCTTTGGGTTTTTTTTTTAATTAGAAAAACGTGTGGATTTCAAGCATGATTTTCATTTAAAATAACTGATTTTATTTTTGTCAAATTGGGAGCCAGTATTAAAAAGATAACTCCATTTCTCCATGGTCTGTTGTTACCTAAGCCTAGGCATGCTAAATTGACTTTTCAGTCTTTATGCTTCTACTCATTTTTTTTTTGGTAATTATCAAAGCAGTTAGGTCACCTGATCTACTGCTTAATCATCAGGCTTATCTTCCTTTAGTTAATGATGTCTTGTTCACTTCGAAGTCATTTTAGTTTTTATTTAAATGCCTTAAAACTAAACCCTTGAACCATAGAATTTTGAGTCTCCTGTAACTTAAAGATGATCAAACACAACCTATTTTTAATGGGTAACAAATTGCAGTAGAATGGGGAAACCAGAGTGATTCCCTTATCCACATATTCATTCTCTTTCTCATTCATAGTCAATGCTTGCTCAGTGGCGGGTGGATTCTTCAGTAGGTATTACTCAAAACTTCACTTGTTGAGAATATGCTTGCGTGAACACTGAATTAGAAAGAACAAGTTGGAACTCCATTAAATAAAAATCACAAGTATACCATTAGCAAGTTTATATTTTGATGAAAAGATTAACCAGTCTTGGCCTTGATTGTTGATCTTTAAGTCAAGGTCTTGTCGATACCTGGAGAGGCTCCTGTACTGTTATTATTGCACCTCCCTAAATGTAAGACTGCCCATGTATAGCTGTATTTCGTGTGTCTGATTCCTTGCAGGGCAGCCATGTGGGAGGGAGGGGTGATCAGGCAGGCCTGATGCGAAGTGCTGAAAATCTAAAGTTGACCAACACACAGTCTCTGCCCGCAAGGGGCTCACAGTCTAGTGGGTGGAGACAGACACACGAACTCCAGGTATGATAGGGTAGATGTTTTCATGGAGGTGTGTGTGCTGTATGCTAGTAAAGTCTCAAAGAAACAAGTGACAACTCTGCCTAGAATGCCAGCCACCTTCTGAAAAGAGATGCCATGTACAGAGAGTCCAAGGGGAGCCCCAGGAATTGAAGCCAGTCCTGGAAAGGACCACTGACCTCCACAATATCTCTGCCACTTGCTGATGGATACACTAAATTCAAGACCTGGCACTTCAGCTCTCTAATATAAGGTTTTCATTCCTTTTGAAAACATTCTTTTGATGGTGCTAAGACTTCAAGTTGTCATCAGTCATTTACATCTTAGTGTGGATGAGCTTGAGGTGTTTTTTCTGAGCATGTTTTCAGAGTATAAGGAAAAAAACCCAGAGCCACAGGATAGTAAGTCCTGGAGAAGAGTGGATAAAGAGGCTCAGAAAGCTGGCTGGTAGCCCCAGAAGAATAGACTTGGGTGGTCTGGAAGTTCTGAAGATAACTACGCCTTCACACCCTTTCCCTAAGCAGGTCCTATCCCTGCAGTCATCACCTCCTCCTGTTCATCCTCCCCGCCCACTTCCTCCTGCCTCCCCCATCTCCTCCTCCTGCCTCTTCCCTCAAACCCACTGTTCAATTCTTTCTCTCAAATAGAATGGAGTAGTGAGTCTTCACACCATTTATTAAAGGGGAAAAAAAAAAAAAACTGCTTTGGCTTCACTTATCAAGAGCTTCCTACTCAGCATAAATCTTAGTGTGTTTTCCCTAAGGCAATGTGAAGGAGTCTTAGCACATTCACCAGTGGAGAAGCCAGAGGAAGCAAGGAGAGTGTGACCGCCAGGAATGAGGATCAGATCTCCCAACCCACACATGGCGACCAGCCTCCTTCATTTCGTTACATGGAAGTCTGTAATATTACGCTCTTGATTTCAGCTAAGATCTATTTAAAAAAACAAACTAGGACATTGCTCCTTACTCTTTCACTTGCATAGAGTAACACTTCAAAGGAAGAAGTTCTTGACTGACTAAAGAAAAGCCATTTCAAAGACTGTCGGTGGTGTGAATCAACAGGGGAACCTTGACCCCTGGAGCTCTTCATCCACAAGATAGGCTGGAGGTGCTCAGAGGATAGCTGGAAATCCATTCCAAATGGTTGGTTCTGCAGCAGCTTGAACATTGCCCTAAATGACTCCAGCACCTTTTTCAACTTTAAGAGTGTTTGAGTCTATGAAGTATCATCACCAGATCAGATGAATAGACTGTGACCAAGGGCCTGTCCCATCAGGTAGTAAGACCAAATGTGCTGTCAGTGATGGGGATGTATTTAGTGAGATAAGGAACTCCATCTCCTTTCTAATCATGTACTCTATTGAAGTTTCAAGAAAGTAACCTTCTTCATGAGAAAAAATATGAATACATGCACTTGTTTCCTTCTCTATCAAATAAGGATGTTAATACAGTCTACTTCATAAAGTGTTATAAGGAATAGATGAGTTAATTCACATAAAGCACTTAGAACAGTGTTTGGGACATAGGAAGCAGTAAAGTATTAGCTGCCACCAGTCATACTGTTGTTATATTTTGCAGTCTGCATAAGCTGTCCTCCTTCTCATAGGTAGGGGAACATGGTAATGACTGTATACAGGCAAGAGATGGTAGGCTTTGCTCAAATTCAAGTGACTTTCTTTGTGTCTGATTACATTTTATTCCAACAAAGAAAAATATAAAGAAAGGAGAAAGACAGCACGTTGTCCTTTTCCACCCCTCATTCTTTCAAAGAACTGTGAATAATAGGCTTTAAAAAGTGTATAGGGCTTCCCTGGTGGCGCAGTGGTTGAGAGTCCGCCTGCCGATGCAGGGGACGCGGGTTCGTGCTCCGGTCCGGGAGGATCCCACGTGCCGCGGAGCGGCTGGGCCCGTGAGCCATGGCCGCCGGGCCTGCGCGTCCGGAGCCTGAGCTCCGCAGCGGGAGAGGCCACAACAGTGAGAGGCCCGCGTAAGGCCAAAAAAAAAAAAAAAAAGTGTATAAGCCTTCTAAAATGTATCCATGACTAGATGGGGTTTCAGCAATTATAACCCATTCATTTGCTGTGAGCTGTAGGTGAACTTCTTGTTATAAAATAAAACACATACCTGAAAGGTTTAGCTTACATTAAATTTTGGTCAAAGATCTCAGTATAATTTAAGTCGTAACTATTATCAAAATTATTTTGTTATTTATTAGGTTTTCCTAAGGCATACCTTGTGGTTGCAGCTGGCTGATGTGAGTAAGAAGATGCCCTAGCCAAGCCACATTAAGACTGCTAATTAGTAGTGAAATGGCTGTAGCCTAAAGCCAAGGTCAAGGAATTCTAGCTCCTTTCATCTTTAATAGTCACACTAAATCTTACATTCCTTATATTGGTGAGCTATTGGCCTCTGATTCTTTTCCATTTAGTTTTCACTCTCCGCCCAGTTTTTCTGTGGCCAGAAACACAAATGGAACCTATTTTCCAAATGATTGTTTATATGCAGTTTTCATTTGGACAGACAAATGGCCTCTCTGCATCGTCCACATCACTCTTGCCTTTCTTGTTCACAGCTGCTCATCGAATAGGATGGGGAAGCGTGATGTCCCATAGCTGTCCATGGCAAGGTGCATTTGCCTTGTTAGGCAATGTTAGTGCTTTGCTGCACCACTTTGTAATTTGTGTCACTTGGATACAAGTGGGAAGACTTTTAGAGAATTTTCAGAGAAAAGTATAAAACAAACTCCTTGAAAATGTGAGAACATAATACATGCTTAGCAGACTGTCATGGGTGATCTGTATATAATTATTACTCAGTTTTAAGTGGTACTTAAGCCCTTTGTCCACGATGAGAAGATTCATTTGTGTACATCATCATTATACCTCCTGACATGGGCTTTGGTGACATTAATCTATGTTTTATTTCCTGCAGCAGTAATGATGGGGTTGTCTTCTGTGGCTTTATTATGTTGTCATGTTTTCTCAGTGATCGTCCTCACAGCACAAAAGAAATATCTCATGTGGGGATAAACTCCAAAGTAGCTGACATTTAACAGTCATGCTGGCAAGCATCTAGTTTTCTTCCACTTCATTCTTTTTCCTTGTCAAGCTGAGTCCTGGGGAATTATCATTGACTGTGGTCAGCCCAACAGTTGTTTGTGATTTTATGTCAGAACACATTTCTGAGGTGGAGCTTGTTTCTAAAGACTAGGTAGCTTGAACAGAGGTGGGCTAGAGGGAACATCAGTCCAAGCCTGCAAACAACTAGCCAATTTGAGGGCAGCTTGGCACAGAAGAGGAGATCACCAGGGTGACCGATTTGGAAAGACCACCAAGTTGCAGTCAGTGGCCTTTGTAGTTCGAGGGTCAGGTTCTATATCTGATGATGGAAGCACCAAGGGGAACAAATGCACCAGATCCTGTTTTGAGGATAGCAAGGATTAGTTTAGTAGTGGAAACCTAATGATCCCATTTTAAAGCTACAGTTTTTAAAAAAGTATCTCATATGACTTTTCTTTGCATTTTGCAGTAGCAGAACAAACAATGTGGGCACGGCTTCTGTAAACAGAATATTCAAGAATATGATGATCAGTTACTATTCTCTGTACTTCAGCTCAATAGCCCCTGGTCACAGCCTCATATACAAAACACATGAAATACAAGGAATGATGAAATGAAATCGACCAGTATTGTTTACTAATTTGTTAGATGTTTTAATGAAGACAATCCCCAGGGCAGAATCAATCTGTGTAACCACTGCACATTGTCTAATCTCCTGTTGAGGCACTTAACACATTACCTTACAGTTGTGTGTTCCATGTCTGTCTCTTTCAGAACGTGGCCTCATTTCTCTTGGATTCCGCAGCATAATGCTCAGCACAGAATGGTGCTGGTGGTGTTTGGGGAATTGAATTGAACCAAATATTGCATCTATCTGCTGAAAGATGTAAGCAGATGTTTAGCTACAAATTTTAAGTTGTACAGAGCACACTGTGACATAAAAATAAGGGGAAACTAGGAAGGATATTAACAACAGGTAATAGGAAAATGAGACTGGAACGGAAGACAGGAGACATGCTTCCAGCCCCCAGCCCCTTTTCCTGTCAGCCTGCTCTGACCAGGGGGAGATGAAACTCTCAACATAGCTGTATAGCAGGAAGCTTCCTCCAGGCCAGCTGAATTGCCTGCAGTCTAGAATCTCCTAGTTGACAATTATGCCTTCACATTTAACGTTAAGTAAAACTCATACTAAGTAAATATAAAGGGCCAGAAAGTTTTGTCCAAGTTCGTAGAACCATGCTTTCAAAATAGAAGGTGACTATCACAGAAAGAGCAAAAAGCATGGAGACCCAGTTTTAATATTATTTTAATTTATTATGTGTAGGCACAGAGCTAAGTGCTATACAAATATTAACTCATTTATTTTTCTTAATAACCCTCTAGGGTAGGCAATATAATTACCCATATATTACAGATGAGGAAACTGAGGCAGGGGGAAATAAAGGCTAAAGAAATAAAACCTGCTCAAGGTTACATCATGGCTAGCATGTGGCAGAACTGAGACTCACCCTCAGGCTGCATAGCTGCAGAATCTGGACTCTTTCCTGCTGTGCTGGCTTGCGTCTCTTTTGTTCAGTTGTTTAATGAAACACAAAGACTTGAGGCAGCTGAGGTTTGGCTCTTTTAGCTCTAGGAGTCCTTTAAAACTCAGCTTATAAACACCAGAAGCCCTTGAGATTGATGTCTTAAAGCTCTTTCCATTAAAAACATTTAATGAGCCTTGCTGTGTGCTAGACTCCAAAGGAAAAGCCAAGATAAAGGTGACACACATCCTCCAGAAGCTTTCAGTTGAGTAGAGTGGTAATTTGGGAGGTTCTGTAGAGCTCAAAGCTTTCATTGAAGTATGCTACCTGTCTGGCATCCTGGCCAGAATCATGGTAACAAAGATACCCCAGGCTATCTGGGGCGGAGCAATAAAGAATACTAATAGGATGAGGCACTAACATTGAAACAAGTTCCAGATCAGATTAAGGATGTACAAAATACCACCTTTTTTTTTTTTTTTTTTGTGGTACTTGGGCCTCTCACTGTTGTTGCGGAGCACAGGCTCCCGTTGCGGAGCACAGGCTCCAGACGCGCAGGCTCAGCGGCCATGGCTCATGGGCCCAGCCGCTCCGCGGCACGTGGGATCCTCCCAGACCGGGGCACAAACCCGCGTCCCCTGCATCGGCAGGCGGACTCTCAACCACTGCACCACCAGGGAAGCCCAAGGATGTACAAAATATTGATAGTGTGTAATCGTCATTGTGTATGGATTTTTATCCCAAATTAATTTCACAATACTCCTGTTTCCAGAAATACGTCTTTTTTTTAAACTAACTGTATTTTGTAAGTCTGTATTATTTTTCACAGATTCCATAAATTTTCTGTTTCATTCCTATAATAAAGTATACAAGAAAAGTTTATTTTCTTCCTAGATTTGTTTGGGGAAAAATGATAGAATTTTACGCATCTGTGAGGCTTTTTCATTTCAAAGAATCGTTTTGGGGATTTAACAGCAACGAAAAGATGCGTGTAAAGCGTTGGCAGAGTTCCTGGAACAAAGGAGGACTCAGATTGATTTGACTGAAAGCAAGGCAGCACCTCTCACACACGTGGTCAAGAGCCAGGCTCTGAGGGCAGAAAGGCTTCATTTCAAACTCCAGTTCTGCCACTTCTTGGCTCCGTGGCCCAAGACCTTGATATCACCTTGATAACCTCAGCTCTTCCTCTATCCTATGGTGATGATGAGACCTACTTCACCACAGATGGGATTAAATGAGATGATGCATAATGCCTGGCCCCAGGAACTCAGTAGTGGTTAACTATCTCTACTAGCACCATACCACTACCACCTCTGCCATCACTAAAGCCCAACTACCCACCATTATTGGGGCTTTTATGGCCGGTTTAATATCTACAATAAAAAGTTAATATAAAAACCAGGTACTTACAAAAAAGGGTACTTATGAAATGAAATGTTATTATATGATTTAATTTTCTAGACTAGTTCTGATATCCAAGTCAAGGATCTGTCTCCAAGAGACAGGTTTACTGCTTCAGTGAGTTAACTCTCAGGTATCAGAACACTGTGTTCTAGCCAGAATTTTCTAGAGACTCACCTGAGGCAAGGATTGAAGTACTAGGACTTTATTTGGGATATACAAATCCAGGCCAGTGAGGAAAAGAAACAGGGGAGGATGTCACAAAAAGACAAGTGAGCTGTCAAAAGCAGTCAAACTCAGAAACAGAAAGTAGAATGGTGGTTGCCAGGAGCCTGGGGGAGGGGAAATGGGGAGTTGTACAGTGGGTACAGAGTTTCAGTTTTGCTAGATGAAAAAGTTCTAGAGATCTGTTGCACGACAGTGTGATTATACTTGACGTTGCTGAACTGCACCTGTGAATATGGTGACGATGGTAAATTTTATGTCGTGTTTTTTACCACAATTTTGAAAAAGGAAAGGGGGAAGACAGTTACCCACCCACCTCCCTCCCATCTCCCTTAGGTCACAGTTTGCCCCTTGGGAAGTTAACTCCCCACATTTGCAGGTTGTATTGGGCCTCTCCAGCTGTTGTGTGGAATGTCAGCTTCCACATCGGTAAGTAGAAGGAGAAGCCAGAAGCTCCAAGTGGGTGACTGATGGGCCCAGCTGCCCAGCAGCAGCCATATTAAGGGAACATTCAACACTCCCAGGACAAGTGATGCTGGTGATGTAAACTGAGCTCCCCAGGTAGGAGGAAGCATGGCCAAGGGAGTCTGAAGATGGCAGTGGTCTCCCTTTTTGTGTTAATGAAATAATTGCTACTGCGCTCTACCTTTCTTTATTTTTTTCTTTTTTAATAACAAAAGCATTGCTGTGAGTCAGTATGCCTCATATTAGAAGCCAATATATCATTATTACTTGGCTGGATGCAGAACGTGATTGTTCCTCTTGTTCTTTGCCCTCTTTACCTTTGGAAATAAAGTGAGTCCTAATTACTTATCCTAGTTACTTATTTATCACATAATGCAATGAGAGAGAGCAGTTTCAAGATATTTCATATTTCTAAAAAAATATGAAAGTCTTGATTTTTCATGGCCTTTTTAATGTTCTAAATATTAGCAAGCATCACTGTAGCAATTGCGTTCTCAATTCCTGCTCTGGGCTTTTTCTCATAGGAAAATTTCTGGGTAAATATCACAGGTTCCCTCAGTGTTTTCTTTTGGCCCAACTTTCTTTTGCTTTACTACAATCATCACTATGTTTGGGAAGACAGATCAGTCTGTATTCCCTAGAAAAAAAAATGTAATGATGTTTTAGAAAATATTAAAGTACTTCACATTTAAAAAAAAAATTCACAGTTAGAAAATGTGGAACTCATGCTTATTTACCTCTTGATAAATGGTGGCATAGTTTTGTGTGTAGGGAAATGGAGTTTTGATCATAACCCTCAGACCAAACTCATATGACAACCAACTAGATAAAATGATATTAGAATGAGGCAGACAGACTCTGGAAGATGGGCTTCCCAAAATGCTGGAGTGTGGAGTTACTTAGAGGAGCATCTGGGCTTTCCTCCCTTTACTACTTTCTGGCCTCCACTTCCACCCTCAGGTGGGGCTGCCCTCAGGCTGATGTTGGTTTGAGAGTCGAGAGAACTCCATGTTAGGCTTACTTTTTCTGGAATAATGATATATACCTGAGTTGTAAAGGGCAGTGGTTTAGGAAGAATTGTGCTCTTGGGTCCTTTGAGACTCTACCCTGAGTGGGCTGTCTGCCCTTGCTCAGCATCCTGAGGGCCAACAGGAGATATAATGTTTCGTTTCTTTCATTAATTAAACGGGATTGAATCCAGTCATATTGTCTGTGTGCATATGTGTGAGCAGGCGTGTGCATTTGCTTCATCCCACTTTATAGCTCCAAGAAATCCTGAAGTATGGGAATGCAACTTGTGGAGAGAGGCAAGCACGTAATACTTAGGAACTCAGAAATGGATGGATTTTGTTTTAATTTTCAATTTTATAGACTATAAATTGAACCTTTACATAGTTTCAGTTTTACATTAACATTCGTTTTGCAGCCCCTCTAAAATTATTGGATTGGCCAAAAAGTTCATTCAGCTTTTTCCATGTTAACAGAAAAACCCGAATGGACTTTTTGGCCAACCCAACATTTCTGGCTAGATTTTTCTTGAAGGAATACTAAAGGTATCCTTCCAACGATCTGTTTTCCTTTGTCAAAAAGAAACGTAAAACTATTCTAAAAATTGCAACAGGTCATTATTATTTACCAGCAGGTTGTCCCTTAAACCTTAGGTGACTATTAAGAGTCAGAGTAAGACAAACACATCTGTGATAGTTGTATTTGGTGGTTCAAATTGCCAAGCATCATAAAGGAGAAGAGTAAATGATATATCATGTTTATCCAAAGAAATGTTACTGTTTAAGCATGGAGTTGAAGTGCAAGTTGAATACATTGTTGGATCCAACAGTAGTATTTTCTCATCAACTATAAAAGAAAGTGTCTTCTTTTGTGTTCTAAGTCAAATACAGGTATAAACATTCTAGTAAGTTAATGCAACTCTCAGATACCATCCATTGTTCAAGAACTTTCAATAAACATTCATTGAGTACTCACTATGAACTAGGTGTTACAAGATTCCCAGATGAATAAAACAGGATCTACCTTCAGGGTGCTCACAAGCTAGTTGATGAATTAGACAACAATAAATAATAACTATACATAATAAATGCTCTGGGAACACAAGGAAGAAGGTGATTAATTCCACCTGATGGGGTGGAAAAGACTTTGCAGAGGAGGAATCTTTCATCTATGACTGATTTCATCTGTGGTGTATTTGTTGTGGTAAATAATGCTAGCTGTATAACAGATCAACTCCCACATATTAGTGGCTTAACACAATAGGAGATTTATCACTCATGTCATAGGCCAACCGTCCAAAGCGGTGATGAAAGGTGTCTCTGCCTGACACAGTGATTTTGGGACCCTGGATCCTTTCTAGTTGTTGCTTTACTTTCTTCCAGATCCTTAGAATCAGAGGTCTGCAGATGGAAGTTTTTATGGGCCAGACCAGGAAGGGGTCCCTATCACTCCCATTCACATTCTGTTTTCTGGGACGCAGACATATGGTCACATCAAAGTGCAAGGGAGATGGAAAATGTATTTTAGCCACATGCCCAAATAGAAGGGAACACAGATATTAGTAAATGCTAGTAATCTTACGGCAGTGAGTTTTTTTAGATTAAAAGTAAGGTTGGAGATACACACTACTATTGTATATATATAAAAGAGATATACAGCAAGGACCTACTGTATAGCACAGAGACCTATATTCAGTATCTTGTAATAACCTATAATGGAAAAGAATCTGAAGAAGTTTTATATATATATTATACATATATATATATTCACACACATACATATACGTATATATAACTGAATCACTTTGCTGTACCCCTGAAACTAACATCAACATTTACAAATCATTTTTTAATTTAAAAAATGATTAAAAAGGTGAGTTTGGATAGGAATATAAACAGGAGAGAAGTGCATGAGAAACACACAGTGATCTGAGTTTGGGAAAGAGGAAGTTTTCTACTTTTTCTCCGTGCACAGCCTAGTAGGCAGGCGGGGATCAATGAGAAATAATACTAGGATGGTAGTTCAGGCCTAGATTATAAAAGTTCATAAATACCTTACTAAGAAGTTTCCACTCGCCTTAGAATTATAGCTCTTCATTGTTGTTTTAATATTATAAGTATTAGTTGACTGATTTGCTGGGCTGAATTTTTTTGAAGTAGACTTTATATTTATTACTTGTGATTGGAGGCATTATATTTTCATAATGCAATTTTTAAAAATTCAAGCTTTATTTTTTCAATAGGATTATAACCTTGCAGGTAAGGGCCACATTTATACTCCATATATTTCCCTATAGTTTCCCTAGGCCACCGAGGTACAGAAGTACTCAGTCAGTGTTTAATTAACTAGCTGACAGTTTAATAACAGCTTCACAGAAATGGCTTTTATTTAAATAGGTATAAGAAAGCAGTGTCACTGGCCCATGATACTGTTTCTAAATAATTCAGTTCATATGGACTAGCAACAAAGGGGCATCTGTATTGAATCATGAGATGAAACGTCACTTGCCCATAGATCCAAGGCTTTGAGTTGGAACAGAATAATGGGAACAATTCTTATTCTCTAGGTATTTTAGATTTTGAAATAACAAATTGTATATCGTCCTTGGAAAATCTTTACAGTATTTTTAAGAGTATTTAGTCCTGTATCAGAACATTGGTCTAATTTACTATATTTTGTTTCAAACTAGAAAACATTTAAAATAGACATGTGAATTCAGTTTCCCTGGAAATAGTAGATTAGTGGGACTCTCAGATGGAGGATTATGCAGGTGTTTATAAAAATACTTAACACTCCAAGCAGTTTACTTTGTTCATCCTATGCCAAGGCCCTTATAACCATAGTCTCAGTTTTTGCTTAAATGGAAGCTTCTAACCATAATAAATTGTTATGTCAGACTTCGTTATGGTTTGTAATATGGATAAATATTTCCTCTATACAAGAAGCATTTTCATTAGTGACTTGTTGAGAAATTGAGGGCCTGCCAGTGAGAATGACAGTCCAGTGTACGCTCTCTCCGTGCCTATCGCGTCAGCCTCTTGGATTTGTGACATTACTTACTGATAGTTCCTCGTGATGGCTCTGTGCTTTGCTTTTATTTGAAATTGCAGCAGGGTAATTGAAGTCACTTTAAATTTCACTTCCCACCATTGGAGCCTAATGGAGACTTTAAGCTGGTGACACACGTTGTTAGCACGTTCAGATTACATGGGGACCTTAAAAGTAAATTCGCCTAGTTTATGAGTGAGGCAAATTTGGTACAAAATCTAAATCTATTCATTTTAACTAAACAAACTGTGAATTGTTTCCCACTGCGGTTAATGAAGGCACTACACTAAATCTATCTTCTTATTTAATTCAATACTCCTTCAGGGAGCGTCTGCCTGAGAGCCAGTTGTGAATCCCAAGAAGTCCTCCACGTCCTGCCCTTGAGGCACTCACCCAGTGGGGAGAGAGTGCCTCAGGGAGGAGGTGACTTTCGAGCCAGGTTAGAATTGAAATATACCAAACCAAGCAATCAGTAGTTCTTCTATGGACTCCACCCTGCCCTTCTGGAAGAAGCAATCATGAATATTTCTTTACCTTTTATTTCCAAAGTGTACGGACTAGGTTGTGGGTTCGGGTAGCTACAAACTACCTAAATGCAAAACATGGGAAGAGAGAAGAGTTTCCCAGTTATGCTGTTTACTTCTCTTCTGTCCATACGTTTGTGCATCCATCAGCGGGCACATCTCTCCTAGTCTCCCTGCTCCCCTGACTCCTCTATGTGCTTTAGTTTTCTTAATCTTTTTTATTTTTCCGTTCTTTTCTTCTCCATTACGGTTAGAAGTGAGAGGGGTAAAATTGTTTCATGATGGAATATTGATGAGGACAGCCACTCCAGCATCCCACCTTAAAGTCTAATAATGAGACCTCTGGAGCATTCCACAAGCTGCATCTATAATTCTTTCTGAATTTCTCACTTAAAAAGTATTTTTAAAATCTAAAACCTTTCTTAAAATCAGTGCTATGCCCCGTAAAGCAGACTGCTACAATAAATACCTGAAGATGAAAGAGAATGAAGTTATAGCAACCTTAGAATATTTCCATCTTTATTAGTTTAAATCAACCTTCCTATTACTTTAGGAGATGCATTATAGTTCATTGCCTGTGCTGTTTTAATGATCGCATGTAAAGAATTTATTTTAGATATCTGTGGTTTGGTGACTTAACCCCTATTTCACAAGTCTTCTGCTGATTCTGTGAAATTCTGTTGCTGTTCATATGTGTCATTTAAGAGTGATTTTGGAATTGTATTCCCTTTACTACTCTTACTTTAATACTCTGTAGGTATTTTTGGCACTCTGATGTGATCTAACAGATTTATTCAAAGTCGTTATTGAAAAGCAACTCTGTGGGGCTCCCCTGGTGGTGCAGTGGTTAAGAATCCGCCTGCCAATGCAGGGGAAACGGGTTTGAGCCCTGGTCCAGGAAGATCCCACATGCCGCGGAGCAGCTAAGCCCGTGCGCCACAACTACTGAGCCTGTGCTCTAGGGCCCGTGAGCCACAACTACTGAAGCCCACGTACCTAGAGCCCGTGCTCCACAACAAGAGAAGCCACTGCAATGAGAAGCCCGCGCACCACAACGAAGAGTGGCCCCCACTTGCCTTAACTAGTGAAAGCCGTACACAGCAGCAAAGACCCAGTGCAGCCAAATAATATATAAATTATTAAAAAAATAATTATTAAAACAAAAAAAAAAACAAAAGCAACCCTGTGTCCTTAGATACGTACAGAGAATGGCAGCCCTGGCTTGACCCTGTTGATTCTGGGTTGCCTGGACAACAGGCAGCTGGGACAAGGCGGAGGAAGAAGGGCTGCCTCCTTTTCCTGGTGGGTGAGATTATACCAAGCTCAAGTTCAGCTTCCTACAGGACCTGTGACTCCCTCCCCTAGACAGGTGCACCGTAGCATCTGGATGCTTGGCTTTCTCTGGCCATTCATGTAAGCAGCCAGCACCCTATACTGCAGCTGCGTAACAGTGAGCCCTGAGCACTGATGACGCTGATTCCCATGCTTGGCCTAGAAAGTGGAGGCTCTCGGGGGAGCTAGATTCCTCTGTCGGAACTCAGACTCACACTGTGGCAACAGCAGCACCCCGCCCAGCATGCTTCTCTGTGGGATGATGAAAGCATCAAGGAACCTTTGGCTTACAAATATTTTCCTTATAAAGCCTATTTAGCTCATGCCACGTGGTGTTGTGCAGTTCTCCCCATTCCTGGTCCTTGACAGGTGTGATTCACCCTGTCTGATGGTACTGGGCAAAAGAAAGTAAGCTGATATAATCTCTACCCATTAGGAGGGAAGAAAAAGGCATGAACATTCTCTGTGGTATAGACAATGGGCATATAACTTGCCGTGCATTATCCCTGGTTTGTTGGGGCTGACTCTGTGGCAGTGGTGGAATCCATAAAGGATACCTCAACTGGTACTTGGTTGTCTGCCAGAGAAATAAGAGGAGTATGGAGGGGTAACCCAATGAGATAATCTGCTTTTATATTAGTTTTAAGACATTAACTAAGGTAGCAATTTATTTCTCTCTCATGTACCCATCTGGGCAGAAACAGTCCATGGCAATAGGGACCCAGGCTCCTTCTACCCTGCTGCCCTCTCATCCCCAGGGCATTGTCTTTATCCAAGATGTCTCACCACCACTATATCTCCATTTCAGCCAACAGGAAGGGCGAAGGAGGCGGGGAGGGGCATTTAGAAGATGCGCACGTAGATTCTGCTGCAGGGGAGGCTGGGAGATGAAGTCATCCCCACTGACCTCAGGTGGCAAAACTGCCAAATTTTCCTCCACAGGAAGTCTGACTATACTATATACTAGTCAGTAAAAAGGATTATAGTTTTACAAAATTGGCATCTAGGAAGAGTCAGTAAAACACAGCACAAAATGAGCAAGTGGCTTATGGCACATTCAGTTAGAGAACAGAAATAGCCCCATCAGTTTTCTCATAGACGAGCCTAATACATGCCCTAATATATGGCTGGAAAAAGGCTAGTCTTCTGGGGTGAATGAAAAGGTTAGGACCGTTGAGAACTGAGCTTGTTTCTTTCATAAAAGCCTGCTGACTAAACAGTATGGAAAAACAAGTGGACCAAAAACGGTGTCCTTCATTCAACATTTGCTCTGTGCCTTGTAGGTGCCAGATACTGTTAGGAATTATGACAATGAGATTGAAGGAGACATAGTTTTCGTTCTTGAGGAGCTCATATTCTAATGAGAGAGACAATCATGTATCAATAATTAAAATACTATAATGGATATACCCAGATAAAATCAGGGATTCTGTAAAGGAAGGGGAGAATGGAAAGAAGGGATACTGGTGAGCAGCTAGCAGCCTCTGATACAGTTGGCGTGGTAAGTAATGTATCCAACAGATGTTTACTAATTGTCCACTAAGTGTTAGCCCTGCTCTAGGTGTTAGGGTTACGGTAGTGATCTATCTGTCTGTCTATCTCATCTATCTATCTATCTATCCATCATCCTATTATCTATCTATAATGTATGCACAGTGAAAAGTAGGGTTACAGTAGTGATCTGTCTGTCTATCTTATCTATCTATCTATCCATCATCCTATTATCTATCTATCTATAATGTATGCACAGTGAAAAGTAGGGTTACAGTAGTGATCTATCTGTCTGTCTATCTTATCTATCTATCTATCTATCATCCTATTATCTATCTATCTATAATGTATGCACAGTGAAAAGTAGGGTTACAGTAGTGATCTATCTGTCTGTCTATCTTATCTATCTATCTATCATCCTATTATCTATCTATCTATAATGTATGCACAGTGAAAAGTAGGGTTACAGTAGTGATCTATCTGTCTGTCTATCTTATCTATCTATCTATCTATCTATCCATCATCCTATTATCTATCTATCTATAATGTATGCACAGTGAAAAGTAGGGTTACAGTAGTGATCTATCTGTCTGTCTATCTTATCTATCTATCTATCTATCTATCCATCATCCTATTATCTATCTATCTATAATGTATGCACAGTGAAAAGTCTGGGGTTTATACACATACTAAGTCTACAAGAGTGATCACCTCTGGGGATGGATACACTTCTATACAGTGTAAATTTCATAGAGTGTATGTTTTGTCCATATAATTTTAAAAAATTACTTTAAAATGGTAGTAGCAAACAAATTGGAGCATAGACTGTCAAAATACCCAGGGACATCTGGATAGGAAAAAACACACAGAAAGTCTGCATAGCCAAGAAACAGCAGACCATTTGTGGGCTCAGGGCTCGTCACTGGACATTGGGAGGCAAAGAAATTAAAATTTCCTACACAACAAAGGTGGAACTGGACCTTAAGTCTCTGTGGATCCTAAGGCAGCTAGGCACATGGTATTCTTGACAGAACTTTTGGTTGGTTACTGATAGGACTTTGGGGTACATGCCATCAACAACTGGGAGGTAAAGGGAATGTGCTGCTGCCAGTTGAGTAGGGAGAGTTACAAGACAACCAAGAGCAAATACCATGGGAAACATGTAAGGTATAGGGATTACTGTTGTTAGCCTTATTTTACAGATGAGGAAACTGAGCACAGAGAATTAAATACATCTTCTAGGATCCCACATTTTAAAATGGTGATGCGAGGATTTGCATCCAGGCAGTTTGGCTCTACTGCTTATAGTCTTGGTATAAGTAATTTATAATGATGGCTTAGCATAGTGGAGAAGTTGTAGAATAAGAATGCAAGATCAAAAGAAAAAATATATATATATAGCCAAGAAGCAGATATATACATATACATACTTACATGTAACTGTTAATGTGTATAAATTTCTCTTACTCTCTTCTTTATAATTTTTGAACTTTTATTGAATATGAATTACAGCTTATTATACTCAAAATATTGTAACTCATATTTCATTCTCTATGAAATTAAACAAAAGCTCAAACATTTATTGACTGTTTCTGAGCGAGACAATCTACAGTTTTCACCAAGTCCTAGAGACAACCCTAAAAAAAAGGTAGGTGTTGTTAAACTCATTTTTCAAATTAAGAGATTAAGTCTCAGAAAGTTTAAGTAACTTGGCTCTTGCCGTGTATAAGCTTTTGCTCAAATCGAGATAGAATTGTACCTGTATAGCTCTTCTTATTTTGTTTGTGATCCTGTGCAATATTCTGTTCTCTGTTGTCCAAACATAAATTCCTTTTGAAATGATTTTATTTTTCTCTTGAACCTTACCTACCTGTTTAGTCACCCAATGAGAAAGCACAGAAAGAGATGCTTCTTTTGCTTCACATTTATTGTAGATAATTTAAATTTTAGACCCCTGTCAAGAACATATAGCTTGCCTGATTTTAGAAGCATCTACTGAAGTACATTCTTTTCACGTACACAACTGCCTCTTGGATTGTGTAGGCAGTAATGCTATGGTTATTATTCAAATTAGAAATGGCTTCATTTGATATCTCTCCCCCTTTTTTCTAGTTTCGATTTTTAAATAATTTATACAACCAGGGCTTCCCTGGTGGCGCAGTGGTTGAGAGTCCGCCTGCCAACGCAGGGGACACGGGTTCGTGCCCCGGTCCGGGAAGATCCCACATGCCGCGGAGCGGCTGGGCCCGTGAGCCATGGCCGCTGATCCTGCGTGTCTGGAGCCTGTGCTCCGCAACGGGAGAGGCCACAACAGTGAGAGGCTCACGTACCGCAAAAAAAAAAATAATAATAATAATAATTTATACAACCAAACAACCTGGACGTAACTTTTATTTACTCACCTTTTTTATCCCTTATATTTTTTCTAGAGATCATCTTAAATTTCATTTTTTTGGATAGAGTATATAATTTGTTAATTTCCTTCTCAGTTCACTTCCTTTCACTTCTACCTAAATATATTTTTTCAGCTTTTCTAATCCTAAACCCAATTTACTGTTCTATCTATCCGTGCTCTCTTATTTATCATAATATATAATTTAATCTTAGCTAGTCTGCTTAGCTGTCATTACCATTGTTTTCATAACTCAGAAGAATATGTTTTAATTTATTGTAACAGTATATGACCCATAAGTGGATTCTAGAAATTTATTGTTCTGCTAGCGGTGGTCTGGGGTAGATAGGAACAATACATACCTGAAGGATTCTCAGCTCAAAAAGAACTCTTCCCATTGATTACGAATTAGAAATCCATTTGGATTAACACGTACCCTGAAAATGTCAATGCTGGCTGAGAATGTTAATCCAATCAGCCTTTTACATCTTAGTGCATGATATATTACTTTAATGAGATAATCATGTTCTTTTTCCCTTAGTACCTAATTGAGCTCAGTCGCAATGCTGTAGACATACAGGTGATGTAGGTACTCCGAGGCGTTGCAGGGAAACCTGTGATAGATCTGCAGGATTTCAATTGAGACATCAACAAGGGGGCGCTGAGGAGCAGAGGTGGAGAAGGGCGTGTCCCAATTTAGTGTCTTAGCAATAGTTTCCCTGCCCCTTTATAGCATGGATAGTTTCCCTAGTTCTATAAAACAATTCTTGTCAAACTTCACTGTGCATGTGATTCATCTAGGGGTCGTAATAACCGCAGATTCTGATTCAGCAGCTCTCAGGTGCAGCCCAAGATTCTGCATTTCTAACAAGTTTCCAGGCAATGCTGCTGCTGCTGCTGGTCTGAGTACCACATTTTGAGTCACAAGGCTGTAAAAGGTGTGCAAGAAAAGTTTTGAAAATAAGTGACTTTTTGGATGTTCTTTCATTTCTAAATTCTTTTTAGCTCCTCTTACAGAGATTCATTTCTCTTCTAAGTTCTCTCAGCAGCATTATTTTGTTTTTTCAAGCAACACGATTTCTGATGTTTCCTTCCTTTTTGTCTCCCTTTTTTTAAAAATTCAATTGATGTGCCAGCCAGTGCAGAATTTGTCTTTTCTTATGACTAGACTGGCCCCTCATATGATGTTTATTTGGTGAACTATCCTAAGCTCATACGTGTGAGAACTAGCTTCAAGTGAATCAATTTACTCTTCTTAAATTGTAAGCTTTCCATACAACCTACAGCAGACAAAGTACCACATGCTTGGGTGTGGCTGAGTGCTGGAGGCCACCAGCACTCACCAGCTTTGCCACCTCTGACTCTGCTGCTCACACTGTGGTCACTGAACATCTGTCCTCCCCTGGCTTCTGGGGCGCCTCTGGGTCCTGTTCCTAAATGGTCCTTTTCAGGGCACTTTATTATCTTAACCTTCTTCCTTTGGTGTCTCGAACCTTCTCTTACACTTTGACATGTCCCTGTACCTCTCTCTTTTTAAGATAGGATTCAAAGTTTCCTCCTACCTGTTCCATGCAGTTAATTACGTGTCTCTCTGCTCTGTAAAGAGATTTGCATAATTCTACTAGAGCACTTACCAGCTCTTACAATGTTTTATTTATGTGTTTGTCTCAGCACTGGAATGTGAGGTTCTCAAGAACAAAAGCACTATCTTATTCATTTTTATTTCTATAGGACCTATTGGGCACAGAATAAATGTTGAATGAATGAATACATTTATTACTTTTAATGTGTTGATATTTTTATTGAAGTATTGTTGATTTACAATATTGTGTTAGTTTCAGGTGTACAGCAAAGTGATTCAGTTATATATATATAGATAGATAGATAGATATTCTTTTCCAGATTCTTTTACGTTATAGGTCATTACAAAATACTGAGTATAATTCCAATTAGGTCCTTATTGGTTATCTATTTTATATATAGTAGTGTGTTTATGTTAATCCCAAACTCCTAATTTATCCCTCCCACCCCCTTTCCCCTTTGGTAACCATAAGTTTGTTTTCTGTGTCTATGGGTCTATTTCTGTTTTGTATGTAAGTTCACTTGTATAATTTTTTTTAGATTCCACATATAAGCAATATCATATGATATTTGTCTTTGTCTGGGCTTTACTTAGTATGATAAGCAGAATACATTTATTGATCAGCCTCTTTTTCTTATCGTTTTCTCTGTCTGATTCCCCATTTATCATTTACCTCACACGACTTGCCTTTTATCAGCTTTGATTTGTCTACAATCTTGGTCAAACCAATAATATAAATTATCTATAAGTCATTTGTTTACTTTCTGCTAGGTTTTACTGACTGTTCCTGAACACTGATTCTGTAAAACTACAGTCCTTTTCACTGACTAGTTTATATATGTTATTGTCAGACTTCCTGTAGAGGTACTTTGTCAGCTTTGCCACCTGGGAACAATAGAAGCTTTTGGTGTTACTCACCATCTACAGACCTCATGTGATGGGGCGGTGCTTTCAGTTACAGTTGTCAGGTGCTGCATGAAATGCTTTGTCCTTGACATTCAGGAGCCCCCTGCAGTGCAATGCCTCCTACTTTTGCCTTTTATAGGACCAAAGTGACTTTGTTAGAACTGGGAGTCCAATTCATTAATTTCCTGCTGATAATAGATAACATAACCATACAGTACTATGAATTTAGTCATTGTTAACAGTGCTAATAGAACTGTTTGCAACATAATTGGATAGGATTTCTGTGTATGGAACTAAGTTATGATGAATGAGTTACTCGAAGGATGAGGAAAAGTCACCTTTAGATTGTGTCAGAGCCTGGGTGGTGCAGGGTTGTCTGTGCAGAATGTCTCAGACTGAGACACCAGGGGCTGGGCTGCGGTGCAGACAGGAGATGAAGAGGGTGGGGAGCCAGGCCTCAGGAGGGTCAAGGGACGCAGGGTCAGTATCAAGGTCTGCCGTGGGTTTAACAGTCCAGAGCAGATTGCTTCACAGTCAGGGACGCTCATTCAGACAAGTCTTGGCGGTCACAGTGAACAGTAGGATCCAAGCCCAGGAAGACAAACAAGGCATCTTCCTGAGGATCCTGCAGGAATCCTCCTGAGCAGTCTAGGAGCAAGGGGAATCAGAAACTCAGCAAAAACTCTCTATAGGAGCGATGGACACCATGCTTTATGACCTCCCAGGCACCAGTCCCCGAAGAATGGAGTGACTAGAGAAGGAGGGAAGGGGAAGGCTATTCTTATAGAAATGGACCTTTTTTTTCAGGAATAGAGGACCATCCTGGTAAATGCATTGGTGAAGAATGAAGGGGAAAGAGGGACATGAAGTAAGATTAGAGTTAGGCAATGTTTAATTTCTCTCATTTTTAATGTTTTTATGTATTTGTTTGTGTATTAGTTGACTACGCTGCTTACTTCAGTAATTTTTCACTGCCACCATCTGGAAAAATAAAAGCTAGGTGGATCTCTAGGGAACACACTCATGGAATGAAGATAAATAATTTAATTATTACATAGGAAGCAATAGAAAAACACTGAAGGCACCTTCTGAGAAAGAGATAACTATTACCATAAGTAACAGCAAGGAAGTCCGCACAGCTAGAGTGTCTGTATTGGTGACTGGAAGGTAAGGATGCTACTGGTAATGAGAATTTGCCTCCTTACACAGAAACATACAAATGAAGAAAAGGTCCTCCAGAGATTTCAGTCTTTCCATACTTGTGGCCCTTGTGGTAATCCATGGGGAACTGATGGTTTTGAATAGAAGGTAGGTTAATTTGTTGGCACACTAACCTTACTACCATTAACTTTGTCTGGTTTTATAGAATGTTAACTTTCCTTCTCCTCTTTGTTATCCCATACTTTGGTGGGCTCATACAACATCCTAGACACTCCAGGACAGACTCCTTTTATGTCCTGGTAAAGGTCAAGTGCCTGGTTACAACAAAAGTCTACAAACATTATGGATATCATGTACTCAACTTGCTCCATGGAGAGCATGGCCAGCCACTGTTCTGTACCAGCTGATGAATTTATTCACTTCTCCCAGGTCCTTGGCTCCTGATCCATGGGATCTAGTTTAATCAGTCAGACCTTGGCTTCCGATAGGGTTCTTCCTCATGACCTGTATTCTGATTGAGATTCATAATAAAGTTCCTTTTGATCTCTGCACCACCTCAGATAATAGCAGGACCCCTGTTGCCACCCAGTCTTAACCCTTCCACTTTGGGAGAGGTTTCCCCTAACCCAGTAGTTTTCAACACTTTTTCTACCCCAACATATTTGGGGGTAGAAATATACCTACCAGTAACCCACAGCTATAGCCACTGCCCGAAAATACTTTCAACAAATATTTAATGAGTACTTGCTTTGTGCCAGGCATTACACTAAGCTCTGGGGTGAATATCCGGGGAATAAAATGCAGTCTCTGCATTCTAGCTTCAGACCCCCCATTCTCTTTTTCATGTCTACTCTCAGTGGGTTTTCAGGGGCTGTTTGTTTGCCTTGAGAAATAAACATCTCTTATTGGCCTGTTTATTTGCACACTCTGATCAGGAAAGGCTGCTGGCACTGTCCTATGTTGAAAAGGTTCTTCACAGCTAGACATTAACTGTTCTGTTCACAGAGAGGTATATCCTGCTCTTTTTTGCAATATGAATTTACTTCTTAAGTTGATTATTTTACCTCCTAATTTTGCTAGTCATTAACCGCCTTGAATTAACTATGATTTTTAATTATCAAAATACAGGTAATAAATCGGGCTGACATTCTCTCTTTACCTTTTATTGCCTCATCACGTTTCATTTGCCCTTTTCTTCTCTCAGCTTGCCGTCTTATATTATCATCTGGGGAAACTGCAGCCATTTCCTCAAATGTTATTTGTCTTTCCGTTCAGTCTCTAACTTGAAGCAACTTTACAATGCAATGCTTTTGTATTTTTCTGGGTAAAAAGTGTATGGTGTGATACACCAGACATGGCCACAGATCCATTTATCTAAACAGTGTTAATCTGCTTATCAGCTCATTTCCAATTCATCTTTCTTCAGGATGATCTTTGAAGTGCTATGGTTGTTTTTTTCTTGACTTTCTAACGATCTTCCTGTAATAATATATTCTACTTCTGAAGGGTTTGGTGGTTTTGTCAGGAGACCCTTCTGGGCAGCATATCCACTTTAGGCAATTTCATACCAGTTCCTTGATGATTTCAAGCAAACGTTTCCATCTGGTATTTGTTTTTTACTTGGATTCTGTTCTCTGTCTCTCTCTTCTCCCCCTTCTCAGTTTTTCCTAAGGAAACCATTTTATTAGCATTTCACTTGTAACAAATATCCCAACTTTTTTGGGGGAAAACAATGAGTAGAGGAGGCTTCCCGTAAAAATGCAAATGGAACAGGATAGTTACCATCAGAAAGTAAGACCAGCCCTCTCATAGAGGAAACGCTTTATGGAGTTTTTACAGTAAACCTCGGAAAAGCTGGCAGCCGTTATACATCAAAGGGAAAGATATATGAAAGTAAAATAATACAAGAGTAGGGAAATAACCTAGGTACTGTGTAAAACAGAGGGAAGAAAAGGTACAATGGCATATAATTTTACACTTTTGTATTGTGATCTGTTGACAGAAAATTGTTTAGTATGAGTCGAGTAAAGAATTGATAGAGGTGATGGGGAACAATGAAAGGGAAAAGTTCCAGGGAAGAAATGGATGAGGAGGGAACTAGCTATTTTCTGAAGGTGGGAAGCTATGATGCTCTGAAACTCAAAGAATATTCAGATTTGTCGCAGTTCAGCTCTGTGCTGTCCAATACCATAGCTACTTGCCGCTTGTGACTACAGCATACTTGAAATGTGGTTAGTCCAAATGGAGATGTGCTGTAAGTGAAAAATACATACCAGATTCCACTTCTTAGCATCAAATGTATATATATTTTAATAATCTTTAATAAGATGTGAGCTATCTTCTTAAGTTTTAGATTGATTACATGTTTAAGTGATAACTTTTTATACATTGGGTTAAGTAAAACGTTATTAAAATTAGCTTCACTAGTGTTTTTATTTTTAAATATGACTACAGAAAATTTACATATGTGGCTCATATCATATCTCTATTGGACAGGGCTGGTCCAGCCCTATACCACGTTAGTAGGACTGCCTTGTATCTCTGGTATTTTAACCACAGTTTCACTTTCTTATGTGATGAATTTTGCTTCCTCCTCACATTTTCCCAGGGAATGTGTTCATTTTTTTTTTTAAAGTAGTTGTTTTATTTGGTTTAGAAATTTTAGTTTTCAAATAGGTAGATATGAGTAAAGAGAATGAACAGCATAATTGGAGAATTATTTTTATGGACAGGCCCTGGAGACAGTTCTCTAAAATAAAGGATTTTTAAGTTTTCTTAAGTAAAAAATCCTGTCAGATTTTCATTATTGATAGAAACACCACACAGAAGAACCTAGGAGGATACAATTTTTAAAATTTAATTTTATTTATTTATTTTTATACAGCAGGTTCTTTTTTTATAGATTTATTTATTTATTTTTGGCTGTGTTGGGCCTTCATTGCTGCATGCAGGCTTTCTCTGGTTGCGGCAAGCGAGAGCTACTCTTCGTTGTGGTGCGCAGGCTTCTCATGAGCACGGGCTCTAGGCACGCAGGCTTCAGTAGTTGTGGCTTGCAGTCTCTAGAGCGCAGGCTCAGTAGTTGTGGCACATGGGCTTAGTTGCTCCGCAGCATGTTGAATCTTCCCGGACCAGGGATCGAACCCATGTCCTCTGCATTGGCAGGCGGATTCTTAAGCACTGCACCACCATGGAAGCCCCAGCAGGTTCTTATTAGTTATCAGTTTTATACATATTAGTGTATATATGTCAATCCCAAAGAATAGATTGATTTAGAGTACTTCTGTCTTATTCCTACTAGTAGGAGGAGATGTTGCATCTTTCTTGAAAAAGAGAGCTGTGAATGGTTTGTTAAAGAGTGGGGAGCTGTTGTTCTGAGCATCATTCTTCACCACCACACCCCTTTCTCAAAGGTTCGAGAAGCCTTGGTCAAATTGGATGTTTTTTCTTTAATTATTTTTCTAACTTTGAAATTTAAATTTGCATACATTTAAAAACATGTCCATATGCATGTCTTCAGTACACGTGGCTATGCTGAAAGTATGACCTTTCCATCCAGGGTTGAGAATGAGGGCTTTGGCTGGCTTCTAAACTCATGTCCTGGCTCTGTGATCTTAGACAAGTTCCCTCTCCAAGCCTAATTTTTATCAAATGTAATGTCAAGATAATTACAATAACTACTCACTGGGTTGTTGTGAGAGTTAAATGAGATAATTATTCAAAGTATTTAGTACAGTGTCTGGCACATGAGTGCTTAATAAATATTAACTGGTCTTATAACTTTGTGAAAACACCATCTTCATTTACCTCCCCATATTTTGGCCCTGTATTCTTCTAATGGGGTGGATCAACAGAAGGCTAAGTGATTTTTTCCAACAACTTTAATGAGATAAAAGCACTCCTGGCATTATAACTCAAATTTAAACTCTTCTGTGCCTTGGGCCAGCAGCCAGAAATTATTGCTGGCCACAGTTCAGATTCTAGGAGAGAAGCTGGCATGACTACAGTCCTAACATCCCTGTGTTGAAGGCAGGACCTTACATGGATGCTGACACTGTCATTTGTATCACTTATGCCTCCTAGGCACTGACAGGGCTGGGGATGACCCAGTTAAACTTAGAGGGCTAGAGCAAACTGAGAAAAACATGACCTGGGATAAGATCTTTCCCACGGTAGGGTGGAGGTAGGGATAGGAAAGGCAGGCAGAACACACATCAGAGGGTCGAGGTCCAACATACGTGGCATTATAACAAGGACCTCTCTCCACCAAACCATGCCCAATCACCAGGCTTCTGGGCACTGGCAGAATTTGAAGATCTTTTCATTCACATCAGGGGCATCTATTAGAAGAGCCTAGATAAAATGCCAGGACTCAGTACTGCAGAGGAGAGCTGGAAGAGACAGGAGCACCGTCCTAGGGGTACTGGGCTTGCTGCTGGGGAAGAGGCTCAGGAAGGAATCGGTTTATTCACACTCATGTATGAAGAAGATGGTGGCTACCCCAGTAACAGATAGAAGCTAGTTCAGAGGACTGAGCCTCAACGAACTTGTAGCAAGATTAGCCTGATGTTGACTTTTTTTCCCTTAAAGAGCAAAATTGATCCAATATTGTCCCTTAAATCTTTCTTGCCTGAGTTGCAGAACCGGATGTGAGGCTGAGTTTACAAACTAGAAAGGGGGGGATTGGATAGGGGACTATTAAATGACTCCCTCCCCAGGAAGAGAATACAGAGAAGTAATCAAGTTATGATAATCCCAATAGTCAGTTTGACAAATATGGGTATCCCCAAGACTTTCTAAGCCTCAGTCTATTCATCTGTAAAATGGAGGTAAATTACAGGACCCAGTTTATAGGAGTTCTGTGAGGTTTATATTAGACAACCTAGAATACCTGGCATATTGGTAAGTACTCAGTAGATGTTAATAACAATTATTATTATCTACTTTCTAATCTTAGTTTTCCTGTTGGCAGGTATTACAGTAGCCAGTGTACTTCTTTGATGACTTCAATATCATGATCCCTTTAGCCCGGAGCTTTATCGTGACCCAAGCAAAGTGTAGACCCAGTGTTTGTAGTCACTGGAAAATACACTGACTTACTACTCATGCCAATCTGTGAACAAATATCTAAGGCTCTCCTGGTCAAGGATTAAATGCTTGAGGAACTTCTGAGCAAAAGAAAAGACAGAAGAACACTGAATATGTAAAGGAGGAATCTGGCAGGATGGCTTTCTAGCAGGAGTGAGAGGCAACGTAGGAAGGTAAACTCCCATACAGACAAGAGCTTCACGCCTTCACGTTATTGCAGTAGGAGAAACATCAAGGGCATTTATGAGTTGCCTGTATTCTCCGTAATCCAGATTTCTTACTCCCACCCATTTCCATTCATTCTCACTGCTGGCAGCATCGTCTCTTCCCTGGAGTGCCTTAGTGGCCTCCTAGCTCGCTTAGTCTCTTTGTGTCCCCTTTTGCTTCTCCTGATCCATGCTCTCCATGTCACAAGAACGCTGTCTCTCAAAACATGCAGTGGACCGTGCCTCTTCTTCCTGCTTCAAATCCTCCAGTGGCTTCACATTGCTCTTGGGATAAAGCATGTCACCTCTTGAACTTACAAGGCTCTCGTGCTCCAGCCCCCGCCCGCCTCACCAGCTCTTCTCCTGCTCAGCTCCCTCTCCTCCAGTCCATCTCTCCATTTCTTTCCAGTCTTCAAACATCTGTGCTTCTCGCTGCCTTGAGACCTGCCAGCCAAGGGGTCCTGGGCACCAGAAGTGGATTCCCCTCACCCATCCCTTCCCTTCTCCTGTCCTTCCCAAGTGAAACTTTCCTTGATTTCTTTGAGCTAGCTGTTAACTGCTCTCTTTGCACTCGGCCCGTCTTCTTTGCAGTAAATCATCACAAATGTCTCAAATAATCACATGTTTGGTGTCTGCCTTCTCAACTGGAATTTCAAATTAAATGTTTAAAATTAGAATTTAAAATCTAAAATTTAGATTTTATGAGGACATACAGTTGATCTGCCTTGCTCTTTGTGGTATCCAGAATGCCTTACATGGCACCTGGCACAGGGTGCGTGATGATTAACTATTTATTAAAGGAGGGACAAAAGAGTAAAGAAATAGGTCCAAGACAGAGCAAAGAGATGTGGCAATATTGTTTGCTTTTAAAAATAATCTCAAAGGGATACTAGGGTGAAGGGAGAGGAAGAGAGAGAGAGAAGTTATGCTGGAAAAGCTAGAGAGATAATGAATAATGAGGTGATTTTATGAGGTGAGAGTGTGTAGTAGAGACAGAGAGTATCCTGGGAATCACTAGAGGTGAAATAGGGGACAGTTTGAAGAACCTAGAAAGGAAAGAGGCAGTCAGTCACAGTGGACTGAAACCTAGGCAGATAAGCATCTCGCGCAGCTTAGGGTAATGACTTAGGAACCTTCTGGTACCAAAGGGAAGGACACTGACCCTTGTTTAGCTCTGTGCTTAATTTAACCCACCGAGATGTACACATGATCGTGGCCAATTCTTCAGACCTTAGTCTTCCTTGCTGCTTTGCAGCTGTACCTGAAAATTCCTAATGAATAGTCAGTCTGCAAAGCTCTGTGGAGGTTAGCATGTTAGTGTTTCACCACGGCATCACAAAGACTTGAGAAGCAAGGGAAAGCCAAAGCAAGCACTGATATATATTCAGTCTGAAGACTTCTTTCCCAGAAAATGCCATAATGGAACCTCGTCCAACTTTGATGCATCTTTACGACACCCATTCATCTACCTAGCAAAACTCTTTCCTGGTATCTCCTTAAATTTTTCATGTAACTTTTTTTTCCAGGGATTTTTAGCAGCAGATAAATATCAGTTCAGGTACTTAGAATTCAGTTCACCTTCTCTGTCCTTTTCCTGGGTGCCACATCGCAGGTCTGTCTCAAGAGTCCTCTCCTTCTTTAACTGTGTCATATCCTAAGGGGCGTGTTTGCTTGCTGGCAAGAGGGGAGTGAAGGGGAGAGCCTGGAGTTACTGTTTAATGCCGAAGCGTATTCCCTGGGGGATGGATTCCTGCTGAAATTGATAAGAAATGGGATTATGAAAAGATTTGTCTATCTGGAAGTCACGCCACTTTCGATCGATTGCCTCTGTCTTCCTGGAGCTTCCCTTATGTGGCCTATTTTCTCAAACCCCTACTTGATGGTTTCTTTCCCCTGACACCTCACTCTGCCTCTTCCCGCCACGTCTGTTCTCAGGTTTTCTCCTCTCTTGTCACCTCACTTGTTTTTTTCCCCTCCTGCTGCCACTTAAACTTTTTATCTTCCTACCAGGTTTGATCACATTTTCCCCTTTGTCCTAAAGGAGTCTTAGAATGACTCCAGGCAATATGGAGCAAGTCAGAAATTTATATTCGGACTCTGGGCTTGTTATCCCGCCAGGGTCCCCTGTCACCACTGCCACTGGGCTACTGAGAGCTTTTATTATTGCCTCCACAGTCCCTTCAAGTGACTTTGTTCCTTTAACTTATCTTTAGTCCAGAGTTCTTCTTCCTTCCCAGTCCTTTTTCTATGCCTCAGAAAATTCTTATTATCATTTCAACATTACAGACATATGGCTTTTAATATCTGTAGAGTATCTTAAAACCTGCTTATCCTTCTTTCATAAAACCATGGAAATCTGGTATAAGAAAGCTTATTTTTCAGTAGATTTGTGCACAACCTGGGGAAACCATGTTCTTTTAAATAGAATCAGGAAGAACGCAGATGGGTCCACCTCTTCTTGCCCATTGTTGCTCCAAAGACAAGTATTTGCATATTTTTTCACTCCAGTTTCCATATCTGTGAAATGGGAATAATAAGTACCTACTTCCTAGGATTGTCATGAGTGTTAAATGAGTTCATAATGTAAATGCTATCAAAAGACCTGTCCATAGTTAATGCTCAATACATTTTAGTTATTATATTATACTTAAGCTTATTATTACTATTGAAGCTTGACATAATATGCAGCCTTTAACATACTATCAATCTTATAAAGAGATTTCACACTTCTTTAAGCGTCAGTTCTTCTGGGGATGCTTCTTTCTAATAAAGAATCTCCTAATATTGCCTTTTTGCTGCATTTTTATAACTCTGTTTCACCATTCACAAAACTTATGTGTTAATTCCTACCCATCTAGGTGGAGTTCCATTTGTAAAGTCATTTTCTTCTCACACTGATCTGAGTTGATCCCTTCTTTAAATCTCTTGCCTATTTTGTTCCTCACAAATCATTCCATCACAGACCTGCGGACCAGGAAAATTAACACTTCTATATCATGACTCTGGTTTCCCTCTTTGAAGTACAGTTCAGAGAGGTGATTTTAATTTCTAAACACGAATCATTTTGAGCCTTTGTTACCATAGCAACCACAGGTGTCATCCTGAAACATGATAGCACTGATCACCCCTGACAGCTCACAGACCTGAATTCAGACAATCAAAAGCAGAGTAATTTGGAGGTCTGTTCGTTTAGAATGTTCTCTTTCACAGTTTCAAGGAAACACAGCTCAGGCTCTCTTCCAATTTGTCAAAAGCAAGAGAAGGCATGGAGGTGGCCACGTTTCGGGCCAAGGTATCAGTCCCAAACACGTTTTTATTATTCTCTGGAAAATAAGGTTGTAAAAACGTAATTGCTGACATAACCTTAATGACAGCAGTGTAAGTATGCGGCTGTAATTAAACGAAGAATTTTATTATCCTAGACCTTTGAGAGACTAGCATAGATACCATTCAGATCTCAGGATTTACAAAGCAAGCAACTTTGATTCTTGCTGTTTTGCTGTGTGGGCCACACATTTCCTTTGTGCCTCTCCGAGTTGCAGCTTGAATAGAAAACCTGGCAAATAGCAATAAGCATCTGTGTTCAGAAGGATGCCCTGTGGTGACAGTGCCATGGCTTTCAACACACTAAACTCTGAAATGTCACAAAAGGAGCTACTCTTTCTCCTTTCATCTCCCCTAGAATAAAATGTTTATGTATTGCTCCATGAGGTTAAAACTCGACAGGATATTTTGGTTACAATTTGAAGAGGGCTCTCTTCTTTCCCCGGGATGTCATATCCATTTTATTCCTATTTTACCTGATAAGTTAGTTAGAAATTGTATACAGCTGCTAGTTATACAGACCCAAAGAGAGTGGCTTTAAAAAATTAATTGATTCTTATTCTCCCATGCTGACAATTTTTTAGACGTTGGCAATTCACATATGAAAATGCCATAGCCCACAGTGGGATCCAGGCAACTTCCATTTTTTCTGCTTGGACATCTTTACCAAGTGATTTTTGCCTGGGGCCCCAGAACAGCTACTAGAGCTTCATCCATCTCATCCAAGTTTCAGAGTAAGAGAAAGGGTCACATCCCAGCTAAGCCAGCCCTCTTTTTTAGGGAGTTTTCACCAGAAGTCCCATCCACACACTATCACTCTTATCTTATTAGCCCGAACTTAGTCACATGGAAAATACATAGTTTATCAGCTGAATGTATTACCATCTCTCCAAAAAAACCAGTGTTCTGTATTAAGGAGGTAGGAGAGAATTGATATTGCTTTGGCAGTTAGCAGTCTTTGCCACAATTGGCAATGTATGAAAACAAATATAAACAGCAGATTCCTCTCTCTTCATGTTGTGCTGTTTTCCACAGCAAATACTTATTTATTCAGCATGTAAATAATCAGAAAGCTATAATTCTTTTCTGTTGATAGAAAAATTACTCTTCATCATGGTAAAATTTAGGCCCAACACAATCCTTAATGACTTCAGAATCGTCAAATATTTTTAAAGTATAATTTTCATGTTACCTTCGTGTTTTAAATTATTTAATAGTGGGCCATTTGGATAGGACACTTTGAGTACCTGTTAAAAATAATGTTTAATTCTCATCCACATTACATTTCTCAATCCTTTGAATTAAGGCAAGTTTCTTATAAAACTGAAGTCCAGTACACAGATGTTTAAAAACTTAGAAGTCAACACATTTCATGCATTAATACAAGTCCTGTCTCTATTGTTAACTCACCATAATCCATTTGTGTTTTTATCTCTCTATTATGGCCTGATTACTTTCTTGTCTACCATCGTATCTGGCACAAAGTAATGCTCTATCAATGTTTGTTCATGCAGATGAAGTTTTAGGTAACATGTTCCCACCCTATTTATTTGGAATTCCAGTGATCAAATAAAGCAGATATTTTGTAAATGACCATAAACAAGTCTAAATGGACAATGTATTACTTAACAGTGAATTTTCTATCCAAAACAGTGCATAAGTAATTTTATGCAGTTACAGCACCTTCATTCCCATGACCTCTAAAACTGAATTTATGACACGTGAAACGCCAAATGGCTAAGATCATCTTTACGACAAGAATAATTTAAAGTCTCTTCTGAGTCCATGCAGTACAAT
Source organism: Mesoplodon bidens (assembly GCF_964165515.1). NCBI lineage: Eukaryota > Metazoa > Chordata > Mammalia > Artiodactyla > Ziphiidae > Mesoplodon > Mesoplodon bidens. The sequence continues at coordinate 33,585,439 of NC_138167.1, forward strand.
ATTAACTTAATGATAGTCCAAAAATGTTTCTCACTTTTAATCTTTTTTAATGGCAATTATAACAAAGACCTCTTTTCTTTTTATATTCTGTTTCATTCTGTCTTGCTTTTAGCTGAATCTATTCTTTTCTTCATCGGCAATCCAATGGTTCTCCTTCAAATAATGAAATCCACCAGCAGAGAAAATATCTAATGAGATCTCCCTAAGAAAAAAAATATGAAAACCTCATGGGCTCTTTATGACCCCAGAGCTAAAAGAGTGGCCTTATAGTCTCCTTTTGCTATTTAACCAAGGATAAAAACGACTTCAATTTTTTTTATTTTACTAGAACAAATTAGTGCGGTTTATTGCATTAGCACAACAGTACAAACGGAAAACTGATATCTTAAAAAAGAATATCTACATTAGAATATATATATATATAATGACTTTAATTTTAACATTAATAATCATGCTTTCCACACTTACGTAGTGCCGTAGTGCCTTTTCTTCCCAAGAGTACAGAATATTGTATTTTGACATAAATTTTCAATGACAGGTAAGGCAACCAAAGACACATGGAGAAATAGAAGTTATATACACATTTTTTGCAAATTTGAAATAGGAAGCCACTTTCTCTGCATATCAGCTCAGTGCTGTGCTCTGGGCATGGGAAATGGGCACGGGAAATACTGCATATGTCTCTTCTTTGTTGATGATCCTCTGGCATCTTGTTCCTGGGCTAGCATCCAGTTAGGGTCTGAGCCTCGTTGTTAAGAACAAACATATTTTAGATTAACGATTTGTGTCTTCTTTAGATAACCTACTTTTGGCAAAATGATGTGTAATTTACACATATTTTTGAAAGTAATGAGCTTTTTTAGGACAAATGATTATAAATGTTGTAATATCAGGAGATTGCTGCTGATCTTTATTAACAGGAATTGTAAATATAAGCAGTAAACAATGCATTTTCCAATCATCCTTTCTTCTCCTAAAATGTTACGGCAAACTATGTACACATAGTTCAAATATTAAGACATTTGCAGTTATAGCTACTTATGAAATTATTTGCGGTATTCTAAAACCGCTACTAGCCATTAATGATAGATGATATTTTATAATAGAAATTCAGAGTGGTGAAATTGGTTATGATCTTGGGAAATGTTTGTGATTTTTAAGTGTTATTACTGTAAAACAAAAACCACTAGTATGGTATATATGTATTGGAAAACAGATGAAAAATAGAACTACTGTTAAGTGTAATAATTTCACATTTCATTCAGTCATTCCACAACTAACCTGTGGCTACTATATATGAGTTACTCTCCTGGATGCTGGTTTTGTGATGAATTAGAGACAGAATTTTCTGAATATTCATTTAACTATAAGATGATAAGACAAAAAGGAAATATAAAAATAAAGGCATATATGCAGTTATCTAGTTATCTCTAAATTGTGTACCATTTTCCTTAAGATACGTGCTGCAGTAAAACAGTGGTTAAGCTTGAGTCTTATAATCAGAGACTTAAATGTGTATCCTGGATTCACCTTCATCATGGAGTAAACCTGTGACCATAAGCTAGTTTCCCATTTCAAATTTCTATTCTGTAATTTGGAAGATACAGTAGTCTCTCCTTCTAGGTTTATTTATTTATTTATTTATTTTTTAATTTTTGGCCGTGTTGTGTCTTAGTTGTGGTGTGCGGGCTTCTCACTGCAGTGGCTTCTCTTGTTGCAGAGCACGGGCTCTAGGAGCATGGACTTCAGTAGTTGTGGCTCGCGGGCTCTAGAGCACAGGTTCAGTAGTTGTGGCGTACGGGCCTAGTTGCTCCGCGGCATGTGGGATCCTCCCAGACCAGGGCTCGAACCCGTGTCCCCTGCATTGGCAGGCGGATTCTCAACCACTGCGCCACCAGGGAAGCCCTAGGTTTATTTTTGAAAAAGGAATGAAGTGAAGTAAGTAATGTCAGGCACAGAGCATGGTACCTGGCACATAGCAAGTATTCACTACATGCTCACTTTATATTGTTACTACAGAGAAGCCATAGACTATTTATACTATACATAAATAATTGTGCACATTCAAAATAAGTATGTTATATGCAGAAAAAGATTAACGTCAATATGGTTTATCTTAATGTTAACCAGAAACCTTCTGGATAAGCAATATCAGAAGGCAAAAGGTAATAATATGTGCCTCTTTTTCATCAAATTTAGGCCATTAATGCTAGTGATCAACGTGAACATGTTTTGTCTGAAGAAACCCTTCTTTCCTTTTTTTTCCACCTTAATTGAGGTGTAATTGACATAAAATTGTAAGCTATTTAAAGTGTACATCAAGGAAATTTGCTGTACTTACACATTGTAAAATGATTCTTCCCTTCCAGTTAGTTAATAAGTCCATCATCATCTTTGTGTGTGTGTGTGGTGAAAACATTTAAGTTCTACTCTCTTAGCACATTTCAATTATACAATTCAGTGTTATCAACTATAGGCACCATGTTTTACACTTAATCCTCATGAAGAGAGCTTTTTCCTAATCAGTTAATCCACCAACCCTTTTTGATCTGACTGGTAAGATGTTTTGGACAATGTTAAAGATGACTGGATTTTGGATTTTAATCAACCCCAAAGAAGGAAGGGAGGGAGGGGGGGAGGAAGGAAAGTTGACAGATGTCACTTTAGTTTTATGTATGCTGGGATTCTGTAAGTTAGTTAGTGTTGTTAGTGTTTTGTTTAGGTCTCGAAATGAAATGCTGTTGTTTTATTTATTTCTGTAAATTTCTGGTCTCGGCTTGCCTAGTGACTTAGGGCAGGCTGTTGAAGGACTGCATGTTTCTTGCCTGTATGTTGTATGCTTGACACAATAGAAACTGTAGCAGAGGCTACTGGTCCCCTAAATCCATTCTTTCCTTCTTCATTAATAGCAGAACTCCCTGTTGTTGTTTGTTTGTTTTTAACTGGTGCATTTCTTTAAAGCTACCTGTGAATCTAAGCTCCGGTTAGTTTGACATAAACTAAAATGCTACATGGCACATCTCGGAAGTGCCCTGCAAAGAAAGGGTATTATCTTCTTTATCTCTTCCTCTCTTCTGCTTCCTGAATATGGATGTGATGGCTGGAGAGTAGGAAGCCATCTTAGAGCTTAAAGGGGGATCTGCGCACTGAGAATTCTGGGGCAAAATAGAAAGACTCTGGGCCCAGGGCATTGTGATGAACCATTCCAGCCTTGCTTCACTGCCTCTGAACTGTTTTTTACAAGACAGAAGAAATCCTACTGTGTTCAAGCCACTATTAATTTAGATTATCTGTCACTCATAACTAAACATCATCCTAAAAAGTACAAGCAACATAAGGAAATTTTTATAAATTGTGAATATGAACTGTATTAAAATCTGAATTCTCTTCCTCCATTTCATTTTTGTAACAAGTCAGCCCTCAAGTTGGATCTTTTGTCTTGGCAATGTGTCTGTTGTGGTGTTTTAATCTTTCAAGTGCCTAGTCTCCTACAAATTCGTAGCATCTGTGAGTATTAATCAACCTCTTTGTGGATTTAACTTAGGTCAAGATTTAGTATCATCAAGAACAGCGCTGTTTAAAAAATTAGAATTTTTCTTTCCCTTCGGTTTATAAAGAATTTTCCCTGGTTTCTTTGAGTATATCAGCAGTTCCTCAGAATTTATAGGCATATATCTGTACCCATTTTGTCTGTTTCAGCTTCTACATATTACTTTATAGATCGTCACAAGACAACTGTTCTTTATTTCCCTGGCATTTCTCTTCTTTTACTGCTTTCTTTCAAGAGTCTTCTATGTTTAAAGAGTGGAGAATTTGTAGAGGAGTTTTGGAAATTCTTTAAAAAGATTCTGTCTCTGTGTTTTCCTCATTTGTACCAGTTAGGTTTTCTCTACCAACACAGCATGATAGACAACCCCAATGTTTCAGTGCTTACAACAATCCAATCTCCATTTATTTTTCTGCCTCCTGGGTCTGTGAGATGGGGGGCAGCTTTACTTCTGAGGCAGATTCGGTCAGATTTGCTCCACATGTCTCTCATTCTGCAACTGGCAGCTACCTGGGTCATATTCTTCCATTGGCTGCTGGGGGAAGAGCAAGAGGACTGAGCCTCTTAAGGCCTCACCTCTGAACTGTCGTCCTCCCACTTCTGCCATATTCACCTGGGCAAAGTCAGTGAGGCAGGGCTGTCTATCCCGCCTGTCCCACTGCTGTGCATTGATTGCAGTTACGCGGTGAAGGGTGCAGACCTACAACCTTATTACAGAAAACTGAAAATCGGAAACCATACTTTATTCTACCATACCACTGTGAGTGAACGTACACTTTCTCTTGATACCCACCATATGCACGTGTGCGTGTGTGTGCGTGCGCACACTCACACACACACCCACACACCACAGCACATGTGAGCACAGAATCATCTAATTCTGACTTTAAGATCTAGATGGAGAAAAGTCCAAAAAGGAATAAATGTACTTTGGGAGGTTTGAGCTGTATTTTAGAGTATTCTTTATTTTTATTGACTTTAGAAAGAGAGATTTTAGTTTTTAGTATTAAAATATAAATGGTTAAAATATAAATGGGTTGGTCAGCTAACCAAACTACATATAGGATATTTTTAACAAATTCTAACGGCCAAGGCTACCAGCCAGTATCCTGAAGGGCACGTTGGGTCTCTTGAGGAAATTTGCTTTTGCTTCTGATAACTGGTGTCGCTTCATTTTAGGATCCAGCTGATTTTACTTAATGGACAAAACGAAGCTAGTGGCTAACTTTACTGCCTTAAATTCTTCCAGCTCAGTGATGATGCTTTGAGAACTGTGCTAAAAATACCCTGCTCAACAGAGTGTAGTTTCTATATATGATTGCAATATACTTTGGGGCCTCTGTGGACATAAAATATTATAGCTCCATGACAGCCTGCTTCACTGGCTGTTAGAGGTCAGGCCAATTATAAATAGGTGCTTAAGCTTTTAAAAATTTATTGTTCATGCCCCCAGATCACAGTCTGAAAAACAGAAACACTAATCATGATGATATGTCGGATACTACAGTTTTATACTAGTTAGGCTGAGAAATATGCACAAATACAGCTCAGTATACTTAGTTGGTTTCTAACGATTATAATATCACTCAATATAGTTAGTTGGTTTCTAAAAATTATAATGTAGGTCAGAGTAGTTAGTTGGTTTCTAATAATTTTGGCATCATTGGCTGGGAGAGGAGAGACCCTTTGCTATGGGTGTATCCTTCTGTGGCCCCATGTTTTCTGGCTCCCTGTAGTTGGGTAGGACCATTTACTGGATCTAGACAATGATCTGTGAGTAGGTGTTATTGTGACCTGCTGGGCCAGTGGTAAGAGCCAGCATGCCACCCTCTAGCTGTCTTTTTCTCTTACCGTATTGACCTGGAAGCCGCATGTGGAGATGATGGTACCACAAGATGGAAGCAGCCTGGGTCATGGGGTTACCACAGGGAGCACAGTTACCTTGGATGCTCAGTCAGCCTGCGCTACAAACAAGGCAAACAAGAAATGAAGGTTGTTGGAGTTAAGGCTTACATTCTCTCAGGTGTGCAGGGCAGTCATTTCCATTTTACAGATAAAGAAAGTGACTGACGTTCGTAAAGTCAATGTATTTTGCCAACCCACAGAGTGATCATCTGACATTTTCTACAGCATGGTGGTTTACAGTTAACCCAACTACTGACTTGTATCTGTGATAGCTTGAATTTTAGTCAGCTGTAGAAATTTAGTGGACCTGTTGCCTTAGAAAATTATAAAGCTGTGTAAGAAAATTTACTCATAAATCATGTTAGCTATTATAATAATTTTTCTTATGGAAAATGTTGAGCGTTTTTCTATATATTTCAGGGTGCTATGTGCTCCCCCATCATCACCTCCAACACACACACACACAGACACACACACCCAACACTCACACATATACATCTGTCAGTGGTTAGTGATTCACTCCCCCATCATCACCTCCAACACACACACACACACACACACCCAACACTCACACATACATATCTCTCTCTGTCTGTCAGTGGTTAGTGATTCACTCCCCCATCATCACCTCCAACACACACACAAACACACACACACAAAGCTCACACATATACATCTCTGTCTGTCAGTGCCTAGTGATTCACTCCCCCATCATCACCTCCAACACATACACACACACACACACACAACACTCACACATATACATCTCTGTCTGTCAGTGGTTAGTGATTCACTCCCCCATCATCACCTCCAACACACACTCACACACACACACCCAACACTCACACATATACATCTCTGTCTGTCAGTGGTTAGTGATTCACTCCCCCATCATCACCTCCAACACACATACACACAGACACACACACCCAACGCCCACACTATACATCTCTGTCCGTCAGTGGTTAGTGATTCACAGTGTCCAGGAGATACAGAGACGATGTGGGACAGAAACAAGAAGATCTGATCCTGCCAGTGCCGTTTATTCACTGTGTGATCTTAGGAAACCACTTAATTTTCGAGCCTCAGTTTTCTTCTTCTTCTTAGAAGGGGTCTAAATAAGGGTTTTTTTTTCCAAACTGTGAGTCCCAACCAAGTAGTGAGTTATAAATCTGTAAAAGATCTCTGCTAGCATATTTTAAAGACTTTCACGGCAAAATTAAGAGGAAGTTACAGAGAGTTCTCGTATACTCCCCTCCCCCCCCACATGCACAGCCTCCCCCATTGTCAACATCCCCCACTAGAGTGGTGCATTTGTTAAAATTGAGGAACCCACACTGACACATCATAATCAAAGTCCATAGTTTACATTAAGGTTCACTCTTTTTTTTTTTTTTTTTTTTTTTGCGGTACGCGGGCCTCTCACTGTTGTGGCCTCTCCTGCCGCGGAGCACAGGCTCCGGATGCGCGGGCCCAGCGGCCATGGCTCATGGGCCCAGCCGCTCCACGGCATGTGGGATCCTCCCAGACCAGGGCACGAACCCGTGTCCCCTGCATCGGCAGGCGGACTCTCAACCACTGCGCTACCAGGGAATCCCAAGGTTCACTCTTGGTTGTGCACATTTTATGGGTTTGGACAAATGTCTGATTCCACGTACCCATCATTATAATATCCTACTGAGTACTTTCACTGCCCTAAAAATCCTCTGTGCTCTGCCTTTTCAGCCCCCCTGCACACAACCCGTAACAAGTTTTTACTGTCTTTTAACAATCTCCATAGTTTTTTTAGGATGTTAGAGTTGGAATCATACAGTATGTAGCCTTTCAGACTGGCTTCTTTCACGTTGTAATATGCATTTAAGTTTCCTCCATGTCTCTTTATGGCTTGATAGCTCCTTTCTTTTTAGTGATGATTAATATTCCACTCTCTGAATGGACCACAGTTTATTTATCCATTTACCTACAGAGGACATCTTAGTTGCTTCCAAGTTTTGGCAGTTATGAATAAAGCTGCTATAACATCTGAGTGCAGATTTTTGTGTGGACATAAGTTTTCAACTCCTTTCGGTAAATACCAAGGATTGCTGGATTCAGCTACATTACTGGAACATATGGGGAGAGTTTAGTTTTGTAAGAAACCATCAAACTAACTCCCAAAGTGGCTGTAATATTTTGTATTCCCACCAGCAATGAATGAGAGTTCCTGTTGCTCCATATCCTCATCAGCATTTGGTGTTGTCAGTGATACATTTTTATTATTATAAAAGTAAACTAGAAATGATTAGAGTGCTTAGTAAGGGTAAATGTTATGACATAAAACTTTTGTTTCTGGTGTGTGTGTGTGTGTATAACAAATATGAATGTGTGTACTGAGTTGAAATGTAAAATGTATTTTTAATGTTGTGTAGTCACAGTTCGAAATAGATGATCTCTTACATCTTTTCCAAATCTAACATTTCTTGATTCTGTGAATTTTCATATGCGTACATATGCGCAAACACGCACAATTTAGTGATTTTAAAAGATATTCATAATATACTAAGTGAAAAAACTAATTTTTTAAAAGCAATACATATATATTTTATGTGAGTGTGTCTGTAATAAAAAAAATGTATGTGTATAATAGAAAAAAACTGCAAAGTTAATACCAAGATTCGCTCCAGAAGATGTTTTTTTAAATTTTTATTCGTTTCTTTGCCTTTACATTATATAATATTCATGTATTACTTCTATTTTTTTTAATGTACTTTTAAAAGATTCTCTTGTTCTGAAAGGAATCCTTAATTGGTGAGCTTCCATTTTGGTGGCAAAGTAGAGAGAAACAGGTGGACAGTATGGGGAAGAGTGTCTTGTAGTCAGGGCCTGGACGTGCCTGCTGTCCTCCCAGTGGGTGACATGGGCACGAACCCACGTCCCCTGCAACGGCAGGCCGACTCTCAACCACTACGCCACCAGGGAAGCCCAATAAATAAATTTTTTTAAAAATGTAACTGTGCACTAATTCGACTCTGAGACTCTGATTTTGGACTGGAGGAGTGTCAAGATGTTATGACATGTGGTCTTGATGCTCTCCTACCCTATCATTTCTACAAAGCACCATTTCCCTGCTTTATCTTGTTTCTGTTTCCTAACCCATCTTCTCCCTGCCACATCACAGCTTAATCTATAACCCATTGACCTAATAAAAGAAATGCTCATTTTGCTGAACCACTGTTTTCTTCATCAGGTGTGTATTTGCAAAATGACCCTTAAAATGGGTAGCTGTGCTTAATTCTTTGTGCTGAAGCTATCCTAGAAAGTTGCTAAGTCTCTCTTTCTCCTGCTTTTTCTCGGCATGAAGCATCTCCAGTTGTTTTGCCCATAGATACCTTGCTATTGTGTGGCTTTCTAGTGCCTCACAAAACTCCATGGTGAAGTGGGTGTGTGTGCAAAACTCTTCTTTGCATTCTCAAACCAAAAAGAAAACGAGAAACTCTTATTTGATGGAGGATTCCCATGTGTAGAAATTCAGTTGATTATGTTCTTCCGTTTGCTCATTTGTTTTCCAAAAGATATGCTGCCCAGGAACCTGTGGCTCCTGTGACTTGATTTAGGGTCAATGAAGGCCTAAGGGCAAATGGGTCTTAAAAATGTAGGGTTTTCTGTTTTGTTTTTCTTTATTGATTTGATGGAAGTACTTCAAAACAATGAAATATCAAAGACAGCACTGGCAAACACAAAAATTATGGGAACAGGCAGACAGAATGGAAATACTACTGTACTTGTCTTCAAGTGACATGACTGGGGTTAGAATTCTGGTCCTTCCCATTTTAACAGTTTGACCTTAGTCCTATCATTTACCTTCCCACCTGTAAAATGGGAGCTTTTGATCCTATATTACTATTTATCACTAGTAAAGAGTATTAAAGTTGAAATGATTAATTACTTCTGTATTACCTTTATTTTGAATTTCCTTTTCTAGGGACTAGAAGGATTAGAGATTTGTTCCAGAAACCATATAAATCACTACCTATTTTCATAAAATGAGAGAATTCAGCACCTTGCAGTGCCTGAAAATTCATCTTAATTTGTTAATATATGCTATTTTCTTATGTGAGGATAGGTAAAATAATTTTAACTTTCTGTACATGTCCTACGCAGATCCATACCTAGATTATGATTTCAATTATGCTCCTAATTTACTGTTTGATATTGGGTAAGATACATTATATATCCCTAGGCTTGTGTCCTTATGAGGAAACAAGCAAACTGAATTAGGATGACCTGCAAGTTTCCTTCCGCTCCACATTTTGTTCGTCTGTAAGTTGTACCTAAGTCTGCACCTCCCAATTCTTTATCATCACTGCCCCTGGGAATTTTCAGAGCCTTCATTTTTACATAAATACAGTGGCTTCTTCAAGACCAAGACCTCATGGCAAAGTGTCCAGTGTGGTTTAACTTGTGTGAAGCTCAGTTACTCAAGTTTGATGATGTTTCTTTTGTTCAGTACTGTATTCTGTATATGCCTTTGGGCAAATGGTTAAGTGGAAAAAGTTGGATTATAAGACATTTTGAGTCCTCTCTTGAAACAATCATGTTTACTTAGATTGAATTGTGGTGATGTCTCAGGACTTTGCAGTGAGTTTCCATTAGTGAAATCATAGAATTATAAAACAGTAGTTGGTTCTTAGAAGTCATATACTCCATACTCAAATAGTGTCCGTCGCTCATCAACATGCAGCCTCTGTTTGAATACCTCTAGGGAGGGAAGCAGGAGGCACATCTTCCCAACAGAATTTATTCCCTTTTTGGATGGATCTGATTTCTAAAAATTCCCTTTTTACATTGTGTAAAAACCTTTTTCCATCTAATTTCCCCCTTTTCCTATTATTATTATTGTTGTTGCTGTTGTCATGATTACTATTACCATTATTATTGTTGTTATTATTATCATTGTCTTCTGGAGCAAAACAGAGTAATACTTGTCTTTCCTATAAATTATAGCCTTCAAGATGGGAGACAGTATGACTGCCTTTCTGTTATCTTTAGCCCTCAGAATGTTTTGTTTTGTTTTATGCCTCTAGGACCAGACATCCCATTCAGGATAGTCCCACTTTATGCTATTTTCCCAGCATAAATATTAATGGCATCTCCTTTCACTCTCAAAATTTTCCTAATAGGGCAATAAATCATATAGTCGCTCCATGCCTCTGTAATAGTATCTACCAAAATTATTCTGCAAATTTCTAGATCTCAAGAGTGCTCTATGAGAAAAGGAAAAAAAATATTTCGGAAACATTTGTATGTACCATCACTCTTCCTATATATTCACAAAGAACGTCAGTGAGAATTTCTGCAGGAAGGAGATCTGTTTTATTTTGCTTATCCTACTGTTTTTCGAACTTTTAAAATCATGGAAATACCCAGTGTTCCAAGGAAAACAGCTTGAAATTCTCTCTTTTGGAAAAAGAGCTTAGGTGAATTTTGAATTTTAATTCTTGTTATTTTAAGATTCTTTTCCAAATTGTTAAGCAACTTTTTCCCAGAATATTAACCACACTAGCTCTTTGTTTTCTAGCTATAAAATGAGGGAATTAGAGTAGGCTCTGAAGCTCAACAAGTTGGAAAAACTTTGGCAACCATCATGGAAGCACCTCCCTCATCTTATTTCTCCAGTGTTGGTAGCTCATGGTAATGCAGAATCAGCAGGACATTGGGGGTGGTGGCAATCCACTGGCATTATTGAAGGGCAACGTTGCAGCCTGGAAGGACTGACCATTGTGTGAATGGTAGCTGGAAACTAGTCAGGGGATTTGAAGAAAATTGAAGAGCAGTTAACCAAGTGTGATGTCAGAGGCAGATCTCCATGGAAACCATGTTGTGATGACCCCATTAGCGCTGATTTGGGCGGTGCTCCCACCTCCAGGAACACATCTTCCCCAAGACACAGGGTACCACCTACCTGTTGTCTCCTACACAAGAGAACCACAGATTTGTTATTGTCTAGTCCAAGAATCTATTAACCAAAACAAAAATGGGAAATAGACTTCTTCTAGAACATCTTATTTGGCTTTAAAATCCATATCTTTTAAAGCCCGCTAATTTAATTTTGTCAATTGGGTACATTGGATTTAAGTGCAATATCATTTATAATTAAAGAAAAGACCAACACAATTACTATTCAATATGCATCACCATTATAAGGCAGAGGCAGCCATAGAGAGTCAATTTTAAAATGATCTGCTAAAGATGACATTTTTTAATTGTCTTTCAACTGCACTGAGGTAAATCACTTTGGCAATACATTTCTTGGATTTGCATAATGACAGAGCATGACAAGATTAGTTATCATTTTTAACTGCTGGGTTTTCTGGCATGATGCTTGTCATCACATCTGTGTGTATTCCCTTTCCAAGGCCATGGTGATATCACATGCATACATTTTCTGAACCAAAGAAATGAACACTTCCCTGGGTCATGTAGTGATTTTTTTTTTAACGGTGAGCAAACGTACCAGTCCACTATAAATAAACAATATTCAGAGGTTGAAAAGGACCATTACAGAAAGACATCTTAGGGCATTTTCTGTAAAATTGACACACAGGCTTTTGCTTGTACAGTTGGATTGTGCATGCTGCCCTCTGTCTACAAAATTCAAGAAAAATAAATTTCTGTCCTAAGTTGTCTAGTAAGAACAGGCTATTACAAGTATGTGGGTCCTGTAACTTGCTGGACTTGTCTTTGTAGGGTAACAGAGACTGTTTCTGATCTAAGTATACTTTGTGTTTCTATAAAGGTCACTGTGACTAAGGTTTTTGGAACTTGGAACATATTCTGTCTTAAAAACAGAGCTACGTAAATAGTTAATGGGCTCTCAGCAAGTTTACCAATTTCTTGTCTAGGCTGTGTGTTCGGTTGTAAGAAGGGTTAAGAAGGGAGACTATAAAATAGTCTGAAGTAGCTGAATTAGAATACTTAGGACAAGCCTGAGTTTCCTGTCCTGAGAACTGGGACTGTGGAGTTTATGAGACTGTCACTTTTCTTCCACTCCTAAGTGCCCCTCACGCCCACATCGCTACCAGTCAAGCTCCCAGGATTGCAGAGTCATGGTCATGAAGAGTCGGGGAGGCACATTTAGCACACAGGTCTTATTTGTCTGTCTGGGGTCCAAATACCTGTGTTCTTAATATCAATACATGTCCACTTTGAGGAGTGCCTTCTCAAAGGATGTGATCCTGAAACATAGATTTTTCCACCTAATTGGTTATTGGAGTACACCAGGAGCTTTTAGCAACCTGCAGATTCCTGGGCTTCTCCCTTTATAGCCCCTGACTTCCCAGATCAGAAATGGTCATGGGCATCTGTATGTCCCCAGGAGCCTGTAATGAGCAGCCAGGTCAGGGAACCAATAATCAAAACATCTGAATCCCTTCCCTCCTGATCAAAAATCATGTTTCTTCAGATCAGTTTAACTAGAGTAAGGAAAAAATACAAATTATTTTTTTTCTTTTTCTTTTTTTCTGTGTTTTTTTTTTTTTTTTTTTTTTTTTGGCTGCACTGCACAGCATATGGGATCTTAGTTCCCTGACCAGGGATCAAACCCACACCGCTGCAGTGGAAGCGCAGAGTCTTAACCACTGGACTGCCAGGGAAGTCCCCCAAAGTACAAATTAAATGAACTCACATAAGCTGGGAGTAAAAATAATAAATTCAATGTGTTTGATATTTTTAATGCTTCTTAAAGTAGTTTCACTTCATCACATTTGAACTTTATAGCAGAGAAAAAAGGGAGATTATTATTTTTTAGATAAGGAAACTAACCTTATAAAGCAGCTATAGCAAATCTTCCGTAGCACAAAATGAGTATCAATCTCGAAAGCATCATAAATGAGAGGAATTCTAGATGGGTGAGTGAGATCTTCATGCCAGCTGAGCAGTGTATCTTTTGGTCACAGGGGTACCCAGATACTGACGGGGCCTGACTGAGTGTTCCTCTGTGGGAAAATCCTCTTAAGTTATTCCAGATTATCACAGTTTCATCCCTTCTGAAGCTTCTAGATCTACAGTGTCTTCATCAAAGCTCCCACAGCAGAATCAGTGAGGACAGGCGAGGAGGAGAGAGATGACTAGAGGTGGGGTGAGTTAAGCTCTTTATAGCTCTGCCTGTATTCCCACGTATTACTTGCTTTAATGTTTTCGTAGTTTCTAGCACATCTCGGAGCATGACCAGTCAGGCATAGGTGAAGTAGACAACTCTTCATTTATTCAACCCATATTTACTGGCTGTCTTCCTTCTGCCAGGCACTCCTCTTGACATGAGGACAACAAAGATGAAAAGAAATACTCATGACCACGAGGTGTTTAATCTAGAAGGGAGACAGACACAAAAACAAAAACTACAATTAGAAGGTTGCTGTGGCGGATTTATGCTTAAGCTCAGATCTAATGGATAAAATAAGAGTTTGTCAGTCCAATAAGTGAGAAGGTTCTAGGAACAGGGATCACGTGCATTGTCTAAGGAGGAGCAAGACCGCATGACAAGTTCAAGAAAGTACAAGGAGTGCAGCGAGCATTGTCTGAGGGACTAGAGCCAAGTATAAATACGGCCCAGGAGACAGATCATAAAAGACCCTGTGTACCTTGCTGAAGAGTCCAGGTTTTTATGCCCTTGGCAACTGAAAATAACTGAAGGCTTTTTAGCTGGGAAGTTGGAAGGATCACTGGCCCCAGCTGAGGAGGGAGGAGAAAAAGCAGACAGGAAGACCTGCACTGGAGCAGCAGAAGTGGGCATAGGAAAGAGCCGGGAGTTATACGAGATATTTATGGAGTACGATCTGTGGGACCTTGCTTTGACTAACAGGTGGATTGGTGGTATGGATGGATTGGATGGACGATGAGGGAAGAATCTAGGCTCACTCCCTGTTTTCTGGCTTGATCACCTGGAAGATTGGGAGCACCATTCACCAAGTAAATATAGAAGTCACTTTTTTTTTTTTCTCTATGCGGGCCTCTCACTATTGTGGCCTCTCCCATTGCGGAGCACAGGCTCCGCACGCTCAGGCTCAGCGGCCATGGCTCACGGGCCCAGCCGCTCTGCGGCATGTGGGATCTTCCCGGACCGGGGCACGAACCCGTGTCCCCTGCATCAGCAGGCGGACTCTCAACCACTGCACCACCAGGGAGGCCCTAGAAGTCATATAAATAAATGTTCACCAAATAAAACTTAATGGCATGCAGTTTTCTCATAGTATACTGAATAAGGCAATGTTCATTGTAAACCATGCATGAAAAATGCAGTGATTATTTAATAATTACCATAACTATAAGGGGTAAACATTTTATGCTGATCTCCTTTGAAGAGGTTATTAGGTACAATTACAAACAAATTAAGATTATGTGATATATTTATTTTAGATAGAGTCTGACACAAACTTTTATAGTAACAGAATAGAAAATGAAAGATTTAGAGAACTCATTTGGTAGTCAAGTTGATAATTAAGCCACTTTATATTATTTACTGTTCTTCTCTGCTTATGTATTTCCCTTAATTCTTATAGCTTCTTGCGCTCATAGTATTTCAGAGTTAAATTATCATTTTCATTGAATATAGTGTGAATAGAAAATGTTTACTTCAAATATTTCACATCCTAAATATACAAAATACTTAAGTTATGAGTTGGATTCTAGTTTTCTTTTCTAAAAAGTCATCAGACCAAACTGATCTGTTGGGTAGATTTAGAGAGTGAAACAAAAATATATTTTCACATTGGTTTAGAATACTAAGTCCTAAACTTAAAAATTACAACTGAAGACATCTTGTAGGAAATTTTAAAATAATAATAAAATTCTGTGTCTTGTCAAAACAATCTTGCAGTTTGGGGAATTTGACTGTGCTGGGTCCCTGAGCTGGCAGTAGGATGAATTTCGATGAATTTTTTTTACCCATGCCAATCTCTGACTAAGGACATTCCCAAGTTTATCTGTCAGGGAGCTTTTTCAGTTTTTCCATTTATAATTCAGTAAATGTTTCCTGACCATCCATCCACTGCATACAGGCTCTGTGCTAGGTCCCAGGAAGCAGAGATGAATGGGGCTTAGTTTTTGTTGACAGAGCCCCTAGATCAGTAAGGGAAGCAGATGTGTAGAGTAATAAATTACATAGCAGCATGGTAAGCTTGTGATTGATAGAACGGCTGCAAGGTAAGCAAAGGGTCAGAGAAAGAAGAAGTTAACTCTATAATTAATTCTCTGGGGGACAGGGATAATTAGGAAAGGTTCCTAGAGGCCGTAGCATTGGAGCAGAACAATGAAGGGTGAGTAGGTGGGGGATACAAGTGGAAGATATTTTGGACAAGCCTTGCAGCGTGGGCAATGGCACTGAGAGTGGGGATTCAGGAGACAAGCTTGCTAATTTCTGGTTCCATTGTTCTGAGAGGACACCCAAGAATCTACGTTTTTGACAAGTACCCCAGGTGACTCTTAGGCACACTACAGTCTACCTTAGTGCATCCTTAAATTTTAAATTCTGTGAGTGGAGATTGCTTTACTTATCACTGAATCCACAGTACCTGGCACACTATCTGGCACAGAGTAGGTAATTAACAAATGTATTTTGAGGAACAAGACTGGTTGCTAAACATTTGGATCTTAAGAAACAATTCCGACTCAATTTCGTAGCTATTTTCTGTTTTGGCTGTGAGTAGATGAGTGTATCACTGCCCCATCCCACTTGGAGAAAGTAAGAGGGTTGACTGTCATAAAGGCAAAACTTAAGGAAGGAAGTGTTTGATGGATGGGTATTAGGTTATTGTAGTGGAAGAAAAAAGAGGCTACTGGTTTATTTTCTGTTTTTTTCTGCCTCAGAGGCTTAAAATAAAAATAAAAGAAGTGGTCTATGAAAGTACTTTCAATTTTCTGAATGTGCACTGTTCATTCAGCACCCATTAGCCATTTTTTGGACTTAGTAATCTGCTGATAAAGTCCTAGGACTGTAGAGATGAAAAAGACCGCCCTCAGCAAGCACTCAACCTAGAGGTGAAGACAAAGAAGCAAAACTCCATTGCCCTACCTGGTGATACATGCTAGGACTGCAGAGTAAGTGCCAAGCACGGGGTTGAGGACTTTCCATATGCTATTATCTCATTTAATCTAAGAACCTTATAAGACAAATATTTTTCAAATGATGAAACTGTGACTTAGGAATTAAGTGATTCACCCCAGCTCATGTAATAGCAAGGGCTGAAATTTGAATTCAATGTCTGTAAAAATGTGTTGCTATTAACTCACTGCATTTCTCCATCACGATACTCTCCTTTTGCTTATGTTTGGCTCTATTTGTTCGCGCCCAAATAATTAGGAAACATAATGGAGCTGTGTAAAATGCACTGGCGTCTTAAGTTTCCTCAAAATTCAAGTTCAGAATGGAAAGCTATCCCAGAGGAAACAGAATCCCTATGTCAAATCAATACGCTCAATATGCTGTCTGACATCAGTCATTCATTCAGTGTCCCTATAGTCAACGTCTGAACTTGTTTTATGCTGAGCATTAAGGTTTTGCCACTTTCCCAACTCTTATGGGATCTTAAATGACTTTAGTAGGTTTTAGCCATAAATGATGTCCATTTCCTTTGACCAAAAGTACCACTTGCTGCATGATGATTTTATTTAATATAAAATATTTTTCCGGTTGGTAAGTACCAAGGTTAACTTAAAATGTAAAAGCATAAATTATGGTCAGAAATCAGACTGGTTAGACACAGTACATTTCATTGCGTGTGAAGTAAGAGGTGTATAGGATTGTATTGAATTTCAAGGTTTGAAAGCACCCATATATATTTTTTTAAATAGTTACTTTAAAAAAAAACAAACCCTGGCACTAAGATAAAAAGTAAACGGCAGTTCTTGGATAACTCAATTCAGCTGATTTTTCACTGATGTGATAGCTTTACATGAATATTTATTTTTAAAAATTATGCACAAAGGACTTGGGATTCTTTCTGTTCATACCAACTGATGGTCCAGTTTTGATCTACCCATTTAGGACCTGTGACTCCATGTTCTGTATAGGTCGGCAAATAACGTTTTTGGGTGTTCTCAAGCTCAGTCTATAAAGCAGTAATGTTATTAATCATACTTTCTCATGTATAACCCACTGAGGCAGACCCAAATAGGCCAATTCGGAGTTCCAAAGGGGCATTTTTGGTAGGCGGATTTTTATTTTATCCATTAATTGTGTAATGCCCTTGGATTTACAGTCATTCAGTTGATAAGAAATACAAATTTACCAAGGTTTGCGGCAGTGTGAACTCAATTAATGTAAGAAAAATCCCAACATCGAATACAAATATATGTTTCACCTATCATATTTTAGGCATTTAATATCTAAGAGCACAGTGAATTTTGTTTTATTCATGTATTTCAAGGCTTAGGCAAAATTTAATTTTTTTTGTTTTTTGCGGTACGTGGGCCTCTCACTGTTGTGGCCTCTCCCGTTGCCGAGCACAGGCTCCGGACGCGCAGGCTCAGCGGCCATGGCTCACGGGCCCAGCCGCTCCGCGGCATGTGGGATCTTCCCGGACCGGGGCACGAACCCGTGTCCCCTGCATCGGCAGGCGGACTCTCAACCACTGCGCCACCAGGGAAGCCCAAAATTTAATTTTCTTGATGTCAAAACCTTTTGTTGAGCTATGGTGAGGTAAAATTTACCATGCTCAGGAAAATTTCTTGATCATTTAATTATGCTCATAAATTCTTAGAAATCTCCAGATTTTGTTGTATAAACATTTATAAAATTCTGTTTCTCAAGGATATACATTTACTAATTACAACTGAGATGCATCAATTTTGAATCCACTTTTAGGGAGTTTGCTTTTCATTTGTAAATGGAAGCTTTTAGGAATACCCTTCATTAAGATCCTGTATTCATATTTTCCTGCTAAATACATTTTTAACCAAACATTTTGAAAATACTTGTTCTTAAAGCAGGAATCAGAGCAAACAAGTTCCAAAGCAGGTTATCCAGATGATTTAGATCCATCTGAGCTCTAAATCAATACCCAAAGCTATAACTATACTGGTCTAGTAAATTAAATCACTATGTTTGAAGAATGAAGGAAAAGATACCCTCTGTAAAGTCACAACAGATTTCTTGGAGACAAATCTACCGTATCTGTGCCAAACACACCATATTATTTAGGGTTTTCAGAAACTCACGTGCTCTGTACTACTGACGTAAACTGTGCTGAAGTGATCCAGAAGGGCAGAAACCTTTGGAAGATTCTTCTATAAATTCATTTCAGAGCTATTTAGACTCACTGATACATTGTATCCCTTCCTCTTCAGAAGCCACAGTTTGAATTGCAATTTGTGGTTTTATTTTTTAAGAGAATTACATGAATATTTAAAATGCAATTTGGTGTACTGTGTTATTGATCATGCATTATTTATGTTAAGATTCTCTTTAATCATAAGGACTTGCAAAGTGTATGACAGGGGGAATGGGGTGAATTTCTTCTTTGTATTTGGGGTCATTAACTCAGGGGTTATAGCAACAGTAAGTAAGTGCTTTGGTTTCTATGCATCTTGTTTATAGAGGTGCGGAAGTTCACGTAACGGTTTGGAAACAAATTGATCGGGCTTGGAAATACTCATCTACCACGTTCATATGTTTTAACAAATAAATATTAACTTCCTTCAGGAATAAGACAGATTTACAAAAGATGGAAAAAACATCATGGCTGACTTGCTGGTTTCCAACGAAAGGGAAAACCGTAGAACACCTCTCAGGTGGAAATGTCTTAGGGAAGCTCTACTTATTTCCTTAAGAGACTATTTATTATTCTAACAGTTCCCAGGGCGAGTTTATGGTCTTCCAAAGAGCAGAGTATATTTTGTTTATTTTATCGAACTCTTTCTCTTCTCTCTTAAGACATAATTCTACCCTCTTCTACTTTTAAAAACACTTTACAGAGGTGGAACATAAACTCCGACTCCTTAAGTATGATCAGTCCCTTTAAATATTCTCAACATGACCTACATTTAAGTCTCTTTTCTGTCCTTTTTTTGATGGCAGTGTAGTTATAAAGGTGCAACCTTAAAAGTCAGGATGAATTGGGGTCAGATCCTGGTTCTGCCACATAATAGCTGTTATCTTTGCATCCATTATTTGACCACACTGAGCCTCAGTTTTCTTATCTGTAAAATGAGAGTAAAATTTTTACTTTACACAGTTATTGTAAAATAAGATAATTTATATAAAATGCGCAGCAAAGTGCTGGGCAAATAGCAGGCATTTTAAAAAATAGCAACTCACTATAAGCTGGCTGATCTCCTTTTATTAAGGAAATTATTATGCTCCTTGTTACGCTAAGTCTTCTGCACTCGTGCTGTGGCATTTTTGGTCCTTCGTGCATACTGTTATTTACCCCTTTTAGTTTAGTTTTGTTATACATTCACAGTCCTTCATCAAAAACCCATAAGGAGATTTTTTTTGAACTGCCAGCCTTTAGAAGGTAACACAGTGGCCCCTGTATTACCTGTATGTTACCAAATATGCCCCCTGCCCAGGATTATCCTAACAGCTGCCTGTAATCAAGTATATTAATACTTCTGCAGTGAAAAATGTGGATCTTCACATTTAGTGGGACTAATAAAGATTTATATAGCCTCTGGTTAGCTCAGGTCAGATTCTGCCATCAAAAGGGTTAAAAACAACTCTCAGTGTTGGGTGCTTTTGGTCTGGGGACCTTAGACAAGAGATTAACTTCAGTCAATCCATGAGGCGACCCTTGAAGATCACCTTGAGTCCTGAGTCTGTCATCAACAGTATACGAGTGTTCCCTCCTCCTTCTGAGTCATCAACAATTTTATAAATATACTTTAAAATTTTTTCAAGTCACTGTGATAAAAAACAAAGCGAGGAGAAACCTTTTTTCTTGTAGATCTGACCAGATCCTGAGACGTTTTCTTTTTCATTCATTTAAGAAAGTTGTGGGCCTCCCTGCTGGCGCAGTGGTTGAGAGTCCACCTGCCGATGCAGGGGATACGGGTTCGTGCCCCGGTCCGGGAGGATCCCATATGCCGCGGAGCGGCTGGGCCCGTGAGCCATGGCCACTGAGCCTGCGCATCCGGAGCCTGTGCTCCGCAACGGGAGAGGCCACAACAGTGAGAGGCCCGCGTACCGCAAAAAATGAAAAAATAAAAATAAAAATAAATTAATTAAAAAAAGAAAGTTGTTGTCCTTAACAGAAATAGATCCACAGACATAGAAAACAAACTTATGGTTACCAAAGGGGAAGGGGGGGGGGATAAATTAGGAGGATGGGATTAAACATATACTCACTACTATATATGAAATAGATAACCAACAAGGACCTACTGTATAGCACAGGGAATTATACTCAATATTTTTTAATAACCTATAAGGGAAAAGAACCTGAAAAAGAATATGTGTATATGTGTATATATATGTATGTATGTAAGTATATATATGTGTGTAACTGAATCACTGTGCTGTACACCTGAAAGTAACACGACATTGTAAATCAACTATACTTCAATTTTTTTTAAAGTTATTTGGCCTTTGCAGACATAGAGAATGGACTTGAGGACACGGAGAGGGGGAAGGGTAAGCTAGGACAAAGTGAGAGAGTGGCATGGACATATATACACTACCAAACGTAAAATAGATAGCTAGTCGGAAGCAGCCGCATAGCAGCGGGAGATCAGCTCAGTGCTTTGTGACCACATAGAGGGGTGGGATAGGGAGGGTGGGAGGGAGGGAGACGCAAGAGGGAAGAGATGTGGGGACATATGTATATGTATAACTGATTCACTTTGTTATAAAGCAGAAACTAACACACCATTGTAAAGCATTTATACTCTAATAAAGACGTTAAAAAAATACTGGAGTCAAAGCAGAAAAAAAAAACCCAGTTATTTGTCCTTGAATATAATTAAAAATACTTGGATAGACTCTAAAATTTGTTTCAAAATGCTTTGTATTGAATATTTCCTTTTCTTTGTGTACTTAATACCCCCAGGAGCTTTTTTCTTATTTTTCTTTGTGTTCTAATTCATGGTGGTATATTAACTTCCCTCTGCTTATAAAAATCATGTTCCATGGTAATGGTATTAATTTGTCAGATTTTACAAATTATATTTATATATTTCATCTGTCAAAATCTTGGCAAAAAATGAATTTTCACCAAAAATATCATTTGCAGCCAATAGAGGGAGTCAGCTACAACTGGATATAGTTTATGACATTCAAAGTATAAATTTTAATTTGTGGATTTTTAAAATGTATAATCATATAAATTTTTAAGTATATACATGTAATCTAAGCATAAATATAACCTAATTTCATGTATTTTCATTGTGGACAGACTAAAGTTTGTCTTTTTATTTCCATAAACATTTATCTATATTCTTTTGTTCTTCTGCCTAACATTGTTTTAATTTTCTTTTAAAACAGTATAAAAAAGATATGAATGTTAAATGAACACATAAAACATGTGTTTATATTTGAGAGCTGTATAAAAACTAATTTCTCTTAATATTTCAAAGAAGTAATAATATTATAGCCCTAATGGTATCAAATTGTATCTTTGGGGCTTCCCTGGTGGCGCAGTGGTTGGGAATCTGCCTGCCAATGCAGGGGACACGGGTTCAAGCCCTGGTCCCGGAAGATCCCACATGCCACAGAGCAACTAGGCCCATGCGCCTAGAGCCCATGCTCTGCAACAAGAGAAGCCACCGCAACGAAGAGTGGCCCCCACTTGCTGCAACTGGGGAGAGCCTGCGCACAGCAACAAAGACCCAACGCAGCCAAAAATAAATAAAAATAAATTTATAAAAAAAAAAAAAAAAATTGTATCTTTGTACCTGTGGCTTATTGTTATCAAAGGAACTTTTAAAACTGTTACAAAATCTTAAGGTGAAACAGTATATTACTGTCAGTTTCCCTTATAAACTAATCGCAGGTCCTGCATAGACCGTGTGTGGTAACCCCAGGCTGCACCAGGAGCGCCTGCCTGCTTCCGCATCAGTGAGAAAAGCCAGCAGTTCTGCGGCATCTTCTCACTGCCCTTCTGCTACTCTCCTCTGTACCACCTCTTTTATTATATCACAGCCCTCTTGGGGGTTAGTTTGTTTTACTTTGCTGCACTGATAGGGGAGTATACACAGCAGTTTCACCAGCAAATCTAGTGATCAGGAGGGTATAGGGACACATCCCTGATTCCACGTCAAAAATCTATCCACTCCCGGGCTTCCCTGGTGGCGCAGTGGTTGAGAGTCCGCCTGCCAATGCAGGGGACACAGGTTCGTGCCCTGGTCCGGGAAGATCCCACATGCCGCAGAGCAGCTGGGCCCGTGAGCCATAGCCGCTGAGCCTGCGCGTCCGGAGCCTGTGCTCCGCAACGGGAGAGGCCACAACAGTGAGAGGCCCGTGTACCGGAAAAAAAAAAAAATCTATCCACTCCAGAGGCTTGTACAAAGGGAGCACTATTAACTGTGTGCTCCGGTGCCCACTGTCTCCATCTCCTAATCCTTCAGTGTGGTTGGGTGCACCCCACCAGACATGGTTCGATCTGACATACTGTTTTCATTGTGGTTGCTGTTGTTTGTTTAGTTTTGAGAAGAAAAAGGAGACTGAGAAATTTACTCAGAGAATCACTGAGGGGTTGGTTTTACATTTTTTAATTTTTATTTTATATTGGAGTATAGTTGATTCACAATGTTGTGTTAGTTTCAGGTATATAGCAAAGTGATTCAGTTATACATATATCTATTCTTTTTCAAGTTCTTTTCCCATATAGGTTATTACAGAGTATTGAGTAGAGTTCCCCATGCTATACTAGTAGGTCCCTGTTGATTATCTATTTTAAGTGTGTATATGGATTGGGATTGACATATATACACTAATATGTATAAAATGTTTAATAAGAACCTGCTATATAAAAAAATAAATAAAATTCTAAAATTGAAATAAAAAGTGTGTATCTTTTAATCCCAAACTGCTGATGTATCCCTCCCCACCTTTCCCCTTTGGTAACCATAAATTTGTTCTCTAAGCCTGTGAGTCTGTTTCTGTTTTGTAAATAACTTCATTTGTATCATTTTTTTTGACTTTTATGTTTTTCTCAATTTCCTTTTTGTTGTCATTATTTTTATTAAATCTTTATTTTTGCTTTTAATTTTTCAGATACTAATATAACTACATGAACCTTTTCTGGTTATTGTGTACCTGGCTTATCCTTTCTCATTCTTTTTTTTTTTTCCTTTACATCTTTATTGGAGTATAATTGCTTTACAATGGTGTGTTAGTTTCTGCTTTATAACAAAGTGAATCAGTTATACATATACATATGTTCCCATATATCTTCCCTCTTGCGTCTCCCTGCCACCCTCCCTATCCCACCCCTCTAGGTGGTCACAAAGCACAGAGCTGATCTCCCACTGCTATACGGCTGCTTCCCACTAGCTACCTATTTTACGTTTGGTAGTGTATATATGTCCAGGCCACTCTCTCACTTTGTCACAGCTTACCCTTCCCCTTCCCCATATCCTCAAGTCCATTCTCTAGTAGGTCTGTGTCTTTATTCCTGTCTTACCCCTAGGTTCTTCATGACATTTTTTTCTTAAATTCCATATATATGTGTTAGCATATGGTATTTGTCTTTCTCTTTTTGACTTACTTCACTCTGTATGACAGACTCTAGGTCCATCCACCTCATTACAGATAGCTCAATTTCGTTTCTTTTTATGGCTGAGTAATATTCCATTGTATATATGTGCCACATCTTCTTTATCCATTCATCCGATGATGGACGCTTAGGTTGTTTCCATCTCCTGGCTATTGTAAATAGAGCTGCAGTGAACATTTTGCTACATGACTTTTTTTGAATTATGGTTTTCTCAGGGTATATGCCCAGTCGTGAGATTCCTGGGTCATATGGTAGTTCTATTTGTAGTTTTTTAAGGAACCTCCGTACTGTTCTCCATAGTGGCTGTACCAATTCACATTCCCACCAGCAGTGCAAGAGTGTTCCCTTTTCTCCACACCCTCTCTAGCATTTATTGTTTCTAGATTTTTTTATGATGACCATTCTGACTGGTGTGAGATGATACCTCACTGTAGTTTTGATTTGCATTTCTCTAATGATTAATGATGTTGAGCATTCTTTCATGTGTTTGTTGGCAGTCTGTATATCTTCTTTGGAGAAATGTCTATTTAGGTCTTCTGCCCATTTTTGGATTGGGTTGTTTGTTTTTTTGTTATTGAGCTGCATGAGCTACTTGTAAATTTTGGAGATTAATCCTTTGTCAGTTGCTTCATTTGCAAATATTTTCTCCCATTCTGAGGGTTGACTTTTGGTCTTGTTTATGGTTTCCTTTGCTGTGCAAAAGCTTTGAAGTTCCATTAGGTCCCATTTGTTTATTTTTGTTTTTATTTCCATTTCTCTATAATTTTTTTAGATTCCCCATATAAGTGATATCATATAATATTTGTCTTTCTATGTCTGACTTACTTAATGAGAGGTTGTTTTTCTTTTTTACTCTATCTTTTTATTTTTCTTTCTTTCTTTCTTTATTTTCTTATTAGTCATCCATTTTATACACATCAGAGTATACATGTCACTCTATCTTTAAAATAATTTATTTCATCTTCACTTGGAAACACTGGATTAACATCTACCTGAGCCTGATCTGAGAAAATAAGCATTACAAATTAAAACTTCCTGATAGAATTTAAAAGTAAACTAACAAAACATAAATCTGGTGCTGTAAATCTTTAGCATTGCCTTGAATGAATAGTCTTAAAAGATACTCTTTTCATTATAGATACCTAAGATTTTAATAAAATCTTAGACTGATTTTTCCTTTCTTTTTTGTTTTTTTAAAAATTACTGTTAATTTGCCCCATTCAGTTCTGTGGGGAGCTATGTTTAATTCTGTTTATCAAATACCATGTAAAAGAGCATTCTGGATGCCATTGTTACATTCCTCATGCTGGGTGCATGTGCTGTGTGTGTTCTGTGTCCCAAGACACACCCCAGTGCTACTGGGGGCTTCAGAGATTTTATGGACCAGTTCACTTTAAGTAGTCAAAGGGCAGTAACGGGATCCTGAAAATATGCCCTTTTAAACTATTAGCAACATTCTTAGAGACCGTTATACAAATAGACATTGCTTCTCTGTTTCTTTTTTCTTTTCAGTTTTATTGAGGTGTAACCAACTAATTAAACTGTAAGATATTTAAATTGTATGACATGATCATTTGATATCCATGTATATTGGATCCCTCCATCAAGTTAATTAACACATCTATCACCTCGAATATTCATACCCCCCCTTAGTGGGGTAAGAACATTTAAATTCTACTCTCTCAGCAAATTTCAATTATACAATACAGTGTTATCAACTGCAGTCACCATATTAAACATTAGATCCTCAGACCTTATTTATCTTAAAACTGAAAGTTTGTACCCCTTTACCAACATCTCCCTGTTTCCCCTACTCCAATCCCTGGCAATCACTTTTCTACTCCCTGGTTCCATGAGTTTGACTTTTTTTTTTTTTAAGACTTCACATATAAGTGACATCATGCAGTGTTGGACACTGTTGGTGAGAATGTAAGCTGGTGCAGCACTATGGAAAACGGAATGAAGTTTTCTTGAGAAATTAAAAATAAAACTAGCATATAGTCCAGCAATCCCACTTCTGGGTACATATCTGAAGGAAACAAAAACATTGTCTTAATGAGATACCTGTACTCCTGTGTTCATTGCAGCATTACTATTCATAAGCACCAAGGTGTGGAAACAACCTAAATGTCTATCAATGGATGAATGGATACAAAAGATATAATACTTTATATATATATATATATGTATATATACATTTATATATATGTATATATACACATATACAGAATAGTATATTATTCAGCCATGATGAAGAAGGAAATCCTCTCATTTGTGACAACACGGATGGAACCTGGAGGGCATTTTGCTAAGTGAATAAGCCAGACTTAGAAAGACAAACACTATAGTATAACATTGATGTGGGACATGTTAAAACTGATAAAGGACTGTTTTAGCAAAAATGCATGGGGCCCACTCTCACCACTATTATTCAACATAGTTTTGGAAGTTTTAGTCACAGCAATCAGAGAAAAAAAAGAAATAAAAGGAATCCAAATTGGAAAAGAAGAAGTAAAACTGTCACTGTTTGCAAATGACATGATACTATACATAGAGAATCCTAAAGTTGCTACCAGAAAACTACTAGAGCTAATCAATGAATTTGGTAAAGTAGCAGGATACAAAATTAATGTACAGAAATCTCTTGCATTCCTATACATTAATGATGAAAAATCTGAAAGAGAAATTAAGGAAACATTCCCATTTACCATTGCAACAAAAAGAGTAAAATACTTAGGAATAAACCTACCTAAGGAGACAAAAGGCCTGTATGCAGA
This sequence comes from Mesoplodon bidens, assembly GCF_964165515.1. Classification (NCBI taxonomy): domain Eukaryota; kingdom Metazoa; phylum Chordata; class Mammalia; order Artiodactyla; family Ziphiidae; genus Mesoplodon; species Mesoplodon bidens. The sequence continues at coordinate 33,612,354 of NC_138167.1, forward strand.
AAACTGTAAGACAGTGATGAAAGAAATTAAAGACGATTCAAACAGGTGGAGTGATATACCATGTTCTTGGATTGGAAAAATCAACACTGTGAAAATAACTATACTACCCAAAGCAATCTACAGATTCAGTGTGATCCCTATCAAACTACGAATGGCATTTTTCACAGACCTAGAACAAAAGAATTTCATAATTTGTATGGAAACTCAAAAGACCCCAAATAGCCAGAGCAATCTTGAGAAAGAAAAACGAGCTGGAGAAATCAGACTCCCTGACTTCAGACTATACTACAAAGCTACAGTAATCAAGACAGTATGGTACTGGCACAAAAACAGAAATATAGATCAACGGAACAGGATAGAAAGCCCAGAGGAACCCACGCTCATATGGTCACCTTATCTTTGAAAAAGGAGGCAAGAATATACAATGGAGAAGAAACAACCTTTTCAATAAGTGGTGCTGGGAAAACTGGACAGCTACATGTAAAAGAATGAAATTAGAACACTTCCTAACACCATACACAAAAATAAACTCAAAATGGTTTAAAGTCCTAAATGTAAGGCCAGACACTATAAAACTTTAGAGAAAAATATAGGAAGAACACTCTTTGATATAAATCACAGCAAGATTCTTTTTGACGCACCTCCTAGAGAAATGGAAATAAAAACAAAAATAAACAAATGGGACCTAATGAAACTTAAAAGCTTTTGCAGAGCCAAGGAAACCATAAACAAGGCGAAAAGACAACCCTCAGAATGGGAGAAAATATTTGCAAATGAAGCAACTGACAAAGGATTAATCTCCAAAATATACAAGCAGCTCATGCAGCTCAATATCAAAAGAACAAACAACCCAATTCAAAAATGTGCAGAAGACCTAAGTAGACATTTCTCCAAAGAAGATATACAGATTGCCAATGAACACATGAAAGGATGCTCAACATCACTAATCATTAGAGAAATGCAAATGAAAACTGAAATGAGGTATCACCTCACACCAGTCAGAATGGCCATCATCAAAAAATCTACAAACAATAAATGCTGGAGAGGGTGTGGAGAAAAGGGAACCCTCTTGCACTGTTGGTGAGAATGTAAATTGATACAGCCACTATGGAGAACAGTAGAGAGGTTCCTTAAAAAGCTAAAAATAGAACTACCATATGACCCAACAGTCCCACTACTGGGCATGCACCCTGAGAAAACCATAATTCAAAAAGAGTCTTGTACTACAATGTTCATTGCAGCACTATTTTCAATAGCCAGGACATGGAAGCAACCTAAGTGTCCATCGACTGATGAATGGATAAAGAAGATGTGGCACATATATACAATGGAATATTACTCAGCCATAAAAAAATGAAATTGAACTATTTGTAGTGAGGTGGATGGATCTAGAGTCTGTCATACAGAGTGAAGTATGTCAGAAAGAGAAAAACAAATACCATATGCTAACACATACATATGGAATCTAAAAAAAGAAAAAATGTTTCTGATGAACCTATTGGTAGGACAGGAATAAAGATGGAGGTGTAGAGAATGGACCTGAGGACAGGGGGAGGGGGAAGGGTAAGCTGAGACAAAGTGAGAGAGTAGCATTGACATATATACACTACTAAATGTAAAACAGACAGCTAGTGGGAAGCAGCTACATGGCACAGGGAGATCAGCTCAGTGCTTTGTGACCACCCAGAGGGGTGGGATAAGGAGGGTGGGAGGGAGATGCAAGAGGGAGGGGATATGGGGATACATGTATTCATATAGCTAATTCACTTTGTTATAAAGCAGAAACTAACTCACCATTATAAAGCAATTATACTCCAGTAAAGATGTTTTTAAAAAAATACATGGGTTTTCAATACATAGCTTTCATTACAGGGCACTGAAAGGAATTTTACGAGTGGTTGAATTATGGGCACGTTCACATTGTTCCAACTTTGTAAAGGAGAAATAAACAAGAAGGACTTTAACCCCCACAAAAAACCAACCTCTTTTTAAAAGAAATATTACTTGAAGTGCCCAAGAGGGTCATTAAAGGCATTATCTATGCCTCTGAATAGGCCAGTACAAGTTTTCAGACTTTTTAAAAGAAATCAGTAATTGGCTCGGCAGTAAAATCACAGAAAGCTGCTACTCAGAGAAGAAAGATTGTGTTTACTCTTTTTAATCAGACTTTAGAGACTGAGTATAAGTGAGTTTTATCCACATTGCTTATTTACATGGTATGTTTTAACTTGTCAAAATAAGTGTGTAAATTTGCAGAAGTAATAAATCGTGAGATCGGCAAATCCGGGAAAGTCTCAGAGCAGCAGCTACAGCTTAGAAACTATGGCACGAAGGCTCTAATGTTGGTCATCTCCAAGAACATGTGGATTTGGGGACAGAGTGAAGGTTCTAGAGTGGACAGAGCATGAGCAGCTTCATGTATGGGAACCAGCTTGCAAGCTGAAGAATTTAAAACAAACCTGAAACAAATGTTTTTATTAGTTTTAAATTCTGTGTAGTATTTCACAGTTTATTTGTAGCGTATTAACTTTTAGTGCAGTACGCTAACTGTATGAAAGGATGCTGTTTTTTATATCTCTTTTTGTAGTTATTCTGAGTAGAAAAGTCATGTAAGAGCTATTTCAAATCTTAAGGAAAAAAAGAAAAGTAAAAATGATTGCAGTCCTGTTTCTCAGCAATCATACATTGATTCATTCATACAGTCATTCAACAAGGACTTTGTTAAGGACTCTATTAGGTGAATGATATATAACAGAGAAGGAGACTTTCATGGAGCTTATCATTTAGATGAGAATTCTAGGCAGAGAAAGACAATATCAACATGATGAGCTGCCTTTAGGGGATCACAAGGATGCTCTCGCAATGTATATCAGGGATAGCAGTGTGGCCTGGCTGCAACTTGAAGGAAAAGAAGAAATTATCTAGAGAAATAATGGGAAAAAATGTTCCAGGCAAAGGAATCAATAAATCCTTTATTTTAAGTAGAAAAAAAGAAACTGTGATGATGTGCAAAACTCATGGCTATATTTCTGAATATTTATTTGGGATAGATCCCGACAATGCCATTACTTCATCAGGAGGTGGGAACATTTTTTTTAACATTTTTATTGGAGTATAATTGTTTTACAATGGTGTGTTAGTTTCTGCTTTATAACAAAGTGAATCAGTTGATGGGAACATTTTTAAGGCTCTTGATACAAGTCATGAGGGAGCTCTCTGCAGAAGCGGTACCCAATTGACCTCCTATCTGTGGCACATAGGCTTACATTTTCTGCAGAGTGCTTGCGAGCATTGGAGAACTCAGTTTCATAGGTGAAAAACGTGTCTCATATTTCTGTTTGGCAGTTCTGTGATTATTCGTGATGCTGAAGAGTTTTTCATTAATTTACTGGATATTTGTATTTCTCCTTTAACGTACTGTTTCTTCACATCTCTTGTTCATTTTTCTGTTTAGATCTTAGTGGCCTTTTTATTGATCCTCATGTATTGTGTCAAATTCTTTACCATTCTGATTTACCTTTTATTTCTTTTAATATTAAAATTTTTAAAATATGAAAGTTTGTTGATTTTTTCTTCCATTGTTTTTATGCTTTGAAAATCCTTCCCTATCCATAGATCAAATATTAACCGAAATGTTTCTCTGGATAGTTTATGTTCTTTGTTTACATATTATGCTTATCAAACTGTAGTGTATTTTGATATTTGTGCAGTGTATCTAAATTGACTGTTTTGGAGGAGCGAGCCAGTTTTACCCTCTATTTCTTTGCTATTGATGTATTATTTGTCATCTACTGCCTTCTTCTATGTATTGCTTTAGATCTATTTCCTTTCATTGTCACTTGCGTACTTCTCATACCTTTGTCACATGGTTTTTGGGTGTTTTCTTTTTAACTATTTAAATCATTTGAAGTGTACCATTCATTGGCATTAAGTGCATTCACAGTGTTGTGCAACCATCACTACTAACCATTTGCAGAACTTTTTTATCATCCCAAACAGTAACTCTGTGCTTATTAAACAATAACTCCTCATTCCCTTCTCCCCCAACATGATTTTATCATAGATTTGTAATCATTTTTAATACCTGATAGGCAGAATATCACCCAGTCCATGACTTTTCTTTGAAGTTGATGCTCTTCATTTACATATGTGTAGTGATGTTTGAGATGCTTCTCCTGGTTTATCTCCTATCCCATAAGTGGCTCCACCCTCCAACAGTCATTTGGGCCAAGAAATCTGGGTGTCTTCCCAGGCTCTTCTTTCTTCCTCTCTCCTTACATCCATCAGTGTCCTTTTGATCCCCTACCATTAATACTCCTTGAGTCTCCACTTTGTTTCTACCCCACATGGGCCCTGCTCTTCTTCAGGTCCTCATCACCTGCCACAGGGATTGTTGCCTCAGCCTCCTCTTCCTTTGCCTCCTCCCAGCCATCCTTCACACTGGTGCCACCTGATGGTCTTTTTTTTTTTTTGGTTGCATTGGGTCTTCGTTGCTGCGCACAGGCTTTCTCTAGTTGCGGCAAGCAGGGGCCACTCTTCGTTGTGGTGCACGGGCTTCTCACTGCAGTGGCTTCTTTTGTTGTGGAGCACTGGCTCTAGGCGCATGGGCTTCAGTAGTTGTGGCTCGCAGGGTCTAGAGCACAGGCTCAGTAGTTGTGGCACACGGGCCTCAGAGCACAGGCTCAGTAGTTGTGGTGCACGGGCTTAGTTGCTCCATGGCATGTGGGATCTTCCTGGACCAGGGCTCGAACCCGCGTCCCCTACATTGGCAGGAGGACTCTCAACCACTGCGCCACCAGGGAAGCCATTCCACCTGATGGTCTTTTTAATACAAATATGATCATGCCACAGCTCTGGCTTAAAATCTTCCTGAAGTTCATGACTTTCAGGATCAAGTCCAGATTCTTTGGCAAGGCTTTAGAAATCCACTACATCTCTTTCACCTCTGCTCCACTCTCCCTGCTACACACACACACACACACACACACACACAGCCAGCAAGCTTAAGCCTAACTGAATTGCATTCACACTCCAGGAAGTCCAACCTCTGTTTAGGTTCCATATCTTTGCTCAAGTCCAGAAACCTCGCCTGTTACTCTCTTTCTCCCTTCCTCCTCCCCTCTCCGTCCCCACCACTGGCTCCAGTCTATTAGGTCTCCTGCCCCTGAGCTTCAGATCCTTCTGCCTCCTTCCCCCTGGCAGTCACCACACTGCTATGTAATTGTCTACTCCCTAGAGGTTCCAGTTAGGACCTCCATCTCTCACGAGCGCAGTTTACGGCACAATAAATATTTAAGTAACTAGAGTGAGGGTATAAGTGTATGCCTATGCTCACTTACACTTCATTCATCTCGTAATGTTTCTTTAAAACTGATTGAGGGCTTCCCTGGTGGTGCAGTGGTTGAGAGTTCGCCTGCCGATGCAGGGGACACAGGTTCGTGCCCCAGTCCGGGAAGACCCCACATGCCACAGAGCGGCTGGGCCTGTGAGCCATGGCCGCTGAGCCTGTGCATCCGGAGCCTGTGCTCCGCGGCGGGAGAGGCCACAACAGTGAGAGGCCCGCGTACTGCAAAAAAAAAAAAAAAAAACTGATTGAAGTTAATAAGATTTGTCTGAAATAATTTTTCACAAGGTTATTGGGAGTTGTTTTCTTCCTTGAATTCTAACTGCCACTACCTACTGATCACAAAAGAGACCCTCACCCTTTCTTAGTCCACCTCTTGTGAAATAGAATGATTCATTAACTTCTACGTGAAAGAAACTTCCTTTCTCTACCACCCACTCAGTATTTAACTTCTGAATAAGCTATTAATGTGCATTGTATTATGTCTCTTTTTTTGCTATGTTATGGTGACTTTTAATTGAGTTTGTCTTTATTACACTGCCTCTTATGGCCACTTTGTTGTAACTCATTTCCTAGTAATTGGATATGTACCTTCTCTGAAATGTAATTTTCTTTGGGCTTGTAAAATGCACAGAGCAAGCCATATACATAAACCCCTTCATATAACTTTTGCTGTCATTAAAAATAGGATCAAAAATTACTACCCTGGGGCTTCCCTGGTGGCGCAGTGGTTGAGAGTCCGCCTGCCAATGCAGGGGACACGGGTTCGTGCCCCCGTCTGGGAAGATCCCACATGCCGCGGAGCGGCTGGGCCCATGGGCCATGGCCCCTGGGCCTGCGCATCCGGAGCCTGTGCTCCGCAACGGGAGAGGCCCGCGTACCGCAAAAAAAAAAAAATTACTACCCTGAAAACAGAACTCTAGGTATTTAAGCTGCAATTAGAAACTGTCAAGAGAACAAAAGAAGTGAATTTAGCCTAAGAGATCCCAAATTAGGGGAGGAAGCGTAATTCCAGAGCACTATTAGGTGAAAACATTGAATCACAGTGAAAAGAAGCATTTAGTCTTTGCCTGGAAGACTATCTGAGATTCATAAAGAGTAAACTAAATGAGCCTGGTGGTCTCCTTTTAATGGAATATCATGAATATAATAGAGCCAGCATTTAAAATTTAGCCTGACTTGAGTATATATAGCCTGGTGTAAATAGGTAGAAATGGCAGAAATAATACCCTTGTTGGGGTACTGCTGGAGGAATCTGTAGTCCCTTTTCCCCATCATTTACGACCCAGACTTCTCAAAGTGGAGTTGGAATTTGTGTTGCAGGACCAGCTCTGTGACACTTGAATGTCTTGAGATTTAGATTTTTGAATGACTGCATTCACTATAATGTCAGCATCCATAGTAATAATTTTTTCAAGTACTTGTACAGATGGGGTTCTAAAAAGAGATTGATTACCAATTAAGTAGATAGCTGTTGCAAAAGTAACCATGTAGCAGCTGTGTGAATGGGTTCTCTTAAAGGTTTACAGGAGATACACCATTTAAGCTAGCATGAAGTTAATTTAAGGTTTAATTAATCAGCAGGTATTTATTGAACACCTACTGTGTGTCTAACACTCTGATGTATGTAACAGCCATTGCCCTCAAGGAGACAAGATTAATATTTATGAAACAATTTGAGGTTAATTGTGTGCTAAACTCTGGGGCACTGCATTATGGATAATAGGAGGAATCCAGAGGAGGAAGAAAGCAGTGAAGGCAGGAGTTGGAGAAGCCTTCTTATGGGCAGCCTAAAGCACATGTATCTATTTATGTTTATACATGCCCTGTATGTCTTTTCAGAAGTATTCCATAAACTGGTAACAGTGTTACCAAACTCAGGTTTGGCTGCTCACCACTCAAAAGCCAATAATTTGAGAGGCAAGTGTCAGTAGGAAGGAAAGTCGCTTTAATCAGGAAAGGCGGCAATCTGGGAGAAGGTGGACTCGTGTCCTGAGACCAACTCCAAAGATTCTACTCAGCCATGACATTTTTTAAAGGAAAAAAAATGGGGGTGGGGGGGCAGGCAGGGGGAATCTCAGTGAATCATCGAGGCAGGAGGATAGGTTCTGCATCATTCTCCATTGTGTGCAGGCTGGCTGACTCTCTCTTCATATGTTATCTTGCGTGCATTGCTAAAGGGGCTACTGGGGGTAAAGAGCTAGTTATTTTTTAACTATTTAATTCTTCATTCTTACATCTGTTCATCTAAGGATGAACAGGTTAGGCAAGGCATGGTGTGCATTCAGGAGAGCATAAATCAGGAGTTAGTTTAAATTGCCTGGTGATCTCATTCCTATAATTAGGTTCTTTCAAGGTTAGAGGGGAATAGAAACAGGCAAACAGGAAAGCGGCAAAAGAGCTGCTTTCAACAGTACCTGCATCTGGAGAAAGGACCTGGGGAAGGACTTACTTTTTTACTGTATTCTCAATTAGATTGTTTGGCTTTCTTACCTTGTGTATATATTTACTATTCACAAAATAAATAGTATAATTAAAGATGGTAGGTCAAGGAGCTGCTCAATGGAAAAGCATCAATGTGCAATTGAAAATATGGCACAGGTACAAGTACAACCTTGACTATTCAATAAATATTTATGTTTTTAAAACATCAGACATCCTCATATATAAAGAACATGATGTTGTAGACAAATAAAATTTTCTTTCTAAATCATTTGCAATAATTGTGATCTTAATTACCTTTTCTCACTCCTGGTTGTTTGTATTTTTGATGTGTGGATTCCTTCCAGTGCATATTCAAGTCCAGGTGCATATTGATGCTATGATGATTAACAGAAGAATTTTGACACAGATGTGACATAACCTGCATATCTGATGGCACAAGTCCCATTATTGATGTATTTCATTCTTTTTCAAGCTCCTAATCTCTGGTTATTTTAAGCATTGTAGGAACTATTGCTTGTGATCTTTTCTCTGTTTAATGCTATACATTGAAGATCTTTTTCTAGTTCTAGGATCCAGATGAATCTAGATGTTTGGTGCCGATCAATAATGAGAAGATCAATAAGCTATTATTCTTATTCCGCTTCCCTATACTGAAGGGGTCTTAGCAGTTTGTCTGCAATGTTGACATGAGACATGTAGTTTTAAAAGGGTCAGTACTTCCTACAAAGAGAATAACCCACTTAAAATACCTTCAAACCCATTGCTTTTCATCTTCTTTACACCTCCTCTCCTGGAATTTAGTTCAGAATCAGGGCTCTCAGTGGACAGAGAAAGATGCATTCCTTTCATCCCACCCCGCCCTGCCGACTTAGTTCAGTGCAGGCTGATAGTGCAACCGAACAACCTAAAGTAAGGTCTTCAATTTGTGATTGCCCCAAAAGGGAGCCCTGAGTGAGTCCAAGGCTGCAGACCAGGTGGGTTTGTTTTGTTTGTTTGTTTTTTGTTGGTTTTTTGTCCAGGTGGGTTTGTTTTGTTGACAGTTTTCCCTATTGCCACATAGCTCATTCCCTTTTCTACTTGAAGATATTTGAGACATCAACAAAAATGGTTTGTTTAAGGGTGTGACAGCTGTATTTTCACAAGAAGCTTACAATAATGAAATAAGTACCTGTAGTGGCCCTCTTCGACAAACTCCAGAAGCTTTGCACATATTAGCATATTTACCCTTCCCACATCCCTCTGAAGTGAGAAAAGGGTCCTGTTTATGCTTCTCTTGATCCAAGGAAAGTAAGATATGGCAAAGGTGAAGTTTGAGGTAGGTGAGTAGAGAATGAAATGCAGTCTTTATCTTCCCTTTAGATTTTGCTGTCTTACTTCCTGATTGGTAACATTCAAACAACTCCATCCCTGTGTTCGTTAAATTTGCTTATTCCTTCATTCATTCACTATCAAATATTTATGAAGCGCCTGTTGTACGTCAGGCGCCAGGTCAAACATGTCTACAAAGCGGTGTAAACCTTCACTGTTGTACAGCAATGACTTTGGGGTTTACAGAACCCAAGCCACCTCCAAAAGGCACAGTCTGTAAACCGCTGAAGTAGAATAACCATTCATTTAATCATTCATTCAACAAGTTTTTTTTAGCATCTGTCATGTTCTTTTAGGGAAGGTGTCTGACATCCCTCTTAGATCTACATTTCTATAATTTTTTAAAATTTCTTTTTCATGTATATTCTGCCTTTTTCTAACTTATGTTCTTTTGGCATCTGATCTTTATGACTACTGAGAATCAAGAATTTGTAGAATTTCTTTTCTGTTACTCCACCCATAATAATGTTTAGATTAGTATTGTACTTTACTCAGAAAACAAATTTTTTAAAATGACGAGGAGCATGCAGAGTTAGAGTCTTCTGTATATTTAGAAAATTGAATGGATTGACTTGTATTTCTGTACACCCCCTGGGGCAAGGGACCATTCCTGAGGCATGGAAGTAACCTAAATTTGTAAGGAGCCCCACAGTGGGAGGTATTGTGGTGTGCTGTCCTCTTAATAATGGTGTTTTGCAATAACAGTAACTCTGCTTGTCATTAGCTTCCCCTATATTTATTAGCTAAATTGTAATTTGGATTTGTCTTCACGCCTTCACTTAGTTCTTTAATTTCTTTCAAACTTAGTTCCCATCTGCCCCAGGTTGCATACTGCTTCTTCTACCTGAAATATTTGCTGCCTCCTACATGGACGGACTCCTACTTATCCTCCAAGATCCAGCTCCAATTCCACGTCCTCTGGGAAACTTTCCCCCAGTTGTCTTACTCCCCCACTTATCCATTCACCTCACTAACCTGTTCCCTCCTTTTTGCTTCTGCAACCCTTTGTTGATAATACCAGTGGAACATGTATCCTGTTGAATTATTGTTACTTGTTTAAAGTGATCCTGAAAATGTAAATTACATTGCAGAGAAGATGTTCATTGAACAGTATTTCCATTTTCAGTAACTCCTAAGAAACTCCCTAAAGACAAGGGTCATCATGTGCATTTTGTACCTCCAGTATCCTACCCAGCACTTGAAACATCTACTTTTAGACTAGTAACAGCACACAGTAGCAGTTTTGGATAGGATAACCTCCCATGTGCCTGGCAAGGTCTTTCAGATTTATGCCCATGGATCAATCCCATCAGTGGTGAACGTGGACTAGAGCCAAGAGAAGGAGTTGGATCCAAGCTGACAGGGCGGCAGGATCTGCTCCCCACAGGTGGCCCCAAGCCTGTGCTGTGTATGCCAGCCTCAGGTTAATCAGTCCGTTTCTAGAACAGGTGTTCTTTGTCCTGCATACGGTTGCTGAGAGCAGAGGGGAAGAGTTGGCCGCCTGGTCAGAATTTGTGTAAACAGATGCTATAAAGGAAAAGCGTCGACTGCCTGCTGCGACAGCAGTTGGGGAGTGACCTGAGGAGCGTCCTCCCTTCTAAGAGCAAGGCTCCTCTTCACATGTGCCTGCCCCCTCCTTCACCCCCAGGTGTCAGAGCCTTTTCTAGAAACCAAGGTCTTTTTTTTTTTTTTTTTGGCGGTACGTGGGCCTCTCACTGCTGTGGCCTCCCCCATTGCGGAGCACAGGCTCCGGACGCGCAGGCTCAGCGGCCATGGCTCCCGGGCCCAGCCGCTCCGCGGCATGTGGGATCTTCCCGGACCGGGGCACGAACCTGTGTCCCCTGCACCGGCAGGCGGACTCTCAACCACTGCGCCACCAGGGAAGCCCGAAACCAAGGTCTTTTATGCTGCTTATTCCTCCTGTTGAAAACCTAACACCCCTCACTGTACTGGGAGCCCAATGGTCCTTATGACTTGGGTAGGTACAGATGATTTAGAGGTGGGACTGAAAAGTGTCTCTCTCTTATTTTACAAAGAGTTGCCATTTCTTTTATGAAATTAAAACAACAGTGACGACAATAACAACCAGTAAGACTACATGGTCTGGAGAGGTGTCAACTCTCAGATAAGATAGAAAAGGAGAAGGTCCCTGTTAGTCTTGCCCTCAGCCCGGAGCTGGATCTGCCCTTAGCTTCTGGGTGTTTCCTGGTCATTGGGATGCCGAGTGTGGTCATCCAAGAATTGGTCACCGTCATCTACCTCCTGGGATATGGAAGCATCTCATTAGTAGTGATTACTTATGATTTTACACCTAGAAAACTGGAATGACAGTGTGCTAGAAAACTGGGTGGTGGGGGGGACATTAGACCACAGAAATAATAACAGGTAATATCACCACCAATATCAACAATTAATGTTTCTGTATGTCAAGCACTGTGCTAAACAGTTTACATATTGGGCATTTACTATGTGCTGGCACTAAGCCCATCTGCCAAAATCTTGTCAGAATCATAATTGACACCCTGATTTGTATGGCTATAAAACCGAAACTCTTTGGGGGAGTCTGGGTAAGGGATTCATTTGTGGAAACTCTGTTCTATTTTTGCAGCTTTTCATGAAGTCCAAGAGTAGTTAAAAATAACGTTTTTTTATTTTTTTTCTTTAATTTTTTAAATTAGTTTCTGCTTTATAACAAAGTGAATCAGTCATACATATACATCTGTTCCCACATCCCTTCCCTCATGCATCTCCCTCCCTCCCACCCTCCCCATCCCACCCCTCCAGGCGGTCACAGAGCACCGAGCTGATCTCCCTGTGCTCTGTGGCTGCTTCCCACTATCTATCTACCTTACGTTTGGTAGTGTATATATGTCCATGCCTCTCTTTCGCTTTGTCACAGCTTACCCTTCCCCCTCCCCATATCCTCAAGTCCATTCTCAAGTAGGTCTGTGTCTTTATTCCCATTTTGCCCCTAGGTCCTTCATGACTTTTTTTTTTTTTTTAAATTCCGTATATATGTGTTAGCATACGGTATTTGTCTTTCTCTTTCTGACTTACTTCACTCTGTATGACAGACTCTAGGTCTATCCACCTCATTACAAATAGCTCAGTTTCGTTTCTTTTTATGGCTGAGTAATATTCCATTGTATATATGTGCCACATCTTCTTTATCCATTCCTCTGATGATGGACACTTAGGTTGTTTCCAGCTCCGGGCTATTGTGAATAGAGCTGCAATGAACATTTTGGTACATGTCTCTTTTGGAATTATGGTTTTCTCAGGGTATATGCCTAGTAGTGGGATTGCTGGGTCATATGGTAGTTCTATTTTAAATTTTTTAAGGAACCTCCATACTGTTCTCCATAGTGGCTGTACCAATTCACATTCCCACCAGCAGTGCAAGAGTGTTCCCTTTTTTCCACACCCTCTCCAGCATTTATTGTTTCTAGATTTTTTGATGATGGCCATTCTGACTGGTGTGAGATGATATCTCATTGTAGTTTTGATTTGCATTTCTCTAATGAGCAAAGATGTTGAGCATCCTTTCATGTGTTTGTTGGCAGTCTGCATATCTTCTGTGGAGAAATGTCTATTTAGGTCTTCTGCCCATTTTTGGATTGGGTTGTTTGTTTTTTTGTTATTGAGCTGCATGAGCTGCTTATAAATTTTGGAGATTAATCCTTTGTCAGTTGCTTCATTTGCAAATATTTTCTCCCATTCTGAGGGTTGTCTTTTGGTCTTGTTTATGGTTTCCTTTGCTGTGCAAAAGCTTTGAAGTTTCATTAGGTCCCATGTGTTTATTTTTGTCTTTATTTCCATTTCTCTAGGAGGTGGGTCCAAAAGGATCTTGCTGTGATTTATGTCATAGAGTGTTCTGCCTATGTTTTCCTCTAAGAGTTTGATAGTGTCGGGCCTTACATTTAGGTCTTTAATCCATTTTGAGCTTATTTTTGTGTATGGTGTTAGGGAGTGATCTAATCTCATACTTTTACATGTCCCTATCCAGTTTTCCCAGCACCACTTATTGAAGAGACTGTCCTTTCTCCACTGTACATTCCTGCCTCCTTTATCAAAGATAAGGTGACCATATGTCCGTGGGTTTATCTCTGGGCTTTCTATCCTGTTCCATTGATCTATCTTTCTGTTTTTGTGCCAGTACCATACTGTCTTGATTACTGTAGCTTTGTAGTATAGTCTGAAGTCAGGGAGCCTGATTCCTCCAGCTCCATTTTTCGTTCTCAAGATTGCTTTGGCTATTCGGGGTCTTTTGTGTTTCCATACAAATTGTGAAATTTTTTGCTCTAGTTCTGTGAAAAATGCCAGTGGTAGTTTGATAGGGATTGCATTGAATCTGTAGATTGCTTTGGGTAGTAGAGTCATTTTCACAATGTTGATTCTTCCAATCCAAGAACATGGTACATCTCTCCATCTATTTGTATCATCTTTAATTTCTTTCATCAGTGTCTTATAATTTTCTGCATACAGGTCTTTTGTCTCCTTAGGTAGGTTTATTCCTAGATATTTTATTCTTTTTGTTGCAATGGTAAATGGGAGTGTTTTCTTGATTTCACTTTCAGATTTTTCATCATTAGTATATAGGAATGCCAGAGATTTCTGTGCATTAATTTTGTATCCTGCAACTTTACTAAATTCATTGATTAGCTCTAGTAGTTTTCTGGTAGCATCTTTAGGATTCTCTATGTATAGTATCATGTCATCTGCAAACAGTGACAGCTTTACTTCTTCTTTTCCGATTTGGATTCCTTTTATTTCCTTTTCTTCTCTGATTGCTATGGCTAAAACTTCCAAAACTATGTTGAATAAGAGTGGTGAGAGTGGGCATCCTTGTCTTGTTCCTGATCTTAGTGGAAATGGTTTCAGTTTTTCACCATTGAGGACAATGTTGGCTGTGGGTTTGTCATATATGGCCTTTATGATGTTGAGGAAAGTTCCCTCTATGCCTACTTTCTGCAGGGTTTTTATCATAAATGGGTGTTGAATTTTGTCGAAAGCTTTCTCTGCATCTATTGAGATGATCATATGGTTTTTCTCCTTCAACTTGTTAATATGGTGTATCACATTGATTGATTTGCGTATATTGAAGAATCCTTGCATTCCTGGAATAAACCCCACTTGATCATGGTGTATGATCCTTTTAATGTGCTGTTGGATTCTGTTTGCTAGTATTTTGTTGAAGATTTTTGCATCTATGTTCATCAGTGATATTGGCCTGTAGTTTTCTTTCTTTGTGACATCCTTGCCTGGTTTTGGTATCAAGGTGATGGTGGCCTCGTAGAATGAGTTTGGGAGTGTTCCTTCCTCTGATATTGTTTGGAAGAGTTTGAGAAGGATGGGTGTTAGCTCTTCTCTAAATGTTTGATAGAATTCGCCTGTGAAGCCATCTGGTCCTGGGCTTTTGTTTGATGGAAGATTTTTAATCACAGTTTCAATTTCAGTGCTTGTGATTGGTCTATTCATATTTTCTATTTCTTCCTGAGTCAGTCTTGGCAGGTTGTGCATTTCTAAGAATTTGTCCATCTCTTCCAGGTTGTCCATTTTATGGGCATAGAGTTGCTTGTAGTAATCTCTCATGATCTTTTGTATTTCTGCAGTGTCAGTTGTTACTTCTCCTTTTTCATTTCTAATTCTATTGATTTGAGTCTTCTCCCTTTTTTTCTTGATGAGTCTGGCTAATGGTTTATCAATTTTGTTTATCTTCTCAAAGACCCAGCTTTTAGTTTTATTGATCTTTGCTATCGTTTCCTTCATTTCTTTTTCATTTATTTCCGATCTGATTTTTATGATTTCTTTCCTTCTGCTAACTTTGGGATGTTTTTGTTCTTCTTTCTCTAATTGCTTTAGGTGCAAGGTTAGGTTGTTTATTTGAGATGTCTCCTGTTTCTTAAGGTGGGATTGTATTGCTATAAACTTCCCTTTTAGAACTGCTTTTGCTGCATCCCATAGGTTTTGGGTCGTCGTGTCTCCATTGTCATTTGTTTCTAGGTATTTTTTAATTTCCTCTTTGATTTCTTCAGTGATCACTTCGTTATTAAGTAGTGTATTGTTTAGCCTCCATGTGTTTGTATTTTTTACAGCTCTTTTCCTGTAATTGATATCTAGTCTCATAGCATTGTGGTCGGAAAAGATACTTGATACAATTTCAATTTCCTTAAATTTACCAAGGCTTGATTTGTGACCCAAGATAGGATCTATCCTGGAGAATGTTCCATGAGCACTTGAGAAAAATGTGTATTCTGTTGTTTTTGGATGGAATGTCCTATAAATATCAATTAAGTCCATCTTGTTTAACGTATCATTTAAAGCTTGTGTTTCCTTATTTATTTTCATTTTGGATGATCTGTCCATTGGTGAAAGTGGGGTGTTAAAGTCCCCTACTATGAGTGTGTTACTGTCGATTTCTCCTTTTATGGCTGTTAGTATTTGCCTTATGTATTGAGGTGCTCCTATGTTGGGTGCATCAATATTTACAATTGTTATATCTTCTTCTTGGATCGATCCCTTGATCATTATGTAGTGTCCTTCTTTGTCTCTTCTAGTAGTCTTTATTTTAAAGTCTATTTTGTCTGATATGAGAATTGCTACTCCAGCTTTCTTTTGGTTTCCATTTGCATGGAATATCTTTTTCCATCCCCTTACTTTCAGTCTGTATGTGTCTCTAGGTCTGAAGTGGGTCTCTTGTAGACAGCATATATATGGGTCTTGTTTTTGTATCCATTCAGCCAATCTGTGTCTTTTGGTGGGAGCATTTAGTCCATTTATATTTAAGGCAATTATCGATATGTATGTTCCTGTTCCCATTTTCTTAATTGTTTTGGGTTCGTTATTGTAGGTCTTTTCCTTCTCTTGTGTTTCTTGCCTAGAGAAGTTCCTTTAGCATTTGTTGTAAAGCTGGTTTGGTGGTGCTGAACTCTCTCAGCTTTTGCTTGTCTGTAAACGTTTTAATTTCTCCATCAAATCTGAATGAGATCCTTGCTGGGTAGAGTAATCTTGGTTGCAGGTTTTTCTCCTTCATCACTTTAATTATGTCCTGCCACTCCCTTCTGGCTTGTAGAGTTTCTGCTGAGAGATCAGCTGTTATCCTGATGGGGATTCCCTTGTGTGTTATTTGTTGTTTTTGCCTTGCTGCTTTTAATATGATTTCTTTGTGTTTAATTTTTGACAGTTTGATTAATATGTGTCTTGGCGTATTTCTCCTTGGATTTATTCTGTATGGGATTCTCTGTGCTTCCTGGACTTGATTAACTATTTCCTTTCCCATATTAGGGAAGTTTTCAACTATAATCTCTTCAAATATTTTCTCAGTCCCTTTCTTTTTCTCTTCTTCTTCTGGAACCCCTATAATTCGAATGTTGGTGCGTTTAATGTTGTCCCAGAGGTCTCTGAGACTGTCCTCTGTTCTTTTCATTCTTTTTTCTTTATTTTGCTCTGCAGCAGTTATTTCCACTATTTTATCTTCCACCTCACTTATCCGTTCTTCTGCCTCAGTTATTCTGCTATTGATCCCATCTAGAGTATTTTTTATTTCATGTATTGTGTTTTTAATCGATGCTTGATTCATCTTTAGTTCTTCTAGGTCCTTGTTAACTGTTTCTTGCATTTTGTCTATTCTATTTCCAAGATTTTGGATCTGGGAAATAGAATCTTGGATCATCTTTACCATCATTATTCTGAATTCTTTTTCAGGTAGACTGCCTATTACGTCTTCATTTGTTAGGTCTGGTGGGTTTTTATCTTGTTCCTTCTCCTGCTGTGTGTTTTTCTGTCTTCTCATTTTGCTTATGTTACTGTGTTTGGGGTCTCCTTTTTGCAGGCTGCAGGTTCGTAGTTCCCGTTGTTTTTGGTGTCTGTCCCCAGTGGCTAAGGTTGGTTTAGGGGGTTGTGTAGGCTTCCTGGTGGAGGGGACTAGTGCCTGTGTTCTGGTGGATGAGGCTGGATCTTGTCTTTCTGGTGGGCAGGTCCACGTCTGGTGGTGTGTTTTGGGGAGTCTGTGGCCTTATTATGATTTTAGGCAGCCTCTCTGCTAATCGGTGGGGTGTGTTTCTGTCTTGCAAGTTGTTTGGCATAGGGTGTCCAGCACTGTAGCTTGCTGGTCGTTGAGTGAAGCTGGGTGTTGGTGTTGAGATGGAGATCTCTGGGAGACTTTCGCCGTTTGATATTACGTGGAGCTGGGAGGTCTCTTGTGGACCAGTGTCCTGAAGTTGGCTGTCCCACCTCAGAGGCACAGCACTGACTCCTGGCTCCTCAATTTGGGATGATTTGTTGTCTATTCATGTATTCCACAGATGCAGGGTACATCAAGTTGATTGTGGAGCTTTAATCCGCTGCTTCTGAGGCTGCTGGGAGAGGTTTCCCTTTCTCTTCTTTGTTCTCACAGCTCCTGGGTCTCAGCTTTGGATTTGGCCCCGCCTCTGCGTGTAGGTCGCCGGAGGGCGTCTGTTCTTCGCTCAGACAGGACAGGGTTAAAGGAGCAGCCTCTTCGGGGACTCTGGCTCACTCAGGCCGGCCGGGAGGGAGGGGCACGGAGTGCGGGGCGAGCCTGCAGCAGCAGAGGTCGGCGTGACGTTGCACCAGCCCGAGGCGCGCCGTGCGTTCTCCCAGGGAAGCCGCCCCTGGATCCCGGGACCCCGGCAGTGGCGGGCTGCACAGGCTCCCGGAAGGGCGGTGTGGACAGTGACCTGCGCTCGCACACAGGCTTCTTGGCGGCGGCAGCAGCAGCCCCAGCGTCCCACGCCCGTCACTGGGCTCCGCGCTTTCAGTCGTGACTCGCGCCCGTCTGTGGAGCCCCTTTAAGCAGCGCTCTTAATCCCCTCTCCTCGCGCACCAGGAAACCAAGAGGGAAGAAAAAGTCTCTTGCCTCTTCGGCAGCTCCAGAGTTTTCCCGGACTCCCTGCCGGCTAGCTGTGGCACATTAGCCCCCTTCAGGCTGAGTTCTCGCCGCCAGCCCCAGTCCTCTCCCTGCGCTCTGACCGAAGCCCGAGCCTCAGCTTCCAGCGCCGCCCGCCCTGGCGGGCGAGCAGACAAGCCTCTCGGGCGGGTGAGTGCCGCTCGGCACCGATCCTCTGTGCGGGAATCTCTCCGCTTTGCCCTACCCAGGTATGTGGGGAGTTTCTTGCCTTTTGGGAGGTCTGGGGTCTTCTGCCAGCATTCAGTAGGTGTTCTGTAGGAGTTGTTCCACGTGTAGCTGTATTTCTGGTGTATCCGTGGGGAGGAAGGTGATCTCCGCGTCTTACTCTTCCGCCATCTTACCCGGAAGTCCAAAATAACGTTTTTTTAAAAAACTCAGAACAGGACCTCCCTGGCGGTCCACTACTGGGGGTGCGGGTTCCATCCCTGGTCGGGGAACTAAGATCCCACATGCTGCACAGCTGCACAGCTCTGCCAAAAAAAAAAAAAAAAGAGAGAGAGAAAAAGAACAAAACCTCAGAACAACACAGCTCAACAGCACTGCTCTTTGCTGCCCCACCTGGGTAACAAACAGCCTTCTGTAGTAATAGTCAGCCCAAGTCAGGGAGGCTGACAACTCAGATCATGCTGGAAACTCTTGTGCAGCTGTACAAAACTCCAGGACTCCATGTCTAGGGAGTGCCGTTCTCATCTTAGACATGGTGAATATATGTACATAGTTAATATGGCACTTTTCCCCCAGCAGATGGCAGTCAAATGTCTTGAGCCTTTTTATAATGCTCGCCACTGTACCCTTTTGGACTAGCAGTGACCCTGGCAGTGAGGAGACGAGACACGGAGAAAAGATGATGAAATTGAAAAGTGTGTAGGAGGTGAAATGAGATAGCAAGCTCATAGGATGATTTTATTTTAAAGATGTCAAATTTGACTTAAACCAAATCAACCACTAAATTTATCATTGATTCAAAGCATTTAGTCTTCCTAAGCATAGTCCTCCCGTTTATGCATTGCATAACTTCCCTTAGTTTAATCATGTTCTCCTCCTTGCAACACACAGTAGGCATCTAAGGAAGCGTGAGGGTTAATAGAATTTTCTTGTCCATGAGTAAACCCTTAAAGCTGGAAGTTTTCCCATGAGTGGGCTTTAGGGGGCCCATGACCCCCCGGAATTATCATATGCTGTGAGCATGTGAATTTATGTGTATTTTATTGGGGTGAGTTTCCCTAACTTTCATTAGATTCTCAGATGGGGTAAAGGCCATAAGAAACACATTCTGTCTGAGGGCATATCACCCAAGGAGACCTAGAACAGACTCAGGAGTGGCAGAGGCAGCGGACACCAGTGCAGACAAGGGCCAGCCAGATACCACGGTGAGTGAAGGCAACCTGGGGTGAACTGCATAATGTGCACCCCAAATACCTAAGGAGGAGGCCACTGCTCAGCCCCTGGTGACAGTCACCCAGTATGCAGACCCAGTGTGGGATGACCTCTGGATTTTCCGAGAGAAGCCACAGATCCATAATTTTCATTGAACTTCAGAAATTTCTGAAGTGTACAACTCAATCAGAACATTCGTAAGCATGGTTCAGGCAAAACGGATGTACCTACAGTTCATGTGTGACCCTTGAGTTGCCAGTTTGATAACCTGAGTTGAGACATCAGCCTTTGATTGATAAGCTGAAGACCTGATTCTCCTGGGATGTTACCATGTTAGGAATACTAGTACTTCTACTAATTATTGTCATCATTCTAATAACAACATTCATAGTAGCAATGGCTAACACCCCAGCACCTATATGTACCAAGCACTACCCTAAAGACTTGATTCACAGTAACTCCTTTTACCATCTCTGAAACCTTGTGAGTTAGGCTACTTCTGGTTTTGCAGACACTTATATAGCATTTACTGTATGTCACTGTTCTAGGGACTTCTAGGTACAAGCCTTAACTCGTTTAACCCTTATAACAATCCTTTGAATAACTAGGGGCACTGAGGCATGGGGCTATTTAGTAACTGGCCCCAGCCCAAGCTCTTATTCAAACCCAGGCAGACTGGTTCCAGAGCCTGCACCTCTTAACCAATATGCTGTTCTGACTGCCTCTGTGGTGCTCTGGGTACTGGCCACTCTTCAAATACCTCTCAGCTGTGGTGCCTCGTGGTCCCAGAAAAACCCTGTCCACATTAGCATGGCCATGTGGCATTTCTGACTGTCTCAGCCCTGGGCCTTCTTTGAAACTCATCTCATTTTCATGCATCACCAGACATGCTTTATTCAATCTTTGGAGTTTTTAATCTGCTCTGAAATGAGCAGATCGTAAATCCTTTGCTAGATGAGATTTCCAAATAATGGTGAGAGATGGCCTTGTCTTTTGTCTCTCAACAAGTTTAGCCCCCGCTGACATCATCTGAGCAGTGGAAGGGGTGGAACGAGAGTGAGACTGCGGTGCCGGTGCCGGTGCCGGAGAAGGAAGCGCCCACTTAGCTGTCTACTCACATTTTTGTTTCATCTGAACCTCCTCAACTGAGTGAGGCTTTCTAAAGGTTTGCACAAAATAAACTCCTGAAATAGGTGAGAAATTACAGCTGTAATGACAGGGAATTGACTTTAAGTGCAGCAGCAACGTGGAATCTGTGTCTGATGTACAAGGATGGGATTAGGACATGGGAGCCTGCGCTGGTTTGTGACACACACTTGTTTCCATTTCTGTCCAAACCCTGCTGAGAGACTGATAATGGAAAACAGAGGGAGGGAGGGAGACAAAGGACAGGGTGTGAATTTACTCCAAAGCGGTGATATGCCATGAATTATATCAGTGGGTCTCTCATTTGCTGCTTAGAAGATGCCCCTTAGATCTGGCTGTTGCTTTACAGCTTTGCATTTTCATCAGCTCACTGGTTTGTGATGCTTCCTGTAAGCAGTGGGTCTTAGAGGTTGGTGCACTTCCTTTAGCTTATGCTTATGCGAAACATTTCCTCACCTTATGACTCCCTTTTCATCAGTTAAGCTCTTGTGATTCCCTCCTCAAGTTCAGAGGAGGATCTGCAGAAGACCTTTCATACTGGGGACTAGTTTTACCATCAGTTCTGAAATAAAACATGAGACATGAAGCCAAAAGGAGGGTTTTAAAAGATGCCAGTAAAAAGAACTCTTACTGACCGCTGGAACTCACAACGAAAACTATGGAAGAGTGAGTGAGCAAGGGCATTCTGGGGGCATTGTAGAATTCCAGGCTTAATTATATAGCCAATCATTAAAAACCATTCAGAGATCTATATGTTGGGAAAGCAGAAGTTGATGGATCTAACTACCTTTTGAAACGTGTATATATTCTTTTAAATTCTGTAAGAACTTGAAAGTAAACTTTCCCCTATTTTATTTTTGATTAAATATTTGGACTATTTTTTCTTTTTTTATGAAAGAAAAATCTGGTGTGTCCATTTGATGCTTTCTCCTGTTGGGCCTAACCATAAATCACAGGATTTGCACAAACCTAATGTTTCTACTAGTTTGTGCCCTTGTCATCATCTAGGACCACAGATACAAACAACTGAAAGCATGTTGCTTAAAGAAACCCCTTACTGTGAGGAATGACATTACCAGAATTGGTTTAGAAAGTGCAAATTTAGTAGCAGTTGCCCTGCAGTTGAGCATGTGGAGGTTAGTTCTAAAAGGTTACCAAGGGGGAAAGGGGGGGAAGAGATAAAATTGGGAGATTGGGATTGACATATACACACTACTCTACATACAATAGGTAACTAGTAAGAACCCACTGTATAGCACAGGGAACTCTACTCAATACTCTGTAATGACCTATGTGGGAATAGAATCTAAAAAAGAGTGGATATATGTATACATATAACTGATTCACTTTGCTGTACAGGAGAAACTAACACAAGATTGTAAATCAGCTATACTCCAATAAAAATTAATTTAAAAAAAAAAGAAAGAAAATAGGCAAATCCCACTAAGTAAAAATAGATTATTTTCCTTATAAGGCAAAAAATTTTTAAATTAAAAAAAAATAAAGTTAGAGAGTGAGGCAAAAATCTCATAAAGTCAAAACTACCGCGATCCTTGTATTTCTTAGGTTGTGCAGATAGAATAGCTGGCCAAAATATAGGGGCTGGGTTATGTTCAAATACAGAATCATCTTCAGTGTGGCTAAATGCTCACCTGATGAGAAGCAAGAACTGAGAACTTGTATGGAATGAGAGAGAGGGAGGGAGGGAGAGAGAGAGAGAGGGAACTCAAAGTTGCTGAAATCATGTAAGTTAAATCTGTATACATTGGCTCCACCATATTGCATTTTTTTAATTATAGAAGTTTCAAGTGTACAGAATTCTAATTTGAAATCTGTATACACTCCAAAGTGATCACCAGCACAAGCCTAGTTACCATCCCTCACCATACAGTTGACTCCCTCCACCCATTTTGCCCACCCCCTGCCCCCTTTCCCTCTGGTAGCCACTAATCTGATCTCTGTATCTATGGGTTTGTTTTGTTTTATTTTGTGTGTTCATTTGTTATTGTTTTTGTTTTGTTTTTTTAGATTCTTCATATGAGTGAAATGCTATGGTATTTGTTCTTCTTCATCTGACTTATTTCACTTAGCATAGTACCTTCAAGGCCCATCCCTGTTGTTGCAAATGACAGGATTTCATTCCTTTTTTATGGCTGAGTAGTATTCTGTTTTGTATATATACCATATCCTCTTTGTTCATTCATCCATCCATGGGCACTAAGGTTGTTTTCATATCTTGGCTATTGTAAATAATGCTGCAATGAGCATAGGGGTGTACAGGGTGCATAATTTTTCAAATTAGTGTTTTCATGTTTTTAGATAAATACTCAGAGGTGGAACAGCTGGGCCATACGGTAATTCTCTTCTTAATTTTTTGAGGGATCACCATACTCTTTTCCATGGTGGCAGCACCAATTTATGTTCCCACCAACAGTGGACATGTTCCACCATGTTCCAACATGTTCCCACCAATAGTGCACAGATCTTTCTTCCAGATCCTCTCCAACATTTATTCCTTGTCTTTTCAATAATAGCCATTTTAACAGGTGTGAGGTGATATCTTATTGTGGTTTTGATTTGAATTTCCCTGATAATTGTGATGTTGAACATCCTTTCATGTGCCTTTTGACTATCTGTATATCTTCTTTGGAAAAATGTCTATTCAGATCCTCTGCTCATGTTTTAATTGGGTTTTTGTTGTTGTTGAGTTGTATGAGTTCTTTATATATTTTGGGAATTAACCCCTTTTGGGATATATCATTTGCAAATATCTTCTCCCATTCAGTAGGTTGTCTTTTCCATTTTGAAAAATGGTTTCCTTTGCTGCACAGAAGCTTTTTAGTCTGATGTGGTCACGTCTGTTTATTTTTGCTTTTGTTTCCCTTGTCTGGGATTCAGATCCCAAAAGATCACTAAACCCAATGTCAGTGAGGTTACTGCCTATGTTTTCTTCTAGGAATTTTATGGTTTCAGGCATTACATCCAAGTCTTTAATCCATTTTGAATTAATTTTTGTGTATATTGCATTTTTGATGCAGCATGTAGTGATTTATTTTTTTTCTTACCACAAATCCAAACTGCATGCTGTCTTCCAAAGCCTGCCTAAATGACCTGGAACCCCAATCATATTTTCTTCACTTTGGATAAGTACAGCACATATACTGCTGACAACTATTTTATGATTCATTTATTTGGATCATGAGCTTAAGCTCTTCAAGGCAGATACCCCTGTCTTCTGTCTCATTTATATCTTGAATGGTATCTAGAACATGCTTATCACAAGACAATGTGTGTCATTGAATGAATGATTTTACAAAGGCTCAATACTAAACTTCTTCAGTTTTTGGCATGTATTTAAAGCTATCCCCATCTCCTGCTTCAATTAATATTTTTCACATAGACTACATTCTGTATCTGAAAACTTCTTATTGACTTATAATTCACAGTTTACAGCTGAGAATTATATTGGGAACTCTCTTGACCCGAAGAAAATTGTCTGTAACAGATAAGTGTTCCAGATGATTAATGTTTCTTATAACTGGTGTTAACTTTTTTTTGACAAATCTCAGCCTTTTTTTGGAACAAGAGGGAGAAGGGGAATGGCTTGAGAGATTTGCCTGGAGATGGAGATACACACACACACACACACACACACACACACACACACTCATACTCATGTTTTATACATAAGTATATATAAATTATATATTATAAATATTTTTACAAATTTCATATAGATTTATATATGATGATTTATATAGCTATTTTACAAGCATGTGCAGTTGGTAGGGCAAGTATTACAATTCAAATTTTATAGGTGAGGAATCTGAGGTTTGGAGAGGTTAAGTGATTTCTCTGAGGTTATCCAGCTAGAAAATGATGAAGTCACATCTCAAACTAAAGTTTCTTGAATTTTAGTATTCAATCATCCATTCATACATGCCTTTAGTGTTCCAGTTACATGTACAGAGTCAAAGAAAAACCAGACCCATCTCTTCCTTAAAGAGTTCCCAGCCCAGTAGAAGAGATTAACAGTTAAACTAATAACAGTCCACAGCATTGCAGGCAAGGGTGGTACAGGGAGCAAAGGTGTGGATTTCAGGGTAGACTGGGGTGTTCTGGTGCTCTTTGTCATTCTGTACGGCTGGAACTTTACCAACAGGAGTGGTCAGACAGGGCTGGAGAAGCAGGCTGCGGATCACTTCATGAAGATCCTGATGGCAGTGTTACAGGGATTGAAAGAACTGGGAGAGGGATAATCAACCTTTTTTTTAAAGCAAAAGTCAGAAAGATGGATCAAAGGAGTATGAGATGAGAATACAGAAGATTAATGCAAAGGGAACACTAAAACTAGTACAAAAGTTAGGGCAAGACATGATGTGGTTGTAAAAAGGCAGTTTAGCCTGTGGGGCAGTTGGTGGGCAGTTTGATATGGGACTGAAGAAGTCCAGGATGGCACCCAGGTGTTTGGACTGGGGATGATGTGTCATTTAACAGGATAAGAAATGCAGGGGAGGATCAGAAGAATTTGTCACACAACAAAACGTTGGAACCTAGTGGAAGTTCTTTTCATAGTTGTTATAACATAGAGTGCATTAGGCATGTGATATGCAATATGATAGCCACACATGGCTAGTGAGCACTTGAAATAGAGCTCCTCCAAATTGAGATATGTTGTGTGAATACACAGCAGATTTCACTAACTATGTGGAAAAAATGTAAAACTCTCATGGGTAATATTTTATATTGATTACATGATAATAGTATTTGGATATATTGCGTTAAATAAAATATGTTATTAATTAATTTTTTCTTAAATTTATTTCATCTGTTCCTTTTTCACTTTCTTAATGTGGCTACTGGAACAAAAGAAAATATATATGGTCTTGCATTTGTAGCTTGCATTAAATTTATATTGAATAGCACTGCCTTAAAAATCAGTAGATAATACATATTCAAAAGGCTTAGGGCAGTGAGGATTTGTGAGCAGCACCTTAGAATCCCTCCCGTGTACCTCATATGTGAAGCTGATTTCCCATTGTCCCTTAGGATAATTTGGGAGTGGGTTCTGTTGCTATTTTACCTATTTTTTTAACATCTTTATTGAAGTATAATTGCCTTACAATGGTGTGTTAGTTTCTGCTTTCTAACAAAGTGAATCAGCTGTACATATACATATATCCTGATATCTCCTCCCTCTTGCATCTCCCTCCCACCCTCCCTATCCCACCCCTCTAGGTGATCACAAAGCACTGAGCTGATCTCCCTGTGCTATGTGGCTGCTTCCCAGTAGCTAGCTATTTTACATTTGGTAGTGTATATGTGTCCGTGCCACTCTCCACTTCGTCCCAGCTTACCCTTCCCCCTCCCTGTGTCCTCAAGTCCATTCTCTACATCTGCATCTTTATTCCTGTCCTGGTTCTTCAAAACCATTTTCTTTTTTAAGCCTCCATATACACATGTTAGCATATGGTATTTGTTTTCCTCTTGCTGACTACTTTACTCTGTATGACAGACTCTAGGTCCATCCACCTCACTACAAATAACTCAATTTCGTTTCTTTTTATGGCTGAGTAATATTCCATTGTATATATGTGCCACATCTTCTTTATCCATTCATCTGTCAGTGGACACTGAGGTTGTTTCCATGTCCAGGCTATTGTAAATAGAGCTGCAGTGAACACTGTGGCACATAACTCTTTTTGAATTATGGTTTTCTCAAGGTATATGCCCAGTAGTACGATTGTTGGATCATATGGTAATTCAATTTTTAGTTTTTTAAGGAACCTCCATACTGTTCTCCATAGTGGCTGTATCAGTTTACATTCCCACCAACAGTGCAAGAGGGTTCCCTTTTCTCCACACTCTCTCCAGCATTTATTGTTTGTAGATTCTTTGATGATGGCCATTCTGACCGCTGTGAGGTGATACCTCCTTGTACTTTTGATTTGCATTTCTCTAATGATTAGTGACGTTGAGCATTCTTTCATGTGTTCGTTGGAAATCTGTTTTATTCTTTGGATAAATGTCTATTTAGGTCTTCTGCCTATTTTTGGATTGGGTTGTTTGTTTTTTAGATATTGAGCTGCATGAGCTGCTTATAAATTTTGGATATTAATCCTTTGTCAGTTGTTTCATTTGCAAATATTTTCTCCCATTCTGATGGTTGTCTTTTCGCATTGTTTATGGTTTCCTTTGCTGTGCAAAAGCTTTTTTTTTTTTTTTTTTTTTTTGCGGTACGCGGGCCTCTCACTGTTGTGGCCTCTCCCGTTGTGGAGGACAGGCTCTGGACGCGCAGGCTCAGCAGCCATGGCTCACGGGCCCAGCCGCTCCGTGGCATATGGGATCCTCCTGGACCGGGGCACGAACCTGTGTCCCCGGCATCGTTAGGCGGAATCTCAACCACTGTGCCACAAGGGAAGCCCTGTGCAAAAGCTTTTAAGCTTCATTAGGTCCCATTTGTTTATTTTTGTTTTTATTTCCATTTCTCTAGGAGGTGTGTCAAAAAGGATATTGCTGTGATTTATGTCATAGAGTGTTCTGCCTGTGTTTTCCTCTAAGAGTTTTATAGTATCTGGCCTTACATTTAGGTCTTTAATCCATTTTGAGATTATTTTTGTGTATGGTGTTAGGGAAGGAGTGTTCTAATTTCATTCTTTTACATGTAGCTGTCCAGTTTTCCCAGTATCACTTATTGAAGAGGCTGTCTTTTCTCCATTGTATATTCTTGCGTCCTTTATCAAAGATAAGGTGACCGTATGTGCGTGGGTTTCTCTGGGCTTTCTATCCTGTTCCATTGATCTATATTTCTATTTTTGTGCCAGTACCATACTGTCTTGATTACTGTAGCTTTGTAGTATAGTCTGAAGTCAGGGAGCCTGATTCCTCCAGCTCGTTTTCTTTCTCAAGATTCCTTTGGCTCTTCAGGGTATTTTGTGTTTACATACAAACTGTGAAATTTTTTATTCTTCTTCTGTGAAAAATGCCATTGGTAGTTTGATAGGGATTGCACTGAATCTGTAGATTGCTTTGGGTAGTATAGTCATTTCCATAATGTTGATTACCAACATTATATACCAAGAACATGGTATATCTCTCCATCTGTTTGTATCATCTTTAATTTCTTTCATCAGTGTCATAGTTTTCTGCATACAGGTCTTTTGTCTCCTTAGATAGGTTTATGCCTACGTGTTTTATTCTTTTGGGGGCAATGGTAAACGGGAGTGTTTCCTTAATTTCTCTTTCAGATTTGTCATCATTACTGTGTAGGAATGCAAGAGATTTCTGTGCATTAATTTTGTATCCTTCTACTTTACCAAATTCATCGATTAGCTCTAGTAGTTTTCTGGTAGCTTCTTTAGGATTCTCTATGTGTAGTAGCATGTCATCTGCAAAAGGTGACAGTTTTACTTCTTCTTTTCCGATTTGGATTCCTTTTATTTCTTTTTCTTCTCTGATGCTGTGGCTAAAACTTCCAAAACTATGTTGAATAATAGTGGGGGGAGTGGACAACCTTATCTTGTTCCTTATCTTAGAGGAAATGGTTTCAGTTTTTCACCATTGAGAACGATGTTGGCTGTGGGTTTCTCATATGTGGCCTTTATTATGTTGAGTTAAGTTCCCTCTATGCCTACTTTCTGGAGGCTTTTTATCATAAATGGGTGTTGAATTTTGTCAAAAGCTTTTTCTGCATCTACTGAGATGATTATATGGTTTTTATCCTTCAATTTGTTAATATGGTGTACCACATTGATTGATTTGCGTATATTGAAGAATCCTTCCATTTCTGGGATAAACCCCACTTGATCATGGTGTATGATCCTTTTCATGTGCTGTTGGATTCTGTTTGCTAGTATTTTGTTGAGGATTTTTTCCTCTATGTTCATCAGTGATATCGGCCTGTAGTTTTCTTTCTTTGTGACATCTTTGTCTGATTTTGGTATCATGGTGATGGTGGCCTCATAGAATGAGTTTGGAGTGTTCCTCCATCTGCTATATTTTGGAAGAGTTTGAGAAGGACAGGTGTTAGCTCTTCACTAAATGTTGGATAGAATTCGCCTGTGAAGCCATCTGGTCCTGGGCTTTTGTTTGTTGCAAGATTTTTAATCACAGTCTCAATTTCAGTGCTTGTGATTGATCTATTTATATTTTCTATTTCTTCCTGGTTCAGTCTCAGAAGGTTGTGCTTTTCTAAGATTTTGCCCATGTCTTCCAGGTTGTCCATTTTATTGGCATATAGTAGTTTGTATTAATATCTCATGAACCTTTGTATTTCTGCAGTGTCAGTTGTTACTTCTCCTTTTTCATTTCTAATTCTATTGATTTGAGTCTTCTCCCTTTTTTTCTTGATGAGTCTGGCTAATGGTTTATCAATTTTGTTTATCTTCTCAAAGAACCAGCTTTTCCTTTTATTGAACTTTGCTAATGTTTCCTTCATTTTCATTTATTTCTGATCTGATCTCTATGATTTCTTTCCTTCTGCTAACTTTGGGGGTTTTCTGTTCTTCTTTCTCTAATTGCTTTAGGTGTAAGGTTAAGTTGTTTATTTGAGACGTTTCTTGTTTCTTGAGGTAAGACTGTATTGCTATAAACTTCCCTTTTAGAATGGCTTTTGCTGTATTCCATAGGTTTTGGGTCATCGTGTTTTCATTGTCATTTGTTTCTAGGCATTTTTGGATTTCCTCTTTGATTTCTTCAGTGATCTCTTGTTTATTTAGTAGTGTATTGTTTAACCTCCAAGTGTTTGTATTTTTTACAGATTTTTTCCTGTAATTGATATCTAGTCTCATAATGTTGTGGTCAGAAAAGATACTTGATATGATTTCAATTTTCTTAAATTTACCAAGGCTTGATTTGACCCAAGATATGATATATCCTGGATAGTGTTCCATGAGCACTTGAGAAGAAAGTGTATTCTGTTGTTTTTGGATGGAATGTCCTATAAATATCAGTTAAGTCCATCTTAATTAATGTATCATTTAAAGCTTGTGTTTCCTTACTTATTTTCATTTTAGATGATCGGTCCATTGGTGAAAGTGGGGTGTCAAAGTCCCCTACTATTATTGTGTTACTGTCGATTTCCCATGTTATGGCTGTTAGCATTTACCTTATGTATTGAGGTGCTCCTATGTTGGGTGCATAAATATTTACAATTTTTATATCTTCTTCTTGGATTGATCCCTTGTTCATTATGTAGTGCCTTGTTTGTCTCTTGTAATAGTCTTTATTTTAAAATCATTTTGTCTGATATGAGAATCGCCACTCCAGCTTTATTTGATTTCCATTAGCATAGAATATCTTTTTCCATCCCCTCAGTTTCAGTCTGTATGTGTCCCTAGGTCTGAAGTGGGTCTCTTGTAGACAGCATATATATAGGTCTTGTTTTTGTATCCATTCAGCCAGTCTGTGTCTTTTGGTTGGAGCATTTAATCCATTTACATTTAAGGTAATTATCAATATGTATGTTCGTTTTACCATTTTTTTAGTTGTTTGGGGTTTGTTATTGTAGGTCTTTTGCTAAAGTTCCGTTAGCATTTGTTGTAAAGCTGGTTTGGTGGTGCTGAATTCTCTTAGCTTTTGCTTGTCTGTAAAGGTTTTGATTTCTCCATCGAATCTGAATGAGATCCTTGCTGGGTAGAGTACTCTTGGTTGTGGTTTTCCCTTTCATCACTTTAAATATGTCCTGCCACTCCCTTCTGGTTTGCAGAATTTCTGCTGAAAGATCAGCTGTTACCCTTATGGGGATTCCCTTGTATGTTATTTGTTGCTTTTCCCTTACTGCTTTTAATATATTTTCTTTGTATTTAATTTTTGATAGTTTGATTAGTATGTTTCTTGGTGTGTTTCTCCTTGGATTTATCCTGTGTGGGACTCTCTGTGCTTCCTGGACTTTATTGACTATTTCCTTTCCCATATTAGGGAAGTTTTCAACTATAATCTCTTCAAATATTTTCTCAGTCACTTTTTTTTTCTCTTCTTCCTCTGGGACCCCTATAATTCGAATGTTGGTGTATTTAATGTTTTCCCAGAGGTCTCTGAGACTGTCCTCAATTCTTTTCATTCTTTTTTCTGTATTCTGTTCTGCGGTAGTTATTTCCACTATTTTATCTTCCAGGTCACTTATCTGTTTTTCTGCCTCAGTTATTCTGCTATTGCTTCCTTCTAGAGAATTTTTAATTTCATTTATTGTGTTATTCATCATTGTTTGTTTGCTCTTTAGTTCTTCTAGGTTCTTGTTAAACGTTTCTTGTATTTTCTCCATTCTATTTCCCAGATTTTTGATCATCTTTACTCTCAATACTCTGAATTCTTTTACAGGTAGACTGCATATTTCCTCTTCATTTGTTTGGTCTGGTGGGTTTTTACCTTGCTCCTTCATCTGCTCTGTGTTTCTGTCTTCTCGTTTTGCTTCACTTACTGTGTTTGAGGTCTCTGTTTCTCAGGCTGCAGGTTCGTACTTCCCATTTTTTTTTGGTGTCTGCCCTCAGTGGCTAAGGTTGGTTCAGTGGGTTGTGTAGGCTTCCTGGTGGAGGGGACTGGAGCCTGTGTTCTGGTGAATGAGGCTGGATCTTTTCTTTTTTTTTTTTTTCTTTTTTTGTGATATGCGGGCCTCTCACTGTTGTGGCCTCTCCCTTTGCGGAGCACAGGCTCCATACGCGCAGGCTCAGCAGCCATGGCTCATGGGCCCAGCCACTCCGTGGCATGTGGGATCTTTCCAGACCAGGGCACGAACCCATGTCCCCTGCATCGGCAGGCGGACTCTCAATCACTGCGCCACCAGGGAAGCCCTGGATCTTTTCTTTCTGATCCAGCCTCATGTGCTGGACTGCGTCCAGTGGTGTGTTTTGGGTTGTCTGTGACCTTATTATAATTTTAGGCAGACTCTCTGCTAATGGGTGGTATGTGTTCCTGTCTTGCTAGCTGTTTGGCATAGGGTGTGCAGCACTGGAGCTTGCAGGTCGGTGAGTGGAGCTGGGTCTTAGTGTTGAGATGGAGATCTCTGGGAGAGCTTTCGCCATTTGATATTATGTGGATCTGGGAGGTCTCTGGTGGACCAATGTCTTGAACTCAGCTCTCCCACCTCAGAGGCACAGGCCTGACATGCGGCCGGAGCACCAAGACCCCGTCAGTCACACGGCAGGCTCTTTTTGGCCCTCATCTTCCAGTCCTCTAGCCACCACACATCAGCCATTTCCACGCCCTCAGAGTTTCCCAGCGGTGCCCCCCTTAGGATAATTTTAAGAGCTCTTTCTGGCCAGAGTGGATGGGTGTATTTGGAATCCTCCGGCCCTTAAAGTACTTCTGCTGTGTATTCTGAAGCCAGGGTGTTTAGAAAGTTTCTAAAACTTTCCAAGAAAACTCCCAAGAGACTGGGATTATACGTCCAAGAAGTCTCCTTGTAGGAGACTCAGAGACATAGCAAGCCTTTGGGAGCACAAAGAAGACTGAGAAATGGGGAGAGGGGCCCTAGACTTGACCCTGCTTCCTAGACCCGTCTTATCCAAGGTCCCCCAGATGCTGCAGAAGCATCCCGACCCTTCAGGTGACCTGACATCTGAAAGCCCCAGACCATTCAGAGTGCTTCATGCCAGATACTTGCAGTGCCTGCCCCCAGCTCTTGGTTAATATGATGCTCCCTGAAATGTCTGTTGTTTCACCTTCTCTAGTACAGGAAAGGCCCTAAGAAAGAAAGAAAGGCCTAGCGGTAGCGAGGAAAATGAAATCTGCTCTCAAGACCCCACTTCCTGGACTGAGGTGCTCCATGAGAACTGCTCTCCGGGCACACAAGTCTGAGAGCTGCAGCTGTTTTGTGCTTAGTCCTCGGCCTCTTACATCCCAATGTATATTGGCTATACACTTTGAAATAGGACTTTCTGGTTCTCCCAGTCCTTTCCTCTCATGCCCCCTTCATTCATTCATTTTTCATTCAAGGAAAAAAGTATCAAAAATCTGCTGTTCTTCAAGTCCTAGGCCTTGAGATCCTCAAAATGAAAAGACGGCCTCTGTCCTCCAAAGCTTTCAGTACCCTGGAAATTTGACCAAATTCACCAGCATTGCTCCTAAGTGTAGTGGGCAAATAGAGGAACCACTTGGAACTCCCTCAACTGCAAAATGGGGTCATCATAGTTCCCCCTGCATTGGCTTTTTGTGAGCATTCAATGAGGACATGTAAGTCTAGGCTTGGACCATGCCCGGCACACAGGGAGCTCCATGTAAGTGCTGGCCTTGTTGCTGTTGCCCATGGTAATGGCAATGATGATGGAAAAGATGACAACAGTTGACATAATGGATTCCCTGAATTCTAAGGCAGAACCCAGGTGCCCCAACCTCCTCCCCACCTTTCCTTGACTTTGCCTCCCCCATGGCTTCTCCCTACACCCCTGGTTTCTTTGTGACTCTCTACCTATGCTCCTGTCACTGGATGCTCAGGTAAGTCCTTGCATTACTGTCAACACAGGCTTTGTCATGAGCCATAGAGAAAGTTGAGGGGCCCCTGCAAGTTAATGCTCCCTGCCTTATGATGGGAAGCTGGGCTGAGGTCTTCTCTAGGCTGCTGGCCTCAGTTTGGTCACCTGGTCAGTTCCAGGCAGGCCCTGCAGGCCCATTTCTGATCCTTTGCTGCCCTCTAGTAGCTATTCACCCAATTGAGCAGCCAGAACATAAAGCCGACCCTGCTTTTGCTGGATTGCAGGGGGCTCACGGAACTGGATCTTTTTATTTTTTTAATTTTATGTTAATTCTATTATTTTTTATTCGTGTCCTAGTGGATATTAGGATGCCTGATGAGAGAATGACCCTCTCTACTGACTTCTTTTCTCTTTTTCTTAATTTCTATACTCCTTCCATCTTTATGGAGTCCCTTTTTTCCCTTTAGGAATTATTAGAGGGCTGTTTCTTCTTAAAGAAACACCTTGACTTTTTTCTCAGAGTCAGTGATCAGTGATTGAGAGTGTTTGCAAAACATCCCCAAGGAGCCCTTTAACGTTATTTTTATAAGGAAAAAAAAAAGTGAAAAATAATGGGCAGCATTTTTTTTTTTAAGTGAGAGAGGTGTGGTAATGAGCTTAGGAAGACAGGATATAGTTCGTATAAAACTTTGAATTTGATAAAGTGTGGATTTCCTATGAGAGGAGACCTTTCTCCCCCTTGTTTTCTGAGTCTGTACTCCTTATGTAACTGTATTACAGATGGGTAGATTCCGGAGCCTCCGAATGTTTTTTCCAACACACACGTGTGCACATGCACGCACACACACAGACACATACACATACACACAAACACATACGTACACACACATTTGAATATTATTATTTTCAGAAACTCTCTTGCTCTTTATAGAGCACTTTGACAAAATACTTTCCTATTCACTATCTCATTTGATCACCACAGCAACACCGTAAGATAGGTGAATGCAGTATTGTAATAGAATGGCAGAGCTGTAAGGGATTTTAGAGACACAATCCCCTTATTTTACAGGTCAACAATCTGAAGTTCAGAAAGATGTTTAGTTAGTCAAGATCTTTTTGATCCCAAGTGACCGTAACCCAAGCCAAACTGATTTAGCAAAAAGGAGACACTATTGACACATATAACCAAAAAGTCCAGGGTTTATGGTTTTAGGAGGGGATGGATCCAGATGTTCCAACAACATCTCCAGGAACCTGTCACTCTCCATCTCTTTTCCCTGTCTTGGCATGGTTCAAAGACACCTTCTTCGGGCATATAACCTTACCATTCTTGGTGGAATGAGAGTTATCTTCTTTTTTGTAGTTCTAGCAAAAATCCTGGGATTGTATCTCATCAGCTTGGCTTGTATGACTGCCTATTTCTGGACCTGTTTGTGTGGTCAGCCCTGGAAGGGCAGTTGGAGGGAGTGCCTGCTGCACTCGCCTCACATGGTCTGAGAGTGGGTCCCCCCAGAAAAGTCAAGGTGTTAACCTTCTTTAAAGGGGGAGGGGGACCTTGATGCTGCATAGGCCTGAGCGGTTTATAAGGCTATATGGCAATTTGTATAAAGTGGTTCCATAGTCTTTTGGTTGGAATTCTGGACTGTGTATTCTAAGTTGGAATTTATCCCGGTGAATGTACGTTTGCAGCAAAGAGATTGTGTATTTTTCACCTTTGCACTCACAGGGCACATCACGGTGGCCAGCATGAAGGGGGTGCCCAGCAACTTTTATCCCAGAAATGCCCAATCTGTAACTGCACCAGAACTTCAACCTTAGCCTTCTGACTCCTTAGGGCATCTCTCAGTTCTGCCTCCTATTTCCTGTGGGGATTTTTTCATACTTTCCGCCATCATTTCCCTGTTTTTTGATTAAAATATTCTGGTGGGTGGTGGCCTTGGTCACCCAATTAATTGTATGTGTTTTAATGACCCACAATACACATTACTTGAAGGTGTGAAACATTTGTCCATTTCATCGTATCATATATGATAATTATATCCAGACTTACTTTTCCCTCATTTTATTAAAATTATTTAGATTTTTGTATATCTATAGTGTGCCTTAAAATATTCAGTTCAGTTTTATTTGAATGAGTCAAGTGTCTTAGAATTGAGGCGGCTTTTGTTGTAGTTTGTTTTCAAAGTATACATTCTCACTACGGAAGGTTTTACTCCTGTATTCACAAAATGAAAGCTGTCAGAATAATTCCATACTCCTAATTTATCCTTTCCCTTTCCCCTTTGGTAACCATAGTTTATTTTCTATGTCTGTGAGCCTGTTCTTGTTTCGTATATGGATTCATTTGTATAATTTTTTAGATTCCACATATAAGTGATATCATATAATATTTGTCTTTCTCTGACTTAGTATGATATTCTCTAGGTTCATTCATATTGCTGCAAAAATTTCATTCTTTTTTATGGCTGAATAATATTCCATTGTATACATATACTACGTATTCCTTTTTTTAAAAAAATTATTTATTTATGTATTTATTTATGGCTGCGTTGGGTCTTCATTGCTGGGAGTGGGCTTTCTCTAGTTGCGGCGAGCGGGGGCTACTCTTTGTTGCAGTGCATGGGCTTCTCACTGTGGTGGCTTCTCTTGTTGCGGAGCACAGGCTCTAGGTGCACGGGCTTCAGTAGTTGTGGCACGTGGGCTCAGTAGTTGTGGCGCACAGGCTTAGTTGCTCCGTGGCATGTGGGATCTTCCTGGACCAGGGATCGAACCTGTGTCCCCTGCATTGGCAGGCGGATTCTTAACCACTGTGCCCCCAGGGAAGTCCTATACCACATATTCTTAAACCAATCAGCTGTTGAAAGGCACCTGGGTTGTTTCCATGTCTTGGCTACTGTAAATAGTGCTACTATGAACATACAAAGTACTGTACACAAAATAAATAAGCAAAAAGGATTTACTGTATAACACAGGGAACTATATTCAATATCTTAAAATAACCTATAATGGAACATAATCTGAAGATATATATATATAGATATATAGAGATATATATAGCTATATAACTGAATCACTTTGCTGTACACCTGAAACTCAAAATTGTATATCAGCTATACTTCAATAAAAGGAAGAAATTAAAATAGCAGCTAAAACAGCAACAAGTTCAGTTTAGAGGTTAATTGTTATAGTACAAAGGCCTGTTGAATATGGAATTTCAAAGTTTTTTAGCCATGTGTCACTAGATATACAAACTTTTAGACAGATAATATATCTCTAAAGTAACAGTATGTATCTGTCTAAAAGTTTCTATATCTAGTGACACATGGCTAAAAAACTTTGACATTCCATCCTTGACAGGCGATAATTATGCTTGTCACAGCACAATCTACTATCAGGATGAGTTTGTATTTGCTACTTTCTTTATTCACAGA
Organism: Mesoplodon bidens; assembly: GCF_964165515.1. Taxonomy (NCBI): domain Eukaryota; kingdom Metazoa; phylum Chordata; class Mammalia; order Artiodactyla; family Ziphiidae; genus Mesoplodon; species Mesoplodon bidens. The sequence continues at coordinate 33,648,798 of NC_138167.1, forward strand.
GCAAGCCAAAGACAGAATTTTTTTTAATTTTAGCATTACTTTTACTTTGCCTTTTTCTTTGTTGCTCTTGCTGCCTCTGACTTCAGTGAAAAACCAGCTGTGTTGTGTGTTTCTTCATATTTGGAAAAGGACAGGGTCCTCATGAGTCACCTTGCCAGAAGTACCAGAAATAAATCTGAGGTATGCTCTGAAAAAGAAGGCACATGGTGCATCCAAAGAGATGGCTTTGTGCCATTGCGATCATGCAAGACTTCATGGAAAAGGGATCATTTTAGTTGTGAATCCCAATGCCCATCTCAAGAATCTGGGCTCTGTAACCAACTGCCAGATTGTAAGACTGTATCCTCTACCAAATACCTAGTGACTAATAAAACCTTTTGCTATTCTGTGTTCAAGCCACTTTGTACAAATAACACAGTTCATCATTAAAACAAGCCTAGAAATGATGTTCACCATTTTACAAGTGAAGAACAGGAAGGGTAAGAAACTTGCTCAAGGTCACACAGCCACTTAGTGGTAAAAGCAGGATTCAAAGCCACGCAATTTGTTTCTAACGCATGAGCTTTTGGCCACTATACCGTCTTCTCTCTACCTAATGCCCCAGTAAATAGTTGGATTTAACCTGGGCTCAGGAGGGTGATTTGTGGCAGGTTTCCTCTTGTACTGCATTTCTCATTTTCTACATATTCCATGCTTTAATGTTTTTCCACCAGATGCTTTTAGCTGACACATTTCTAAGGTCCTTACCTTGGTGGGAGCTTTCCTGGCCTTCTCATGTTGAGTGGAAGCAGGCTTCCTCCCCTGGCACTGGGAAGGGCATTAGGGCCTGGACGCCAGAAGCACGGGGTGTGCGTTATACCCTCCCTTTTATATCACAACACACCAGAGGCGCAGAGCCACGAAGTGCTTTTTAATCACCCCAGATTTGCAAGAGTATGTCCTAATGACACTTCCTAAAGGGCATCATGACTTCTGCAAAACTGTTTTCTCATAAAATATTTGTTAAAAATGCCTAATAAATCCTGTCTTGGGCAATTACACCCTCACCCTTCACACTTCTGTCAGTAAATTAGGTCTTGTTCTTCCTCTTTCTCATAGTTGCCCTCAGCTCCAGTTGGGCAGTGGCACGTTCTGTTTGCAGCCCGATCCGAATATTTGGCCTCACTTTGACACACTCCATAAATTAAGTGGCAGACAGTGGCCACAAGGACTCTAACCTGTTTGAGGCTCATGGCTGCTTTTAACATCTTTGAAAAGGAAACTAAAAGCAGCAGATTATAATAAGCTAATGATGAGTCAGTGAGAGTGTCCATAAGAAACCGAAAAGGGGGTTCTGGTCCCATTTTAAGACCGCCATGAACACTGCTGTGTTCTAAAATACCCTCAAGACTCAGGAGATGCCTTAAAGTTATTAACTGTGAGGGGAAAACATCAGTCTCCTCAACACTAGCCAATTCAGGATGTCCTGTGGTGTTTAATTAATGACCTAAACATGTTTAGCATTTTGAATCAACTGCATTCAAAGAAAAAGAAGTAATATTTAAATAAACACTCAAATGGGGTCTGTCAAGTGTGTTTTGTAACAGAATTACAAAATCAGTTGAAACCAGGAAGAAGGTACAAATTATTCTAGTAATTTAATCAAATTGTTTCTAATGATATAAAATAGTGCAGTGTTTGTTTGTGGAGTTAACCACATTTTTACGTTTTTTATTTTTTAAATGAATTCCCCAGGTGTAGGTAGATGGCAGGAAATTTATGGTTCATGATGACTCTTTCTTGCTAAGAATCAGGAGAATCTGCAAACAGCAGTGTTTATTTTGGGAGTGGAGATATTATATAGAAGAGTGTATACAATGGAGGAGAATCAAAGAGATGAGAAAAATTAGAGTAAGAATGTGTTTGTGTGCGTGCGTGCGCGCGTGTGTGTGTGTTCCCACCTACTACTGATGGTGCTGTGGAATGGTTTCGAGAAGATACTGGAGTCCTTGAGCCAGTATGAAAGGGTTTTTTGTCCTCACTCCCCTCCCCCATCCTAGAATTAGTACCATACTGTCATTGGCAGTGATATTCAGAATATTTAAAAACAAGCATGACAAAGACGCCAACTAGTCAGAGCGGGCAAGCTATCTAGTCAGAATGGACTCCTGTGGGAAACACTTGGTACGTAATTAATGGTCTGGAGCCTGAAGGTGCCTGTCTTAACTGCCTCCGGTTTCTGGTTCCTTCTGGTCGCTGTGGTTCTGGGCACATTACCTGTGCTTCAGAGGGGCATGGGCACAGGTGGGGGAGAAGGGGACGTTGAAGAAGTGATTGACTCTAGATTTGCCTCCTATTATAAAATGTAACTACACATAAAGGTTCTTTGTTAATTGGACTTTTTTCCCCCTGTAGTAGGGATCACGTTTTCTATCAATGAAAAAGGGACACAGTGAAAAAGCAAAGAGTAGGAAGGATATTCAGCCAGGGTGAGAAACCTTGGATTCTTTCCTTTTCTTTACCACTTACTAGCTGAATGACTGTGATGAAAAGTGCTCTCTCTGAGAAACAGGTTCCTTATCTGGAACAAAAACCCATAACAGAGTCGCTCCAATGAGACACTGTGTATAGATGTGCTTTGTAATCTGGTTTTAAAAATTTTACACACATACACACACAGAATACACACACATACACACAGTATACTTGTATTATACCTTAGCAAAATTAATATTTTTTTAAAATCCTGAAATAATTATCATTTTAAGGGAATAACCAATCCTAAATCCAGTAAGCCCAATTCATATATTGAGTTTAAAAAAAAAAAAAAAGAGGGGTAAACTTCATGAACCAGCTCTTCTCCAGATCACCTTGGAACTTAATCCGATATATATTTTGTGTAATTCTGCCTGCTCTTCTATCTCCATAGCCCTCACCTGCTGACCTCAAAGAACACATTGTTAAGTTTGAGCCACCATGAAGAATGCGGTTGATGGCTCCAAGGACACGTGCTTGTATTCGTCTGGTGGCTGAGAGATGGAGGTTCCTCTGCCCCAGGGGTGGCTATGGTAGGAGACTGTGGTCCAGTTCCACAAGTTGCCTGTAGCTGCTTGGGACCTTTGTCCTGCATGTCAGTAAATTTTGAGATTAAAAAATTCACGCTACTGGAAGGCATTTTGCCAGCATTCGAATTCAGGATCTGAGGCTGGGCTCTGATTAGGTGACAGAAGAAGGAGGGGCTTACAGTAAGAAGGCTGAGTTGGGAATGACTCCCAGGGAAATCTCTGAGGACTAGAGAGGCCACACGTGGAAGAAGGTGGGAACACATGGCAGACTCCTTCATTTCCTGGAAAAGGGTTACTCCAGGATGGCTCCAGTTCTGTAAGTTTCCTGGAGCTTTGAGCATGAGCTCAGCTGGATTAGCTGGATTAACCATGATATACAAAGAGAAAAAAAAAAAATCCCCTAATTTGAGCCCTCGGGAACCTTTAAAAAGGGCTCTAGGATGGGTTATTTCTCCTGCCAGAAAAACAGGATGTTTTGGCAGTTTTGAAGATCTTTCTAGGACCAGAGGACAGAGCCTTAAAAAAAAAAAAAGTGTTCTAGTAAAAGAGGAAATATTTGATTATTTTAGCCTTAAGGAAAAAGCAGATTAGATCTGAGTTGGCATAATAGCAGGGGGCAAGAGATTTCTGTATGATTTTGAGTTTTATTTGAATAGACATTAAAAAAATGGGCTAGAGTGGTGATGTTCCACTGGCAAGACTTTACTAATGCTATTTGACAGCTGCATATTCTGAGTGCCTGGATTTAAAGAAAGACAAATTTAGGGAAGGCTCTATTAAAGAGCTAACTATAAATATTTATCTCATTTTCACTCATAACCCAATTCTCTACCAGTAAGGTACATCTCATTTAAAGCAAAAAAAAAAAAAAAAAAGAAATCAAGGAGGCTAAAATATTACTAGGGGATGACCTAATAGAGATGAAAATGGGATGGGTTAAAATTCAAAAACAGATTTATGCTAATTGAAACAGTTATAAAAATTTGATTCTGCAGTACAATCCATTTAATATACTTTCTTATTGATTAGTGGTAGATGACAACTCTAGCTAGAACATCCTTGATAAGGGAATTTCATTCTTTTCAAAGACCTTTAAAGTAGATGCTTACGATATTAAACTATTGTTCCCACAGAAACTATTTTTCTATTGGACTCCAAGTAGGAAGCATACACATTTCAATATCAGTGGGTTGAAACTGACTTATTATGGCATTTATGGATGGAGAGGATAAAGCTCTATCATTAAATTTGGAATGTTGAGAGTTATTTTAGAAACGAGATTGAAAGATTTTTTTTTTACAGCTTTAGAGTAGAGAATAAGACTACATGAATAATTTATATAGTCCTAGAAATGTTAATCAAATAGTTTGGACAGTGATATATCTTTCTGTTTTGACTAATTCACTGAGTTCCTGGCCAACTATGATTTTTTTCCTTTGGTTTTTGGAATGTTTATCGAGGTTCTTGAATTAAAATTCTGTACCAAATGTTAGTTTGTATTGACTGTACGGTGAGTAGGCTGGTGCTGGCAGATGAGGAACTTGCTCCGCCTTCTTGTCATTTTGTGAATGGATTGTGAAGAGTTTGTTCATTTGCTCTTCACTCCACTGAAGCAGATACTCCCAAATATCTGCTATGTTGCAAGACTGTTTTATTTGCATAATGAGAAGAATGGTTTGGGGGAGGGTTGTTTGGGAAATAGGATAATAAGGTACTTTAAAAATAGAAATACTTGGCCTTGTTTGCTTTTTATTCCTGGTATCTTTAGAAACTGTCTTGACTGTGTTGCTTTCCAGCCAAGTCCTTTTTTGAAAAGGGTGATTAAAGGGGCTGGGACTCCATCTGCCTGTTGATCGCCTTGCCTGCACCCTTTTCCTGAGCCCTTCTTGCATTTCCTCTCTCCATCTAGACTGGCTTGACCCTCATAGATTTGTAAAGTGCCACACAGTGTTGTCTTTCTGTCATAGGGCTGCATCTCTTCTGTAGGCAAAAATACTATTCTCTACTGCATCCCAGAGATAGACTGCCTCCCTCCTTTGCCTTTCTTTTTTGTTGTTCAAAGAACATAGTATATGATACAAACGGTTCCCCCTAAAGGAAGAGTGCAAGCATTTTACTTGCATTTCCAGTTAAATGAGAAGCCCTGAAGCACACTGACCTGATGCTGAGCTGGAAAGGGAAGCGGGTGGAGGGCTGAACTGACGGGAAAACATAGCCCTTTGCCTAAAACTGTAGGTATTGCTCAGTGTTTAGTATTAGATTTATGGAATGGCTCCTCTCCCAGCGTTGTCCCTGCTTTCTACAATTTGGTGCTTTGTTGCTATCGAAACAGCCTCACTTTCTAAGCCATTGTGATTATGCAGGGGGAGGAGGCTGTGGCGGGCAGGGGTGCCAGGAGTTGTGAATGACACAGGTTTGCCAGATGACAAGTAGCGGACCTCTGCATCAGGCAAGAGGAATTAAGCTTTGTCACTCCCCGCTGGGACTACCTTTCTCCTGGTATGTGCGCAAGGAATTCATATGCTGCTGCTGCAGCCACCAGAGCAGAGCCCGGAGTACACTTTGCCACGGCAAGCAGTGAGCAAGAATGATAGCTGTCTCTTTTAAATGCCGTTGTCAAATTCTGAGGCGACTTACTAAAGGTACCGTAATTTCCTTGTTATTCACTCTGCGAGTCTGCTGCAGTAGCCTATAAACACAGTTTAATGGTTTTTACTTTCAAACATGACTGCCTTTACAATTTATTGTCAAGCAACAAAGAACTCTGAGATAGGTGTAGATAGAGAGATATGGACTGGTAGACTGGGCTTTGCTTGCTGTCCTTACATCCTGATTGTATTCATGCTGAAATCATGAACCCGGCCTGTGTGTGTGTGTGTGTCTGTGTGTCTGTGTGTTTGTTTTTTCTTAGCAACTTCATTCATTGCTGAAAAGAAAATGCGTTTGCGTCCGGTGCTGAAGTTATCATGGGAACCTGTCATTTTGCATGCTGATTAACTGGGCAAGAAAATTCACGTGTGTGTTACTGTCCTTTCCATGACACACGTGCTAAATGCAGCTGGCAGCTTTAGGACCCACACAGCTGACGAATGCACAGAATCATTGTTTATTCTGTTTATTTCTGACATGAGCTTTTTCTCAGGACAGCTTTAGTTTTTTTGTTTATTTTTTAGAATTGCATGTTCAGAAATGTAGGTAGGTAATTTGAAATGCTTTGGTCTTATGTGCTGTTTGAAGAACTTTATTTGAAAGTAAAAAACCATTGCTTTGGGCTTCCCTGGTGGTGCAGTGGTTGAGAGTCCGCCTGCCGATGCAGGGGACATGGGTTCATGCCCCGGTCCGGGAAGATCCCACATGCTGCGGAGTGGCTGGGCCCGTGAGCCATGGCCGCTAAGCCTGCGCGTCCGGAGCCTGTGCTCTGCAATGGGAGAGGCCACAACAGTGAGAGGCCCGCGTACCACAAAAACAAAAAAACAAAACAAAAAAAAACACCATTGCTTTGTATCCTCCCTTCAAGAATTCCTGGCTTGTGATTGTCTCTCTTAGAACTCTAAAATATTAATTAAATCTCTCCGTAATATTTTAAATATGCTTTTCTTTGAAATCACTCTCCGTATGCCATCCCATTTACTTTGTGAGCCTTCTTTTGCAAAGTTAGTGAATGTTGTTTTTAAAAATCTTGCCTTAGGTGCGGATAGATGTGTGAGCTCTTTTGCCTTATTTCCTTTAGATAGAATCTTCTTTAGAGAGAACTTATTATTTTAAAAAACTTCACTCTGAGTAAAAGTGTGTAGCTGCAAATGCCTTTCTTTTGCAGCCTGTGACATGAGTACTGTCAAGTAATTAATGGATGTAATTATGCTCTAGAAGCTCTGCACCTATAAATAAGTTAATGGATGCTGTTTCTATCAGTTCAGCTTGACATATCAGAGTTCTTTTATCACCAGCAGTACAGCTAAAAATGCAATTAATATTTTATTTGGCAGAAGAATGAGCACAAAGCAAATAGTGTGGAATAGATCTTGAGTCAATAACAGGAAAGAGAATAAATACTAGAGCCAAACTTACCGAAGGCATTTGCAACTTGTTTGGATAGCAGAGCAAGTCCTTTGAAAAGGTACTTTGGGGAAAATATAGGAAAGACTATCCATTTTAAATTAGGCTGTTAGCATGGGTTAGTGAATTCTGTTTTGACTTTATCCTCTGCACTTGGTACAAATGTACCATTTCTGTTTATGAATCACTATTAACAGACTATCTTTTATGTGATGGTTTGGGCTAAGACTTAGAAGGTCTCTATTCTAAAAAGTTCTTAGCTGAGTTTAGCATTTACTCATCTTGATGTTAAGAAGTTGATGCTCTTATTAGATTATAACCATAAAACAATTGATATTTTCTATTCATGTGTATCAGAGATTCTTTTACAAATCCTACATACTAGGATGAAAGTGAACCTAAGCAATTTTTAGTTTTTACAAATATTTTTAAACTTTGTCCAGTTTTCTGTGTCTTACGGAAGCATTGCTGTCCGTTAGTGAAAGGAGATTTAAATGTTTACTAAGATAGTTTTAGAAATCTAGATAAATGAGGAAAATATTGATACCTTCTTTGTCATTGCTATTTCACTTCCCCCCCCCCAAATCTTTATATCTGTCTGCCTCTTTTCTCTTTGGCATCTGGCTGAAGACTGCCAATTGATGACTGCAGTAAAATCTCTATGTGGAATCAATTTGCCATCATTCGGTTCCTCTGTGCATTTGACTGGATGTTCAGATGTTGGACAAGATGTGTCTGAGTAATGCACCACCTACCTTGTCATCTCCTTACCGTCCTGTCAAACAAAGTTCAAGTCCCACTAATGCTACCTGTTGTTCCAAACTGGATACATTGAGTTCCAGCACCCCACCCCTACCTGTTGTGCTATGTTTCTTAGGCTGTAGTAATGAAACCAAGAACTATATGTAATTACAATCTTAAATTACGCTTCTTTAGGTTTTTTGGGGTGAGGAGTAATGTGCAGATACGCACTTGGATGAAGGTTCTTTCCTGCCTTGTCCCCCTCCTCACACAGCTCCCACACCCTCACTCTCCACCCCCAAAGGCATATATTTCTTTATACCCGTTGAAGGCTTCATCTAATACACCTCCTCCAGATAGTTACCCCAGTGCCCTGCAACTTGTCTATTAAGAGGAATTAGATTTGCCTAGTTGAAAGTGGTAGGACTTATGAATTTTCTGTGAGTTTTTAGCAAATGCTTCAAGTTCCTTATTGGACCCCTTGTGGCTAGAACCTTGTCCAGCTCTTAGGAGGGGCAGGGAAGATTTGCTTTGTGTTTCTGAGACTACTTTGCTATTTGTGGTTGGTGTCACCCACAAGAAAAAACAATATGGCAATTATAATATCTTTTTGATTCTCTTAAAGAGAAAAGGATGCAATTAAAGGTAAACTATTTTCTACACACACACACAAATTCTTAGTAGTTTACTTGTGTTTTAGGTTTCTTCATTCATTCATCTATTGTCCATTTAACAAATATCTGTTGAGTATCTACTATGTGTGCCAGGCACTGCCATTTTTGTACTAAAATCCTGGGCTGGGACACTTTATAAGGGTGTCAAGCATTTTAAAATCAATATATTTTTAACAATAAATAAATTGTTCTTTATTTGTGAAATGATTTTTAAAGATCTATAAAATATACACTTTACAGACAAATCCTTTGGTCACCCTGCATAGAAGCATGACCCGCAGGTTTATGGCAGAACATATTTTAGGTGGCCTTAGTACTTTTCAGACTTGGGAATTGAGTCTGTTTTCTTTTTTTTTTTTTTGCGGGACGCGGGCCTCTCACTGTTGTGGCCTCTCCCGTTGCGGAGCACAGGCTCCGAATGCACAGGCTCAGCGGCCATGGCCCACGGGCCTAGCCGCTCCGCGGCATGTGGGATCCTCCCGGACCGGGGCACGAACCCGCGTCCCCTGCATCAGCAGGCAGACTCCCAACCACTGCGCCACCAGGGAAGCCCCGAGTCTGTTTTCTTATTAAGGCTTCAAGTGACTGTTTCAATTTGTTTGCCTTATGGACCTCCTACCAAGGTAGATCAAGGACAAGAAAATAACCTTTTCTTAAAAGTCCTGGTCCTACAGTTAAGATAGGAACTTTGGGCCACTAAGAGACCAAAATGGTCAAAAGTATTCTTTTACATCTAATAATGAAATCTAGAGAAGAGATGCTGTCTTCTGCCTCTGTTCTAACGCCACAGTGAGACCGTCTACTGATTACCTAGCATAGGAGCCAAACCCAAAAATAATATTTTCCAGGCACATTGAACAAAGGAATTTTCTTGAGCAAGTAAAGCTGGGCTTCTTGGCACCTACCTTCACAACTGCTTACCTCTGAGAGCCTGCTTTCTTTGCCAGGGGTTACAGTACCTTAAGAGAGGTGAGTGTGTTCTTGGGGAAGGGAATATATTTTCACAGCTTCTACAGCCATTGTTCTGTTTCTCACGTCATGTTTGTGTCGTTTTATTCTCCTTGAAATTGGTTGGCCTCCTCTGCAAAGAATCATTTTCTGTGTGATAACTGGTGTGACCCCACTTCTTTCTCAGGTGCCACTGTTTTTAGTTGGGAGATTGGAATTTCCATGCTCCACTGGTAATGGCATTTTTCTTTCACAAGCTTTCCTCTGTCTACCAAAGTCAACATCAGCCAACTAATATTTACTGACACTCCACAGGGAGCATGCGGCTCTGGTCACCTCTTGTTTTTGGTCTCCATTCATTTTATCTCCCCATCTTCTCTTTACTGGCTCAGGACTCATGTCCAAAAATCTCTGCCTTCACTTTAGTATAGATTTCAAAATCATTTATCATAGCTGGCCTAAGTGTCATTTTATTTTCCTTTTTTTAAAAAATTTTATTTATTTTTGGTTGCGTTGGGTCTCAGTTGCTTCACACAGGCTTTCTCTAGTTGCAGGTGAGCAGGGGCTACTCTTTGTTGCGATGCGCGGGCTTCTCATTGCGGTGGCTTCTCTTGTTGCGGAGCACAGGCTCTAGGTACGCGGGCTTCAGTAGTTGCAGCACATGAGCGCAGTAGTTGTGGCTCGCGGGCTCTAGAGCGCAGGTGCAGTAGCTGTGGCGCACGGGCTTAGTTGCTCCGCGGCATGTGGGATCTTCCCTGACCAGGGCTCGAACCCATGTCCCCTGCATTGGCAGGCAGATTCTCAACCACTGCACCACCAGGGAAGTCCCTCATTTTATTTTCTACTTGCCTTCTCTTCCTCTCTCTTCCCAGACACACATATGGCCTAGAATAGAATGAATGTTCCCTGTCCCTTTCCCATTAGCTTACTCCAGGCAGCCCTGTTGACCTGAGTCCCAGTGGGGCATCTGAGCTTGTGGCTGGCATCCCACTGCCCCCTGCTGTGCACTCTTTCTTTCTTCTTCCTGATTACCCCTCCCAGCCTGGGTATCCTCTCTCCTCTCCTGCTGCCTGGGCATTCCTGGGCCTCACTTTATCCACTGGCGCTGAGCAGGATTAAAAGGCACTTCCACTCAGTCTCTGCTCCTTACACCCCCGCCCCCAGCATGGTATCATTGTGCTTGAAAGGGAAGGTCAGACATTAATCTAGGACTTGTCTCCTGATGGAACTGCAACTCAACCATTTTAGTCAGCCAGCGATCTTATTCTTAATTCTCTTCAATAAGAACGATCTCACGATGTGTCTGATAACCTTTCAAAGGACCATTTAAGTGAGCTCTGAGTCTTTTTAAACTCTTCGACACTCATCCAATGTTTAAAACTTTTTCTATTCAGAAATTCATCTTCTATGTGTAATCTCCATCAATTTCAACAGTACATTTAATTTTTTTTTTGGTCTTGATGGAAGAGGAAAAATATTTCCTATGTCTTCCCTTCTGCAATATTCTTTTAATCCAAGGAACTCTGTATCAGCCATTGAGTTCAATGTCATTGTTCTGAATGTGATTGCTCCGCTTTTGATGGCTTCGAATTTTCTGCTCAGGTCCCTCTGCACTTCGCCATCTGTCTGTGTCTAGTCTCCCAGCTCCTCTGGCATTCTCCTCTGATGAGTCCTCATCCACGCCGTGATATGATTCAGAATTGATTATCATCTGGGTTAAGAATATTCTCTCTCCCTGCTGGACCTCATTACTCGCATTTCCCCATCCCCATTTCTTCTGCTAACCCACGCTGTCCTCCTCTGTCAGATGCTGCCATCTGGAACAGCTTGACTGTATCTCTCTACCTCATTAACTTTCCATCCCTTTTCACATCTCACCTGAAAACATATCCTTTCTCCTTTGCCTCTACCTCTTAATTTCATCCCCTCGAAGCTAGTTTACTCATTCATCATTCCAGCCTATAAACTTTTTAAAATTCCATGCCCTTAAAAGCTGTTGCACAAAATAAGATTGTCTTATTTTGTTGAAGTGTCATCAGTTGCTAGGACACGAGCATATTTCTCTCGCAAATGGAGAGACCCCACTTGAATAGGAGAATTCTGCAACTGGATCTCAGGCAAGTCTTGCTGTTCCCCCACAAGTGCTGCTAACTGAGGGGATGGTGATGGATTTCTTGCTGTGCTCCTTGTCCAGTGCTCTGAGGGAGTTCACATGGAACAGCGGCTTGGACCACATTACTCCTAGTGGTCTGAGGCTATTCTTTTGTAAAACTAGCTCGGCTTGTCATAGTTGCCAGGTTTATTTCTCCCCTATCTTCTTGGATGGGAATTGCATGCTGGAAATGCTTTTCCTCCTTCCAGAAGCCACGCATCCTTCTGATGGAGTAACTGGTTATCCTTCATATAACCTCCTATGAACAAGAGTCCAGACTCTCTGATATGATTGCGGCTGTTCAGAGAGGAAAAGCTGGTTCGTTACTGAGAAAAGGAATTCCAATTCAGGATAGGCATTCTCACTTTGGGAAAATGAGACCCAGTGTTTCCTTTTTGCCCCACTTTTTCTAGAGTAGGAAAAGGGGGTGGGAACCATATATTGATACCTGCTCACCCAGAATATTAAAGGGAAATCAACCAAGGTAATACATCACTAATCCCTCAGTGTTCTACATGGTATAGGGGCAACAGAATTGACTTAGAAGTGAGATGACATGTGATCTTGTCGCAGCTCTTCTGTTTTTACCTGTGTGGCCAAAAAAAAGAACTGAACCTCCCCGTTAAACCTCAGTTTCCTCATCTATAAATTAAAAATCATATGCAAAAGCTTTTATATGGCTTTATGCTCATGTTAGCTATAAGAAAATTGTTTCATTCTAATTTTCTACTGCAATTGATTTGAATTTCTGTCTTAGTCAATTTACTTTATTCTGACAGAAAACATATTTTTGGTAATTCAAGAGAAGGCAAAATATGTATTCTGAAAATTTCTAGGAATATAAGGGAGCAGTCAATGCTTAGATCCTTCTCCTTTTTCTCTCTTTCATTCAGTCAGTCTCTTGGCATTATTCTGCCCATATGCGTGAGAATTGTATGTTCACCTAAAAATTAATCATCTGTGCCTTCTACATCTACAGAAGAAAATATATTGTTGCAAAATTTGTTTGGTAATCACTTTAAAGTTTCGGGACCACACGTCTCTCAAAGAAAAGCCATGCACACTTAGCTTCTTGAAGGATGTTACTTCACCTTTCAAATGCAAAGAGACACTTTGACCTTGCCATTAAAAAAGCAATTGAAACAAAATGGTCTCATATTAAGTCAGTGGTAACCACCTAAATTCAGACAAACCTTCTCAGGCTATTAGAAAATGAGAAAAAGTATTAATTTGTTATTACAATAATAAGAATACTGTTACTAATTCTTATTAATAATTCAAACTAGATTTTTAAACAGCTGAACATATGAAGAAAGCACAATAATTAAAATTTGTACTGAGTAAATTTTCTACCCAGTTTTCAAAACAAAGATGAATTAAGAGAAAAGGTAAAATCTTACGTCATGTCACTAAAAATACATTGCTGGTGTTATAATGGAAACCTGGAACCTGGTGTGGGGGGCAAGGTGGTCTGCAATTTATCCTATTCTATGTGCTTTTTAATAAGAGTTGAAGTTATACTAGATGTGAACCCATATCTTTGCCCTACATTTTCTTCTTAAAATTCTGCCCACTTGTGTGTGTTAGCACACTGTTGTCATAAGATGTTACTGACTCTGTAGTATTCCATTATGTGGATTACCATACTTAACATATCACCCTAGTTTGTTTCCACATTTTCACTCAAATAAATGATGATGTTGAGTATCTTTAAAGAATTGCTTTGTATCATTTTTTTTAGATTCCACATATAAGCAATATCATATGATATCCGTCTTTCTCCGTCTGGCTTACCTCAGTGTGATAATCTCTGGGTCCATCCATGCTGCTGCAGATGGCATTATTTCATTCTTTTTTACGGCTGAGTAATATTCCACTGTATAAATATACCACATCTTCTTTATCTATTCATCTGTCGATGGACATTTAGGTTGCTTCCATGTTTTGGCTATTGTAAATAGTGCTGTAGTGAACATTGGGGTGTATATATCTTCTTGAATTACGGTTTTCTCCAGATATATGCCCAGGAGTGGGATTGCAGGATCATATGATACAAATGAAATTATATATAAAACAGAAATAGGCCCACAAACATAGAAAATAAACTTATGGTTACCAAAGGGAAGGGAGAGAGGGATAAATTAGGAGTTTGGGATTAACATATACACACGATTATATATAAAATAGATAACCAACAAGGACCTACTGTGTAACACAGGGAACTATACTCAGTATTTCATAACAACCTATAAGGAAAAAGAATCCTTGGTGTTCTAAATTGTTGCCTCAGTATATTCTCACTTTCAAATCTCCTGACACACATCTCCTGAGAAATGTGTTCGGGATATGTACCTCACATGTGTTCTCAAAGGCTTTTTAAAGCTAACAAAGGTGGCAGAAATGTGTTTGGAATACATAGCCCATATGTGTTCTCAAAGGCAGAAAAACAGTGAGGGAAGCAGCATTTGGATGCCATAATATCCAAAAAGTGAAGCAAGGATAATATTTCATACAGGAGAGAGAGAGAGCAGCCTTCAGTGAGAAGGAGAGTGAAAATGAACAGCCATTCAGCTTTTTAAGTGGGTCATCATTGACCTTTGAGAGAACAGTTTCAGCAGAGTAGGGATGTCCACAACCAGATTATAAGGGCTTCAGGCACACCTAAAGGTCATGAGTACACACCACTCTTCGAAGGTGGACAGCGAAGGTGAGGCTATGGCCTGGGAGTAGCCTCTAGGGGTGGAGGGTGGAACCACAGGGAATAGGGAAGGGTATTATGAGATAGAGATGTGGGCATTTTTTTAGGTTTAGAGGAAGGAGCTTGTAGAGAGGTGAAACTTCAAGATGCAAATCAGAGGAGAGATGATTCCAGAGCAAGGCAAGGCAAGGTGAGAGAGAGTGAGGGCCAAATGCAGAGGGAGACCAGCCTGGGCCAGCAGGAGGAATGCCTACATCATGGAGAGGGTACAGCACAGGAAGAAAGCTTTTGAGGTAGACACTAAGAAAGTTAGCCTAACTCAACTTTCTTAATAAATTAGAAGGAGATTCTAAAAACTCATATTCTTGTGAGCTCCTAATGTAGGGGTTTCTAAATTTGTCTATGCATTGGAATCACCTGGGAGCTTAAAAAATCACCTGTGTCAACCCCAGAGCCTGTGATTTAATTGACTGGGGATGTGGTCTACACTTGGGAATTTTTAAAAATTTCCCAGGTGATTCTGCTTTGCAGGTGCATTTGGGAGCCACCAACCTAACCATTTAGGGAGCCCCATGGGGACATCACACTGGTCCTTGGGAATCAGACATGTTTCCGCCAGAGACCAGCAGCTGCTGGGAGGGAGAAGTTGAGCAGATTCAACTTCCTGTGACCTTGAAGGCAGAGACCATCTGAAAATGGAAATGGAGCCAAAAGAAAGAGACACCAGGTCCCAGTATCATCACCTGAGCCTCTGGTCAAGAACTACCTTAAGTGAGCTCTGATCTCTGCCCTAGACTTCTTCCGTTATATTAGCCAATAATTTTCCCCAACACCTAAGCTAATTACAGCCAGGTTTGTTTCAGTCACTTGCAATCAAAAGAAGCCTGATATATGGGTGGTAACAGTTGAGCGTACACATTTTGATAACCAGAATCGCTCACGTTCCCCAGAATACCAGTACAACCTCAACAAATCTTGGTCCCCCAGCTCCGTGCTGAGTTATGAGCACCACTGCTCATTTAGGATTTCCTTTGGATCATTTTGTTTAGTGGACCATTGATCAAGTGGACCCCTCCCCCCACTTGGTGGTCCACATCAGCATAAACTAGAAGGAATGTCCAGATAGGGATGGAAAGGAATATTTTTCCATGTGGTTTTTCTGTCTTTACTATCCCAGGAGCTAATTCCTCCCCTCCTCTCCCCACTAAGCAGAAGGTGATTGTTTAATGAATGCTGACATAGACCTACTTACGGTAATGGATTCCACCCTCATTTGTGTTCTTCAGGAAGTCTGTCACCCCAGCCCCCAGATAGGGGTAGTTGCATGCTAAAGCCAGCTTATACTAGCTTAAAAGAGCCAGTGATTAAATTTTCAAGAGTTTTGTGAGCCAGTTGTTAAACATATCTGTTATTAAACATCATTTTATATAAACTTATGGTTAAATAAATTATATTAAAAACAAAGGTAATAAATGCTCAAACTTCATCACTTCCCAATCATTGCCTAATTATTATTTTACAACATTTTATTCTCTGTACTCTTAAGGTCTAGTGTATCAGTATGGTGGAAATACTATATAATGGTGTGCTACTGTACATTTCTCCCCAATTCCACAGTCAGTGACATCACATTAGTAGCTTGAAATTGGCTATGGTGTGTTTACACCATGGAAATTGGCATACGCAATAAATCAAGGCTTCCTCATAAGCCCCAGAAAGCCAGCTGTTAAACATTTACCAACACACCACTGAATAGGTACCTCTACTGTACGTATTCATAAAACATGTGTAGATGTCTTTCCTTTTGCTTTCCAAGTGGAATTGTGATTGTCCGTTTATCTGTATACAACCATCAGACTATGAATTCCTTGAAATTAATATACATGCTTTACTTATCACTATATCCCCAGCAAATACACAGTATTTGGCGCAACGAAAATGCCCTGTTGAAGGGATAGTGTTAATTTCTAAAGGTCTCCTGGATTAACCAATCTCATGTGTTCATTTTGGACTTGGAATGTTTCAGTTAACTCCTTCCTTTTCTCCAGAGCTCTTGATTTTTGAAAATATTCTTTCAGGTTTTCACATCACATGAGAAAATAAGCACCAGGACTACTCCAAGGAGCTTCAGCATCCTCTAACACCTGCTGATTTCCCAGTTTCCCTCCTAACAAGAGGGGTGTTCAACATCCTCCTCCTTTCCCTCCTTCTCTGGAAACCTGCTCTGGGCAGTCTAGAGGAAGATTCTGGCAGGAGGCCAGGAACAGCACCTAGGGGCTGGAGGCTGAAGGACAAACTGTTGTTGAATTCTGCATGACCAAATTCCCAACTGAATTCAATCTGAGGAACATTTAGGACCCCACAGAGTTTCTGATTGAATTGAATTTTTCCCATTCTATAAAGCTAGGGGACCTCATATAGATCAAAGTGAAGTTCATTTATTGCCTTTGTTTTCTAAATGCTTTGTTGGTAAGTTTGGTTCATAAACTGTGAAAATTCAGTTATAAAGTCTCAGAATCAAAAGAGTTTCCAAGAGTATTAATTCCTAATGATATTTTTATGTTGACGATATTTATTTGTTTTAGATGTATGCCTCCCGAATGTTAAAATCTGTATAAGGATTAGGGGCTCAAATCACACTGACCAAAAACTTTCCCTCAGCTACATCCCAAATGTCAACATGAAAGCAAAAAGGGCAGTTCTAAAAATGGAAGTAATGGATGGATATCAAGAGACCAGAGATTTTCAGAAATTTCTGAAAGATGGAAAGTAGATAAACCAAAGCAGACATTATAGTCCAGGACAAATACAAGAAAAATGGAATGGGCAGGGGGAGTCATGCTTCCTGGGAGAGGAGGCACAGACAGGCTCCAAATCTGTGTTGATTTGGGAGATCAGGAAGAAGAAGGGGGTAGAAAATAATGTGATTTTTTTTGAAGGATGAAACACCTGGGAAAGTCAACCCCACTCCCCTTTAATCACCTTCCATTACAGTATTGTTCCCTAATCTAAAACTAGAAAACCAGCCTTTTAAGATGTTCCTGGATATGTAGTGATGATGACCCTCAGAGTAAAACCCTCCTCATTTTGGCATGAAGTTAGTGAGGAATAGGCAGGTATAACATGCCTGTTTACCTTACTGTCTGTTCCCAGCCCGAGACCTTCAGGTAAAGCCTGCCAGTTTTCACATCCTGTCACTCTGAGGAAAGGTTGATCGAAGAAATATATCTGTATAATTTGCACTAGCTACTTGTATTAGCAACTTAGTTTTCTATTAATAAATGTAAACTGATAATGACTGACATTTGAGGGCTAACAACTAACTTGAAGAAAGGAGAGGTGATTCAAGAACAAAAGATACACTTTTAAACATTCTAATTATTAACCTCAGAAACATTGAAGAAGGTATAGTATTACATACATAAAACAAGACCAGCTATAATGATAAGGGGGCAAAAATATGCAGAATTGTTAGAATATAAAAATATGACTACTGGGTCTTCCCTGGCAGTCCAGTGGTTAAGACTTCACACTTCCACTGCAGGGGGCATGGGTTCGATCCTGGTTGGGGAACTAAGATCCCACATGCTGCACAGTACAGCCAAAAAAAAAAAAAAAAACAAGGAAGATATTTTTTAAAAGTAGGTACATAGAAGATCAATTGGAAAGACACAGCAGCAACCTAAAAAGACATTGGGAGAGTAGAGAGAAAAAGAAACTATAATGGATATGATTGATACAAGTTCCTGAAACAAAAGAAAGTTTTCAGATTGAAAAGGCCCATTGAGCCCTAAGCAAGATGACTGAAGAAAGACCTAAACAAATTCTCTTGAAATTCTAGGACATTATGAAAAAGAGAAGATCCTAAGAGTTTCTCAAGAGAAATAAATATAGACTTCCTATAAAGGAATGAGAGTCAACTTGGTATCAGACTTTTTATTAACACTAGATTCTAGAAGATTTTTTCAATGCTTTCAACGTTTTGAGGAGGTGTGCTTTTAAAACTAGAACTATCAGTCAAGGGTGAGCATAAAATAAAGACATATTTAGGCATGCAATGATTCAGATGATTTATATCCAACATGCACTTTTAGAAAAAGCTTGCTGAGAAACTTAGGCAAAGAAAAAATATGTATATGTATCTCTGTCTCTCTCTAAAGAAATTAAAGATGATACAAACAGATGGAGAGATATACCATGTTCTTGGATTGGAAGAATCAATACTGTGAAAATGACTATACTACCCAAAGCAATCTACAGATTCAATGCAATCCCTATCAAATTACCAATGGCACTTTTTATGGAGCTAGAACAAAAAATCTTAAAATTTGTATGGCAACACAAAAGACCCCGAATAGCCAAAGCAGTCTTGAGTGAAAAAAACAGAGCTGGAGGAATCAGACTCCTTGACTTCAGACTATACTACAAAGCTACAGTAATCAAGACAGTATGGTACTGGCACAAAAACAGAAACATAGATCAATGGAACAAGATAGAAAGCCCAGAGATAAACCCACATACCTATGGTCAACTAATCTATGACAAAGGAGGCAAGGGTATACAATGGAGAAAAGACAGTCTCTTCAATAAGTGGTGCTGGGAAAACTGGACAGCTACATGTAAATGAATGAAATTAGAACACTCCCTAACACCATACACAAAAATAAACTCAAAATAGATTAGAGACCTAAATGTAAGACCGGACACTATAAAACTCTTAGAGGAAAACATAGGAAGGACACTCTTTGACATAAATCACAGCAAGATCTTTTTTATCCTCCTCTAGAGTAATGGAAATAAAAACAAAAATAAACAAATTGGACCTAATGAAACTTAAAAGCTTTTGCACAGCAAAGGAAACCATAAACAAGATAAAAGGACAACCCTCAGAATGGGAGAAAATATTTGCAAATGAATCAACGGACAAAGGATTAATCTCCAAAATATATAAACAGCTCATGCAGCTCAATATAAAAAAAGCAAACAACCCAATCCAAAAATGGGCAGAAGACCTAAATAGACACTTCTCCAAAGAAGACATACAGATGGCCAAGAAGCACATGAAAAACTGCTCAACATCACTAATTATTAGAGAAATGCAAATCAAAACTACAATGAGGTATCACCTCACACCAGTTAGAATGGGCACCATCAGAAAATCTACAAACAATAAATGCTGGAGAGGGTGTGGAGAAAAGGGAACCCTCTTGCACTGTTGGTGGGAATGTCAATTGATACAGCCACTATGGAGAACAGTATGGAGGTTCCTTAAAAAACGAAAAATAGAATTACCATATGACCCAGCAATCCCACTACTGGGCATATACCCAGAGAAAACCATAATTCAAAAAGAGACATGCACCCCAATGTTCATTGCAGCACTATTTACAATAGCCAGATCATTGAAGCAACCTAAATGCCCATCAACAGATGAATGGATAAAGAAGATGTGGTACGTATATACAATGGAGTATTACTCAGCCATAAAAAGGAACGAAATTGGGTCATTTGTAGAGACGTGGATGGACCTAGAGACTGTCATACAGAGTGAAGTAAGTCAGAAGGAGAAAAACAAATACCGCATGCTAACACAGAGAGAAGTCAGAAAGAGGAAAAGAAATATCGTACATTAACGCATATATGTGGAACCTAGAAGAATGGTACAGATGAGCTGGTTTGCAGGGCAGAAACTGAGACACAGATGTAGAGAACAAACGTATGGACACCAAGGGGGGAAAGTGGCGGGGTGTGTGTGTGTGTGTGTGTGTGATGAATTGGGCGACTGGGATTGACATGTATACACTGATGTGTATAAAATTGATGACTAATAAGAACCTGCTGTATAAAAAAAAAAAGTTCATTTGGTTGAACCCTGAGTGATTGACAGCTGAAACTGAAAACAAATGTGCCATGCTTACCAATGTGAAGCTGTGTTGTCCCTCTTCACCCACTGGACTCTCACTCCCCTTCTATTCCAATTTCATCTGCTTGGAGGATAAGGAGGATTCGTGGTGGGGCCCAGGTCTCTCTGGTCCCAAGGAGGACCAAAGGCCATAAACACTCTGAACTACGGCATGGAGAGAGGGTTTTAAACCTTTATAACTCTGTTGGTTCTGGCACCCAAGTGCCAACCTTCTTGCTTCCATGGGAGAGGAGGCGTCCAAATATAGCTAACGCAGTTAGTCTAGGGTTCATAGGGGTCACAGTAGGTGAGAGAAGTTTGGACCAACTCAATGTACTTTTTTTGCTGTTTCTATATCTCATGTATAGTAGGAATTGGCATATTATATGCATGTACTTCCCATCCCAATAGTGTCAGGGGGGTTCTCCTAGGAGTTGCGGTAGAAAAGTTGCTTCTACCTCTGGGGTACTGCAACCCTAGCTCTTTGAATTTCAGTGACTGATGATTTTGCTGATTGGAGCCTACTGTGGCTTGAATTGTATCCTCATAAAAAAACGTTCGTACCCCCAGGGATGCGGGGCGCTCACGCGCGCGGCACACGACCCCCCCGGCCCACACCTCGGCCGCCGGAGAGTCCCCTCCCGACGGCCGCGGCGGGGAGGACCTGTGGCGCGCGGCGCGGCGCCCCGGCCCCGTGGTGGGGGGGAGCGGAGTCTAGGGGTAGAAGGGAGGGGCCTCCCGACTCCCCGCGGGCCCGACCGCCCCGACCCCAAGGCGGACGGGCGACCCCCCATGGGTCTTTAAACCTCTGCGCCGGGACGCGCTAGGTACCTGGAGAGGGGTAGGCGGGCGAGGCTGGGGGGCGGAGCGCCCCACGCTCGCCGCCGCCCTAACACCGACCAACACGCTCTCCGCTCGCGGCCGCCCGCAGCACGCGGGCCTCGGCGCTACCGGCCCGTGACGCGGGGCCCCGGCCGGGCACAGGGCCGACCACCACACGAGACACCACGGCCACCGCCAGACGACGCCCCCACCATGTCCCCGAAACCAAAAAAAAAAAAAAAAAAAAAAAACTGCATCGCCTGCTTTAGGGATTCCATCACATTATTTTATTTTGCAATGAATGATATTTATATAATCGTAATTTTATAATTGTCATTTATTGGATTTTTAATTTTTATAGTTTAGCTGTACAGAGAAAGCACAAAACTAAATTACAATTAGGGAAGAGAATGTAAATGCTATAAACTTTTGTAATATAAAGATAATTAGGGCTTCCCTGGTGGCGCAGTGGTTGAGAGTCCGCCTGCTGATGCAGGGCACACGGGTTTGTACCCCGGTTCGGGAGGATCCCACATGCCGCGGAGCGGCTGGGCCCGTGAGCCATGGCCGCTGAGCCTGCGCGTCCGGAGCCTGTGCTCCACAACGGGAGAGGCCACAACAGTGAGAGGCCCGCGTACCACAAAAACAAACAAACAAAAAACAAAGCAAAGATAATTATAGGGGCTTCCCTGGTGGCGCAGTGGTTGGGGGTCCACCTGCCGCTGCGGGGGGCGCGGGTTCGTGCCCCGGTCCGGGAGACCCGCGTACCGCAAAAAAAAAAAAAGATAATTATGTACCTACTAAGCTTGGAGGTTTATGGAGAAGAGAGGAATGGAAGGAAGTATAGAGCTGCTAATTTCCTCAATTTATGTGGAATATATCTTAAGGTATTATGTGAAGTTAACATGTTAAGGAAACAAAATGACCACAGAAAGTCTGGCGCTGTGAAATGTTGACGTGGACAACACGTCTGGCGCTGAACATTTCATGCACTTCTCAGGGAAGTAAAATTTAGTACAATCACTTTTGGAAAACTGTTTGGTGATGTCTACTGAAGTGTAATTGCTACATATTATCTAGCCCAGCAAGTCCACTCCTAGTTTTATACCCAACAAAAATGCATAAATATATGATTCAAGATTTGCACAAGAATGGCTATTGCATTAGTATTAGTATAAGGCTAGAAACAACCCAGATATCCTTTAACAATAGAATGGCTACATATATTATGGTATTCAGGGGCATACTGTATGTAATTAAAAAGAAGACACTACTGCTCCATTCAATAAAATGCATGAATCTCACTAGCATAATTTTGAGTGAAAGAGGCTAAACACGAAAAAGTATACGATTCATTTATTAAAAGGTTTAAAAACACTCAAAATCAATCTATGAGGTTAGAAATCAAGATAATGTGGAGACAGGAAGGAAATTGATCCGACACTGGTAGAGGTCTGTATCTTCATCTGGGTTGTGGTTACATGGATGTGTTTACTTTGTGACAACTCATGTAGCTGTTCACTTTTACTTCATGCACTTTGTGTGTACAATAAAAAGTTTATTTAAAAAATCCCAGAGTTGAAGAGTACACTCTTTATACTTCATAAATATATCTAATAGAACTACCAATATGAGGGGAAGAGGGAGGAGTGGACGGTGCACATTTCCCTCTTTCACAGACAACATTGACAAACAGTGTTTGAAAATGATAAATGAAAAAATGGTAACATTTATTTTGGTAGTTTCAGAAGTTTGGAAAGTGAAACAATTAAAAAAAATATTTCCCATTGAGGAATGGGAGTGAGATGAGAAATAATGAAGAAGGAAATTTTTACTTTTTATCTTTTACTCTTCTCTACCATAACATTAAAAAGACAAAACAAAAGTAATATTAACAATAATAATCATAGCTGCCATTTATTTCATGTTTACCATTATTGAGATACTGAACTAGATATTCTGTATAATTTATCTCAGTTAAATCTTCACACTTGTATTCTTCACTGCATTTATTAGGGTGGAATTTATTAACCCAGTTATAATGATATAACCTAAAAATCAAGATACCCAATTATAATACGAAAGGATAAAACATGATTTAGAAAGAAAAATTCTCAGCAATCCAGAATATATTTGTTATAAGATTAAGGTACATATATTTGAGTTTGAGCTCCCTAGCAGTTGGAGGCAGGGGAAGCTCTTATTGTGGTTATGTCTCATTGCCCATTTAAAAACCTGGAGAGATAATCGGTACCTGGCAACAAATTCTGGAAGGAACGTACACTATGAATGTTTGTCTAAGGTGTGATACATGCTATAATTATGTTATGGCAAAAAGATAGAAAAGTTATTTGAAAAACTCTCTTATTGACTCACTATAAAAGCCAAGAGCATCATATTATATCATAATGCAGGGAAGTAATTTCTTTAGGAAATGCAGGTAGTAGAATCAGGACATACTGATTTCTGGAGAGTTTCCCAACCTTTGTTCTTTAGAGAACTAATTATGCTCGATGTTAATAGTTACTTCATCAAAAAATGGGTTAAATTGTCTTCGAAAATGCAGCAAACTGTAATCTCTCTTTCATAGACTCAAAACTATCCTAGCATATTAAAGAGCCTTAGAAGTTCAATAGAAAATAAAGCTAATTAATTTCACTTAACCCAGTTTTTCCCCCCAGTTTTTTTAATGATAGGACCTTTCTTCATGTAACACTGATACTGCAGATACCAGAGTTTGGGAAACATTAGTTTACCTAGTACAGGTTGGAAGGTAGCAAGCATATAAGCACCAGTGATAATAGCTTTCAAAACTAGTTGTTTCAGATACACTTTTGGCAAGTACTGGAAGATGAATTTTCTGAGAATTGCCTCAAGTGCCAGTATTCTCTGGTATCATGTATAAAATGAGACCCATAGGATACAGAGTGCAAAAGTATAGAAAACAAAGTTTGTGTCCTGTTAACAGAAACTTAGGACTCTGACAAAGTCTTTCCTAGACATACTCCTCTATTTTTACACGGAAATAAACTGCAGGGCTGTCTGCAGCTAGATGATGCACACACCCACCCCCCATTCCTCCAAAGTGCAGAGCTGTCTGCATTTTGAATCTGTCAAATCATTTCAGCTCAATTCTAGGAAACCTCTAAGATCTGAGCCATGAAGCACAAAAGAAATGATTCGATTCATAACATTTAAAAGGCACTGTTAGAAACTGGCCACCCAATGAAAGAGGCAGATGACCCCCAGACACTGTCTAGTTTTTACTGCAACTAATTCCTAAGGAACCTGGCAAACTGAGTTCTCTACAAAGTATGCCCTACACCCAGAGAGCTGAATGAGTAAACTTTGGGGTGGAGTTTCAATTTTCCATTTATATATTAGAGAATGTCTGCCAAATTCTTTATAGCAGAATTAATCAGTATATCTGATAACAGTGGCATATGGTCAGCTTTCAGTGTGGTAGAATCTGTGGGCATAATTCTAATGGAGCTCAGATGTTATCAAGTTACCTTGATAAAGGTTAGCAGGAAGGGAGATGCCACACCATTTAGAATTAGAATTTGATCTGTCAGACAAGCGTTCTTATCCGTGCTGATTCTGATAGTGGTATTATGGTATACCCTTTGAAAAAAGCATTAGTAGCTTGTACTTTAATCCAAGAGTGTACAGCTTGACTCATAGATCTGTTTATGGAATCAAAGGCAAAAAAAGATCAATGAACACGACAAGAAGTCTTACCTCGTCTCAGTGTGGTAAAGCAAGGGGAGAACAGTAATCAGCAACGGAAGAGTGACTCCTTAATGCAAGGTAGTAGATTGAGGGACCCAGACTTACCATTTTTCTTTGTTTTTATGAAGAAAATGAGTCATAGTTTTGCACCTTTTTAAAAAAATTAATTTATCCATTTATTTATTTTTGGCTGCGTTGGGTCTTCATTGCTGCATGCGGGCTTTCTCTAGTTGTGGCGAGCAGGGGCTACTCTTCGTTGCGGTGTGTGGGCTTCTCATTGCAGTGGCTTCTCTTGTTGTGGAGCACAGGCTCTAGGCACGTGGGCTTCAGTAGTTGTGGCTCGCAGGCTCTAGAGCGCAGGCTCAGTAGCTGTGGTGCACGGGCTTAGTTGCTCCGAGGCAAGTGGGATCTTCCCGGACCAGGGCTTGAACCCGTGTCCCCTGCATTGGCAGGCAGATTCCCAACCACTGTGCCACCAGGGAAGCCCTAGTTTTGCACTTTGAATGAAATATAAGATGGTTTCCTACTTTGAACGGAGAGCCCACCAGGAAGAATTATGTGCCAAGAAAGTCATTACAGTAAGTGGCCTGATAGAAAAGACACAGGCACATGGGACAGAACTGTAATAATTCTTGGAGGAAAAGGTATTTTTCTAAGATCTTTTTCAACATTTAGGCAAGTGATAGAAATTTTTAAAAGAGGTTTTTGGGGAAAGAAATAACAGGCGTTGGCAAGGATGTGGAGAAAAGGGATCCTTTATACACTCTTGGTGAGAATGTTAGTTGGTGCAGCCACTATGGAGAACAGTATGGCAGTTCCTCAAAAAATTAAGCATAGAACTACCATATGATCCAGATATCCCATTTCTGGGTATTTATGCAAAGAATATGAAAACACTAATTTGAAAAGATATATGCATCCCTATGTTCACCACAGCATTATTTATAATAGCCAAGATATGGTAACAACCTAAGTGGCCATCAGTGGATGAATGGATAAAAAAGATGTGGAATATATATACACAATAGAATATTACTCAGTTATAAAAAAATAAAATCTTGCCATTTGTAGCAACAGAAATGGACCTTAAAGGTATTATGCTAAGTGAAGTAAGTCTGATGGAGAAAGACAAATACCATATTATTTCACTCTTATGTGGAATATAAAAAACAAACAACAAAAAAAAAACAGATGAACAAACCAAACCAAAACAAAACAAACATGTAGATACAGAGAACAGAGCTGTAGTTATCAGAGGGGAAGGGGGGAGGGTGAAATGGGTAAAGGGGGTCAACTGTATGGTGATGAGTGGAAACTAACTTTTGGTAGTAAGCATGCTGTAGTGTATACAGAAGTTGAAATATAATGTTATGCACATAAAACATATGTTGTTATAAACCAATGTTCCCTCAATAAAAAATAAATAAAAGAGGTTTGAGTTTGTTTGTTTTTTGGTTTGTTTTAACCAAATTTTAGGAAGAGACAGGCCTGTAAACTATAAAATGTGGGAAAAGCATCATGAAATAATTCACCCAACCATCTAAAGAAACATGTGCTTCTACTTTTCTTCCTGGGGACATTATAACTCAGATGACAATGCACAAGACCCTCAACTCTTGTCAGCCAAAATTGTTCACAGAAACTTACTAGTACCCTTCCCCTGCCCCCAAAGGAATATGTTGCACTGAAAAGGTTTTGAAGTTAAACAGTTTATGCATGATTTCCTCCATACTGTACAGACTTTCAGTGGGAGGGTAGAGTATGGAAATGGGCAGGGAACCTGGTAAAGAAGAGGGAGAGGGAGGAAGCAGGATTCCTGACTTCAGCAGACAGTGGACTGACAAATAACAAAGGGGCCATCAAGATGAGTCGATATTGGTCAGCCATGGTTGGAAGGGAAACCTCTCCAGAAGGACATTTTGCATGGAGTGAATCTGGATCTTCTCAGCCTAGCTCCTCATTTGAAACACAGAAGACAGAAAATATTTTGAGTGGTTATTTTCTTAATCCTTACTAGGATGATACACAATTACTGTCATTCTACATGTGCAGGGGTATGGACACCCTAGAATATTAGGGCTTAATTCTCTCACTGAACCCAGAGTGGGAAAGGCTACAGTGTTATTGATGGGGAAGAAAAGATTTTGTTTTATCTAAACCTTACATGCCCCAAATTTCACTGTTCAACTGATACATATGGTGAAATCTTAAAATAGTTGTATTAAGTGCTAAAGATTAATTTGAGGATGAATTAATCATTTTATTTAAAATCTCTTAAGGGCAGAGTTGGAAAAAAGTGGATTGGTAATTGTATAAATAGGACACTGGTCATTGTAAAGCCTTGAGAGGGTGCTTTTTAGTGATGCTTAAAATAAAACTAAATGAGGGGGGCTTCCCTGGTGGCACAGTGGTTGAGAATCTGCCTGCCAGTGCAGGGGACACGGGTTCGAGCCCTGGTCTGGGAAGATCCCACGGGGCAACTAGGCCCGTGAGCCGCAACTACTGAGCCTGCGTGTCTGGAGCCTGTGCTCTGCAAGAGAGGCCGCGACAGTGAGAGGCCCACGCACCGCAATGAAGAGTGGGCCCCCCGCTCGCCGCAACTGGAGAAAGCCCTCACACAGAAATGAAGACCCAACACAGCCAAATATAAATAAATAAATAAATAAATAAATAAAAAACCCTAAATGAGGACTCAAAAATATTAGTTTGGGGAAAAGAAAATGTTTCAATTACCTTTTTCATTACTTTGGTGAAATCCTAGACAATACAGAGTGTAAAATGTATATTATATGGTGTCTGACATTCAAATGAAGTCCATCTGAGATTTTAATGAAGACTATGATGAATTTTCTAGACTGGACTGTCTGTCCCCAAGTCAAATTGAAAAATTGTAGTAGGTATGGTTTGTTTTGGTTTCTTTGCCACCTCCCCTATTTTTCCAGAATCTAAGCAGGGTTTTATTTTCACAGGACCTAGCTTTCAGAGCTAGTTTGTTTGTTTGTTTGTTTTGGAGAGAAGTAGTCTCTGCTTTGAGAGATTAACTCCAAGGGACTTTGGTGGTTTGAATGCTCCAGCACTTGACCTTTTTCATTGGAAATTCTAGATGAGCAAAATCTCCTTAAGACTCAAATCTCTAGGGGCAGAACTTTGAACTCTCTGGCGGGCTGATATTTAGCATAGGAAGTTCAAATCAGCTACATAGATGGAGCCCTACTCATAAAAATAATTCTGCTTTCAGATTATAGAAGCCGTTTTTCCCCAAATATTCTTAATTTCTATAAGGTCATGGATCTTTCATCACAGCTGGACACTTGAGCATATTTCTGTGTTTCTAGGAAAGCCGCCATATATCTGCATATTTTAACTTGTATTTTCCTAAAAATTATAGCATCCATTCCAACTTCAGTATTTATGTGTCTTCAGAGTATAACTAGTGACTTACATAGATCAGAAGATATATGCATGTGTAATCTGTAATATATATTTGTATATATGTAATACATATGTATAATTTGTATACATATAACATATATACATGAATACACATATATACACATACAAACATGCACACACAAATTTATTTGATGCTGTGCAAAAATACATTTTTTTTTCCATACTTAAACCGTCAATACTGTAATGGGCACAGCCCATATCTTACTCCTCTCAGTATCTCCAGCACCAGGCAAAATGCCTAGAACATATCAGGCAATCAATAAATATAAATATATAAATAAATAAAATGAAATTAATATTAAATTAGTAACTTATTTTCTGTTCACACATCTCCCCCCAAAACAGAAATGTGTTAGTGAAATGAAATAGTGGGCTGAAAATGACTTACGAGAAATATATGTAAAAGTGCTATGTAAAATTTTATATAAATATGGTGTAGTGTTATGTTCCCATGAAATATTAACATTTGAAATGTTATAACTGTACAATATACGTAGTTTTAATAATAGACCCTGGACTAATAAGAGTCAATTGAGACTAGGTCATTAGCTGAGGAATAGGTCCTTGACTTAAAATATCAATAAGAGGATAATTCATGGGTGTAATCATTTTTCTTCCTAGCCTTAAATAGCATTAAATGTTGTTCTGTGACATAGAAACAATTTGATAGCTATTCTAATATTAAGATGATGCTAATCATTTGACTATGTAGGCACATCATTTTAATGGGTGATATGTTACGATATTGATTTCATTATTTACTATTTAGCTTTTATTTTAGGGTATGAGTGCTAGAGATTAGTTTTTTTTACTTGTTTTTAAGTGAAGTATAGTTGATTTACAATTAGTTTCTGGTATACAGCAAAGTGATTCAGGTGTGTGTGTGTGTGTGTGTGTGTGTGTGTATACTTTTTTCATATTCTTTTCCATTATGGTTTATTACAGGATACTGAATATAATTCCCTATGCTATACAGTAGGTCCTTGTTATCCTTGTTGTTTATCTCTTTTATATGTAGTAGTTTGTATCTACTAATCCCAAACTCCTAATTTATCCCTCCCCCTTGCTTTCTCCTTTGGTAACCATAAGTTTGCTTTCTATGGAGATTTTTTTTTAACAGCATTAACTAAGGTTTTAAGATATATGAAGAAAATTCTAATAAGGACACATTATTGATTCCTTATCCTCAACGATGGCTAACAGTTCACCAGAGAAGAGTTGGGCTGAGGCTGTTGAGTTGTATGCAGTGTAGACACCAACATGAGAATCATGGAAAACAATAGATAGTTTAGTTTTCTCTCTAGAGAAGCATGAGCACTGATTTATTTCGATGGCTATCTTTGTACAGCAAACAGAATCTTTTAATAGAAAAACAATCCTTTGTATATTTTGTGTGTAGAACCTATGTGTTAACTTGAGATATATTTGGGGAGTTTGTACTGTAAAATACCATTTTTATGGTCTAAAATCCAGGTAGAACTTCTTTTTATTTTCCACTGGAGAGAGTTTACATTACATAGCAACAATTCACCAGGAGTTAATAGTTATTGAGCCTCTAGTGGGTACATGGTACAACTGGGTCCTTCAAGAAATGTATCTTTTAAATGTCCATTTTTAGAGGACATACTAGATACACTGTCAGAATGAACAACCATTTGAAAGGGAAAAGAATTGTTCTCTTAGATTGAGTTCAGTGTATATATATATATATATATATATATAGTTTATGTTAAATTAGAATCTATACTGAGACATGTCCTTTTTCAGTAACGTATAAAATAAAAATAGTACATTAATAGTCACATCCTCAAGGATTGTGTGATACTATATTACATGCATGTAGAAGTGTAGCTTTTAAATGTTTTGTTTTGAAGGAAATAAAGTTGTTTTCAAAAAGGAATGTACAGTGACAGCTTCATTTATTCCTTCACAAATATTTATTGAGCACCCAAATGTCAGATAAAGCTGTGGGTGGTAGGTATTCACACCACCGTGTGCAAAACAAGCATTGCTCTTAAACTATGGAGGCTACTTTTAATGGTAAAGTCAGACAATAAACAAATACACGAATAAATGGACACTCTCAGTGTTATGCAGAAGTTAAAGGAAGACATGGGGTAGAGAGTAAGGGGCAAGGCACTAAGTGAGATGGGGGATGTCATCTCATCAGGGATGGCCTCTGATGAGATAATATCTGGGCCAAGACCTGAGAGCCATGTGATTATCTGGGGGAAGAATGTTCTGCACAGAGGGAACAGCAAGTGCAAAGGCCCTGAGGTAGGAATGAGCTTGGCGTGTGAGGCTCACCAAGAGGACGATATTGTTAGAGCAGAGTAAGAGTTGAGTAAAGTAAGCAAAGCAAAGAGTTGAGGAGCTACTTTTTAAATAGGGATTTTAAGTTGATTGCTTATCATCTGCATGTGCAGTCACACCCCTGAGATCTCTAAAAAGGTACAGATTACAAGAATACAAGGATTCAAGCTTATTTAGTACCATACTTTCTAGGCATTTCTTCATGTTTATGAGGATCGTTCCTAGCTGCAAAGAGGGCCCTCATCTAGATCCACGGTCAGCATAGACTGCATTAAGTTCTCAAAGTAATTTGCTAATTAATAGTAGCAATAATCCTGTGCATTGTTTCCATTGTTCTTATTGATTCCTTTTTTTTTTAATTAGGATGAGCTGTGGTTTAACAACTTTTTTTTTAATGTACAGCAGGTTCTTATTAGTCATCAGTTTTATACACATCAGTGTATACATGTCAGTCCCAATTGCCCAGTTCATCCCACCACCACCACCCCCTCCACTTTCCCCCCTTGGTGTCCATATGTTTGTTCTCTACATCTGTGTCTCAATTTCTGCCCTGCAAACCGGTTCATCTGTACCATTTTTCTAGGTTCCACATATATGCGTTAATATACGATATTTGTTTTTCTCTTTCTGACTTACCTTATTGATTCCTTTTGTCTCTACCTCTCTGTGTTTTTTTTTGTTTTTTTTTGTTTTGTTTTGTTTTTTTTGAGGTACGTGGGCCTCTCACTGTTGTGGCCTCTCCCATTGCAGAGCACAGGCTCCGGACACGCAGGCTCAGTGGCCATGGCTCACGAGCACAGCCGCTCTGCGGCATGTGGGATCTTCCCGGACCGGGGCACGAACCCGTGTCCCGTGCATCGGCAGGCGGACTCTCAACCACTGCGCCACCAGGGAAGCCCCTTACCTTGTTTTTGAGTGTGGTTGTGCCCCCTTAATTTTGCTTTAAATTTTCATTGCTATGTGTCCAGCATGAGCCAGAGGAATGCTTCTCTTGGATAGGGTTTATGGTAGATCTTCCGCGTTCTTATAGCAAATAGTTTCTTCCTTTAGGTCTAGTGTGGATCAACAATTTTTTGGGTTCTATATCCTCTCAGTGACATAAATGCTGAGCTGCTAAATTGAAGTATGTAAGAAACTGAAGGAAGGGAATACTGGGATGAAGCTTCTATTCTACTACATTAGATTAATAAATGGAGGAATTGCTAATCCAGAGATGTTATTATTCACTGATTTTATTTCCCAAATTGGTACCAGTACTCATTTGAGGTGATACTTTCAGGAGACAGGTGGGCTAGTATAAAACGGCTAAATATTCTGTGAGAACGTGCACTGTTCAGCATACAGGGGTACCTCACGTTTATAAAGTGCCTGGTTTAAGCTATTGGGTGTTTGGCAAACAGATGCTTGGAAAGTTATAATAGGGTAGTAATTAGATCAATTATATATTCATACTTAAGGGAAAGAGATTTTTTAAAAATTATTATGCCATTTTAAATTTAGAAGCTCTGTGAAAATTGTATGTGGAAACTGAGAGCCTGAGATCTAGAAATCAATGTCAAGGAATCCAAAGACTCAGCTCTTACCATTGTACCTCCGTCAGCCACAACTTTTCTGGCACAATAGAATTGTAAGCACAATAGGATTTATCACAGAACAACCAAATTAAAATACATGAGTGTGGGCTGTTTTAAAGATAGCCTTCTTGACCTCTGGAATCTTTCAAGTAAAACAACTGACATTCATATTTTATAGATCAAGCAAACTAGAGGTGAAAACTGTAGGCTGTTTCATAATCCTCATGTGCTCCTTTCCACTATTTGCAAGGTACACATAGACCCTAAAGAAAATCCCAAGTAAGCGCCTCTGGGGTGGAAATCTTTCATCACGTTCTAAGAAGAAAAGCCAAACTTCTGGTGAGTCAAATCAGCTTTGGTCCCAGAAGGGAAAGCATATGTGTGGAGAGCACATGGGCATGGACATATTCCAGCTCATAGGTGAGATGCTTTCCCAGCATCCGCTATGCAAAGGCTCCACTTGTTAACTCTACTCATAGACAACTCAACACTAACTGCCCATCGTCAATTATCTTTCAAACTCATGTTTTCTCTCTCCCGCTACATTAGAATATCCATGAAGGCAAAGAACTATCTCCTGTATTTCTCCTGTATTTCCTTGAGTTCCTCCATAGCTTCCACTATAGGACTTGCAGATTGGAGTAGTGGAATAAAGATTTGTTTCATATTATTTGACTTTTCATTAAGAAAATTTTTCACCTTTCCCAGAAAGCAGAATACTTCTCTATCATTCAGTTTGAACATACTACCCAGAACCCCTTTTGCTTCCTAGTATTTTAATTTTTCCCACAATAATTCCCAGATGCCACCTCTGCTAAGAAAACTCTGAAAATACAATGCACGTTGTAGTGGGAAATGGATCTGGCAGCCCCATGTGCTTCTGTCCTGATTCTAATACTTTTTCTTTAATAAAAACAATGTATTCAGAAGTGATGGATGGTATTATTCAGTTTAGAATGAGTGAGTAAAAGCTCCCCTCCCTCCTGCTTAAAATTATGTCCATAGAGATTGCCACCAAGCAAAGGAATTTTTTTTGCTTATTACACAATACTGTGAAATTCTGCTTAATGTGTTGCCAGAGTGCCAGTGAATGGTCACAGGCCTGCAGATATAATCCTAATGTGCTTGTTTCCTGTTCTCCCCAATTAGTCATGGTGTATTAAAGTGAATAACATCTTTTAAAGTCTGTTGGCAGCTGTTTTTGCTGAAGCATTCATATCTGTGCTTTTTAAAAAGAACAGTAATTGTGAGCATTCTGATTTGGAAATAAAGAGAATTTGAAAATGGGGTAGGGGGAGCTAAGTGACGTAGGGAGAAAAACAGTCCCTAGAGCAGAACACAATAGCTCTTAAAGCTTAAGGTTTAGGAAATAATTTAAATTTTGCTGATGC
The DNA here is from genome assembly GCF_964165515.1 of Mesoplodon bidens. Taxonomy (NCBI): domain Eukaryota; kingdom Metazoa; phylum Chordata; class Mammalia; order Artiodactyla; family Ziphiidae; genus Mesoplodon; species Mesoplodon bidens. The sequence continues at coordinate 33,682,298 of NC_138167.1, forward strand.
CTTTCCTCCAGCCTCTGACTTTCCTGGGCTCTGTAGAAGATTGTAGGATGTGAAATGAGTTAAGTATCCGTCCTGCTTTAGGATAATCCTTACATCTATGGACTGTGAATTTAAGGAGATTAATGGATAGATACATTGAGTGAAATTCTAGGTTTCTTATTTTGGTGCTTAATATTCCAGAGTTGCTACGCCACTGCTTGTCTGGGCAAAGTGGAATCCAATAAAGCCACAAAGTATATGCATCCCGATGGGAAATGAATGTTCTAGCAGTAGCAGGAGCCCCTAACACATGTAGGTAGTATATACTAACACATACTAGGCAATAATAAAAATAACTGCTAACTATGTTTCCTGAGCACTTTCCATGGAATTAGGCATTGTTCTAAGCATTACCCGTATTATCCCCTTTAATCCCTATAACAGTGCTGTGACTCGGGTATTATTACCATATTTTAGAGATGAGGAAGTTTAGGGACAGAGAAGTTAAGTATTTTGCCCAAAGTCATGCAGCTAGATTTGAAAGTGGTCTGTGTGGTACCAGAGCCTGACTCCTGACCTCCACTCTGTACCACCTTCCTACATTTACATTAGATACTTGTTGAATCAACGAGGAGGAGGAGTTTGCGGAAGGCATTTAATCCTCTAGTGTATAGGGGGTTGCCAGTTGGGTTTGTAAAAGAATGTTACACAACACTGCAGTAATCTGTTACTCTAAAATATTATCTACCCAAAACTATAAGTCCCAAGAGGCACACCAGTATATGTTGGTGTTCATTACATACCATGTACCAAATTGCTAGCAGACAAATCTCAGAGTATCTTTGATCTGTAATGTCCTATGTGTTTCAAACATTGGTTTCTTGTCGAATTCTTCCTTAATAATTAAAATCAGTCTGCGGTCTAAACTCTGAATAGGTAATAATAGTGACCAGTATGTGTAAACTATCCTTCAAAGAAGGTATCACTTGTCACAGTGCCTGGCAACTGAGATAACGTTTGAAGTATTTCCATTAGCTTCTTTCTACTGAGAAAACTTAAGTTGCATCTCTCTGACTGTCTTTTACTAAAATTCATATTCCAAAACATAGCATGTTCATCACTTGATCTTTGAGGGCTCAAAGTTTCCTCCAAAGCAGACTGACAATGGATATGGTAATATCTCTCTAGTAAAATATGCTTTGATTACTAAATTTCTTGGAGGAAGCCCACAAAATTAAAGCATGTTTCTGTCCTGCTGCTTCTTGTCTCCCTCATCATCTTGAGACACATATTTGGACCTTGGCCAGTGAGGTATCCCATTGGCCAGATGACCCAAGCAGACTTGTAAAAGCATTAGTCTATGAATGACTTAAACTGGGGTACAGATTTCTGGTTGCTGCATGGGTGGGTGGAGTGGGGTATTCTCACTTGGATGTGGAGCTGAACACCATGGGGTGCAGGAAAGGAGTGGCCAGGAACCTCTGTGCTTGTTCATTCAGATGTTGGGGCAAGACAGGCAGGGAAAGGACACTGGGATGTGATAGAAAGAATATGAGCTCTGAAGCTTTAAGTCTCAGATCTGACACTCACTACATGTATTCCCTTAGAGCACTCTAAAAGCTTTCCTTTTCTTTAAAATAGATATAATACTTAGCCCTAAAAGTCACAACTTTGTTCCATACGGTATGGAATAGAGTTATTTCCAGCCTTTTCTGTCACTACCTGACAACGCAAGAAATTCGGATACATTCCTCCGTCTAAATTATGTATGCAGATTTTCTATTTCAATGTCTTTGATTATGTTGTTCCTTCTTCCTGGCCTATCCATTTTCCTCATCTGCATGGGCCTGAAACCTACTTCTTTTGCAAGTCCTGGTTTTAAATACTCTGTCTGAAAAGGAAACTTTCCCCAATTCTACGAAACAGAAGTAATCTCTCTTCTCTGTGTGCCAGCCACCCTTGGGGGCACTCAATGACATTTAGCACACCCTTCCTTATACTCATTTATATGCTGCTTTTATCTTTCCTGCTGGACTTCAAGCTCCTTGTGAGGGAGATAATGTCTAGCCTATCACTGTATCCCTATCCAGTGCTAAGCGTGGCTCCTTGCACATCAGTGGTCAATAATTGTGTGTTTAATTGAGTTGAATGAGAGAGGGAAACTGAACTTTGTGCCAATCTCTGGACCTTTCTCTCTGTCCAGGCTTGAGGGACTCAGCCACTTTGACTGAGTCTGCTTTAACCTAAGGTGATAAGGGGGACAGAGGTGATGACTTTCTCTACTCCTCTTACCTGTATAATCTTCTCTGTTCTTCAAGTATTGGTTGCCTGCTGGTAGATGGATTTTATAGATTGAATACATTTTTTTAAATACCATCGAAGAGAATCAAGCCAGACCAACTTCAAACATGAAATTGCCAGGGGAAATATCCAAACAATCTGCATTTTATTTGATTTATGGTTAGGAAATGTATTGATTCTTTTTTCTTTTCTTAGTTATTGCATATGGTTTCTTGCTTTTTAAACTGCAAGAGTGATCATCCCTTTCTTTGCTTCTTAGCCCCTGTGAGTCTATAATGATGAGAAACCAAGAGAATGAATTTGTTGCCATGTATTTGATAAAATGAAATGTACAAAATAAACTCAAACTTATAGTGTTCACTTATTAGGATCATCAACATATTTTACACCTTGATTTTTTTCCTCTGTATTGTTTTAGAAATATTTAGTTATCAAGCTTCCTTTACAGTGTTATTCATGCACTTAGGTGATACAGAAAATGCCTTTAAATGTCCAGTTGAAACGACTTTGAGCTGTGGATGCACATTGGACAGTCTGGTGCTAAAGATTTGCCATAAGTGAACCTCCAAAATATAACCAACATGGGAGATAATCTCACCAACTCTCTCATCAACTTCTTGCTCTCCGTGCATTCAGCCCTTCTCTCATTAAATCCTTGACTTAAATACATTATTCTATTCACCTGTTTTATTGCATCTCAGCAGCTACTAATAAACCCAAAGGACTCCATCTTTCAGAGCATTTTAAGGACTGCAGTAATCACACAGGAATGCTCTACAGTGAAAGGAACATTTGGCTGAAATTCAATTCGACAAACATCTATCGGGCAGCTGCCATGGGCTGGAAGACCAGAAATACCATTCCTTATTTTGCTTGAACTTAGAGAGGGAAAAAGACACATACCCAGCTATCATACAGGTCAAACCATGATGAATATGAGGCAAAGCACCAAGGATGAAGAAAGGAAAAACACGCACACTTGCTGCATACCACAGCTTCTCAGGGATCTATTCAAAACATTTAACAATCTGCATGCCCAGGGCTTCCCTGGTGGCTCAGTGGTTAAGAATCCTCCTGCTAATGCAGCAGACATGGGTTTGAGCCCTGGTCCGGGAAGATCCCACATGCCGCAGAGCAACTAAGCCCGTGCGCCACAACTACTGAGCCTGTGCTCTAGAGCCTGCGAGCCACAACTACTGAGCCCGTGAGCCACAACTACTGAAGCCTGCACACCTAGAGCCCGTGCTCCTCAACAAGAGAAGCCACTGCAATGAGAAGCCTGCGCACCGCAACGAAGAGTAGCCCCTGCTCGCCGCAACTAAAGAAAGACCGCGTGTAGCACTGAAGACCCGATGCAGCCAAAAATAAATAAATAAAATTAAATTAAAAAATCTGTATGTCCAGACACTAACCAAATAGATTGGGCATCGACCATAGCATGGAGCAGAGTCCTGCAGAGCCAGGCAGTAGCTCTTACGTTGCCAGATCATGGGACGGTCTGAGGGCTTCTGGGTGAAGAGGGCTAGAGCTGGAGTAGCTAGAAGGCGCTGTGGTGTGTGTTGAGCGGTATGGGTGCAAGTGAAGAACAGCAGCTTTTTCCAGCTGTCTTCAAGGTATTTCAACATGTTACCCCTGATAGGGCTGTCCTGGTGCAAAACAGCAGAAGAGCAAACACAGCCACCCCAGGAGCTAAGTATTATTAAGCAGAATTAAAAATGAGGAAATCACCTCTGAGGGAGGGGATGGAGGCTTACAGCTAGTAAAGGGTAGAACTGAGATTAACCCACATCTCCTTTATTCTAAAGCCCATTGTCTGTAATGGTAACTAATTCATACTGACAAATCCAGAGGAGGAGAAGAGGAAGATGATCATGGCCATGGTTTACAAAGAAAGTGCCTTCTGAGCTGTACCTTTAAATTCAAAAGATACATTATCATCATATCTCCAAGACTGTGTGATACCAGGTGTTCCATCCCTACCAAGTATCTTCTAATCATTCTTTTCCTAGCTCTCCTTCTTTCCCTTCCTTTCTTCCCTCACCTATCACTTTCTTTAGATGAAAGTTCTTAACTTAGGGTTCACGGGGGCCATGCATGAGCTTCAGGAATCTTAGAACCCATTGCATTTGTGTCTATTAACATACATTTTTGTGGGAAGATGATCCATAGTTTTCTTCTGGTTGTCAAAGGCTTCTGTATAACTCCATTACATTAGAGGAAACTAAAAAACATTACACAGATGAAAACTGCAGGTATTATGATGCCACATAATGTAACATTCAGCGTATCCACTTGAATTTCAAAGACCAAAAAAGTGAATACTCTCTTTGACACTTGCACATATATTATTATCCAATAACTGGCATTTTCCATTGCACACAGTAAATACTCTAAGCATTTTAGAGAAATAAGAGACCACAGAACTTAGGCACCCAACCTTTGTAGACCTTGCTGGCACATTAGATGTGGCTGACATTAAAGAAATCACCGGTTACATGGGCCGTTCCAGCACACGTGAGGTGATGGTCTAGTGCGGTGGTTAAGTTCAAGCTTGGAATCCGACCACTGAGGTTCAACCTTGGCTGTTGTTTCCGTGCTCTATAGCTTTGGACAAGTTACTTGATCTCCATGTGTCACCATATTCTCATTTTGAAAAGGAGGGCACTGTATTGCCTGTTTTTAGTAGTTAGTGTGGAGAGTTTGCCATCACTGTTGTGCTGGGGTCCCTTGTTGCTGTCTTCTTGTCTTCACATGGGGCTTTCTCTGCCCCATCAATGAGGTGGGAACAGGCGTAGGGAATGAAAACTGACATGATTCTGAAGGCTTATCCTGTCTTCATGTAGCAAATAAAAATATCTCGAGATTCCAGACTACTTATTCAATCGAGGAAACCTAAAGACAAAGGAAAGCAACCCCTCAGTTTTCTGCTTTACCCGACAAAGCTTCTATTCTTAGTTCCCTAATATGTTTCTAAAGCACAGTTTACAGTTGTGGCCATAACAGTGAAACTGTCAATCAACAAACATTGCTTGAGAGTGCAATACATAAAATACAAAGGGGAATAAAAAGTAATTTCACTTGTAAAAAAGCAAATGTATAGGATATGAAGATGAGCAAGGATTTTGTGAGTATTATCATCCATTACCTATATTAACTGAAATCATGTATACCTTTACATGTTTAGAGTTTTTTGGAAAATGAATGGACCTTGCAGCCCATTTTGAGAAAGCCATGGCAAAGTCAGTTAAGAAACGTTACTTTAGCACTTCTGAACCTTCTGTTCCAGCATCTTTAATCCTCAACAGCATCTCCTTTAATATTGATGGTTCCATCCAATACAAAGAAAAGTCATATTCCTTTGCCTCTGAAGCCCTAGAAGCTTACACTGACGATTTTCATTTAAGCTGTGAGCTTCCTGAAATTAATGATACAAAGGTTAACCTGGATCTCTGATAGAGCCCTCTTGAATTTCTTGCTAAACTAAACAAGGGTAAGCTTTCATTATTCTCTGAGTTCAGTTTTTAATTATCTGTAGGAAGCTGATGCTTTGAAAAGATATATGAGATAAAAGAGTTTTTTCCTTGGGAAATAATTGTCCTAACAGTTCGTGAATCTTTTAATCAGATTGCTATATAATTTTAAGTTTCCAAGACTTTTTCAACAATGGATTCCTTCAAATTGAGAGTTAGAGAAGACACATCCCAGTCTTGATTTCAGAGTGAAAAAGTTCTGGTCCTGGTATAAAGCCTTGGGCTTTGTGACTGAAAGTGTTACCGAGTCACTTAAATTCTCCAAGTGACAGTTACCTCTTTATAAAATGAGACTAATATTCATCATCATCATCATCATATAATCATACCTCACACAGTGATTGTGGGAACTAAGTGTGTGGAGTACAGTCTGTAAATTCCTATGGCTGGGGGGTTGCTCAGGCTCTCTCTCTAGCACAGTGAGCACTTGTAATAGAGGAAGGGGGCTGAGGTCTGGTTCCCATCCCGCTAATGACACTTAAGATGTGAGGAGAGCCGCTTACTCTCCCTGTGCTTTAGTTTCTTTGTCAATAAGATGAGGAGACCAAACTTGACATCTCCATAATTATTAAATTATTATATTATGTAGATGGCAGAAAAATAAAATTGGTCAACTCCAGTATTACTCATTGAAAAAGCATCGTTCACATTAGAAGCTGAAAAAAATACCACCATGAAAGCAGTACTGGGTGTAAATCTGAATTTGTGGCTGATCGACTGTGAAACCCTTGGGAAAATAAACTCTAATCATAACTTCTCTTTTCTATATAAGTAGGGATAATAATAATGATAATAATATTAAAAATGCCTGCTCCTCCACTAAACATGGTCTTTTTGAGACTATAGGTTGTGTGCAGAAAAGAATATTGGGAAACTGCGTTACAAAAGTAAGGTGGTGTTTATTGGTTTTGGTCTTAGATTATTATGAAAAAGACATTTACCATATTAGTGCTTGATAGGCAAAGTTAGAGTACATGAAACAACTTCTTATTGTTTCATAAGTGAAAAAACAGAGAAACATGAGGATTCATACGAATATGACACAGTCCCACACAAGAGAAAAGCATGTTCCTCAAAGCTAAGTTGTACTGTTTATGGTATTTGACACAGTTTGATAAATGGGCAGGCATGATATGGGGATTGCATCTGAAAGTGTGGTTTGAGTGTCTGCATTATCTATGCAATTGAAGTGCAAAATATGTTGTAATTTATTCAGTAATGCTACTGGTTTTCATGGCAGGGATTTTCATTCTTCTTTTGAGGTTTGGTGGTAGAAAGTTTTTCTGTGTCAGTTTTTCTCCTTGAATCCAGAGAGAAGAGACTTTGTAGCTGTCACTTGTCAATGGCTTGGAATGTGATGCAGGCACTTGCTCTTTCCTTCTGAGTTAGTTAACTCCACTATCAGTGCTATTCTTTTTTTTTTTTGTGTGTGTGTGTGTGTGTGGTACGCGGACCTCTCACTGTTGTGGCCTCTCCCGTTGCGGAGCACAGGCTCCGGATGCGCAAGCTCAGCAGCCATGGCTCACGGGCCCAGCCGCTCCGTGGCATGTGGGATCCTCCCGGACCGGGGCATGAACCCATGTCCCCTGCATCAGCAGGCGGACTCTCAACCACTGCGCCACCAGGGAAGCCCAACTTCCATGTTTTTATCTTATGTTGCACACATGCTGGAATTTCTCTGGAGTGCACCCCAGGCAATGGAGTCACCGGGTTATGAGTGTACACCTAGACCTGGCCAGACTGTCCCTGTGTCTACTCTTATCAGCAGCATATGAGCTCCCACTGCTCCATTATTACTGTCTTAGTCTGCTTGGGCTGCCATAACAAAATATCATCAGCCGGCTGACTTAAACAACCGAAATTTATTTTCTCACTGTTCTGGAGACTGGAAAGACCAAGATCAAGGTTCCAGCAGGGTTCAGGTTCTGGAGAGGCCTCTCTTTCTGACTTGCAGACTACAGCCTTCTCACTGTATCCTTAAGGGTGGAGAGAGAGAGCAAGCTTTCTGATGTCTCTTCCTCTTTAATAAGGACACCAGTTCTGTTGGATCAGGACTCTACACTTATGAGTTCATTTAACTTTAATCTCCTCCTTACAGGCCTGTCTCCAATACAGTCACATGACAGGGGGCTGGGGGGGCTAGGGCTTCAACATTTGAATTTATAGGGGTATGCATTTTAGTCTATAACAATTATAAACACTTGATATTGTCAGAAGTTTTGGTTTATATCTTTTTTGTCAGTCTAGTGTAATAAATTGATATCTCATTGTGGTTTCTTTTTTTGTGGTAAAACATATATAACAAAATTTACCACTTTAACCATTTTTAAGGGTACAGTTCAGTAGCATTAAGTACATTCATATTGTTGTTCAACCATTACCGCAGTTCATTTCCAGAACTATTTTCATCTTCTCAAACTGAAACTTCATACCCATTGAACAATAACTTCCCATCCCCCACTTCTGCCAACCCCTGGCTATCTTCATTCTATTTCTATGGATTTGACTATGTACCTCACATAGTAAAATTATACATATTTGTCTTTTTGTGCTTGACCTGTTTACACTTAGCACAATATCTTCAAGGTTCATCTATGTTGTAGCATGTGTCAAAATTTCCTTCTTTTTAAAGGCCAAATAATATTCCATTGTTAGTATTCCGTTTGTCATCAAAATACAATTTGTTTATCCACTCATCTGTCCATGGTCACAGATTGCTGCCACCTTTTGGCTGTTGTCAGTAATGCTGCTATGGACATTGATATACAAATAAGTGTACAAAAATGGGTGTATTGTTTGAGTCTCTGCTTTCAGTGTTTTTTTTGAGTATATATTATTGAGGTTTTTAATTTTCATTTCCCTGATTACTAAAGAGGTTGAATATTGATCTTATTTTTATTGGTCATTATTGGCCATTATTAGCCATGTGTATTTTCTTTTCTTTAAAATGTATGCTCCTATCTTTCACCATTTTATTTTTCTAATGTGTAACTTGTATTTATTTTCCTGATTGAATTGGAGAAGTATTTGTGTATTCTAGGGTACTAATTCTTTGTTGCTTATATGTGTGGCAATTTTCTTCCCCTTGTTTGTAGACTTGTATTGACAATCTCTTTGTGGTAGCTTTTTGTTGAATAGAAGCCCTTAATTTTAGTGTAGCAGAATTTATCATTTTTTGCTTCTATGACTTCTTATTTAAGAAGTCTTGTACCTTGAGGATATTAAGGTTTTTTTTTTTTAATTCTGGTAAAGCAAACAGATATTTTAGGGAATACAATATAAATTATGGGAGAAATTTAAGGCTATATTCAAAACTTCCTTTATCAGGTATTTATTGACTCCTACTATATACCAGACACCATTAGAGGCCACAGATTCTTTGTCCTCATGGAACTTACATTCTTTCTAGGAGAAAGACAATAGCCAAGTGAATATATAACATGGCGCCAGGTTGTCAGGAATGCTATGATGAGAGCCTCAAAGAAGTTCCTGTCATCAGTGCCAAAACACACTCCCAGGCATGTGAGCTATTTGCAAAACAAAAGAAGAAGGGTATAACATTCAAAGCAGAGTGAGGCTGAAAGGATACAATAGCAGCCCATAGATAGGACTTCTAATCCAGGCTTGCTCCCTATTTCTGTGAGTTGGGTGAAACTCATCTTATTTATTAGTTAAATGTGTGGTTTGAATCACATAACTGGTATGACTCCTTTCCCCTTGAAAATTTTTCTAGAATCTAAAAGGTTTTTGCTTTACTAAACCTCCGTGGGATAAACTGTTTAGAAGGAAATAATAGGGTATTTAAAATTTTCATAAAGCTAAAAGAACATGGTTCACTTCCAATCGTAATTCTTAAGTCTGTGTCCCGGGAAGAGTGATTTTTCATCATTTCCAATAAAACCAACGTTAGATTCCAGCTGAAGCACTGTAAATGGATAGCCATTTATAAAGGAATTTCCCTATAATTAAGATGACTCTGCAGAGAAAGCTATAAAAGCAAGTCTTCCATGATTGGCTGCAAAAAGCAAAGCACTAAAATTGCTAAGTAATACTATAGATTTCAAAATTTATATGTACCTTTAGAGCTAGTCTCATAAAAGGAATGATTATTTAGCAGTCTAACTTCTCGAAAATGGTTTTCATATTGGGAAAAAAAATGTAACGCATACTGCTGTACTTCTTTATCTATGGACATTAAAATGTAGATTTCACCTTGGAACATGTGGAAAATCTTTTCATGGAATGAATGCTATATTAAGTGTAACAGGTGATTGTGATTAATCACTACTTATTACCAGGAGAGGAAAAAGAGAAACCTTTGTTGCCTAATGAAATATAACACAATGCAAAAGGAAAATGCAGAGATGGACCATTTTTGAAGTAGAATATAAACCATTTCACATGTTTTTGAAATACTGGGGGAAAGCATATGCATCTCATGCCTCCCATCATCTGAAGGTTACCCTGGACTCTGACCCTCTTGAACTTGAAGGTTCAGAGTTCCTTCAAGATAATAATCCTCAAGTGTGCTTAAAGTATGTTATTTGACTGCCATTGGCAACTTTACTTTGAGATGTTGCCAGTAGAGATGGATGAAGCCAGTGGTTGCTGAGGCTGTGACCAGATGTTACATAGGGTAGATAATAGCAAAGCCTCTGGAACACAGCTTCCTGCTCAAATTTAGTTCCATCACTTGTAGCTAAGAAAACTTGAGCAAGTTGTGTAACCTCAGGTAATTTCTACCCTTCAGTAAAATGGGGATAGAGGTAAATTAATCCATGTCTTTACTAATTAAAAGAAAGTTTTGGCCATCTTTAAATGCCCAAAAGTTATACCCATTTCCCTATTTCTCAACTCACTCCTTTTTGATTTCGTTTGAACTGGAGATGAAATTTTCATTTATAAAGAGTAATTTTAAAAATTGAAGGTAGTCTTATACCTACTGTAGACGTTGATAAATTTCTTATTCTGTCCTTTACTGGCTGGCCCTGGAGCAAGTCACTGAACCTTCCTGAGCTTCTGTTTTCTTATTTATGAAATGGAATTGATACCAATCCATAAGGATCATAGGTCTCATGGACTCTGAGTATTACCCTTTATCAATATGTAATGGATCAGAGCAAGAATATGCACATTTATCTTAAGCAATGATTTTAACCTTGGATTCAAGTATGAGTTTCTAGAATTCTGGAAATAATGTATATTTGTATTTGTGTACATGGTTTTTTCTGGAGAGAAGCTTCTTATCTTTCAAAACATTCGTAAAGGAGTTTATGACTCAATAAAGGTTAAAAACCACTTCCTCAACATGAGACCAAATAACCGCTTAAAAAGCAAGACTTTTCTGTAACCTGACCAAATGTATTAATATATAAGGATGTATAAATATATATCTCTATAAGGAAAATGTTCATAAGAACAGAATTTGGTGCTCATTGGAAGCATAGTAGAAAGGAGGATCACAGAGGTAAATACTGGCACCATCCAGAGAGGAGAGGAAATCTCAGCCAATGGTTTCAAGTGGTCCAACCCGAATACCTAGATCATTCCTAACGTATAGAGAGGAGTATTGTCAAGCTCTTCTTGTTGCAAGCGTTCCTACTTCAATAGCATTGCCATCCATTTAGATATAGTTCCTTTCGTTTTCATTCCCTTCTCACCCAGCAACCTTCAGAATATATCTTGCCTCCCATGTAGTTTTGCTTACAGCAAATATTCTTGTACCCATGACAACTTTCTCATTATACATCCATCTCAATATACATCAGTCTCCTCAGTTTGATAACACGTTTCTTACCTCTGAGAAATGAGGCCATGCTGGGTGCGCCAACAAAACAAGTTTCTAGACCTGCAAGGCAGACGGCTTGAAGAAGAACCAGGGTAAGATCGCCAAGGAGTTGAGTGCCACCTTGGAGGGCCTCATAGGAGACGGGAGACTGGGACCCCAGTCTACTTACTACCCCTGTGCAGTACTTCATATGTCATTTTCTATGTTGAACTTCTCCAGAAAAGAATACCTACCTCATAAGGTTATACAAGAATGATATAAAATAATACATGTAAAATACTAACCAGCCCTGGGCATATATTCAGAGTTAATCCCTACTCATTCCACTTTTCCTCTATTTCTATCACCTTAAAAAACTCACCTTTGACAATCCTCTGCTTTGATGGAAATTTCTGATTCAACCAGTTCACAAGGCGGGACCACCATGCTACGATTTGTCACCAGTCTCCCAGAATAATGACAAAGATAGTATCATTTGTCCCTTTTCTTGTGTTATGTAGAAATCAGGTGGCTGCAGTAGATGGCACTGTAATAGGAAATAGAGAGAAAAATCTTGCCTCTTTCTAATGCTTACTAAATGAAGGAAAACAACAACAAAAAAGAGGGCTACACTATATATGTCTTTAGTATTGCTGTTGTAGTCATAAAAAGGTTGGGTACAGGTACTGTTTCTTTTTCTCATTAATATGTTTTTATGTTCTATTTGAATACTACCTGTAATATCTCTTGTATCTGAGCAGTAAGCAAAAGTCAATAGACAAATACTTATTAAGCACCTAAAATGTACAAGATATTTTGTGGGGAACAAAAATGAATTTGAAAATGGTCCCAGAGTCACTCTGAAGAGTCAGAGACACCTGAAGGGATTCTCTTAGCTGCTGCTCGGCCCCCAGCTTTCCACAGGCCCAAGGTGGTTTAGAGGGTTCCCTCTCAGCACCACTGCTCCTCTTCCCCTCCCCCACTCTCCCCCCAACCTCAGTCCTGCACCCCGCTGTAAAGGTAACCTCTAGCTCCTGCTTTGGAAGCTGTCTCTCAGTTCACCTGCCCTGCCTCCAGTCTCCTGAATGAGCCCTTGATGAAGAACCATGGGAAAGAGTTGATAGAACAGGAGACCTTCAAGATGGCAGTGGAGTAAAACATGGAGATCAACTTCCTCCCCATGAAAACATCAGAAATACATCTACCTGTGGAACAACTACTGAACGCTGGCAGAAGATCTCAGACTTCCCAAAAGGCAAGACACTCCCCACGTACCTGGCCATGTGGCTGACAGGGTCTTGGTGCTCCGGCTGGCTGTCAGGCCTGTGCCTCTGAGGTTGAGTTCAGGACATTAGTCCGCCAGAGACCTCCCGGCTCCATGTAATATCAAATGGTGAAAGCTCTCCCAGAGATCACCATCTCAACACTAAGACCCAGCTCCACTCAACGACCAGCAAGCTGCAGCGCTGGACACCCTAAGCTAAACAACTAGCAACACAGGAACACAACCCCACCCATCAACAGAGAGGCTGCTTAAAATCATAATAAGTTCACAGACACCCCAAAACACACCACCGAACGCGGTCCTGCCCACCAGAAAGACAAGGTCCAGCCTCATCCACCAGAACTCAGGCACTAGTCCCCTCCACCAGGAAGCCTACACAACCCACTGAACCAACCTTAGCCACTGGGGACAGACACCAAAAACAATGGGAAGTACGAACCTGCAGCCTGCAAAAAGGAGACCCCAAACACAGTAAGATAAGCAAAATGAGAAGACAGAAAAACACACAGCAGGAGCAGGAGCAAGATAAAAACCCACCAGACCTAACAAATGAAGAGGAAATAGGCAGTCTACCTGAAAAAGAATTCAGAATAATGATAGTAAAGATGATCCAAAATCTTGGAAATAGAATGGAGAAAATAAAAGAAACATTTAACAACGGCCTAGGAGAACTGAAGAGTGAACAAACAATGATGAGCAACACAATAAATGAAATTAAAAATTCTCTAGAAGGGATCGATAGCAGAATAACTGAGGCAGGAGAACGGATAAGTGACCTGGAAGATAAAATACTGCAAACAGCAAAGGATTAATCTCCAAACAGCTCATGCAGCTCAATATCAAAAAAACAAACAACCCAATCCAAAAATGGGCAGAAGACCTAAATATAAATTTCTCCAAAGAAGATATACAGATGGCCAAAAAACACATGAAAGAATGCTCAACATCACTAATCATTAGAGAAATGCAAATCAAAACTACAATGAGGTATCACCTCACACCAATCAGAATGGCCATCATCAAAAAATCTACAAACAATAAGTGCTTGCTCTCTTGGTGGGAGTGTAAGTTGATATAGTCACTATGGAGAACAGTATGGAGGTTCCTTAAAAAACTAAAAATAGAACTACCATATGACCCAGCAATCCCACTACTGGGCATATACCCTGAGAAAGCCATAATTCAAAAAGGGTCATGTACCACAGTGTTCATTGCAGCTCTGTTTACAATACCCAGGACATGGAAGCAACCTAAGTGTCCATCGACAGATGAATGGATAAAGATGTGACACATATATACTATGGAATATTACTCAGCCATAAAAAGAAACGAAATTGAGTTATTTGTAGTGAGGTGGATGAACCTAGAGTCTATCACACAGAGTGAAGTAAGTCAGAAAGAGAAAAACAAATACCATATGCTAACACATATATATGGAATCTAAAAAAAAAAGAAAAAAAAATGGTCAGAAAAACCTAGGGGCAAGACAGGAATAAAGATGCAGACCTACTAGAGAATGGACTTCAGGATATGGGGAGGGGGAAGGGTAAGCTGGGACAAAGTGAGAGAGTGGCATGGACGTATATACACTACCAAATATAAAATAGATAGCTAGTGGGAAGCAGCTGCATAGCACAGGGAGATGAGCTCTGTGCTTTGTGACCACCTAGAGGGGTGGGAGGGAGATGCAAGAGGGAGGAGATATGGAGATATATGTATACTATAGCTGATTCACCTTGTTATAAAGCAGAAACTAACATACCATTGTAAAGCAACTAGTTACTTTTTATTTTTATATAGTAGAGTATTTTAGTACATTGTTTTAGATTTGCTTTAATAATTAACCGGCTCCTTTCCCCAATGTTTTTACATTGTAGGTCTTCCAGAAATTGACTTCTGTATAAATATCACATTTGAATGTTCACTTGAGGTAAAGCGCTAAAGCAAATATTATGACTCAAGATTGTAATTAGAGGCTTTAGACGTACGAGGCACTGAGGACTTGGCTCGGTAGAATGCAAGCTTCCTGTTCTTAGGGAGCAGATGGGAAGTATAGGAGGCTGTATAGCATTTGCTTAAGGGATATCTTGATGACATCACTGTGCAAACTCTGTGACATGCCAGTCATCACATGTTATGTTTCCTGCTATTTGTGTCATGGAGGCTTGTCAGTTCTATATACTGCAAAGTATGAGCGATTATTACTGCAGCCGGAGCCATACATTCTATAGGTCTCGTCAACCTCCCAAGAATTTCCTCGTACATTAAAACAAATATTTTCATATGGGGTATTTTCATTTTGGAATGGAACCTGTTCAATTAAACTAAATTACAACCATGCAACCGACACCTGTTTTTTCTAGAAAAATGATAATTGAGTACAGAGAATTACATTTGTCTTGCTAGCATACATACTTACAGTAAAGGAGAAATTGCTTGAATATTGTATTCTGTTTCAGAGAGACTTAACGTTTCTTTAAAGACAGCATTCAATAAATGATTGTTGAGTGCCTACTACTTGTAAGTCTTTGGGAATATAATGGTGCAAAACAGACTTAGTCCCTGCTTTTTTGGAACTTACAATTCGGTGGTGGAAAATACATCAATCAAATAATGACAAAAATAGTTCAGTAGTTCTAAACTGTGAAGATTTGTATAAGAGTTTCTCAGCCTCAGCACTACTGACGTTTGGGCCAGATAGTTCTTTGTCGTGGGGAGCTGTCTTCTTCTGTAGCATCCTTATCCTTACTCTCTGTATGCCACAGGCCACCTCTCTCAGTAGTAACAATCAAAAATGTCTCCAGATGTGGTCAGATGTCCTTGGGAAGGGGAAGCAAAATCACCCCTGGTTGAGAACGCTGATTTCTATAAAAGAGAAATACAAAGCATTTTGAGAACCTGTAACAGGGAACCTGGACCTAAATTGGCAAAGCTTTCCGATAAGTGACAGGGAGATACTTGTGTTAAGCTCTGATGGAAGGTTAGCTAGACTAGAATGCTGGGGGAGAGGGGGGAAAGGACATGGGGAGGGGAGGGGAAAATGAGAAAAAGAATAAGTTATCTTAGGTTTCTTTCTGAAGGCGGTTCTCCAAACATGATAGTTACCCTGGCAAATTCCGCAAGAGCGGGGCCAGCATTCTGCTCCTGTTTGAACCCCCTGCCTTCAGTATAGGGCTGGGGACATAGAGGCACTCAAGGAATTTTCCTTGAAGGCATACTGTGTATCCAGTCTAACAGGCACAGTGCTGTGCGCTAGGAGATATATATGACCAAGCCATGTTCTCTGGTGTCTGTGAACTCATGATCTCTTAAGAACAAAGTCAAGGTAGCAAGTAATCCTTCTGGGAGGAAGGAGAGTCTCTCCTGAAGAGGTGACATTTGAAGAACAGTGAAGAAGAGGCAGGTGCCAGGTGGATGTGCATTTCCCCAGCTGCTCCAGCGTCGGTTACTTACCACTTGACACTCATGTTGTGGTTTATCAGAGCTTCTATCATTGCCCTTAAAACTTTGGAGCACAAAGAGATCTAAACACTCAAATGTTGGAATTAGCACCTAATTAAATAGATAGATAGATAGATATAGATAGACATATCTATTTATATATCTATATATCCAAATCTATCTATCTATATAAAGAGGTGCTAATAAAGGGAGAAATGGTTGCTAATTAGACAAAAACATCGCTTGTTCACTACAGTCACCTACCTGATTCACCCCTTCCTGACTACACTGTGAGCCCTGCTACCGTGACATTGGCACTTGTAAGACATGTGCTTGACACCTGGAAGCTATTCAGTAAATATTGTGAATCGTTATTGAATTAATGAGTGAATAAGCAAGTAGCCTGGTAGTTTCATTTTGTTTTACATGTAGAGCTCCAATGATTGAAGAAGAGTCAGGAAAACCAGTTAGGAGCCTGGTAGTCCAAGATAGAGATTTGGTAGACTTTGGGCACTGTGTTGAATTTCAGGGTTGCAGTTTCCTTCCTAGCTTAATACATAACATCCTAAGGTTAGATACTGATCTCTGCCACGAAGAAACCATCTGATGAAGAGACAATAGTAATATGGTCTTCCTAGGTGGGCGTTGACCTGCCTTGAGAGATGAGCAAGAACACCTAAGTACTCTTCATCAAAGGAAAGAGTATGGGCTTCCCTGGTGGTGCAGTGGTTGAGAGTCCGTCTGCCGATGCAGGGGTCTCGGGTTTGTGCCCCGGTCTGGGAAGATCCCACATGCCGCGGAGCAGCTGGGCCCGTGAGCCATGGCTGCTGAGCCTGCGCGTCCAGAGCCTGTGCTCCGCAACGGGAGAGGCCACAACAGTGAGAGGCCCGCGTACCGCAAAAAAAAAAAAAAAAAAAAAGGAAAGAGTACAGCTGTCCTCATGTCTGTACGATGGATAATGGCTCAACAGCCAGTGGCAGATTGAGCAAGGGCCTGATCTGTGGTCAGAAAATGGGAAGGCAGGGTGTGCAGTGACATTTGGAGCTTAATGTCCATGCAAATGAATTACTTGGATCAAGCAGAGATGGTCAGAGAGCATAAGAGCACAAATTCTGGCAAAATAGCAGCCGTGCCAAATCCCTGGGTGTCCCCGCTCAGTGCCCTTTCTTTTTACCACCTGAAGAGTCACCTCTGTAGAAAGAAGCAGACCTCTCTCTCATCAGGATTCCATGCTCATTTCAGCACAGTGGAAT
The DNA here is from genome assembly GCF_964165515.1 of Mesoplodon bidens. Taxonomy (NCBI): domain Eukaryota; kingdom Metazoa; phylum Chordata; class Mammalia; order Artiodactyla; family Ziphiidae; genus Mesoplodon; species Mesoplodon bidens. Next base: position 33,699,854 of record NC_138167.1, read on the forward strand.
GTGGAGTTGTGGTGCTGACTCTACCTGTTTTGAATTGAGACACGAAGGCCTTTTCACCTTCCCTAGCTCACAGGAGGGAGGGACACAATATGCGACACTGGCAGAAAGAGGCCAAGAGAAGTAAGGACAAGGCAGATGTATTAGGACAAACCATAAGCAAATGTTTTCAGGATATGGGTTATCCAGCTACTCCTAGCTCCTGCTGGCTTACATTCAAAACAGTTAAGAACTATATTCTCAGTTTTCTTTATAGAAATACTATTTATTTATGTACATCCATTCAGTATATACATGTGTGTATATATATGTATAATTATATATGTATACATAATATGTGTGCATGTATATTGTCAGAACACAATATATATGCACCTTACTTATAGCTATATTAATTTGTAATTGAATTTTTGTTTAACTCTTTTAGAATTTGGTTTAAAAATAGGTATACTTTTAATGTGCATTTGAGAATGATGTTCTTGCTCTGGCCTCTGCCTGGGACTGTCCTCCCCAGAGGTGGGCCGCTCCATGTCTTTCTTTGGGTCTCAGCATTTCCTTCCTAATGGTGCGTCCTCCCTCCTACTCAGGAACTCTCGGTATCTGAAATTCTTAGTAGACATGAGACAGATACTTGTTGAATCCTGTTTGGAAGATACTTGCAAATGTCTCTGTATACTCTTTATGCTATTTATATTTTTGGCAGAATTCTTATCTAAATAATGTCTGACTCCTCAAATTTGATGGGTTATCTTAAAATTATTCCTTTCTAGAAGCTCCATTTAAAATTTATGTTTGCAAAATTATTCTACCTCAGTAACATTTTTCATTAAACTCTAACATTTAAAAAACTATTTACATGGGCTCAAATTTTAAGATTAATTGCACCATTTTGAATTTCTTCATTTTATGCATATTGTCAGAGGGTAACTATATTAAAAAATCACTAATACCAACTATGGTTTTCCTTATATAACAGTACAAATGACTATATTTCAATCTAAGTTTGTAAATATTTTATCACTTTATTGAGTCTCTTTGAAAATTAGTGTAGGTAATTTGTAATATTATAAATACTCAGAAAAGAATGTTATAAGACCTACTGGTCATCAGTTCATATGGGAAAGTACATATGTGATAATCTGTCCATTTGCAAGTCTGACACATGAGCCAGATTAAGGAGTCAGTTCAGTTTGGACAAAACATAATGTAAGCTATCCATAATGAACAGATTATAAAAATATAAAAGACAACATTTGAGCTATATTGGTTAACAAAAAATGAAGCTAGTATAATATATGTGAACATGGCCGCTCGTCTGGCCCTTTGAAGGCCTGTCTTCAAATGGCAGATTTATAGCTATAGGGTCATGACAGATGTGAACATGTGTCTTCTCCTCCCTGAGACCTTTCTGCCATGTGTTTTAAACAAAGAATAACATTACAAGCTTACCACCTACACCAAACCTATTTTTCTGGAAAAGGAACTGAAATACATGATCTAAAAGTAAAATATAGCCTTGCCTTGGCTTTTATTTGCATTTGGCTTTTAAACATGGCAAAAACCAATAATGGATTTTCACTTTGAGCTGTTTCTAAATGTTATGTTGGAAATAAGCTGCAAATGTTACATTCTGTGCAACAAGTTAAATTGGAAATGTTGTCCATGCTAAATGAAATATACCCACAAGCATTCTCAACCATGAATGAGAATTCATGAAAGAAAAATGTACTTTTCATATAACTTTTAAAGATTTACTGTGTAATATGAGAAACTGCACATGGGGAAAACCAAATAATAACCACTATCTTTCCTTAGAGATATATTTAAAAGGGCAAGAGGTATGAAAATGAATGTATGTGCTGTTGACCATCAGCCTAGTGCTTGCTGCAGAGAATAATTTTGATTCTTTTACTGTATGTCCTTAGTATAAATGATTATTTTATAGGCTTTATTTCTCTAATACATTCAGAGAGAATCAATAAATTATATTTATTATTCAGATGCAAGAGAGATTTTGCAATCTATCTAATGATAAATTTCTAATGCATCCATCTTGCCTTAAAATGTTACTTTACTTATAATTTTTTTTCTCTCCTTAAGAGGATAATTCACAACTATAGTACCTGTTATATACTTTGACTTAAAGCTGTAAATCATTTTGTTACATATTTTTGTACTTCCTGAAATGAGATGTTTTGTTTAATTATTCAAAGCAAAGTAATGATATCAATCTCTATGCCACCGTATTCTAGCCTTTTGAGAGGGCAGATATGAGTATGGAAAAAGAGGAACCAATTGAAATAATTTATTTTCTTACAAATTTTTTAATATCTCAAATCATAGAATGGTTTAATTTCCACGGTCTTGGACAAACCTTTTTAAATGGGAAGATACTGAGAATAAAAGTTGTATTTCCATCATCTAGCATAGTGCCTGGCACCTTGAAACTCCTGAATAATTATTTAAATAAATGACTGAATGAATGAATGAGGAAAGAAAGGAGGAAGGAAGGAAGGAGAGAAGGAAGGAACTGTGTTTAAAGAGACACCATGCTATGTAACAATAATAATGTGGCTGAAGATTACTTTTATTGAAGGCAACTGATAAATAATAATTTTAAAAGAAAATAATTCAAATATCCCTTAGGGTAATAAACTGAGGTACTACCAGCTAAAATTGAGAAAAGGACCTAAGGGTTATTTTAGGTAGTTATTTAAATACATTGATCAAATTTAAAGTAAAGAGGTATCAGAAACCAAGTAAAAAGTTTTATTTTTAATCCTGAAAATGAATATTTTTTTAAAAGCTCTGGTCTGCAGCTTTGTGAAGGTCTTATTTTTGTTCTTGCTCTCATGGAAGGCACAATATACCTGGCGTATAAGATCAGTCCTGCTGGCTCCTTAATTGTGTATTGTTCTTTGAACATGTCTAATTGTTAACATCTGTCTGATATTGAAGTGGGATGTCCAGAAGGTGAGAGCAGAGCTTTCCGAGGATTTCAGAGCCGCCTACTCAGGAATTTGAACCAAAGGAAAATCAATTTCTTGTTCAACTTATGGCTCAAAATTATATTGGCCTTTTGGGTGAAGGGAATTTGAGGGTCCTGGATGGTGGCAGTGTATCAGTGCATCTTTGTAACTATCATTGAACCGATTTTTGAGAACTCTCTCAGCACACCATTGGCGCAGACTGTCAAAATACCTTTAGTCCCTGGCTGGTTACTCTAGAGGAAAACTGAATACCTTATTATTATTTTTTTTAAGATTACTTGCACATATTCTTAAGGATCTATGGAGAACAGAGCACAGAATTTGTGGCGTCGTGAACTAGATTTGAATCTCTGCGCCACTATTTTCTACCTGTGCTACCTTGAGCAGGTAGTTTAATGCCTCTGAGTTTTGGTGTCTATATAGTATCTGTATTACAGGGATGATAATATCAGCTCATCAAATGAAAAAATGAATCTAAAATTGCACTGAAATTGTAAATGCCTTCTAAATAAGAATTTTTTCTATTAGAGGTTTGTAAGAGACAGTAATTTCATCCCCAAACAATGAATTACTTTTAACTCTTCTTTGATAATCAAAACCATATAAGAGTAAACGAGTATTTTTTAAATCTCATTCTTTTTTAATCCTCTGTACATGTAGAATTCTCTTTGGATGTTTGCTTTCTTGCTGGAGAATAAAATTAGGTGGACAATATGCAGTCATGCTTTTTGTAACCATTTTGAGAAAGTTGTTCCTACATAACTATCCTCAAATGGTTTTTTCTTTCTCCTTTTGGTTTCTTGTACAAGGCAGATAAAAATGAAAAGTTTAATGTTTTGACCATTTTATCGTCTTCACTGATTTCACTTTCAGTGTTCACTTATTGTTCTTTATTTTACCCAATACATGGCAAATGGTAGCAACTTACTGCTCCATTCTTTCCGAAGTGAGCCTTGTACAAATACTGTGAGCTGCTACTTTTGTCAAAGATGCCACCAGGGAGAAAGCAAAAATTCCCTAATGTGTTCTGTTGATTCAGGGAGGCCAAGAAAAACCATCCCTAATGGCTGCCGCTACTTATGTCCACTTTTTCCTACTCCACTTGCCCATTAGGCTTGATGATCTAGTACCCAGTTCTCAATGTGTCATTTTAAAGTTGTGAACTGTGAACATTAGGTGCCCATCTAAAAATACCTTATGTGAGTTTTTGGTTGCCTTTTGAAAGAGAAGTATAACTCTTACATTGTAGTACTTCTTGCCCTGTGGCTCCTGAGCTATTTCTCTAATCACAGTGTTTCCTTTGATTTTAACGTGTACATTTTAGTTTATCTTATTTTGTCTATGTCTTCATCGGGATACCTTCTTAACTATCCAGGCAAGACTTCAAATAACTACAACAACAACAGACTTGGAGGAAATGCCGTTATATAGTTTTAGCTGAGTGTTTTAAATACCCTTTGTTCACCTCTGCCTGAACATCATTTTTAAGCATAATAGAGTAAGAGGATTTGTAACTTCCTCATATTAGAAACCTGTAAAAATAAAATAAACAAATCCTTTATTTGTCTTACTAAGATATGTGATAGTGATAGCTACTGAATGTTTCATTTTTTCTCTTTGACTGTAGGTGATATTGGTGCTTGTCTTTTTTCAGCATTCTCCATCTAATAAGCTTCAGATCCTAATTGTTTTACAAATATGACATTTAATCAATGCTCATTCTCAAGAAACCTCATTCACTACATGCATCAGTGGCTCTTTATGTTTCATTATGCACATGCATTCATATAATTGCTTTCACTGTTTATCTTTTGATACTTATTAGACTTCCTTGGCAAAGAAAGCTGTCAGAAAAATTTTAAGTATGTTCAGTTTTAGATATATAGGTATATATATATATCAATATGGTTTCGGAAATTGTGACATCCTAATCAATAATGCTTTACTTTTACTTTATTTTTTTGAAGAGGTAGATTCTGGTACAACCAGATGGTTCAAAACGCAGAACATATAAAAAGGTATAAAATAAAAAGATTAATTCTCTTCCACATCCCCCAGCCAGCCAGGTCCCACCACTATGTTCACAAAATGGAAATAACATTTATTCATTTCTTAGAATTCCTCCAGATGTTCTTTATGCAAATATAAGCAAATATAAATTCATATTCAAAACTTTCCTTTTAAAAACAAAATATAGCATTCTATGCACACTCTTCTAATATTGCTTTTTTCACTGAAAAAGTAAATCTTGAAAATCGTTCCATATTGGCACGAAAAGTGGTTCATCATTCTTTGTTTATAGCTGCATGATGCTCTATTGTATGAGTACATTCTAATTTATTTAACCAATCCCTCATTTGTGAACATGTGAGTTGTTTCCAGTCTTTACTTACCAATATGTATGTTATCCAACTTGTAGAATTTTGCTAATCTTAGAAGTGAAAAAAAATGGTATTTTGTGTGGCCTTAATTTGCATTTCTTATGAGTAAGATTGCACATCTTTTCTTACTTTTAAGAGCCATTTGTATTTCTTTTTCTGTGAATTTTTCTTAATATCACAGGCCCATTTTTCTACTGGGTTTTGGTTATAGTGTATTAAAATCAAGTATGTGTAAATATCTCAGATTTGGGCAAATGTTAGAAACTGTTTTCTAACCAAAACCTGTCTTTCTTTATCCTGTCAGACTCTTGGAATATGCCCACTTTGGGATGAAAAGTGGAATATCTAGGTCATCCCTGAGATTTTTACATTCTTAGGGAAATGATTCTAATTAATACTGAGAAAAATAAAGAGAGAATGTGATGAAGCATTCATATTGCTAAATTAAATCATATGGTGATTCAAGTACCATGATATCATTAGCTTCAATTAAACATCATTCTTGTAAAACCAATGAAGAACTAAAGCTTATTAGATGGTAATGTCACTAAAGAAAGATGAATAGGACCACCAACACAGTAGTTTACCAGCATCTTTTTTTTTTCCTTTGGCTCTGTGGAGGAAAGAGCCAGACCTGAACTGGGGTCTCTTCAGATAAACAGAACTGAGTTATCCCCAGCCTCACCGTAGCGCTGATTTTCTGAAGTTGAAACAGACCTCAGGCTATACATCTCTTCACCTTCTCCGGAAAGACAGGCAGACAGACAGACACACACACACACACACACACACACACACACACACGCACACACATTTGTACCTAAAGCTTATCAAATTGCTCCCTAACTCTTGAGGAAATGAATTTGGTTTCCTTTCTCCTATAACTTGCCTCTCAGGACCCAACAGACCTTTCAGAACACACTTCTGCAATACCAATAAAGCCCTTTGGGATTCGTCCTAATAAATAGATATGTTGCTTTAATTTCAATTTATGCCTGGAATGCAAGTGCAAGTCAGGTTTTGGCCATGGCCAGAGAAGGTTGTCCTCATTCAGGATTAGGCCACAGTAACTGCTAATCCCAAACAGCTACTCACTTTTCCCCCCGAGTATCAGAGAAGCAGTGGATTGAGAGAGATAAAAAGAGTCACATCAGTTATTTTCACTTATTTGGTCGGTTGGTTTTCAAGTTCTGAGACCAGAAAGAGTCTGTCCCTGTCCCTCCTCACTTTTTGTACACTGGATTTCAGCTGCCTTTTGGTGGCTAAGATCTCCCCCATCGCCTGCCATCCTCTCCCCACATGACTTGCTTGCTGTTGGCATGAAGGCAGAAAGAAAATCAGATACACAAGGTCTGTCCTGGGTGCTAGGAGGACCACTTGGCCCAGGTTCTACCATCATAAAGAACTGCAATCTTGGATTTTTACATTATTTTCATGTATTCATCCTAGAGATTCACAGACAGCATTGCAAGGAGTAGGTGTTCCTCTTAAATTTTTAAAATATTGTCCCTGCAGTAGATCATAGAGCCTCCAGTGCATGACGAATAAGCTTTAAAAAAAAATCCTATACTAATAAGGCACTCTTTCAGGGGTTAATATGTATAATGTAAATATTTAAAATATTCCATAACTTTGTTAACTTCATCTAAATATTTCTTTATTTAAAAAACTGCCTATGGTCTCAAATATTTAAAGTGGCCCAGACCTCTCTCAGTGTCCAGGAAATTCCTGGGCACTCAAGAGGGCTATATTATATACATCATTATGTCTCTTAACTAAAGTCACCCAGATAATGAAATGCAGTTATGCAGGTTTTTGGAAGTGATGTTTATGGACATTTTTGGAGAGAAACTATAAAAGTCAGTTAAAACTTTCCTGGTTATATTTTTAAGAGACATGTGCCATTTGGTTGTCCCTGAAAAGTTTTCTAAATTCTAATGCAAGCATATGGATAATTAAAAGGTTACCATTTATTATGAACACTAGCATATTCATTTAAGATAAATCAAATTTATGATTCAAAAGAATATTTTTACTTGCTGTACATAATGAATTGCATTTTGGTGCTGGATTTGGGTTTCTTTGTATAGTCGATGAGGTCTATAAAATCACTTATGTGTGTTGTATAATAATGGACAACCAGCTGTATTTGATGCTGTACTGGGGACCTGGCCAGGCCTGACTCTGCCGCTCTTTCACTTTGTGAGCTGTTTTTGGCTCACTGCCCCCCTCTAAGCCTCATGACATTGTAAAATAAGAGGGTTCATTATAATTTCTAGGACCCTTCCCAGTCCTTGAACTCTATGACCAGGAGCATGATTTCATTATTTTAAATTATTATAAAGAATTTTAGTTGTTAGGTTTGACTCTAGTATATGGTATATCTATACTACATTACATATATATGATGGTCACGAATGCATTCAAAATATATATTCAACAAATATTTATTGAGCATCCACTATGTGCCAAGACACATAGACTATATATGCAAGGACGCTACTCTCTCGGAGTTGATATTCTAGTGGAGAAGACAGACATTAGAAAAGCAAATAAATAGACATTTCAGGTAGTTATAGGTATTGGGAAGAAAGTGAAAATAAGTTAATGGATAGAGAGTGACTTGAGAAGAGAGGACCTGGGAAAGGATGCTCAGAGATAAAGAGATGGCATTTTAGCAAGATCAGAATAAGAGGCTGGTTGTGCAAAGGCCTGGAGGAATAATGTTCCAGGTAGAGGGAATAGCAAAAGTAAAAGCTCTAAGGTGAGAATGATCTTAGCGTGGTCGAGGAGCAGGAGAAATGCCCATGTGGCCAGAGTGGAGGGAGAAATATACAAGACGGGGTGAGCAAGTTGGGTAGAGGGCAGATTACACCTGACATTGTGGTCAGGTGTCTGGATAGTTCTCTCAGTATAGTGGGAAGCCTCTGGATAACTTTAAGCCAAAGAATAATGTGATTTTGCTGGGGGAGCAAGTTAAATGATAATTCTGGCAGTCAAGTGGGCAGTAGATAGGCAAGTTTCAGGGTCTGTTTTCATAGTGCAGAGAGGTGATGGTGGATTAGACCAGGTTGGTAGCACAGTAGGTGGTGAGAAGTAAATGAATTGGGGAAATAGTCTAAGGAAGAACCAGCAGAACTTGCTTAGGGATTCAAGGTAGAATGTAAGGGCAAGAAAGAATCCAAGATAACTCAGAGATTTCTAGCCTGAGTAACTGGTTGGATGGGCATGTCATGGGGTTGGCTTGGGGAGGAATCAATCATTCTGTGTTGGACATCTTAAGATTAAAATGCCATTTTTAAAAGAAAATTATTTATTTATTTATGGCTGTGTTGGGTCTTCGTTTCTGTGCGAGGGCTTTCTCTATTTGCGGCAAGTGGGGGCCACTCTTCATCGCGGTGCACGGGCCTCTCACTATCGCGGCCTCTCTTGTTGTGGAGCACAGGCTCCAGATGCGCAGGCTCAGTAGTTGTGGCTCACGGGCCTAGTTGCTCCGCGGCATGTGGGATCTTCCCAAACCAGGGCTCGAAGCCGTGTCCCCTGCATTGGCAGGCAGATTCTCAACCACTGCGCCACCAGGGAAGCCCTAAAATGCCTTTTTGATGTTCAAGCAGAGATGCCAGATAGACAGTTGTATGTTGTGAGTCTGGAGCTCAAGGGGATGTCTTGGCAGCAGATAGAAATGTGGGAGTCTTTAGCATCTTAGAAATGGATGAGAGAAGGAGAGAGAGGTGTTGATAAGTGAAGGAGGGTCATATATGTATTTCCAGGTCTAAGGGAGGGAGGAGTAAAAGAGAGGGAGGCACCAATAGAGGCTGAGAAGGTGTGGTCATCAAGGCATGGGGGAAGCCAAGACCAACTGCTATATCCAAAGCCAAGAGGACGGAGAGATTGATTCCAGTAATGCTGCCAAAATGTCAAGAATGAAGAGATCAGGGAATATTTTAAAAATCATATTAATGCTAATGTGTCTTAAGACATGATTTCTAGAGAACCTTCGGACCAGAAATGAGTGCTACTACCTATACTGAATTTTAAATGTGTGCTATTTCTACAGTTTTAAACTCCAAGATGCAGAAGCATTTTTCTTTAATGCTTGCACAGTATAAACCTAAATCCAATGAAAAGTAATTGCCCTCTAATAGTGATTCAGGAAAAAGAACAAATCAGTGTGCCCTGGGCAGCCTTCCAGCAAATCTGTTTCTAGCTGGGAGATAAATGATTTATAATACCCAAGAGTTCTCGCTTTTTGCCGTATTTCACTTTTGAAAGTAAAATTTCATGGAAAGAAATTTGAAAGTTCTTTTTTTTTCTTAGCTGTTGCCAAACTGGATAAGGATTCCATTCTGTCCTTTGTCATTATTTATCACGCGAAGCAAGGAGTCTAGTGCATATTCATTATTTAAAAGCTGTGGATGCCTTGTTATTGGATTGTTTCTCATTTATTTAGTAAAAATTTGAACTGAATTGTAACACGTAGGAAACTTCCTATATGTAGATAGAGTGTGCATCCCAGAGTTGGTCTGTATACAAAACGATGTCATTGGAGGTACATAATGGAACAAATGCAAACCAGATTTGTGCAGTTAGTGATAATTATGCATAAAGGATCAGGTGAGCAAATCATCTTCCTCATTCTAACTTAAACCTTTACAAGGAGCGTTAGTTCTAGGGCCACCAGGGTGCTATGAAAGTGGTAATTTAATAAATGATATCCTAGTACCATGAAAGAATTGGCATTTGCCCACCTGATATGTCTGGTTTAGGGGACTAAGTTATGCCTCTGGGAGGATTTACCCCGTAACATTTTAAAGATATGTTTTATACTTAATAGGTTTCTTGTGTATTTTTTGGATTATTTAACTAAGCTTTTAAGGAGCCATTTTTAGCCCTCTCAGAACTCATCTCTAATCAATTCAATTATGTGTGAAGAGCAGTGGTTTTGTTTCCTGTTGTTGGGTTCTGTCTTTCCCTCATCAAAAAATTAAAACATGTGAAAAAAATTCTAGGCTTTAAAAAATTCTCTATTTGCATGATTTTTATTTCTACCAAATATGATCAATTAACGTGTATCAAATGCCCAAGAGGTCCATGAAATCATACCAGGCCAAAGTGGCATGAGAAGCTGGTATAATTGACGCTGGGCTATATACCAAGGTCTTTACATGCATTCTCCCAATTCTCATAAGTTTGAAAAATAGCTAGTGTTATCCCCATTTAAAAGATAAGAAAATCACAGCTTATATAACTTGTCCAAAGTCAACGGAGAAACCGAGTTTCAAATATTTTATGAACATAAAACCTATGTGCTTTCTTCCTCTACTCGAATTGTTTGCAGTTATATTAGCCAAGAAACATTAAACACTGCATGTGTGTACTATAAAGACAGTACACACATGCTCTGTTGCTGTAAACTTTAAGAAGAAAACCTTTAGAAGAAAATAAAAGAATTGCTTCTCTCACCTATTTCTAATTGGCTTATCTTTGCCGATGGCAGTAAAAACAAATGTGGTCAATGCATGCCTCCTTCTATTTATAAAATTTCTAATAGGCCCTCGTGACTCACAGTCTAGATGAGAAGAGATCGTTTAGTGGATGTGCATCCAATCCTGAAGTTTGTTACTCACAGAGGAGCTTGCCCTCAAATGATTCTGAGGGCTCCTAGGATGAGTTCAGCCTTTGCTTCATACTTCATCTCAATTATGCAAAAATATGCAATACAAGGAGGAAATTCTGGGGTCAGAAGGATAAAACATAAAGGAAATGGAAAAGAAGATGGTTTAATTATGCGAATTGCTCGAGACTTTCTGGTATTTCTCCGACTAGTTTAATGTCATTTTTTTTTTCAGTTAAGTTTGTAGGTATTTAACAGAGGTGGGAAAGCTTTCTACTTGGTTTAACAAAGAATTTTTTGACCTAATAGATTTTTAGCTAAAATCTCTAATAATTGGAATTTATAAAAGTATCCTTTGAAATTGTTTCCTACAGGAAAGATGCTGACAGGAGTAGCACCAGCAGTGCTTACATATATCAGTTTTATTAAGTCTGTTTACATAAGTGGGGTGTTTTTCAGATAATGCACAAATGCTTGCAGTACATCCCTAATTGTCAAAGAAGCAAATATCTGAGCTTTATGGTACCCAGAAGAGCTATTATGTGTTGTCTACTCTTTCTATCGCAATAAATATCAAATGTTTTGTTAAGCTTGTCTTAAGCAAAATCGAAGCCAATAAAGGCTGCTGTTATACAGTGAAGAAATGTGAAGGCAGGCTACTCTTGAAGTCAGTACCCAAATTGTTCAATAGATCTACACACACGTGCATAACCTTTCTAAGCTACTTCTTTATGCAGTGGATGTGGGGATAGTGCATGTCAAATGGTAACCATGCCCACCTCTACAATGTCTGCTTTGCTGTGCTTGAATTATTCACTTTGGACCACTGAGATCAACTCATTTCTCACGTAACTCTTTTGTGTTTCTACAAGCTGTGTCATTACATATTTATAGGCTGTCTCCAAGAGAAATTACAATTTCTCTGAAAACGTCTTTTGCTAGAATGTGGCAATCCTAGGTGTAGAATTCCAAAGTCTATGAATTATATAAATTAAGGTACAAGTTTGCATATATTTTCTAAAAGTTGAAGTTTCTGGAATATTACGAAAGCTTTTCCGTCTTGGGCCTTGCCATTAGCTCTAAGCTTCTTGTTATTCTACTACAAGGCTAAATAAGACGTCACTGGGTTAAAGATGGTAGTCTCCAACTTTTCCTCATTACATTTTGCCCTGCAGAATAGGAGAGAATGACTCGGGGCTGAGGGGTCCTTTTAGATCTCCTGTTCATATGTGTACTTATTCCTAGTAGTGCTCATAAATAGATACATATATGGATGACTATATCTGTGAAATATGGATGGATGGATGGATGTGCATATGTGTGTATGTATGTGTATATCTTTGTGTTTTTCTCATACAGCATTGATGAATTGATCTGGAAAATTTAAACAACATTTATATTGAAAAATGCTGAGTGATTTGCGTGTCAGTATTGGATTTCATAAAATATCTGTGTTTCAGAGTATACTGTGGCTCAGTGTTAAATGCTTATTAGGAGTGTCCTTCTAAAGCTTTGACAATGTAATTTTCAAATTTTCACCTTAAAATACCTTAAGGTGAATTACATGGCAGAAGAGAGAGTGTCAGAGAAAGTTTCAGTTTCCATAAATAAACCTCCTCTATGGTATTATTGCTAACAGAACCCAATATAGTTTTACATGATTACTTTCATGATTGAAGTATCCCAAAGCAGACCCAAAATTCAATAATGAAGCTGACAAACAGTGATGGAAGGAAAGGTTTCTTTTATTCTAGATGTTCGTAAATGTCAGTAACTTAATTGGAAAACTGCAAGAGTCCTACTGAGTATAATGCTACAAAATCAGTTTAAAATTAAACATTCACATTTTGTGGAGTTGAACTGCATTTTCCTTGTTTGTCCTAATCAACTATAAAAGCTGAATCTTTGCTCAGGCAAGGTTTATGGGGAAAAGTAGTGAAGTTGATGAAGTAGACATAACCCAAGGAGAGTTAGACAAGCAAGTAATTCGTGAGGAAATTGTATGTCTGAATAATTTGTCTCAGAAGCAAATGAAGATAATTTGATAATCTTTGGACTATTAAATCTAGGTTCCTGGGTTTTAATTTTTATTTTGCCACTGACAAATTGAGTCATAATAGACCACTTAATGTCAATGAATTTCTCTAACTAGAAATTCAGCAAATCGTAGCCCATAATGGGCCTTGAAAAAAAGATGTGTCAAGTGTCTGCATCTTTATTATGATAGAAAGTGGAAGGACAGGTTTGGGCAACACTCAGATTGGTCTGCAATGGCCAAATAACAGACTTTCCTCTCCACTAAGGGTTGTTTGTCCTGCAGACTCTCTTTATTGAGGCAGTGGATCCATATTGGGAAAAGAATGGTCTTTGCTGTCAGACAGACCTCGGTTGGAATCATGTCTCTGCCACTTATTAGCTATTTAGTCTTAGATTTTTAACTTCCCCGAGATTCCGTTTTCTCACCTGTAAAAACGGGGATAGTAATATTTGTGACTGTAGAAGTAAATTCCTGCTCAAAGGCCTTCATACCTTAAAGATAAGCAGGTTGATGTTTACAAGGCAGTTCGGTAAGTGCTGTCATGGGAACACGTGTTTGTTGCTGTGGGATCCCTGTTAACTCTGGTCTATCACTCAGCTTCCTCACCCACAAGATAAAGGGATGCAGCCACCACCTCTTGAACTCAGCCAGTCCTGGTGCTTTATTTACCCTATTTTATTCAATCCTCACAGCAATTGTATGAGGTAGGTACTATTTCCATTTTATAGGTGACAAAACTGAAGCTCAGGGAGAAGAAGGGACTTGTCCAAGGTCACACAGCTAATAAATGGCAGTGCAGTATGAACTATGAAAATTGCATTACAGTAAAATCTAGAGTATTAAAACTGGTTTGTGTTTTCCATACAAAAGTTATCTCTGTTCTAACACCCTGGTAAGGTTTTGTCTGTATAATCACTGCCTCTCACTGTAACACCAGAGAGTCTCCAAAGCACGGCTTTAAATAATGAAAATCACAGACTTCCAGCCTTCTGACAGCCATGATAAATCCTGCTTTAATCAAGCATTAAAAACATGTCATCTGTTTGATAAGCAGTCATTCTGCTATTGCTTGACCTAGCAATGAATTAATGAAGCAAAATGTGTGACAACTCGAGGCATATGTATGATATATGTTATTCCCAAGGCATCCAAACGTGACTCTCACACCCAGTCCTGGGTGCAAAAAGGTGTTGGTTCTAAAATAGTATATAACAACACCAGCTCACACTTAGAAATTGAGATTAAATCTGGGAATTTTCAAAACTAAAAGGAGTTAAGAGATAGGTCCTGAAATGAGCCAAGGCCAAAAGAGAGGACAACATTGGAAAGAATGGCTGAAGAGTGCTCGTCACCTGGTTTCCAAAAGCTCTCTGTGAAATTCTTAAGTTCAGCAAAGAGTCTGCCCCTGTCTGCCCAGTAACCTTGCTGCACAGAGCCTCTCCTGCGTCTGAGAACAGAGATTGCAGCCTCCCTACACTGGAGCCTGGCTATTTGTAGGGGTGGCTGGGAGAGCCAGAGGGAGAGGAAAGACAGATTCAATGATCTTTGCTAACCGCACAAGTCATTCCACCATTTTCCTTGTTGCATTGCTCCATGTCACCTGGTCTAAGATTTATTTTACCCGTCTAGCTGCGTGAACACTAATGAAAAGTTTGACATGCTGTAAGCAGCAGGCTCTGAACCTGTTGTCTGGAATACGAAAGGAGAAAACAGAGGGTCCCACTATTTATTCATTTTAAGATGATAAACCACTTGTAGGAACCAGTTCATAAATACTCTGTCGGGGACAATGGTGGGCATAGAGGAGGAGTTGAGAGATAAATTCAGCCAAATTTCATCTCCTAAAATGCTTGGAGCGTCTTGGCTAAAAGGCATTCTTCCAAGTGATTTGTTTATGTGCTGGAAAAAAAAAAACTTGAATCTTATAAAGTAAACCAAGAACTCATGATGAGGAAGTGAGATGTGAAAACTTGGAGAAACGATATGTTCTTTTCTCAGCGGAAATTTCAGGGAATCTTCAAATGCAGCCTCAAGTCCCTATTCTGTATCAGTGATAGATAGTCATCCAGAATACATCCAGTAGTGACTACTATATGAAAATATGCCTTTCTTTACACACACACACACACACACACACACACACACACACACACTATAAAAAAGGATGTCAATCAAATTTGGGCAAATATTATATCATAGTGATAAAGAGCATGTAAGTTAAAGCTTTATTTCTACCCTTTGTTTCCTGGGAACATTTAGGCACCTTATTTCATCTCTATAAGCCTCTGTATCCTCAAATTTTCAGAAGTGTTACTGTACCTGCAACCTGTGCGGTTACATCGTCCTAAGTATTGATAATGTATATGAAGTACTAAGCACAGTGCTAGGCATGTATGTACACCCACACTGCTCTCAGCAGCAATATAATAGTAATGCCATTGAGAATTCACCATGGAATCTATTTAGCATGAGCAATGGCCAATTCTTCCTGAAAACCAGGACTCCTTTTGTAAAATGAAGTTATCATTTTTTACAATTTTAAATATTATTGAGTTGTTGAGAAGAAAAAAGATTATACATATAGAGGATTTAGACTCGTGCTGACACACAGTGAGTGCTCAGTGTTAGCTATCATTGTGTACAGGAGTATTAGTATTACTGGCATAAAAAATCTTCTAGTTGACTCAAGTATGCTTTTTTTTTTTTCATGTAACTTATATCCCTTACATACAACCCAGGGCTTCAACCTGAGGTTTACTTTTCCTTCCATCTACTTTGCGTTCTGATAACTTCTGGCTTAATCCATTCTCTCCATTACCACTAAGTCTCATCTCTTGTTTCAGTGTTTTGATTATTAATGAAAGTAGACTCTCAGAAAAAGCGTTGCTTTTCCTCAGCATATTGGAAACATTCTTTGGAGTATTTTTTCTAAGACCACTGCACACTTCAGCCATGAAGGTAGGAGTTGGGGGTCACAGAGCGGGTTTGGGCACATATATGGCCCGTGTTCGGCAGTCAGATCAATGACCCTGGGGGGAAGAGTCTGTGCTCCTAGCTCCAAAATGTTGCTCAAGATTATAAAGGTACACTATTCATTTTGCCTTTTCTGTTACACCAGGGTGCTAGATATAGAGACCGATTTTCAGCTTGTATTTTGGGAACTGAGTCTGGACAATATTTATTTTTCCAGTTTCATTAGGAATTTGTCAGCAGTAGGGACTATCTGATCATTTATTTGTATAAAGTAATTGTTCAGCAGTTGACATTTGTTTCCGTTTACACGACACTTGGTTAACAGGAAAAAGAAAGAAAGAAAAAAAGAAGAAAAAATATTGAGCCACTGAACCAGGTTGGAAAGTTACCTTAGTTATAAGATTTCATCATGTCACTGATTGTCAGAGCAACAGGTCAGGGTTTAAAGGCTATTTTCATGGTAATCAAACCTAGACAAGAATGCTCCTCTCCACAGATCAATGTGAATCATTCTTTTCTTCTAATGACACCCAGCATTCATTCACAAGCTGGCACAAGATTCAGACCTCTTAAAATAAAGTCATCCTGATTGCATTTTGCTCCCTCTCATTTTCCCATCAATCTTGACCGCATTCTAGAAACTACCATACTGAAATTTTCTAAATGTAGAAATCTTTGCAGTAATATCATATAAAAGAAGAGTTCTTGGAGAGCCCTGATTTTACAGAAATCTCCATCTTTCTCTCTACAGTTTACATTAGAAATGCAAAAAAGTTCCCAGACAAGGGGCAAAAAAAAAAAGTGATTTAAGTAATCAACAGATATGATCATTTAAATGATCCAGTTTTGAAGCTGTGACTGTTGTTATTGGAATGTTAAAAAAAAAAACACTCTCAATCTTTTTTTTAATTTTATTTATTCTTTTTTCACTCTCAGTCTTTTTAATGAAAATACTTTTAACATTTTTCATTAGTTATCTCAAGAAAATCTATGTACTGTTTTAATTATTTTCCACAAAATTTCCTTCAGTCTAAATTGTGATCAATATGTATCCAAGTAACTTAATTTTCTATTATTCATTGGTCAAAAAATTGGGGGTAACCCTAATTTCTCCAAATGTCTTATTTATTTCTATTGATCCTACCATACAGGTCTAGTTGCTATTACATAAAATCATTGATTCATATGACCCTCCAAGAATACTCAGATATGTATAACCTATTTATGCCCACATGAATACTTTCTCCTGAAGAATGGTGCACTTTTAAAATAAGAATTAAGGTCTTCAGGAAGCCCCGGGGAATGGAGCACGAGCTTGCCACGGCCCAGGGCGTCCTCCTTGGCGTCCACGTGACGGGGTTTACAGCATTGATGGACAGGTTCAGCCTGAGCTGCAAGTCGGAACATGACATGGACACACTGGCCCACATCTTCAGTTATTACATTAGTGACATCGTGGAGCATGTGCTCTGTTTTGGAGGGGATATCCTAAATATCACAGGGAATGTGCTCCTGGCACTCTGGACAGTGGAACAGGATCAACCGAGTGACATCATTACCCTGGTGGCCAAATGCAGTCTGGAGATACAGGAGAAATTTGGGATCTACCATACCAGAGAAGGCCAGGACCTGCAGCTAAAGATAGGTATTAGCTACTAAAAGAGTGATCAGTTGGAAAAAAAAAAAAAAAAAACAGTATAAACAATTCAAAAGATAAATGACAACCTGGAAGAAAATATTTGCAACTTATATCACGTAGACAATGGGTGAATTTTCCTAACATAGAAAAAACACCTAGAAATCAAGAGAAGACTAACATTCTAACAGAAAAATGAGCAAAGAACATGAATAAATAACACATAAACACAGAAATCATCCCTTGTAACTTGTGAAACACTGGTCAACTTCATAATAAGAAAAATGCCAATTGAAAGTACCAACTGAGATCATTTCTTACCGATAGATATGGAAAAATTCAGATGCTGAACACACTGTTGAAAAGGCTGTGAGGAATAAGCCTTCTCACACAGTGCTGTTGGGAGTCAACAGTGGTACAGCTTCCATGGAGGGTGATTCAGTAATCTCTCCCAAGATTACAAATGCATTTATTCTTTTTTTTTTTTTTAAATGAAACCAACATTTTAATTTGTTCACTCAAAACTTTCATTATGGAAAGGCAACTTGGAAAAGGGAAATCTCAGAGGCCAAGGCAGGCACTTTTGGGGGATAAGGGGGTGCTGGAATCAAGTGCCAACAGCAGATAAGTGCTAGGTACTGCCATTATGGGGAGGGGAGGCTTCAAAACTGCCTCTTAAACAACCTGACCCTGCACCTAAAGCAATTAGAGAAAGAAGAACAAAAATACCCCAAAGCTAGCAGAAGGAAAGAAATCATAAAGATCAGATCAGAAATAAATGAAAAAGAAATGAAGGAAACGATAGCAAAGATCAACCAAACTAGAAGCTGGTTCTTTGAGAAGATAAACAGAATTGACAAACCATTAGCCAGACTCATCAAGAAAAAAAGGGAGAAGACTCAAATCAATAGAATTAGAAATGAAAAAGGAGAAGTAACAACTGACACTGCAGAAATACAAAAGATTATGAGAGATTACTATAAGCAACTCTATTCCAATAAAATGGACAACCTGGAAGAAATGGACACATTCTTAGAAATGCACAACCTGCCAAGACTGACTCAGGAAGAAATAGAAAATATGAATAGACCAATCACAAGCACTGAAATTGAAACTGTGATTAAAAATCTTCCACCAAACAAAAGCCCAGGACCAGATGGCTTCACAGGTGAATTCTATCAAACATTTAGAGAAGAGCTAACACCTATCCTTCTCAAACTCTTCCAAAATATAGCAGAGGGAGGAACACTCCCAAACTCATTCTACGAGGCCGACATCACCTTGATACCAAAACCAGGCAAGGATATCACAAAGAAAGAAAACTACAGGCCAATATCACTGATGAACATAGATGCAAAAATCCTCAACAAAATACTAGCAAACAGAATCCAACAGCACATTAAAAGGATCATACACCATGATCAAGTGGGGTTTATCCCAGGAATGCAAGGATTCTTCAATATATGCAAATCAATCAATGTAATACACCATATTAACAAGTTGAAGGAGAAAAACCATATGATCATCTCAATAGATGCAGAGAAAGCTTTCGACAAAATTCAACACCCATTTATGATAAAAACCCTGCAGAAAGTAGGTATAGAGGGATCTTTCCTCAACATAATAAAGGCCATATATGACAAACCCACAGCCACCATTGTCCTCAATGGTGAAAAACTGAAACCATTTCCACTAAGATCAGGAACAAGACAAGGCTGCCCACTCTCACCACTCTTATTCAACATAGTTTTGGAAGTTTTAGCCACAGCAATCAGAGAAGAAAAGGAAATAAAAGGAATCCAAATTGGAAAAGAAGAAGTAAAGCTGTCACTGTTTGCAGATGACATGATACTATACATAGAGAATCCTAAAGATGCTACCGAAAAACTACTAGAGCTAATCAATGAATTTGGTAAAGTAGCAGGATATAAAATTAATGTACAGAAATCTCTGGCATTCCTGTACACTAATGATGAAAAATCTGAAAATGAAATCAAGAAAACACTCCCATTTACCATCGCAACAAAAAGAATAAAATATCTAGGAATAAACCTACCTAAGGAGACAAAAGACCTGTATGCAGAAAACTATAAGACACTGATGAAAGAAATTAAAGATGATACAAATAGATGGAGAGATATACCATGCTCCTGGATTGGAAGAATCAATATTGTGAAAATGACTCTACTACCGAAAGCAATCTACAGATTCAATGCAATCCCTATCAAACTACCAATGGCATTTTTCACAGAACTAGAACAAAAAATTTCAAAATTTGTTTGGAAAAACAAAAGGCCCCGAATAGCTAAAGCAATCTTGAGAACGAAAAACGGAGCTGGAGGAATCAGGCTCCCTGACTTCAGACTATACTACAAAGCTACAGTAATTAAGACAGTCTGGTACTGGCATAAAAACAGAAAGATAGATCAGTGGATCAGGATAGAAAGCCCAGAGATAAACCCACGCACATATGGCCAACTTATCTTTGATAAAGGAGCCAGGAATGTACAGTGGAGAAAGGACAGCCTCTTCAATAAGTGGTGCTGGGAAAACTGGACAGGGACATGTAAAACTTTGAGATTAGATCATTCCCTAGCACCATACACAAAAATAAGCTCAAAATGGATTAAAGACTTAAATGTAAGGCCAGAAACTATCAAACTCTTAGAGGAAAACATAGGTAGAACACTCTATGACATAAATCACAGCAAGATCCTTTTGGACCCACCTCCTAGAGAAATGGAAATAAAAACAAAGATAAACAAATGGGACCTAATGAAACTTCAAAGCTTTTGCACAGCAAAGGAAACCATAAAGAAGACCAAAAGACAACCCTCAGAATGGGAGAAAATATTTGCAAATGAAGCAACTGACAAAGAATTAATCTCCAAAATTTATAAACAGCTCATGCAGCTCAATAGCAAAAAAACAGACAACCCAATCCAAAAATGGGCAGAAGACTTAAATAGGCATTTCTCCAAAGAAGATATACAGACTGCCAACAAACACATGAAAGAATGCTCAACATCATTAATCATTAGAGAAATGCAAATCAAAACTACAATGAGATATCATCTCACACCAGTCAGAATGGCCATCATCAAGAAATCTAGAAACAATAAATGCTGGAGAGGGTGTGGAGAAAAGGGAACACTCTTGCACTGCTGGTGGGAATGTGAATTGGTACAGCCACTATGGAGAACGGTATGGAGGTTCCTTAAAAAACTACAAATAGAACTACCATATGACCCAGCAATCCCACTACTGGGCATATACCCTGAGAAAACCATAATTCAAAAAGAGACATGTACCAAAATGTTCATTGCAGCTCTATTCACAATAGCCCGGAGCTGGAAACAACCTAAGTGTCCATCATCGGATGAATGGATAAAGAAGATGTGGCACATATATACAATGGAATATTACTCAGCCATAAAAAGAAACGAAACTGAGCTATTTGTAATGAGGTGGATAGACCTAGAGTCTGTCATACAGAGTGAAGTTAGTCAGAAAGAGAAAGACAAATACCGTATGCTAACACATATATACGGAATTTAAAAAAAAAAATGTCATGAAGAACCTAGGGGCAAAACGGGAATGAAGACGCAGACCTACTTGAGAATGGACTTGAGGATATGGGGAGGGGGAAGGGTGGGCTGTGACAAGGCGAAAGAGAGGCATGGACGTGTATACACTACCAAACGTAAGGTAGATAGATAGTGGGAAGCAGCCGCAGAGCACAGGGAGATCAGCTCGGTGCTTTGTGACCGCCTGGAGGGGTGGGATGGGGAGGGTGGGAGGGAGGGAGATGCATGAGGGAAGGGATGTGGGAACAGATGTATATGTATGACTGATTCACTTTGTTATAAAGCAGAAACTAATTAAAAAAATAAATAAATAAACTTTAAAAAAAAAAAAGAATTAACAGGTGTGGTTTTAAACAGTCAATACTCACTATGCTGAAGTAATCCATATTTTTTATCAGATTATTATTCTAATGCTTAGAACTTACTGAACCTAGGCGTATTTCACAGTGTTGAGGTACAGAGAATGCCAGCTGGCATAATCTGATGGTCAAACCAAAGATTTACAGCAGATAGGCCTCCCTACATATAGAAAATGTAGAAGCTGTACTGAAAATAAGATTTTAAAGTTTTTAATTGGGGTCTGATATGGTCATGAAAATGAGTTTTATGGCACAGAGTCCATCCCTCTAGAAATTTTTGGTGATGAGGCCTATGACTCTTGTTCATCTGTCCTTGCTGGAAACAGTACTAGGAAGAAGCATCGGAGTTATCATTTGTGATTCAGACACACAAGCAATAGGAATGCCAGAGGCAGAAAATGTGCAATTTCATGCTCATTAATTTCAGAGAGGATTTACAAATTAACCTGGCTCGAGATATTACTCTTCCAAAAGGCCTGCAGGCATCATGGAGCAGCACAGTTACCACAGACCATGTCCACAAGGTTGACTAGATGCCTGGGGGCCACAGTGGTCCTATTTATTCCCACATGAAGATTATAGGTCAAGTTCTGTGTTGGAGACCTACCTTGCAGATGCAAGGAAGCGACTTTGTGTCTGAAACAAAAGAGTTTTAGGAGATAGTACCATGGAAG
This sequence comes from Mesoplodon bidens, assembly GCF_964165515.1. Classification (NCBI taxonomy): domain Eukaryota; kingdom Metazoa; phylum Chordata; class Mammalia; order Artiodactyla; family Ziphiidae; genus Mesoplodon; species Mesoplodon bidens. The sequence goes on from NC_138167.1 coordinate 33,722,103, forward strand.
ATGCTTCCCCCATGTCCCTGCTACGAGGTAGAACATAAGTTTTCATTTTCAGTTGTTCTTTACTAGCTAGGGGGTAGTAACTCAATGCTATTTTCTCTCTCCACTTTAAAGTGTAAGTTGACTAATAGATTATTATTACAGTCAATCAACTGCTGTAGGTAATCTGACCTTAGCTGTATCCAGGTACCCCCATAAATCAGCCATGTTAGGATTGTTAAAGCATTTAAAGTGGATCGAGAAGATGAAATTTGCTCAAAACCATACATTGCAACAGTTTTATTTCCATTTGAGGAATTCATTCCATAAGCAATTTGATAATTCTGATATTTGAGGTCTGGGGATAGTATTGAAGCCATTCTGCCAGCTTCTTTATGGGCTGCCACTGACACAATCAGGTGACAATCAGGACAGGTGGATCCTCACTAGTTTTGCCTTTGCTGATGGTCAAATCAATTAGAGCAGGCCTTTCTTCAATGTGTGTGCAGATCACCTGGAGATTTTGTTAAATGTAGGCTCTGATTGCATAGGTCTGGAGTGGGGCCTGAGATTCTCCATTTCTGACAAGCTCCTAGGTGATGCACATTCTGTTCATCTGTGGACCTCATTTTGAGTAGCAAGGCATTAGATAATGGAGGAGTGAGGGAGAAAGATGGTCTTACAAGACAGGCCAGCAGCAATATGGGCTGTATGGTTGGCATTCTTTTTAGCTGTAATATTTAATCTCTGAAATGGCAATGTGATTGCAATTAATAAATTTTACAGGACATTCTATCATTGTGAATAAACCACTGTACATTTGGGGTTTTTTAATCTGTAAACATTTTTTTAAATTGTTATTTTATATTGGAGTGTAGTTGATTTACAGTGTTGTTAGTTTCAGGTGTACAGCAAAGTGATTCAGTTATACATATACATATATGCATTCTTTTTCAGATTCCTTTCCCATATTGGTTATTACAGAGTACTGAGTAGCATTCCCTGTGCTATACAGTAGGTCCTTGTTGATTATCTATTGTATATATAGTAGTGTGTATATGTTAATCCCAAACTGCTAATTTATTCCTCCCCCCTACCTTTCCCCTTTGGTAACCATAAGTTTGTTTTCTAAGTCTGTGAGTCCGTTTCTGTTTTGTAAATAAGTTCATTTGTATTATTTTTTCAGATTCCACATAAGTCATATCATATGATATTTATCTTTCTCTGTCTGACTTACTTCACTTAGTATGATAGGTCCATCCGTGTTGCTGAAAATAGCATTATTTCATTCTTTTTTTATGGCTGAGTAGTTTTCCATTGTGTGTGTGTGTGTGTGTGTGTGTGTGTGTGTGTGTGTACTATATCTTCTTTCTTTTTTTTTTTTCTTTTGCAGTACACGGGCCTCTCACTGTTGTGGCCTCTCCCGTTGCGGAGCACAGGCTCCAGACGCGCAGGCTCAGCGGCCATGGCTCACGGGCCTAGCCGCTCCGCGGCATGTGGGATCTTCCTGGACTGGGGCACGAACTCATGTCCCCTGCATCGGCAGGTGGACTCTCAACCACTGCGCCACCAGGGAAGCCCTATATCTTCTTTATTTTATAAGATGGTCTTATCAGACAGGCCTGCAGCAATATGGTCTGTATGGATGGCATTCTTTTTACTTTTTTTTTCTTTTATTTTTTGGTTTTCCTTTTCTTTTTTTTTTTGAATTTTTGGATTTTATTTTATTTATTTTTTATACAGCAGGTTCTTATTAGTTATCCATTTTATACATATAAGTGTATATATGTCAATCCCAATCTCCCAATTCATCCCAACACCACCACCACCCCCGCTGTATTCCCCCCTTGGTGTCCATATGTTTGCTCTCTACATCTGTGTCTCAATTTCTGCCCTACAAACAAGTTCATCTGTACCATTTTTCTAGGTTCCACATATATGCATTAATATACGATATTTCTTTTTCTCTTTCTGACTTAATTCACTCTGTATAACAGTCTCTACATTCATCCATGTCTTTACAAATGACCCAATTTCGTTCCTTTTTGTACCTGAGTAATATTCCATTGTATATATGTACCACATCTTCTTTATGCATTCATCTGTCGATGGGCATTTAGGTTGCTTCCATGATCTGGCTATTTTAAATAGCGCTGCAATGAACATTGGGGTGCATGTGTCTTTTTGAATTATGGTTTTCTCTGGGTATATGTGCAGTAGTGGGATTGCTGGGTCATATGGTAATTTTATTTTTAGTCTTTTAAGGAACCTCCATACTGTTCTCCATAGTGGCTGTATCAGTTGACATTCCCACCAATAGTGCAGGAGGGTTCCCTTTTCTCCACACCATCTCCAGCATTTGTTGTTTGTAGATATTCTGATAATGCCCACTCTAACTGGTGTGAGGTGATACCTCATTGTAGTTTTGATTTTCATTTCTCTAATAATTAGTGATGTAGAGCAGCTTTTCATGTGCTTCTTGGCCATCTGTATGTCTTCTTTGGAGAAATGTCTATTTAGATCTTTTGTCCATTTTTGGATTGGGTTGTTTGTTTTTTTAATATTGAGCTGCATGAGCTATTTATATATTTTGGAGATTACTTCTTTGTCCGTTGATTTGTTTGCAAATATTTTCTTCTATTCTGAGGGTTGTCTTTTCATCTTGTTTATGGTTTCCTTTGCTTTGCAAAAGCTTTTAAGTTTCATTAGGTCCAATTTGTTTCTTTTTGTTTTTATTTCCATTACCCTAGGATGTGGATCAGAAAGGATCTTGCTGTGATTTATGTCAAAGAGTGTTCTTCCTATGTTTTCCTCTAAGAGTTTTATAGTATCTGGTCTTACATTTAGGTCTCTAATCCATTTTGAGTTTATTTTTGTGTATGGTGTTAGGGAGTGTTCTAATTTCATTCATTTACATGTAGCTGTCCAGTTTCCCCACCACCACTTATTGAAGAGACTGTCTTTTCTCCATTGTATATCCTTGCCTCCTTTGTCATGATTAGTTGACCATAGGCGCATGGTTTTATCTCTGGGCTTTCTATCCTTTCTATCTATATTTCTGTTTCTGTGCCAGTACCATATTGTCTTGATTACTGTAGCTTTGTAGTACAGTCTGAACTCAGGGAGTCAGATTCCTCCAGCTCTGTATTTTTCCCTCAAGACTGCTTTGGCTATTCGGGGTCTCTTGTGTCTACCTACAAATTTAAACATTTTTTGTTCTAGTTCCATAAAAAATGCCATTGGTAATTTGATAGGGATTGCATTGAATCTGTAGATTGCTTTGGGTAGTAGAGTCATTTTCACAACATTGATTCTTGCCATCCAAGAACATGGTATACCTCTCCATCTATTTGTATCATCTTTAATTACTTTCATCAGTGTCTTATAGTTTTCTGCATACAGGTCTTTTGTCTCCCTAGGTAGATTTATTCCTAGGTATTTTATTCTTTTTCTTTTCATTGCAATAGTAAATGGGGGTGTTTCCTTAATTTCTTTTGCAGATTTTTCATCATTTGTGTATAGGAATGCAAGAGATTTCTGTGCATTAATTTTGTATCCTGCAACTTTACCAAATTCATTGATTAGTCCTAGTAGTTTTCTGGTGGCATCTTTAGGATTCTCTACATATAGTATCATGTCATCTGCAAACACTGACAGTTTTACTTCTTCTTTTCCAATTTGTATTCCTTTTATTTCTTTTTCTGCTCTGACTGCCGTGGCTAGGACTTCCAAAACAATGTTGAATAATAGTGCTGAGAGTGGACATCCTTGTCTTGTTCCTGGTCTTAGAGGAAATGCTTAAAGTTTTTCACCATTGAGAATGATGCTTGCTGTAGGTTTGTCATATATGGCCTTTATTATGTTGAGGTAGGTTCCCTCTGTGTCCGCTTTCTGGAGAGTTTTTATCATAAATGGGTGTTGAATTTTGTCAGAAACTTTTTCTGTATCTATTGAGATGATCATATGGATTTTCTTCAATTTGTTAATATGGTTTATCACATTGATTGATTTGCGTATGTTGAAGAATCCTTGCATCCCTGGGATAAATCCCACTTGATCATGATGTATGATCCTTTTAATGTGCTGTTGAATTCTGTTGGCTAGTATTCTGTTGAGGATTTTTGCACCTATATTCATCAATGGTATTAGTCTGTAATTTTCTTTCTTTGTAGTATCTTTGTCTGGTTTTGGTTTCAGGGTGATGGTGGCCTCATAGAATGAGTTTGGGAGTGTTCCTTCCTCTGCAGTTTTTTGGAAGAGTCGAGAAGGATAGGTGTTAGCTCTTCTCTAAGTGTTTGATAGAATTCACCTGTGAAGCCATCTGGTCCTGGACTTTTGTTTGTTGGAAGATTTTTAATCACAATTTCAATTTCATTACTTGTGATTTGTCTGTTCATATTTTCTATTTCTTCCTGGTTCAGTCTTGGAAGGTTATACCTTTCTAAGAATTTGTCCATTTCTTCCAGGTTGTCCATTTAATTGGCATAGAGTTGCATGCAGTAGTCTCTTAGGATGCTTTGTATTTCTTCAGTGTCTGTTGTGACTTCTCCTTTTTCATTTCTAATTTTACTGATTTGAGTCCTCTCCCTCTTGATGAGTCTGGCTAATGTTTTATCAATTTTGTTTATCTTCTCAAAGAACCAGCTTTTAGTTTTATTGATCTTTGCTATTGTTTTCTTGTTTCTATTTCATTTATTTCTGCTCTGATCTTTATGATTTCTTTCCTTCTGTTAACTTTGGAGTTTTTTTTTTCTTCTTTCTCTAGCTCCTTTAGGTGTAAGGATAGATTGTTTATTTCAGATTTTTCTTGTTTCTTGAGGTAGGCTTATATTGCTATAAACTTCCCTCTTAGAACTGCCATTGCTGCATCCTATAGGTTTTGGATCATTGTGTTTTCATTGTCATTTGTCTCTGCATATTTTTGATGTTTTCTTTGATTTCTTCAGTGATCTCTTCGTTATTTGGTAACATATTGTTTAGCCTCCATGTGTTTGTTTTTTTTACGTTTTTTTCCCTGTAATTCATTTCTGATCTCACAGAGTTGTGGTCAGAAAAGATGCTTGGTATGATTTCAATTTTCTTAAATTTACCGAGGCTTCATTTGTGATCCAAGATGTGATCTATCCTGGAGAATGTTCCGTGTGCACTTGAGAAGAAAGGGTAATCTGCTCTTTTTGGATGGAATGTCCTATAAATATCAGTTAGATCTATCTGGTCTGTTGTGTCATTTAAAACTTGTGATTCCTTATTAATTTTCTGTTTGGATGATCTGTCCATTGGTGTAAGTGAGGTGTTAAAGTCCCCCACTATTATTGTGTTACTGTCGATTTCCTCTTTTATAGCTGTTAGCAGTTGCCTTATGTTTTGAGGTGCTCCTATGTTGGGTGCATATTTATTTATAATTTTTATATCTTCTTCTTGGATTGATCCCTTGATCATTATGTAGTGTCCTTCCTTGTCTCTTGTGACATCCTTTATTTTTAAGTCTATTTTATCTGATATGAGGATTGTTACTCCAGCTTTCATTTGATTTCCATTTGCATGGGATATCTTTTCCCATCCCCTCACTTTCAGTCTGTATGTGTCCCTAGGTCTGAAATGGGTCTCTTGTAGACAGCATATATATGGGTCTTGCTTTTGTATCCATTCAGCAAGCCTGTGTCTTTTGGTTGGAGCATTTAATTCATTTACGTTTAAGGTAATTATCGATATGTATGTTCCTGTTACCATTTTCTTAATTGTTTTGGGTTTGTTTTTGTAGGTCCTTTTCTTCTCTTATGTTTCCCACTTAGAGAAGTTCCTTTAGCATTTCTTGTAGAGCTGGTTTGGTGTTGCTGAATTCTCTTAGCTTTGCTTGTCTGTAAAGCTTTTGATTTCTCCGTCGATTGTGAATGAGATCCTTGCTGCATAGAGTAATCTTGGTTGTAGGTTCTTCCCTTTCATCACTTTAAGTATGTCATGCCACCCCCTTCTGGCTTGTAGAGTTTCTGCTGAGAAATGACCTATTAACCTTATGGGAGTTCCCTTGTATGTTATTTGTTGTTTTTCCCTTGCTGCTTTCAGTAAGTTTTCTTTGTCTTTAATTTTTGCCAATTTGACTGCTACGTGTCTCCACGTGTTTCTCCTTGGGTTTATCCTGTATGGGACTCTCTGCACTTCCTGGACTTGGGTGACTATTTCCTTTCCCATGTTAGGGAAGTTTTTGACTGTGATCTCTTCAGATATTTTCTCGGGTCCTTTATCTCTCTCTTCGCTTTCTGGAACCCCTATAATGCAAATGTTTGTGTGACTAATGTTGTCCCAGAGGTCTCTTAGGCTGTCTTCATTGCTTTTCCCTTTATTCTGTTCTGCAGCAGTGAATTCCACCATTCTGTCTTCCAGGTCACTTATTCATTCTTCTGCCTCAGTTATTCTGCTATTGATTCCTTCTAGTGTATTTTCATTTCAGTTTTTGTATTGTTCATCTCTGTTTGTTTGTTCTTTAATTCTTCTAGGTCTTTGTTAGGTCTCCTAGGTCTTCTAGGTCTTCTAGGTCTTGCATCTTCTCAATCTTTGAGTCCATTCTTTTTCCGAGGTCCTGGATCATCTTTACTCTCATTATTCTGAATTCTTTTGCTGGAAGGTTGCCTATCTCCACTTCATGTAGTTGTTTTTCTGGGGTTTTTTCTTGTTCCTTCATCTGGTACATAGCCCTCTGCCTTTTCATCTTGTCTATCTTTCTGTGAATGTGGTTTTCATTCCAGAGGCTGCAGGATTGTAGTTCTTCTTGCTTCTGCTGTCTGCCCTCTGGTAGATGAGGCTACCTTAGAGGCTTGTGCAAGTTTCCTGATGGGACAGACTGGTGGTGTGTAGAGCTGGCTGTTGCTCTGGTGGGCAGAGCTCAGTAAAACTTTAATCTGCTTGTGTGCTGATGGGTGGGGCTGGGTTCCCTCCCTGTTGGTTGTTTGGCCTGAGGCAACCCAACACTGGAGCCTACCTGGGCTTTTTGTTGGGGCTAATGGCGGACTCTGGGAGGGCTCATACCAAGGACTACTTCCCAGAACTTCTGCTGCTAGTGTCCTTGTCCTCACGGTGAGACACAGCCACCCCCCGCCTCTGCATGAGACCCTCCAACGCTAGCAGCTTGGCCTGGTTCAGTCTCCTATGCCGTCACTGCTCCTTCCCCAGGGTCCCAATGTGCACACTACTTTTGTGTGCCCTTCAAGGGTGGAGTCTCTGTTTCCCCAGTCCTGTTGAAGTCCTGCAATCAAATCCCGCTAGCCTTCAAAGTCTGATTCTCTAGAATTCCTCCTCCCCTTGCAGGACCCCCAGGTTGGGAAGCCTGACGTGGGGCTCAGAACCTTCACTCCAGTGGGTGGACTTCTGTGGTATACGTGTTCTCCACTTTGTGGTCACACCCAGCGGTCATGGGATTTGATTTTATTGTGATTGCGCCCCTCCTGCCATCTCATGTGGCTTCTCCTTTGTCTTTGGATATCTTTTTTAGTGAGTTCCAGTGTCTTCCTGTCTATGATTGTTCAGCCGTTTTCCTCAGTTAGCATTCATTTAAGCTGTAATATTTAATCCCTGAAATGATGATGTGATTGTGATTAATATAATTTTAGAGGACATTCTGTCAGTGTGAAGAAACCACCATACATTCATTTTTAAATGAAGTTTTGCTCTGTTTGGATGTTTTTTAATGTTCAGAATCAAAAGACCTGGTCCCCTTTAAGAATATAGAGCACATCAGTGTCAGAATGAGAAAACTGTAAGGAAACCTGCAGAGTAAAGGATAGGCAGTGATGCCATGGAGACGCAAAACAAATAACAAAAGAGAGGAGAGAAGTAGAAGGTTGGAGTAGGGGGAATCATCTCTTCATAGGAAAGGGACTGTAATGGAGCAGTCGCTGCCTCTGCCTCCTGCCTTTAAGCTCAGGTCGTTCTTGCTCCCTTCTGATTTAAACCTAGTTGTGTGGACCACTTTAGAGATGAAATTAATTTATTGTCAAAAACTTATGCCAAAGCAATAGAGCTAAAGTCTATGTAGCACCCAGAAGCCTCTGACTCTAGGAGAGATTAAGGGTGTACTTTTCATTTGCCCTAGAAAAACAGGGTCATTTTAATCAGGAAATAAGAACTATTTTGGATTGCAGAGGAATATTTGGCCATATCATTGAGTTTGTATTTCTTTAAATTTTGCAGGGCTTTGTGCTTGTAGTTATACCTTGTCTTAATAAGTAGATAAAGAAATAATTAAGATCTGTGATCAAAATCATGTGACAGCTAGCCCTCAGGAAATCTTGCTTAAATTTTAGAGTATGCCATCAAACCAGCAAGGCAGCAAACTGAACTGGAGGTCTAATGTCAAAAAGAAACATATTATCTCTGGCTGCTTTTTTGCTCCATTGTCAATCTCTTGTCACCACTACAAAACTGACGACAGAGCAAAAAAGCAGCCAGAGATAATATGCAAATTAATAGCTGTAGCTCTGTGCATATGTACTCCTGTTTTCTAACAAGGACGAGTTGCATTGACTTAGGGCCGTGGTTTTTCAGCTGTTTTCAAGAGTCAAGATGCTTCTTTGTGTCCCAGTTTCTGAGTTTTATATCATTAGTATATGTTAAATGTATCAAATGCTTTTTTCTGAATTGTCTGTGTTAATAGTTCTCTTTACCTCCTTCGTCCTGGGAATATTCTGAATTGCAGCAACTGATTTTCAAATGTTAGTAAGAATTTGAAAAAGAATAGATACATGTATATGTATAACTGAATCACTTTGCTGTACACATGAAACTATCACAACATTGTTAACTATACTTTAATATAAAATAAAAAGTTTATAAAAATAAATAAATAAATAAATTCTCACTATGGCTTTTGTAAATTTATTAAAAATAAAATGTATGCCTGGAGTATAACCCAATTGAATGTGATGAATTATTTGTCTTTTTTTTTAATTTTTAAAGATTTAGTTTTTAAAATATATTGTCAGTTTTTCTTATTTTTTGTTTTGTTTGTTTTGTTTTAGATGCACTCTGCTGTAATTTTTCTTCCTTGTAATATTTTTGTCTTACTTTTCTACCAAGACCATGTTGCTCAAACTTACAAAAAAAAAGAGAGAGAGAGAGAGAGAAACAGTCCATCTGTAATATGTTCCTGCTGGGCTGGGATAAAATGTTCACAAGACCCAGGTACTGGAAAGATTATGGTCCCACACCACACAAAACTTCCAGGCTAGCTGAAAATTAACATTGCCTGTTTCTTGATTTTTCTGATTGCAAAATTCTGCATTAATTCATCACAGTGGAGCTACCTTTCTCCTACTGGGTCCCACCTCCACCAGTACCCTAAGCCTATGCTCATTTTTCCCCTCAGCTAATGAACCACATGCTCCAGTCTCAAACCTATGATGTAATAAGGATTCCTCCATCACCATTCATTAATGGTGAATATAAAATTGGATATAAGATATGAGTCTTATTATCTTATATCCACTTTCTTAGTTTGCACATAGTAGGCACTAAAATTTGTGGAATGTAATTGAATTCTAGGGACAGATTATTTCCTTCACAATGGATTTCATTTTGTTCATTCACGAAAAAGTTTTCTTCTGCGTTCGTAAGGATGTGCATGAACGTTGTAGCATGAGCTGGCTGTCTCCCTCCCTGCTACTAGGAAATAGTCATAATGTTTAATCTCACAAAGTGCCTTTTTTTCCCTAATCAAGAAGTTGAGGGATTTTCTGGCTTAGCAGGCACATCAGTTGTGCATAATTAGTTGCAAGGAATTGTTTAGCAAAGGCTGATTAGTCTCAGCCAAAGGAAATTAAATTTTTTTTTTCAATAAAGCCCTGAAAACAGCTAGAGATTCTTGAAACCATAGTCATATCCAGTTTCTCTGGGAAGCCCAGACTCTGGGAATGGGAGAAGCAAAAGATGGAGACAAGGACCAGCCTGATTACACATGGATGCTATTTGATGCCAGGCAACCATTCAAGCTTATGAGAACATGAGGAGACATGAGTCCATTCCTCAAGATGGGTTTCCCCCAACTCCAGCATGGGCTTTGGTTATGATGCAGAATGAAACCTTGCTTCTTAGGTGCCTGCCGTTTGCTTTCCAAGCTTGTAAATACCAGCTTCACTCGGAACATGTAATCAAAACAGATGATCTGTGTTTGCCGCTCCTGCGTTGGGCACATAAGGAGAGTGGCCAAATTAGGGAAAATGAGAGGGATAGATGGGTCCCCGCCATTGTTCCACTTCTGTTTTAAGTACATGCTTGACTAAGCCCTTTCTGTGTCTCTGTCACAGTGTCGATTCTCCGTTTAATGGAGGGCATTTTCCCTAGCCTCATGGGATGTCACCAGAAAGGGGACCCATGCTCTTTCTTGTTATGACCAACGGCAATGGGCGGCCATCATATGTGACAGTGATTATCTAGCTGCTAAGATGTCATGTTAAAAGGCTGACAGTTCTGGTACCCTGAGGTGCCCTTGATGATTACTTGCAGCATTCACTTCAGTGAGCAGTGACTCACTAGCTCAATGCCTCCTTTGCCCCTATAGTGACTTTCCATAAGGATCCCTTGTTAACATGATCCACCATCAAAGTCAAGGTTGGGCATCTGGTATGAAAATCAGAATTCTTTCGTTTAAAGGCATTATGTTAAAGGTTGTTCGATAAACCTTTCTGTAGTCTGAACGAAAATTAAAGGAAATATATTTTAATATTATTTTTATAAAGAGTCACAGATTTTGAACATACAGTAGGGCAATACTTAATAGCTGTTAGGTGGTGATGTGGCTTTAAAAGCAATAGGGTGTAAACCTAGAAAATGAAATCAGAAGGAGGAGGCAGGACAGCTCATAACTAATGTTTGACTTTCTTCAGTTTGCTTATTTACAATAAATGCTCTAGTTTGAAAAGTTAAATGCAGTCTAATCATCTATCAGCAAATATTTAATGAATGCATACTATGAGTCAGGCACTGTTCTAGAGATATTATCTATAGATTGATTCCTTTCTTTGTTATTTGAGCTATTTTTTAATTCACTTACATAATTAGATGGAACTGGAAAGTCTATTTAGTGTCTTCCTGATAAATCAAAGAAGTATTACCATAGATCTTATAGTTCACTGAAACTTTTGAGGCCTTTACTGAGGATCAGTGAATTGTATTGGCATTTATTTTATTTATTTTATTTTTTTAATTGAAGTATAGTTGATTTACAATGCGCTAATTTCTGCTGTACAGCAAAGTGACTCAGTTATACACATATATACGTTCTTATTTTATATTCTTTTCCATTATGGTTTATCCCAGGAGATTTGGATATAGTTCCTGGTGCTATACAGTAGGACCTTGTTTATCCATTCTAAATGTAATAGTTTGCATCTACTAACCCCAAACTCCCAGTCCATCTCTCTCCCTCGCCCCACCCGCTGGCAACCACAAGTCTGTTCTCTATGTCTGTGAGTCTGTTTCTGTTTTGTAGATAGATTCATTTGTGCCATATTTTAGATTCCACATATAAGCGATATCACATGATATTTGTCTTTCTCTGTCTGACCTCACTCAGTATGACAATCTCTGGGTCCATCCATGTTGCTGCAAATGGCATTATTTCATTCTTTTTTATGGCTGAGTAATATTCCATTGTATATATGTGCCACATCTTCTTTATCCATTCCTCCATCGATGGACATTTAGGTTGCTTCCATATCCTGGCTATTGTAGATAGTGCTGCAATGAACATTGGGATACATGTATCTCTTCGAATTATGGTTTCCTCCAGATATATTCCCAGGAATGGGATTGCTGGATCACATGGTAGCTCTATTTTTAGTTTTTTTTTAAGGAACCTCCATACTGTTCTCCATAGTGGCTGTACCAACAGTGTAGGAGGGGTCCCTTCTCTCCACACCTTCTCCACCATTTGTTATTTGTAGACTTTTTAATGATGGCCATTCTGACCAGTGTGAAGTGGTACCTCATTGTACTTTTGATTTGCATTTCTCTAATAATTAGTGATGTGGTGTATCTTTTCATGTGTATTGGCATTTATTTAAAATTTTTGTCTTCAAATAAGTGACCTTAAAGGTATAAATTGGTTCTGCAGTAAAATTTAAATTTACTTATTTTAGGCAAATAAGTGTATGGAAGAGAGGGAAGTGAGATTTATCTATACACACAAAAAGAACTGGCTAAGATTGCTCATTTTTGTAGGCTTCTCCAAAGTAATTGACTTACATGATGCCAGGTGTCTGCTGGAGTGGTGTGTCCAGTCACTTGCCTGTGTGATGCCGAAATGTGTGATAACTGATAACCTATCAAATCTTGTTGTCTATCCAAGAGGAAATAACATAAGGAGGAAAGAGCACAGAAATAGGAATAAAAGAAATTCAGTCTAGACTCATTCTAGATGCAGGTCCTTCTATAAATTTTCATCTCTGGGCCTCAAGTCCTGACTCTAAAATGAAAGAGTGGTCTAGAGCATCCCTTATAATCATGAGATTCTAATGATATATCTACAAATGGCCGTTAAGGGACTTACGAGAAAACTACCATGGAAGACTCCACAGCTCTCCATGACTGTCTGCTCCCCAGACATTCTTGCCCTTGAATATCCTATTATGGAGCCATCAGCCACTGATTCATTCAGTGTCTTCCCTCTGTTTCTATCTTCAAAGTTTGAATCAAGAATTGACTTTGCGTAAATCACATCAAGAGAATTGATGCGCATTCTCTGATGGGTAGGTTTTTATAAAAGGCCTACGATGCCTCCTGGAGGTTTAAATTAAAGATATATTCTTAGGAAAAAGTTTCTTTAAAAGCAAATGTTAAAAGGTGCCATGTTGCTCTGTTGCTATGCTCTCCTTAACTCATGATGAATGTTGCCAAGATTCTGCCTCACTTCCATTAAGAATTATTGCTTTCACCCTGACTAACTTCGGTAAGCTATTCCCAGATAATATCAAACTTATTCCAGTCTGGTCCTTTGACCAATGCAAATTTTGACTTCTAGGTAATTGTCTACTTCCGCCTATGTTCAGCAAGGACACTCTTGATACTGGGAGTGAGGCTGGGGGCTGGAGCGTGGATAAGCAGAGGCTGGCCAGGTGGCCATCTATAATTCAGTTTCAACCTTTTAAGGATGTGTGTAACTAGACTTCTCAGCTCTAAATCAAGGACATTGTTTTCAAATATAAATGAGAAAACAGTTTTACCAGGGTTGACTGCTTCTGTAATGCAAACTGGGTAAATTTCTAAAGACATGGCTCCTTAAAATAGAGCATCAAGTGCAAAACACCCCAGAGTCTCCTGGTCAAATCTCTTATTGCCCTTTAAGAAAATCCAACACTGAATTCAACCCAAGACTTTAATTGGCTGGACTCTAGACAAATTGAAAACTGAGGAAAGCCCTTAGGCTTCCAAGATGCTGTCCCTGAAACTGGTCATTGTGATTGGTGTCTCCTGGCTCACTGCTCTGTCCTCATAAATACACAGTTTCAAAGTTTTAGATAATAAAAGGAAATACATTTTTAAACTGGTTTTATAAAGAATCCAGATTTTAACGTATAGTAAGTTTGTTTTAATGGGTGCTATATAAAGCATATTGCCTGGTTATTAAATCAACACTGTGAGAAAAGAGTTCAAATACTCAGGTGGGCATGGTGTAGCAAAATGAAGACTTTTGTAGTATAATGCTTGCATTTTGTTTTGTGGTTTGTGATTCTACTCAAAATCACATTTGCAAAGAGAAGAGTCAGAGATCTAGGATACTGCTTCCTAGGCAAAAGTGACGCTGTTGAGTGTATTGGTATCTGAAAGTTGGTAGTTTATCTTTATGGTTGGAAGAATTTAAAGAATTGTGTGACAAATGGAATAGAAACATGAAACAGCATGACTGCCATTTTTTAATTGCAGCTTACAGCAGTATTAATCTTTCCTTTTTGTCATTGCTTACAAAGACCTTGTTAGTTTTATGAAGAAATCGTGAATCATTTCAACCAGAAGAACATCCTAAAGAGGAATCGAGTTCCTCAATTTTGCAACACAAACTACTTAGTTGGGAGAATTATGTTTTCAGATGACTAAGTCTTGTTGCTGAATTAAATCCTTGTTATATTTAATAGTTTGCCATGCACAATATAATGCTTTTTAATCCTTTAATGATTTCCTATCACAACAATGACAACAACAACAACAAATTAACCTGATAGTGTGGCCAGAAGTAACCTTTGGGTCATCCAGCTTGAGTAGATCTGCTAGGTAATTATTTTACATTATGTCTGCTCAGGCCATATACATCCTATTCTTGAAAATGTTTAAGGTTGTCACTCAGACATCTCTTTTACTTTATACAAATTTCCCATGCAAACTAGAAAGAATACTTCCTTTCTATTTAACCCTGATATTTGATCATCATATCAAATATATTTGATCATTATTCCTATATTCCAAGCCAGACTAAATCCTTTCCTAGATTTAAAAAAAAAAATCACTTTACTTAGAATTTGATGGATCCATCACTTGTATGAGTTTGTCACCTAGTGTTTTGCTCATTCAGCTTCTTGCCTGTCACAGGGATACTAGGCTTCTGTCTTCAGTTGCTCTTTTTCTGGTTCTGCAAGTTATTTTCATCTCTTTCTAAAAGAGGGCAAATCAGCTCATTGCAATATATGTCTTCTTTTCCCAAACCATCCTTCCTTCCCTGTTCTTAACCTAGCTTCTCTGGTCTTACTCTGAACGTCCCTGTCCCTTTATTTTCCACTGGATGCCAGTTCATACTTCCAAGAGGAACCCACTAATTCTGTGTCTTTATTCCCCTGAAATACTAATACTCTGTCATCTGCTTCTCTGAAATATAACATTTCTTTTCCTTTCCTTTGTTCCTCTACCTGTTTATTCTTAGTGCCCATTGAGCCGTTTTATTCCTTCTTTGTCTTCTGGTTACTGATATTCACTGATCCTTATTTATCAATGAATATAGGTGACAGGCAAATCATCTGTGTACTGTGTTTACAAACTTCTTACCATTCTATGCCTTCATGTGCATTATAGCTTGATCCTAACAATCCTAAGAGGTGGATGAAAAAGTATATCCCTCTTTCATAGGAGAGGAAACTGATATTCGGAGCATTTTAAATGACTTGACCTTGTCCTATGGCTAACCCAAGGTTAGGACCCAGGGCTACAGACTCTTTCTGTTGTATCATATCACCTCTCTCTGGCAGAAGGATTGCAGTCCATTGAAAAATCTTCACTACATTAGAAACTGGATGGAAATTAACCAAACCCTTCATTGTACCTTTGCAGATGAGAGTCCCTACACTAAATCCGCCAGCCAGACAAAGCCGCCTGATGGAGCATTGGCTGTGAGAAGACAGAGCATCCCAGGTTAGACCAGACTGCTGGAGTTTTCAGCTGTTTTCCTTTTGAACCCTGTTATTTGGTGATCCTAAATAGTTCCAACTTGGTAAAAAAAAAAAATGCTATTTCATAGGGTGGAGACTGCATTCTACACAACTTGTTCAAACAACGTTCATGAAAGCTAGACTCTGAAAAAGCTTGCAAACTTGTGAAAACACATCTTGTGTGCAAATCCTTTGTAAAATGACTTGAATTTATATCAGCTCTCACTCACTGACTTACTTTCACCTCTGATTTCAGGGTATGATTCTCACAGCAGCATCTATCCCTTTACTGAGACAAACCCGGCATAACAAAGTGGTTCAAAATTGCTGTGGCAGATCATATATATGCTGAATAACAAATTACTCTTTTCTTCTTGTCTCGTTGAACTTGGATTTACTTCCATCGAACAACTCTTGTAGAATTCTGGGATTTTGTTTCCTTAGGAAGCTGTGATTAGGTTCCTTGTAGTACAATAAACGATACCTATTTTTTTCAACAAAACATTTTGCAGAAATATCTTAAAATGTCTTTATCCCAAACTTCCATATTTTGAAACTTTGAATTTGAGAATGACATAAACATTCTAAAATTAAAGGAGGAAGGAGATTCAAAATATTATTCAAACTTTATCTGAACTAGGTAATTTGTGGAAAACCTCTTATGGTAGCATCTATACTTAAGAGAAGGATTAAAAGCATTAATACATTTAGAAATTTATTGAAATTAATGTCTTTCTATATTATATACAAGTAAATTGAGTACAGCTAAAGCCTTAGTGACAGAATTCTAGAGTACAGTAGTTTAACAATCCAGGAGAGACAAAGCAGTGTTTCCAATGTTAAAATGAATGGCTTGGCAACTCTGTCAGTGAAAGGGGAATTTTCCATTTGAAAAAAGAGCAAGATGAGTCCAGTTTCTGCCCTGTTCATGATTATTATTTATTTTTGTAAGAACTACATGTGGTTATTTTTATTCTTATTCTGAAGGCTTAGACTCATAATGAAAGTACATGGCTTATAAAGAGGCATATTGTGAATGTTACCTATCCTTGTCTGTGTGCTTTGAAGATTCTAAAGTAATTTGAAATTTGTAATTAGATGACATCACCCAGTGCTGAGATTTCTTCTATTCCATCCTATAAAATGTCATTCTTAGTGCCGATCATGTTTAGAAAAACTACTGCAATCAGCTATGTGCTGTGTTCTCTGCTTTCTCCTTCTCAGCAATAAGGAAGTACCCAAAGTTTGAAGCTCAAGAATGCCAGTTATCTATCAATTCCTTCTTGGCCTCTCTTATTAGCTGGTGCTCAGTACTCTGCTGGGAAGAGTTGAAGAGACTTTCCACTGTCCTTACCACTTTATGTGGTACTAAACAAAAGCACCGACCAGTCTCATGTCTTCCTTTCATGGGTTTTCTAGTGTTACATACTAAATTATAACACAGGTTTATGGGCCAGACTTTTCCTTAAAGTCAATAAGTAGTTTTTAACATTACATGTTAGGTACAGAGAAGTTGTTAATTATAATTCTTAGTTCATGACGTATAGCGATTCTTCATAATAGACTTTTTCCTTTTGTTCTTCCTCAGGTCAGTTTTTAAGTCACTGGAAGCAGGAACCTTTTTTGTAGGCTTCAGGGGTTATTTTCCTGGAGTTTGAACATGAACAAACACCCTTTTGTTCTCTCTTAGAAGGCAGCAGCCAGAAGGGTTGGGCATCCTCAAAATCTTCTTAGTTATTTAGAACAGCCCAAGAGAAAAAAAGAGTTCACCAGCCAGAAGGCTAAGAAACCAAAGTGATTAATAGCTGATTAAGACTTACTGTTATATCTTAAGGAGAAAATTAGGGAACTTCTTGGAAACTGCTTCCTGACTGAGTTCTGGTACTTGGAGTTCTGAACCTTTACTGTCTTACCTAAAAATCCCCATTAATTCTTGTTCTGGCAAAAAAAAAAAAAAAAGGGACTCTCCCCTGATCTTTGGCCAAATAATTAAGTCAAAGGGAGATCTAATCCAGCATCCAGAAATCTTAACCAGTCACCTACCATGGCAACCTTTATCCCTGTGAAGTGAGAGAGAGAGAGGGAAATGTGCAGAGTCCTGGAAAATGCACACTCTTTATTATTTGCTGGAGCTTCAGCTGAAAAATCCCAAAGTGTCCTACTGAGGAATTAAGGTGGACCCCGGGGAGCTAAAAGAGCAAAATCAAAGTTTACAGCCTTTTTTTCTTTCTCCTATGCTTACCTCCCAACCTCACTTCCCTCAAAAGTATTATCACCACCCTGGTAGCAAGGAAAGATGTGTCTAAAGAAAAAATGCACCAAGGAACTGAAAAAAGGCGTAAAGGAAAGTGTGGCTCCTCTACTGGCCCCTGGATCTTCTCAGTGCAAAGGCACTTCTCAGGGCAGATTTTGGTGCCCCAATTCCTGGGGCCATTTTGGTGCCCCAATTCCTGGGCAGTAAGCAAACACCCAGAAGCTGCAATTTTAAAGGAGCTATGGCTTTTCCTCACATCTCTCCCCACTGATCCAATGATGGTGATTGGATTTGACCATTCATGTGAGCACTTTCTCTGATGGAAGTGGGGGAGGTGTAAGGGAGGAAGAGTATAAGGTAGTGGAAGGCATTTTAAAGCTCTCTATACACGTTTTTATGAAAGCTTAAGCTGTTCTTTGAAACTAGTTCTATAGAGACCTGATGCTTCCTGGAATAAATATTTGTACATATATACATAGATACGGTTTCTTAACATGGGTTCCACTATTTCCATGGCATAACAAAGCGTAACTTTTGATAATTTTGACCCAGAGAAGTAACCTTGAATGTTAACAAAAATATAATTTGCTTTTCATTCATATCAAAATCTACTACCACTGTCTAAACTCAAGATTGCTCTAGCAGTTATTTTATAATCACAAGTCAAAAATGTGTTCTTCATGAAATGACAATTCTAACTGTAAATCCTTTCGTCCCACTCCTGTCTCTTCTCAAAAAAGGGAATGGGTTAAACATCTCTTAGGAGCAAAATGTATTTGATTTGGATAAAGGGGAAATGCATTTTTCTTGTTATTTGGAAACGTCATTTTAATCGTGTCTCTTATGGCATAATGTGTTAAAAAAAAAAAAGGTTTTTTAGTCTTTCATAAGGTTTTGTAAAAGTTTTAATAACCAGGGCTTCCCTGGTGGCGCAGTGGTTGGGAGTCCGCCTGCTGATGCAGGGGACATGGGTTTGTGCCCCAGTCCGGGAAGATCCCACATGCCGCAGAGCAGCTGGGCCCGTGAGCCATGGCCGCTGAGCCTGCGCGTCCGGAGCCTGTGCTCCGCAACGGGAGAGGCCACAACAGTGAGAGGCCCGTGTACCGCAAAAAAAGAAAAAAAAAATTAATAACCATAATAGTAAAAAAGAAATGATATGACTATCTATGACACTGAAGTTTAAATTTAAAGACTTAGCATTCTATTTAAAAATATTAAGGAGGCATATTTCAATCTCACTTCTGCTCATTTTTTTTTCAAAGAGAAGGTGAATTCCAAGTACAAAGCTATTTTGAACTAACAGATTCTACTACACATCTATGATTATTAAAAAGAATCTGTTGGTCTGATCTTCCTTTATTTGAGAGATTACTGGTGAATCAAAGTTTGACCACCTGAGGGTTTGTCCAGATTATTACAGGATATCTGTATGATTCTTGGATTAGCATATTTTACAATACTTTGTGGCTTTAGCCACTTAGAGATGAGGCATTTAATCATGTCTGTCTAATGTTCATGAATGGAAAAGACAGGATACTATACTAGACCTGAAGGCCTAGAGTTAGTGTATTATTTATTTGATTCACCTACTTTTTCCAAGTAGGATAGCTTTCTTTGTTTATGCTAGTCTTGACAAAGAATTCTGGGCAATTCACAAAAGCAGGAAGATGTCAAGTGCTCACACCCATTGCATTTCCAAACTTTGGTGCCCCAGGAAAATTATCTTAACTCTGTAGCCAAAATGAGCCCTCAAAAGTTTGTGTGGGAATTTTTTTTCCTCCTAGAATATGAGAAGACATTTATCAATTTGGTCATAATTAAATGAAGGTGATATGTCTTTCTTGCTTCTCACATTTGAGTATTTGCAGAGGGTGTACAGATATGGAGCTGAGAGTCTGAAATGCCCATTAGCCCAAGATGTATTCACTCACGCTGTTTAGAGTACATCCAGGAAGCATTGACACCTACTGAAAAATCAAAGTGTCGAAAATAATACAGTGCCCTTGGTATCACAGAGAAGCTGGCAACCTTGAATTAAGGGGGAAGGACAGGAATTTTGAAGGTTCTGCCCTCCCTGTTCAGCATTTTCCTCTTCATTAACACACAATTTGACACGTCATTGGTCTAAATTTTCATTATTATAGTAGATATATAGTGTGACATTTACAATAGGATTTTATAGCTAACACTCTTCAGGTGGATGAAGGGCATTTCCTCTGATTTTCAGGCCTGGTTCTCCTTCCTCTGTTTAGTTCCACCATTGAGCTGCTCCAAGAAATGGGCGAGTCCCACAGATGGGAAACCAAGCTCATTTGACTCATACAAAGCACGGTGCTGCACAATGCATATGTGTATCAAATCGTCACACTGTACACTTTAAATGTCTTACAATTCTGTCAATTACATAGAGAATTTCAAAGGCCAGAGGCCTCTCCCCCAAGTCTCATTTGTTCCTGTTTGAACAGAAAATGTCTGTGCGATCCTCTAACACCTAAAGAGAACGTTTGAGCACAATTTAACAATAAAATCGACAAGATGAGAGTGATTCATTCAAGAACGTGTGCTGCTATAGAAAAAAGGCCACAAAAGATATGCAAAAATAGCTGGAGTCTGTAAATAGAGTGATGCAAAGCAGAACTTATTACTTCTTATGGCAGGTACACATGAAGGATTTCCCCCGGAGAGCTGATCCACTTTGCTCTGTGGTACATCCTGAGTTCTCAAATAGCGCTGGGCAAAATGAGCAGCTTGATTTGTGTGTTCAGTACTGCAGCTTTCATTAGCGATTCAGACAAATGACAGTCTATTATGTTTGAACTTCTCTCCTGCCTTAGTAAACACAGGTGAAATATAATGAAATGGTACATAGGCAGCAAATGATTTTTAAACAATAGTTCTTCCAGCATGCAGTTTAGGGGAAATTATTTATAATGAATTAGTCCTGTGCTTGGATATTCCTTGAGCCCCACTGTGTTACAGGAGTGGTGGCATTTGGTCAATGTCATGCTCTGGGTACACGAAGTAATAAGAATGACTCTGATGATGGCCAGCACAGCTTCCCAGTGTCTGGAAACATTTTAGAAGGAGACTCAAGGAGACGTGCACAAGAGCCACAGGAGAAAGTCTTTTCTGTCTACTACTTTGGCACTGAAGAAAAATGAATTCTCCTGCTCCCCAGGTTAGGGAGACCTTCAGTTCAGGGTGTTTTAATTAAGTGACTTTAGAGAATTTGACAGGGTGCAAGCTGTCTGGATAAAATAGATAACCAACAAGGACCTTCTGTGTAGCACAGGGAACTCTACTCAATATTCTGTAATAACCTATATGGGAAAAGAATCTGAAAAAGAATGAATATATGTATAACTGAATCACTATGCCATACACCTGAAACTAACACAACATTGTAAATCAACTATACTCCAATAAAATTTTTTTTAAATAGTTGCTCTGTAAAAAAAGTAAAAGAGTTGTATGGATTGATTGGCACTAGGGAAAGAAAAGAACCATCCTACACAGTTTAATGTAGAATAGAGCAGTTGGGCTCATTAATACTCCTTTCTTATTAGGGCTGACATGACTTAGAACAGCCCTCCAATTTCAGTCGTGTCATCTTCATAATGTTTGTTATATATGTTTGTTCCACCTTGACTATAATTAATATGATTTTAAGTAAATTTGAATTGATTCACTTTTTTCCTTATCTTTATCCTAAGCTTTATTATCTTGAATTTGATATGCTAATTATATTTTTCTAATATAAGTTTTTAAAAATTGTAACTGAAATTTTTTTTTTTTAAGTTTTATGTGTTCCCTCAAATACATCCATCAGTGTTTACATACACTATACTTTGGGAAACACTGACTTGGAGTGAGATTCTTCTCCAAAGAAATGCCTTTGAGAACTTCAGTTTGTCAGTATATTGTTGAGTAGTCGTTGATTTATAGTGCAGAAGTGGGGTGTTTGGACGGGAGTGGAAGGCATTTGGAGCTTTTGCTATAAAATGGAAGAAATACTGATAGCGAGGAGAGAGAACAATATTAACCCAAAGCCTAGGAAATAACAAGAATGCAGTGATCACAAGAGTAACCTAATCTAGAAAGAGAGAGTGAGGGAAGCCATAGATAAATCATAAAAATACTGGTTGTCATTCATTTCATGCTGTGTTCCAAGTATTGGCCTAACCATTCTGATAAATAATGTTGCATTTCTTCCACAACACCTGCAGGAACTAAGTTTTGTTCATTTCCCTCTAACAGTTGAGGGAACAAGTTCAGAGAGCTAAAGTAACATGCCAAGGTCATAGGGCTGGAAAGTAGTGGACAAAATAAAATTTTATCTGAAATGCATTTAGGTAACAATGAATTTCCACCAGAGTCCTGAGCAGTGAGTGAAAGGAGAAGGTGGTGAGAATTCTTAATGAGAATGAGGTGTAAAGACTGACTCCTAGTGGCCAATGGAGTCTCTGCTCTGAAGTAATGTAAGAAAACGTAAGGTGGGCAGGAGCCTCTGAGTGTGGGTGGCCTCCGTCTGTCCAAGTTGCAGAATCTATCTCAGTCATCACTGACTGTGCCCTGGATTCCAGGTGGGTCAGTGAGTAGAGGCTGCGCTCAAAGGGGTCATGCCATTATTTCTCTACGTAACTGAGGGCTAGCAGAAACTGAGGAAGCAAGCTGGTAGTTTGCTTTAGGCTGTGCTGTCATTTATTCTATACATGTGTAATTTTCAAGGAAAAAAACTGAAATTGCTAAAGCAGGCTTTTAAATACTTGTTCTCGAACAGGTAACACCATAACTCTCTGCTTTGTGTTTCGCTTCTAAAACCTTAGAATAATACAGAGTTTTAAGATAACACTGACTGAGTAAAATGAGTCACTTTGCTCTGTGTCAGAGCATTTCACCTGGCAAATAGATTTCTAAAATCAGTTCACATAGATCTCCCATGATCTGATTCAATGAGTAGAGACTGGCTCTGGGCAATGTGCTCAGTATATACATTTTCAATTCTCTTAATTATTAAACATTCTTGTACATTTCTAAGGACTCTTACTGAGCTAGATGGTAAACTGATGTTATGAAGATTTCTGCTTCAGAACTGGGGTGGGGGGGGAAACTTTATAGCATCTGGGAAGTCTTTTTCTCTTT
Source organism: Mesoplodon bidens (assembly GCF_964165515.1). Classification (NCBI taxonomy): domain Eukaryota; kingdom Metazoa; phylum Chordata; class Mammalia; order Artiodactyla; family Ziphiidae; genus Mesoplodon; species Mesoplodon bidens. Next base: position 33,744,876 of record NC_138167.1, read on the forward strand.
AGGAGTTTGATTACTCCCCTGGTGCTTTCCTGCCTTCTGCATGTAAATGTAAACTGCTTACACATTGATTCCATGCATTTCACCCTTGCATATTTCACCGAATGGCCTTTATTTTTCCTCCAGCCAATCCTTTACTTGCTCCCTAAGTCCATTATAACTAAAATGATCCTCTCTCATTTTTTTTATATGTGCCTAGTAGTGTTCCAGAAGCTAGCAGTATCCTACAAGCGTGTGTCCTCCTGGAGTTTGCATGCTAGTGGCGAAACTGACATTCAACAAGCACTGACTGCCTAACATAAGGTCAGGCTGTGCTAAGTGCAGTAAAGTGAAATAAACTAGTATAAGGTATAGAGAGTGGTGGGCAGAAAGACCTGGACTCTGTGTTTGAAAAGAAAGTCAAGGATAGCCTCAATCAGGCGGTAACAACTGAGTGAGCCTAAAAGGAGGGGTGAACCCATAATGGTCTGGGGGAAGAGGATTCTAGGCCAAAAAGAACAGCCAGTACAAAGGTGCTGAGGTCAGAACGAGCTTGGCTTGTTAAAGAAACTGAGAGAAGGCCAGCATGACCAGAAAGGATGAAGCAATGCTGAGAGTGGCAACAGATGAGGTTGGAGAGAGGGAGAGACAAAGGTAGGTTCTGTAGAACTTGTAGCCAAGGTAAGAGCTTGAGTTTTATTCTTGGTGTGACAAGAAACCATTGCAAGGACTGAACAGTTGAGGTACTGATGCATTTCTTTTTAAATCTCTCTAGCGTCTATATGGAAAATAGACTTTAAGGAGACAGGAGCAGAGACGGAGATCAGTTGCCATTGCACTATTTCATTCAAGAAATGATGGTGTCTTGGACTAGGATGATGGAGGTAGAGGTAGTAAAAATGGTCAGATTAGATGTGGAATGTGAGAGGAAGAGAGGAGTCTGGGATGAGTCCAAGGGCTTTGCTCTTAACTGGGTAAGTAGTGATGCCATTTACTGAGACGGACCCTGAGGAAGAAATGGATCAGTGGAAGAGGGGAGTAGGGAACTCAGAGGAAAGGTCAGTGGAGATATAAATTTGGAGCAATCAGTTTGTATTTACACCCTTGGGGATGAGGGATACCATCTTGGTAGTGCAGATAGATGGAGATGGGGTCCAAGGTCTGAGCCTGGGGCTTCCAGCCTTCCAAGGTCAGCCATGAAGGGAGTTTCAGCAAAAGACTTGAAGAGGGCTTCCCTGGTGGCGCAGTGGTTGAGAGTCCGCCTGCCGATGCAGGGGACACGGGTTCATGCCCCGGTCCGGGAAGATCCCACATGCTGCGGAGCGGCTGGGCCCGTGAGCCATGGCCGCTGAGCCTGCGCGTCCGGAGCCTGTGCTCCGCAACGGGAGAGGCCACGACAGTGAGAGGCCAGCGTACCGCAAAACAAACAAACAAACAAAAAAGACTTGAAGAAGCGGAGGCGGTAGCAGGAGAATGTGGTGCCGTGGAATCCAAGTGAAGAACCGCATGGGACCAAGGAGGGAGAAAAAGACTGGACCAAGTATTGAAGAGAAGATGAAGAAGACAAGGACTGAGGACTGGCTAAAGGATTGTGTAAGAAGAGAGTGTGTAGTGGACCCTAACTAGAGAAGCTTCAGTGAAGTGGTGGGAGCTAAAGCCTGCTTTGAGTGGGCTGAGGTGAGAATAGGACCTAAGTAAACAGAGTCAGAGAATGTGCACAACTCTTTCAAAATTTTAAAAGACTTGGACTTCCCTGGTGGCACAACGGTTAAGAATCTGCCTGCCAATGCAGGGGACACGGGTTCAAGCCCCAATCCGGGAAGATACTACGTGCCGCGGAGTAACTAAACCCATGCGCCACAACTACTGAAGCCCACACTGCAGAGCCCCCGAGCCACAACTACTGAGCCTGTGAGCCACAACTACTGAAGTCTGCGCACGTAGAGCCCGTGCTCCACAACAAGAGAAGCCACCGCAATGAGAGGCCCGTGCACCGCAATGAAGAGTAGCCCCCGCTCACCCACGCACAGCAGCGAAGACCCAACGCAGCCAAAAATAAATTAATTAATTTAAAAAAAATTTTTTTTCAAAAGACTCTGTCAAGAGGAGCAGAAAAATGGGACAGTAGCCGGAGGGGGCATGTGGTCTCGGGGAGACTCCCTTTTTAAATACAGGAGAGGATACAGCGTGTTTGTGTGCTGATGTGGTTGATCTAGTGGAGTGGGAGAAATTGACGCAGGAGGGAAAGGGAATGAAAGCGAAAGCAAAACCTTTGAAGAGGCTCGAAGGGGGGCATCCAGCATGCAGTGGAGGTGTCAGCAGGAGGGAAGGCAGACTAATCCAGAGGCACAAAGGCAGGAGGATTATGGTAGGTTTCCTGCTAAGAAGATACTGAGTCCTCTTCTGACTGCTCTGTTTTCTTCTTGAAATAATAGGTGAGGTCATCACAGAGAGGAAGGAGGGGAAGGGGATGATACAGGCTTGTAGAGTGAGGAGGAGGTGTCAGATTGCCTTGGGCAACGTCCAAGGATTACCCTGCAGCCTTGTAGATCCCTAACTAAATAGAAGCCTCTTCTCTCTTAAAAACCTGACTTCTTCAGATCAAAAAGGGATGAAATGAACTTACACATCTGATGCTGATGCCCCATGTCGTCCCCACACATCATATTCCGTCTCCCCTTCGAGCTCTCCTACAGCTTCTACCTTTCATAAGCATTTCTCTTTATGAACACCCAGAATATTACGGCTTTTTATTAAACCTTCTGGCAGGTTAGCTCATCCTGTTTCAAGTCGCTCTGCAATTATTTTCCTGGGTTCTAGACTTACCTCTAACTTAAGGTTACAGTCCCTTATATTCAAGAAAATGTTTCTTTATTTAAAGTTCTCCCACCAAGCTTTGCCCAGCAGGGTTCATAACTGGGTGTGGTTCATAGTTGTTGTATTAAAGACTTCTCTCATCACCTGCTTTAGGATCTGATCACTGTTATGCACCAAACCTTACAAAACACTGAGATGAAATGGTGAAGCATGGCTTGTAGTACTCTTACTGGTCTTTCTCTTTCAAACACTGTCCGCGCGCACGCACACACACAGATACATCTTTCCTTGTTTTCCTCTTTCAATATAGGAAACTTCACATCTAACCTCTTCTGCTTCAATATTTTTCGAGGCAGGAAACTTACTATCTTACAAGGTAACCCCTGCTTTTTAAAATCTGTTTGTGTTAGGAAGTATTCCTTATGCCAACAGGCTGAGGATTCCTACCTTATACCTCTACCCATTGGCTCGTCTAATTCTTCTGAACTTCCCCAAAGTCTTTCAAGTACTTTAATGCACCTATCAGCTCCTCCCTGAGCCATCATTGTTGTTTAACCAGATGAAGCTTGTTCCTTCCTTCAGCTTGGCCTTCTGTGACCTATTTTTCACACCCTGGTAGCCTTTCTCTATTTTGTCAATGCTCTCTTGCATGTGGCAGCCAAAACCGAATCCTTCCTCCAGCTAAAGAGCACAGAGTATAAGAAAACCAGTACCTTCCCTGACCTGGGTGTTCCACTCAATTAGTGCAGATTAAGATTGTATTTTTGAATGAAATAATGATGTTTGTTTACACTGAACTTTCAGTCAATAGGCCTTAGTCTCATGAATATCCCTCAAGAGCTAGGCTTCCTGCCTTGAACAGTAGCACTTCGTATAATGCTGGCCAACACTGTACCCTTTGTTCTACACATGTATTTCTGTTATATTCCGCTAGGAAGATTTGAGAAGAGGAGAGGAGGAGGGGTACTAACAATTGTGGAGCATCAATTGTGTACCAGTCTTATTTATTCAAAAGAGATATTTAGGGCTTCCCTGGTGGCGCAGTGGTTGACAGTCCGCCTGCCGACGCAGGGGACACGGGTTCGTGCCCCGATCCGGGAAGATCCCACATGCCGCGGAGCGGCTGGGCCCATGAACCATGGCCGCTGAGCCTGCGCGTCTGGAGCCTGTGCTCCGCAACGGGAGAGGCCACAAAGGCCCGCGTACAGAAAAAAAAAAAAAAGAGAGATATTTAATGATCCCAATTTTATGGAGGAAGAAATTAAGGCTCACTGAGGCTTAAGTAACTGGCACAAGTTCATCCAACAACAAAGCTGATATTTGAGTTTAGATTAGTTTAATCCGAAGCCCCTCATCTTTCAGCTCTTGTTCCCAGCTCTCAAATGATTCAGCTCATCTCTCCAACATAGTGGAAACAGTCTCTATTCCTGCACATCACATATATTTCCCACTCTCTTAGCAGTGAATTAGCCATAAATTTGACAAGCATCTAACAATGTTAAGAATTTTGAGCATACCGTGCTTTGTGACCACCTAGAGGGGTGGGATAGGGAGGGTGGGAACGAGACACAAGAGGGAGGGGATATGAGGATATATGTATACGTATAGCTGATTCACTTTGTTATACAGCAGAAACAAACACACCATTGTAAAGCAATTATAATCCAATAAAGATGTTAAAAAATAATAAGAAAAGAATTTTGAGCCTAGCAGTCAGTACCAAGGACAGAGCTGTGCGGCACCCCCACCACCAGAAACCTTGATCCTCCCCCATCAGCAATGACGTTCGGCCTTTTGGGTGTCATCCTCAGTGAGCTTCAAAGCCACCAGCTTTTAGTTCATGGTGCTCTGTTCTGTCCACAGTTATCGTGAGAGATCTTTCTCAAATCCCACTGAAATATTCAAATATGCATTTACATCATATTGTCTTTATATATAGGTATCCCTTGGAGATACGACAGGTTCAGTTCCAGACCACCACAATGAAGCGAATATCACAATAAAGCAAGTCACACAAACTTTTTGGTTTCCCATTGTATATAAAAGTTATGTGTACACTATATTGTAGTCTACTAAGTGGGCAATATCATTATGTCTAAAAAAAACCGATGTACATATCTTAATTTAGAAATACTTTATTGCTAAAAAATGCTAACCATCATCTAAGCCTTCAGTGAGTCGTAATCTTTTTGCTGGTGGAAGGCCTTGCCTCCGTGCTGATGGCGGCTGACTGACCAGGGTGGTGGCTGCTGAAGGGTGGGGTGGCTGTGGCACCTTCTGAACATAAGACAACCATGACGTTTGCCACGTCGATTGACCCTTCCCTTCATGAACAATTTCTCTATAGTGTGCAATGATGTTTGATAGCATTTTACCCACAGTAGAACTTCTTTCAAAACTGGAGTCGATCCTCTCAAACCCCGCCACTGCTTTATCAACTAAGTTTATGTAATATTCTAAATCTTTTGTTCTCATTTCAACAGTCTTCACAGTGTCTTCATCAGGAACAGATCCATCTCAAGAAACCAATTCCTTTGCTCATCTTCAAGAAACAACTCCTCATCCATGAAAGTCATATCAGAGCTTATAACAATTCAGTCACATCTTCAGTCTCCACTTCTAATTGTATTTTTCTTGCTATTTCCACCACATCTGTAGTCACTTCCTCCACTAAAGTCTTGAACCCCTCAAAGTCATCCAGGAGGGTTGGAATCAACTTCTTCCAAACTCCTATTAATGTTGATATTTTGACTTCTTCCCATGAATCAGGAATGTTCTTCATGGCATCTAAGAATGGTGAATTCTTTCCAAAAGGTTTTCAAGTTACTTTGCCCAGATCCATCAAAGGAATCACTCTCTATGGCAGCTATAGCCTTACAAAATGTATTTCTTAAATAATAAGACTTGAAAGTCAAAATTACCCCTTGATCCATGGGCTACAGAATGGATGCTGTGTTAGCAGGCATGAAAACAGCATTAATCTCATTGTAGATGTCCATCAGAGCTCCTGGGTGACCAGGTGCTCATATTTTAAAAGAAATATTTTTTTCTGAGCAGCAGGTCTCAGCAGTGGGCTTAAAATATTCAGTAACCATGTAGTCAACAAATGTGCTGTCATCCAGGCTTTGTTGTTCCATTTATAGAGCATAGGTGGAGTAGATTTAACCTAATTCTTAAGGGCCCTAGGATTTTTGGAGTAGCAAATGAGAATTGGCTTCAACTTAAAGTTACCAACTGCATTAGCTCCTAACTGACAAGAGAATCAGCCTGTCCTTTGATGCTCTGAAGCCAGGCATTGACCTCTCCTCTCCAGCTATGAAAGTCCTAGATGGCATCTTCTTCCAATACAAGGCTGTTTCATCTACATTGAAAATCTGTTGTTTAGTGTAGCCACCTTCATGAATTATCTTAGCTGGATCTTCTGGATAACTTGCTGCAGCTTCTACATCAGCACTTGCTTCTTCACCTTGAACTTTTATGTTATGAAAATGGCTTCTTTCCTTAAACCTCATGAACCAATGTCTACTGGCTTCAGACTTTTCTTCTGCAGCTTCCTCACCTCTCTCATCTTCATGTAATTGAAGAGAGTTATGGCCTTGCTCTGGATTAGGCTTTGGCGTAAGGAAATGTTGTGGTTGGTTTGATCTTCTATGAAGACCACATTTGTGTGTTCACTGGAGTAGCACCTTTAATTTCCTTCAAGAACTTTTCCTTTGCATTCTTGTTTGGCACAAGAGGTCTAGCGTTTGGCCTATCTCAGCTTTTGATGTCTTCCTCACTAAGCTTAATCATGTCTAGCTTTTGATTTAAAGTGAGAGATGTGTGACTCCTTTCACTTGAACACTCAGAGGCCATTGTAGGGTTATTAATTGGCCTAATTTCAGTATTATTGTGTGTTTAGGAAATAGGGAAGCCCAAACAGGGAGAAAGATTGGACAAGGGCCAGTCAGTGAAGCAGAACCCATGAAATGTTTATTGGTCAAGTTCACCATCTTCTATGGGTGCAGTTCGTGGTGCCCCAAAACAATGACAATAGTAACATCAAAGATCACTAATCACAGATCACCACAACAAACAGAGTAATAATGAAAAAGTTTGAAATATTTCGAGAATTACCAAAATGTGACACAGAGATACGAAGTGAGCAAATGCTACTGGGAAAATGGTGCTGATAAACTTGATGCAGGGTTGCCACAAACCTTCAGTTTGTAAAAAAGCGTAAAGCAAGCCACAACAAAATGGGGTATACCTGTATAATGTTGGTTTGCATGCCTTATTCTTCACTGGTCTAATAATCCTTTCTAAAATTTTGCCAGTACATGCCATCAATCCCAGAGATCTAGGATTTCCAGAGCCCCTGATTGTAGAAATTTAGTTGCTCACTTATTCCCAGACTTTAGGCATATCTTTTTTTTTTTTTTTTTTTTTTTGCGGTACGTGGGCCTCTCACTGTTGTGGCCTCTCCGGCTTTGGAGCACAGGCTCCAGACGCGCAGGCTCAGCGGCCATGGCTCACAGGCCCAGCCGCTCCATGGTATGTGAGATCTTCCTGGACCGGGACACGAACCCGTGTCCCCTGCATCGGCAGGCGGACTCTCAACCACTGCGCCACCAGGGAAGCCCCCCTCGGTTACTTTTTTTTTTTTTTTTTTTTTTTTGCAGTACGCAGGCCTCTCACTGTTGTGGCCTCCCCCGTTGCGGAGCACAGGCTCCGGACGCGCAGGTTCAGCGGCCATGGCTCACGGGCCCAGCCGCTCCGCAGCACGTGGGATCCTCCCAGACCGGGGCACGAACCCGTGTCCCCTGCACCGGCAGGCGGACTCTCAACCACTGTGCCACCAGGGAAGCCCCCATTTTTATGTTTCTTTCATTATTACATCTGCGTATTCTTTTAATTCTCTGGGAGGTAATTTACCTGACTGGAAACTCGAATATATTTTAAACAACTAAGGGATTATTTTAATATCACTTTACTTAACCTTTGGGATAAGTTTCCTCTTACTTTAATCTTAAATTCTATCCTTTCTAGTTTAAGGTTATTCTCCTTGGAAGCTACTGGAGATGTATCATTGGAATAGAGTAACTCAGCATTTCACCATGCTAAAAGTAACTTGACACCAGCTTCTTCCCCAGGTTCTTCTTCTGGCCTAGAGAACCTGGAAAAATTATTCTTGTTGACCTTATCATCTCGTTAGCTATAGTCTCACATGATAAAAGTTGTCCGTATTTCAATAAAGCATATTCAAGAACTATTCTTTCCAGGAGGCCAGATGAAGGTGGTAGTCATTATGGTGGCAAGGACTCCTCTTCTGCTCTCCAGACACAAGGAATAAAGGGAAGAAAATATTAGAAGTTTGCAAAAAAATGAAATGGCAAATATTTAAAATGCTGATTATATCAAGTGCTATCAAGGATACAGGAAAACAGAAACATATGTTGTTGGCAGGAATAGAAAATTTTTGGAAGACACGTTGGTAGCATCAATCAGAGTGTTTAAAAATATATGCACTTTTCCCAACATTTGTGAGAATATATTCTACAGTAATCCTCACACTTGTGCACAAAGATGTAACCATACTTGCCTACTTATAAGATGTGGTAATTTTTGAGAATCATCCCAATCTGATAAATGCTTTGAAAAAGTTCAGGTAGCCCCCAACAGCCACTGTCACCATCACTCACTGCCTCTGAGGGAAAGCATCACTGGCTTTGAAGGAGGGTGACTCCAGGGGTAGAAAGGGACCTCTCCCAACTCTGGTGCCTCACTGTTGAAAAGTGGGGACCGAGAATCCCTTTAGTCGTCCAGGAGTTGGACAGGCAAAGTGTGTTTGACCGTGAAAATGGGTAGATCTGGGAATAAAGTGTGCCGGCAAATTGGTATATACAGAGATGTTCATTGGAGCTTTGCTTATTATTGAAGTATTGGAAACAACCTAAAGTATCCATCAGTTGAGGAATGGTCAAACAAACTAGGGTGCAGCCATTCTAAGAGAGATTATAAAACTGTTAAAAAGTATGAGGTAAACCTATAGACCACATCATGAAAAGATCTCCAAACATATTGCCATGTTGAAAGCAGCAAGTTAGGGACTTCCCTGGTGGTGCAGTGGTTAAGAATCCACCTGCCAATGCCAGGGACATGGGTTCAAGCCCTGGTCCGGGAAGATCCCACATGCCACAGAGCAACTAAGCCCGTGCACCACAACTACTGAGCCTGCGCTCTAGAGCCTGTGAGCCACAACTACTAAAGCCCATGTGCCTAGAGCCCGTGCTCTGCAACAGGAGAAGCCACTGCAATGAGAAGTCCGCGCACTGCAGCAAAGAGTAGCCCCCGCTCGCCGCAACTAGAGAAAGCCCGCGTGCAGCAACGAAGACCCAATGCAGCCAAAAATAAATAAATAAATTTTTTTTTAAAAAAGTAAGAAATGAGAAGAAAACAGCAAGTTAGCATTGCGTGGTTTAACCCAATTTTGGTTAAATGTTTCTGCCTGAAAAGAGAATGGAAGTTGGGTACAAACTTTGACAGTGGTTTCCTCTGAGATGAGAGGAGGATTAGAGGGAGAGTGTGGAAGGGCACCCTCAGGCTTTGAGCCATATACTTCTGTATCATTTGAATCTTCCACTAAAGTGTATTTGTGTAATACCTGGGTGGTTTTTTAAAAATACTATAATGACAACAAGGAATATTAGTGGATTGGAGCCGCCTGGCATAACCACATCTTGGAGGACATACCAGACCCAACCCTGCAGATGGAGAAGGAGAGGAGGCGGCATGCCTGCCAGCAGATACTACACAGAGCTGACAAACTTGTAAATATTTATCCATGTGTCAAGAAGCTCATCTGCAAGAGAGAACAACAAAAATGTGAGGGTATCGCCATTCATTTACGTAGAAGAAAAGAGAAGATTGGAAACAAAAATGAGTACTGGTATGTCATATTTTAAGTCATATGGAAAAGGGGTCCATGTGTCCCCCGTGATCTCAGAAGCATAACAAGAACTTGTGTGTCAGAGGTCACCAGCCAACATCATCCCACTGGCTGAGGGCAGCCTAGATACACTTGGCCAGCAAATACCGTGAGGCCGTACCCATCGCCCTTCACTCTGTTTCATGTCTGCACCCTGCTGATCAGGTCACAGATGGCCTGCTTCATTCATTTAACGTATCAGATTCGTACGTGCATTTGGATTTTTCACCCAAGCTATAAGGGTAAGTTATAGGAAATCAGATTTGGAAGCAACTTAAGGTGGAACTTTCTAAGAAGTATGGAAAGGCAACCTACCTTCCTGGCTGGGAACACAGACTCTGGAGTTAGCCTGCCCCTTATTTGAATTCTGGTCCTGCCACCTACTGCTATGTGAACTTTGGCTGGTTGCTGAAGTTTCACGCTTCATGTATCAGTTTTCCTATTGTGTGAAATGAGAGAGTAATAAGTTAGTGCCTATAAAGCATCTGTATTAGCTATCCATTGCTGTGTGTCAATACTGCTGCAAATTTCACAGCTTAAAACCAACACACATTCATGGTCTCACAGTCTCTATGGGTCAGTTGTCGAGACATAGCTTCTCTGGTTCTCTTTTTTAGGGTCTCACAAAGCTCACTCAGGGTGTTGGCAGAATTCAGTTCAGGGCTTCCGTTTCTTGCTGGCTGCCAGCCAGAGGCCTTCAGCCCTAACCCAGTTGCCTGCTTTTCCAAAACCCACAAGGGCAGGAAAGGCTCCAGCAAGATAGGTGCTACAGTCTTACGTGCATAATCACCTACATGTCATCTCATACATCCCAGCACCTTTGCCATATTCTGCTGGTTAGAGACAAGTCACAGGTGACACCCACACTCAAAAAAAGGGGATAATACAAGGCCTCATAGTCAGAAGTTAGGCATCATGAATGACCACCTTAGCGTCTGTCTGCCACAGCATACTAACTCAGGCCCAGTACCTTTAAGGTGCCTAATATATGTAGTTAGTATTCATTTAAACTGTCTGAAGAAGACATAGGTAGCTTTCTGAGAAGATTAGTTTCTCACACTGGGGGTATTCAGACAGGACTGGATGGTAACTGTAAATAAAATCAAATGGAGGTAGGTCTTGAACCAGATGACCTTTAAGATCATCTGTGATTTAATTCAACCACCAGACAAGGTGAACAAACTGCCCTCCTCCGAAGTCTCCTGCAGCATCTTTATGCGTTTGTTGCTGCTATTCTTCTTGCATGGTATCTTATCATAAATAGGTGCTGAATTTTATCAAAAGCTTTTTCTGCATCAATTGAGATGATCATATGGTTTTTATTCTTCACTTTGTTAATGTGGCTTATCACGTTGATCGATTTGTGGTTACTGATGAATCCTTACCTCCCTGGGTTAAATCCCACTTGATCATGGTTTATGATACTTTTAATGTATTGTTGGATCCGGTTTGTTAGTATTTCATTGAGGATTTTTGCGTCTCTGTTCATCAGTGATATTGACCTGTAAGTTTCTTTTTTGGGGGGGTATCTCTGTCTGGTTTTGATATCAAGGTGATGGTGGCCTCATAGAATGAGTTTGGAGGTGTTCCTTCCTCTGTAATTTTTTGAAATAGTTTCAGAAGGATAGGTGTTTTGCAGGTATTTTTTTTCATTTTTACCTGACTTCCCCTGTGTAAATGGGAACTAGAGCAGCCTATGTGATTTTCTCTGAGAATTCTGAGAGTGACTTTGGTCCCTCTTAAAACAGCTGAGCTTTGGGCTTCCCTGGTGGCGCAGTGGTTGAGAGTCTGCCTGCCGATGCAGGGGACACGGGTTCGTGCCCTGGTCCGCGAGGATCCCACATGCCACGGAGCGGCTGGGCCCGTGAGCCATGGCCGCTGAGCCTGCACATCGGAGCCTGTGCTCCGCAACAGGAGAGGCCACAGCAGTGAGAGGCCCGTGTACTGCAAAAAAACAAAAAAACAAAACAAAAAAAAACAGCTGAGCCTTAAGGGTGGGGTGGGGAGGAAGGAAAGAAATGCATTTTACCTTGACTAAGATTTGCAGAGGTGCAAGCCCTCTTTTCAGCTTCTGGGCCTCTCAAAACCCTAATCAGGTTTGTGTACCTAGACTGCACTCAATAGAGGCCGTGTAACATTACTGGGAAGAGGACGAGATGATGGATTGGACTTCTAGACTCTCTCTAGATCTTGCTGGTGACTAACGAGGCTTTTTACCCTTCTGATTCACTCACCAGCTCAGCCTCTGCTGATGCACTGAAGGCTTGGTAAACATAAACTTTCTGTTTAGTAGCCCAGCCATGGAAGAGGATGAACAAGGCAGTTCCATTGTGGCAGCACAGAATCCAGAAAGCTGTTTTTTATGCCTGAGAAATTATTGATTTAAGACATACATAGCCTTGCATGTGAATTGCATCAGTGCACACACCAGCCCTATTTCTGCATTCAGCCTCTGAGAAATGTGACCAAAGAACCACATGCACCACACATGCCAACATCCAAATACACCCTGAGTCACGCACACACTAGCACCTGGCCCTGTTGTGCTGGGGGGGGGGGGGATGACTGAGGCACTCTACAGCCATGCGAGTGACTAAATATTAGAAATACAATAACCAGGATGCATCCCTGTTATTTCTTTAATTTAAGCAATTTCCCAGTAGAGTGTTGAGGTGTTAATTGCTTCTGCACTTCTTTGTTGACAGATATGTTCTTTTTCACCTGGCTAGGAGAAGCAATTATTGTAATGCTCTCCTGGGCTTGGTGAGATATTCTTTAATAGATTTTAAAGGTATTGGTAGGGCAGTGTGCTTTTAAAAAGAAACTGTTCTCTGCCCTGTTCATACTTGATAACATGGGTGGATATTGTATTCAGACCACATGATGAATCTGTTAAAGAGAAATATGCAATGGAGGAAAAAAAGACAGGAGTAATATTTTTTCAAGAAATATATATCGAGATTTCAGATATGAGAAAAAAATGTTCCTGTGTGTGTATATCACTGAGTGGAACAAAGATTAAACAAAACAACAACAAAAAGAAAGAGGAAGACTTTTCTTTCAGCATTCAGCTGAGCATATTTCTCATGAACTTCAACACAAAGTTGTTATTTTCTGGGACTGTTGTGGCTTTCCAAATGACGGTCTGGCAGGTCACTAACTCAATACAAATCAGTTTACCCGTTGCGTGAAAGTGACTTTCACAATCCGCTTGAACCACACGTGGTTTTGTGTTTCATACTTACATTCAAGAAGAAAAAGAAAAACAGTCTTAGAATTTTTTTGTTAGAATTTGGAACTTTTTTTTTTTGGCGAGAGTCACTTTGGCAACCTACCAACCCAAGGCAACCCATGTTAACCAAAGTGATGTTGTGAAAAGAAGCCTGAATTCTGAGTTGAGAGCACCTGGCTTTAAGTTCTAGCAAAATGGTTTGCCTGATATGGTGTCCTTAGGCAAATCATCTAACCTTGAAAAGCTTCTGTGTTTTCATCTTTAAGATGCTGAGTTTCTGTGAGAATCAAATGAGAAAATGTGACACTGCTAGATGCCTCTTCAAGTGGTATAGAGATGTAAAATGGTGTGACCAAAGGAAAGTGTAGGTTTTTGTGGTACCCAAAGCTTATACAATTTGAGGGTAGGCAGCTTTTTCAGGAAAAAAATACAAAAATGTCTTTTTAAGATTTTACAGGCTACTTCCGGGTAAGATGGCGTAAGAGTAAGACGCGGAGATCACCTTCCTCCCCACGGGTACACCAGAAATACAGCTACACGTGGAACAGCTCCTACAGAACACCTACTGAACGCTGGCAAAAGACCCCAGACCTCCCAAAAGGCAAGAAACTCCCCACATACCTGGGTAGGGCAAAGCGGAGAGATCCCCACACAGAGGATCGGTGCCGAGCGGCACTCACCAGCCCGAGAGGCTTGTCTGCTCGCCCGCCGGGGCGGGCGGCGCTGGAAGCTGAGGCTCGGGCTTCGGTCAGAGCGCAGGGAGAGGACTGGGGCTGGCGGCGAGAACTCAGCCTGAAGGGGGCTAATGTGCCACAGCTAGCCGGGAGGGAGTCCGGGAAAACTCTGGAGCTGCCAAAGAGGCAAGAGACTTTTTCTTCCCTCTTGGTTTCCTGGTGCGCGAGGAGAGGGGATTAAGAGCGCTGCTTAAAGGGCTCCACAGACGGGCGCGAGTCGCGACTGAAAGCGCGGAGCCCAGTGACGGGCGTGGGACGCTGGGGCTGCTGCTGCCGCCGCCAAGAAGCCGGTGTGCAGGCCCAGGTCACTGCCCACGCCGCCCTTCCGGGAGCCTGTGCAGCCCGCCACTGCCGGGGTCCCGGGATCCAGGGGCCGCTTCCCTGGGAGAACGCATGGCGCGCCTCTGGCTGGTGCAGCGTCACGCCGACCTCTGCCGCTACGGGCTCGCCCCGCACTCCGTGCCCCTCCCTTCCGCCCGGCCTGGGTGAGCCAGAGTCCCCGAAGAGGCTGCTCCTTTAACCCTGTCCTGTCTGAGCGAAGAACAGACGCCCTCTGGCGACCTACACGCAGAGGCGAGGCCAAATCCAAAGCTGAGACCCAGGAGCTGTGAGAACAAAGAAGAGAAAGGGAAACCTCTCCCAGCAGCCTCAAAAGCAGCGGATTAAAGCTCCACAATCAACTTGATGTACCCTGCATCTGTGAAATACATGAATAGACAACACATCATCCAAAATTGAGGAGCCCGGAGTCAGTGCTGTGCCTCTGAGGTGGGAGAGCCAACTTCAGGACACTGGTCCACAAGAGACCTCCCAGCTCCACATAATATCAAACGGCGAAAATCTTCCAGAGATCTCCATCTCAACACCAGAACCCAGCTTCACTCAACGACCAGCAAGCTACAGTGCTGGACACCCTATGCCAAACAACTAGCAAGACAGGAACACAACGCCACCCATTAGCAGAGAGGTGGCCTAAAATCATAAAAAGGCCGCAGACACCCCAAAACACACCACCAGACGTGGACCTGCCCACCAGAAAGACAAGATCCAGCCTCATCCACCAGAACACAGGCACTAGTCCCCTCCACCAGGAAGCCTACACAACCCCCTAAACCAACCTTAGCCACTGGGGACAGACACCAAAAACAACGGGAACTACGAACCTGCAGCCTGCAAAAAGGAGACCCCAAGCACAGTAAGATAAGCAAAATGAGAAGACAGAAAAACACACAGCAGGAGAAGGAGCAAGATAAAAACCCACCAGACCTAACAAATGAAGAGGTAATAGGCAGTCTACCTGAAAAAGAATTCAGAATAATGATGGTAAAGATGATCCAAGATTCTATTTCCCAGATCCAAAATCTTGGAAATAGAATAGACAAAATGCAAGAAACAGTTAACAAGGACCTAGAAGAACCTAAGATGAATCAAGCATCGATTAAAAACACAATACATGAAATAAAAAATACTCTAGATGGGATCAATAGCAGAATAACTGAGGCAGAAGAACGGATAAGTGAGGTGGAAGATAAAATAGTGGAAATAACTGCTGCAGAGCAAAATAAATAAAAAAGAATGAAAAGAACAGAGGACAGTCTCAGAGACCTCTGGGACAACATTAAACGCACCAACATTCGAATTACAGGGGTTCCAGAAGAAGAAGAGAAAAAGAAAGGGACTGAGAAAATATTTGAAGAGATTATAGTTGAAAACTTCCCTAATATGGGAAAGGAAATAGTTAATCAAGTCCAGGAGGCACAGAGAGTCCCATACAGAATAAATCCAAGGAGAAATACGCCAAGACACATATTAATCAAACTGTCAAAAATTAAACACAAAGAAATCATATTAAAAGCAGCAAGGCAAAAACAACAAATAACACACAAGGGAATCCCCATCAGGATAACAGCTGATCTCTCAGCAGAAACTCTACAAGCCAGAAGGGAGTGGCAGGGCATAATTAAAGTGATGAAGGAGAAAAACCTGCAACCAAGATTACTCTACCCAGCAAGGATCTCATTCAGATTTGATGGAGAAATTAAAACCTTCACAGACAAGCAAAAACGGAGAGGGTTCAGCACCACCAAACCAGCTTTACAACAAATGCTAAAGGAACTTCTCTAGGCAACAAACAACAGAAGTAAAAGACCTACAATAACGAACCCAAAACAATTAAGAAAATGGGAATAGGAACATACATATCGATAATTACCTTAAATGTAAATGGACTAAATGCTCCCACCAAAAGACACAGATTGGCTGAATGGATACAAAAACAAGACCCATATATATGCTGTCTACAAGAGACCCACTTCAGACCTAGAGACACATACAGACTGAAAGTAAGGGGATGGAAAAAGATATTCCATGCAAATGGAAACCAAAAGAAAGCTGGAGTAGCAATTCTCATATCAGACCAAATAGACTTTAAAATAAAGACTACTAGAAGAGACAAAGAAGGACACTACATAATGATCAAGGGATCGATCCAAGAAGAAGATATAACAATTGTAAATATTGATGCACCCAACATAGGAGCACCTCAATACATAAGGCAAATACTAACAGCCATAAAAGGAGAAATCGACAGTAACACACTCATAGTAGGGGACTTTAACACCCCACTTTCACCAATGGACAGATCATCCAAAATGAAAATAAATAAGGAAACACAAGCTTTAAATGATACATTAAACAAGATGGACTTAATTGATATTTATAGGACATTCCATCCAAAAACAACAGAATACACATTTTTCTCAAGTGCTCATGGAACATTCTCCAGGATAGATCATATCTTGGGTCACAAATCAAGCCTTGGTAAATTTAAGAAAATTGAAATTGTATCAAGTATCTTTTCCGACCACAATGCTATGAGACTAGATATCAATTACAGGAAAAGAGCTGTAAATAATACAAACACATGGAGGCTAAACAATACACTACTTAATAATGAAGTGATCTCTGAAGAAATCAAAGAGGAAATTTAAAAATACCTAGAAACAAATGACAATGGAGACACGACGACCCAAAACCTATGGGATGCAGCAAAAGCAGTTCTAAGAGGGAAGTTTATAGCAATACAATCCTACCTTAAGAAACAGGAAACATCTCGAATAAACAACCTAACCTTGCACCTAAAGCAATTAGAGAAAGAAGAACAAAAACATCCCAAAGTTAGCAGAAGGAAAGAAATCATAAAAATCAGATCGGAAATAAATGAAAAAGAAATGAAGGAAACGATAGCAAAGATCAATAAAACTAAAAGCTGGGTCTCTGAGAAGATAAACAAAATTGATAAACCATTAGCCAGACTCATCAAGAAAAAAAGGGAGAAGACTCAAATCAATAGAATTAGAATTGAAAAAGGAGAAGTAACAACTGACACTGCAGAAATACAAAAGCTCATGAGAGATTACTATAAGCAACTCTATGCCAATAAAATGGACAACCTGGAAGAAATGGACAAATTCTTAGAAATGCACAA
This sequence comes from Mesoplodon bidens, assembly GCF_964165515.1. Lineage (NCBI taxonomy): Eukaryota > Metazoa > Chordata > Mammalia > Artiodactyla > Ziphiidae > Mesoplodon > Mesoplodon bidens. The sequence goes on from NC_138167.1 coordinate 33,762,089, forward strand.
CCTGCCAAGACTGAATCAGGAAGAAATAGAAAATATGAACAGACCAATCACAAGCACTGAAATTGAAACTGTGATAAAAAATCTTCCAAAAAACAAAAGCCCAGGACCAGATGCCTTCACAGGCGAATTCTATCAAGCATTTAGAGAAGAGCTAACACCTATTCTTCTGAAACTCTTCCAAAATATAGCAGAGGGAGGAACACTCCAAACTCATTCTACGAGGCCACCATCACCTTGATACCAAAACCAGACAAGGATGTCACAAAGAAAGAAAACTACAGGCCAATATCACTGATGAACATAGATGCAAAAATCCTCAACAAAATACTAGCAAACAGAATCCAACAGCACATTAAAAGGATCATACACCATGATCAAGTGGGGTTTATTCCAGGAATGCAAGGATTCTTCAATATATGCAAATCAATCAACGTGATACACCATATTAACAAATTGAAGGAGAAAAACCATATGATCATCTCAATAGATGCAGAGAAAGCTTTCGACAAAATTCAACACCCATTTATGATAAAAACCCTGCAGAAAGTAGGCATAGAGGGAACTTTCCTCAACATCATAAAGGCCATATATGACAAACCCACAGCCAACATCGTCCTCAATGGTGAAAAACTGAAACCATTTCCACTAAGATCAGGAACAAGACAAGGTTGCCCACTCTCACCACTCTTATTCAACCTAGTTTTGGAAGTTTTAGCCACAGCAATCAGAGAAGAAAAGGAAATAAAAGGAATCCAAATTGGAAAAGAAGAAGTAAAGCTGTCACTGTTTGTAGATGACATGATACTATACGTAGAGAATCCTAAAGATGCTGCCAGAAAACTACTAGAGCTAATCAATGAATTTGGTAAAGTAGCAGGATACAAAATTAATGCACAGAAATCTCTGGCATTCCTATATACTAATGATGAAAAATCTGAAAGTGAAATCAAGGAAACACTCCCATTTACCATTGCAACAAAAAGAATAAAATATCTAGGAATAAACCTACCTAAGGAGACAAAAGACCTGTATGCAGAAAATTATAAGACACTGATGAAAGAAATTAAAGATGATACAAATAGATGGAGAGATGTACCATGTTCTTGGATTGGAAGAATCAACATTGTGAAAATGACTCTACTACCCAAAGCAATCTACAGATTCAATGCAATCCCTATCAAACTACCACTGGCATTTTTCACAGAACTAGAACAAAAAATTTCACAATTTGTATGGAAACACAAAAGACCCCGAATAGCCAAAGCAATCTTGAGAACAAAAAATGGAGCTGGAGGAATCAGGCTCCCTGACTTCAGACTATACTACAAAGCTACAGTAATCAAGACAGTATGGTACTGGCACAAAAACAGAAAGATAGATCAATGGAACAGGATAGAAAGCCCAGAGATAAACCCACGCACATATGGTCACCTTATCTTTGATAAAGGAGGCAGGAATGTACAGTGGAGAAAGGACAGTCTCTTCAATAAGTGGTGCTGGGAAAACTGGATAGGGACTTGTAAAAGTATGAGATTAGATCACTCCCTAACACCATACACAAAAATAAGCTCAAAATGGATTAAAGACCTAAATGTAAGGCCAGACACTATCAAACTCTTAGAGGAAAACATAGGCAGAACACTCTATGACATAAATCACAGCAAGATCCTTTTTGACCCACCTCCTAGAGAATTGGAAATAAAGACAAAAATAAACACATGGGACCTAATGAAACTTCAAAGCTTTTGCACAGCAAAGGAAACCATAAACAAGACCAAAAGACAACCCTCAGAATGGGAGAAAATATTTGCAAATGAAGCAACTGACAAAGGATTAATCTCCAAAATTTATAAGCAGCTCATGCAGCTCAATAACAAAAAAACAAACAACCCAGTCCAAAAATGGGCAGAATACCTAAATAGACATTTCTCCACAGAAGATATACAGAGTGCCAACAAACACATGAAAGGATGCTCAACATCTTTACTCATTAGAGAAATGCAAATCAAAACTACAATGAGATATCATCTCACACCAGTCAGAATGGCCATCATCAAAAAATCAGGAAACAATAAATGCTGGAGAGGGTGTGGAAAAAAGGGAACCCTCTTGCACTGCTGGTGGGAATGTGAATTGGTACAGCCGCTATGGAGAACGGTATGGAGGTTCCTTAAAAAACTACAAGTAGAACTACCATATGACCCAGCAATCCCACTACTGGGCATATACCCTGACAAAACCATAATTCAAAAAGAGACATGTACCAAAATGTTCATAGCAGCCCTATTTACAATAGCCTGGAGATGGAAATAACCTAAGTGTCCATCATCGGATGAATGGATAAAGAAGATGTGGCACATATATACAATGGAATATTACTCAGCCATAAAAAGAAATGAAACTGAGCTATTTGTAATGAGGTGGATAGACCTAGAGTCTGTCATACAGAGTGAAGTAAGTCAGGAAGAGAAAGACAAATACTGTATGCTAACACATATATATGGAATTTAAGAAAAAAAGATGTCATGAAGAGCATAGGGGTAAGACAGGAATAAAGACACAGACCTACTAGAGAATGCACTTGTGGATATGGGGAGGGGGAAGGGTAAGCTGTGACAAAGTGAAAGAGCGGCATGGACATATATACACTACCAAACGTAAGGTAGATAGCTAGTGGGAAGCAGCCGCAGAGCACAGGGAGATCAGCTCGGTGCTTTGTGACCGTCTGGAGAGGTGGGATAGGGAGGGTGGGAGGGAGACGCAAAAGGGAGGGGATATGGAAACATATATATATATATATATGTATAACTGATTAAATTTGTTATAAAGCAAAAAAAAAAAAAAAGGGAATGCTACCAAGTAAAGTTGGGTTAATACAAAATAGACATGTAAGTACATTTCTAAGATTTTAATTTGGGAAAAATGAAATAGATTAAACAGCCACTTTAAATGTCAAAGACACTGGAAAGGACAAAGGGATTTTGCGTATTAAAGCTGTAATTTTTTTTCATTGTAGTAAGTCTCAATAAACATGGGCAAAATCTCTATTGAAAAAAAAAAAAAAGATTTTACAAAACCATGTGACCATGTGAACATCTTGCTAGGACCTACCTCTACCAAGGCTTTAGAAGAAGCCTGTGGCAGTGAAGGTCCTGGAAGCTTGAGTCAGTAGCTTTAGTTGTGCATTATTATTACAGACTTACAGAATGCCAGAGCTGAGAGTGGGTTCACCCCTGTTTTTTCCCAGAAGAAACTTCTTTGGAAACAAAATCTTACATGGAGAAACAGAAGAGAAAACAGATAGGAGGAGCTGAAGTTAGGACAAGGGATTTAGTTAGAACTGTGTCTGTGTGGCCTCCTCCATCCTTGGGTACCTAAGAACTTCAGTTGAAAGGGGAGTTTGGAGAAACACCGTATTTCATTCATTTGAAGACCGCCCCCCCCCATTTTAACTACCATGAAACCAGGATGCACCTTACAGTTGTTCTCCAACCTACAGTGGTTGTGATGTCATCGTTATTGCCTGTGCATGCTCTTACTTGGTTGTAATTCCTGGTAATATGATTGGATAAATGCAACCCCTTGAAGTTTCAGGCAATAAATCATTTAAGGACCGTTTGAGGCAGGAACATGCACTGTTTTCTAAAACATTCTGTTGACACTTTGGGGGAAGATCAAGGAAGCATAAGCATCATAACTTGCCAAAAGGGGTCTCAGCAGCTTGGAAGAAAGACCAGGAGACAGTAACATGCCCTCTCTGAGAAATTGGCATCATCAGTGTTCTTGAGGTCCAGAGGACAATGTCATATGGCAAATAAAGACATCAGTGACACTGGTTCAGAAAGTGAATGTGAAGAAGTCCCTTAACTGACTTTAACTTACATCTTCCTTCTTAGGTATGCACTTCGAGTTCATCTGTAAGTACAAAAAAATTTTAAACTTAGTGGTAAGAAAGCATTATGTTGTAATTTAATTGGCAGCATTTCTTAGTGGTAGATAAAACAATAGCGTTCCTTAAAAGTGCTGATGTCTTGGAGTCAATGAAATGTGGTACTTTTTAAACCATTTAGTTCTATTCTCTCATTTTGTAGTTCAGAGATTAATACCCAGAGAGGGTTTAGTGACTTGCCCAAGGCAATATGGCTGATTTTTCCAGGGCATAATGAACTAGCTGCAAATATTTTTCAAGCAGTTTTTCCCTAGTTAGCCCCAGACTAGAACCCTCACTCTTTATTTCACTAATCATCACTAATCAGATTTGTTATTTTTTTTAATTGCTTGGGATCTGCATTTCCTACTAGAATATAAATTCCTGAGGGCAACGATGAAGTCTGTCTTGTTTACTGCTAGGTAGCAAGGTGCCTACCATTTAGCAAATGATCATTAGATTTTTCCAGTGGAAGGATGGATGGATGGATGGATGGATGGATGGATGGATGGATGGATGGATGAAGGAGAGGTAGATGAAGAGAGGGATAGATGGATGGATGGATGGAAAGAACTGAAACATTTCATACTCAGATTGAGGCTACAAGACAGTTAGATAAGGTGGTGTTATATATGACAATTGATGTACTAATACAAGTATGGACTGAGCAAAGGAAATAATAATGACTCTGGTTGGTCTGCTCACTTCCTTGCTGCTCACCCTAAGGGGGAGCCTTTCTCTTGAGACAAGAATATGTTGTCTCTCAAGTAGAGCAGGAAAAAAAGAGCTGGACCAGGAGAGGGACCAGGAGAGAAGGCTACCCTCCTTGTCAGGGTAGAAGAAGCTGACAGGGAGGATGTGGATGTAGGATGGGGGAGCTATCCTTGACGTGGGCAGCACAGCCTCCTCCAGTTCTGGATTCCAGCGGGGTCTCAGTAGGGCTCGAATAAAACGGAAACTCACTGCAGCAGGCTGCTTGCCTTCTCCATGGAGAGTCCACAGGGCTCCCCTGATGCCTTGCTTCTTGGTTATCTGCAGTGACTGCGGTTTTCCATCTGTTCCTTTGAAATGGATCATGTCTCATAAAACAAGAGAGTCAAATAAATGCCTCTGACATCTGTAACAAAATGATAGGGATGGATTTACTGATTTACTGTTGCCCTGGTGGCTTGGAGTTGGCCTAAGGCTGGCCTTATTTTTCAGCTCCTTTCTCAGTAGTATTTCAACTACATGTTTTTGCATCCATTGTTTAGCAATTACTTTATGACTGTTTGAACATTTATAGCATTCAGTTATATGAGAAGGCAATCCCATGCACCTAAAACAGATACAGGTTTCTGCCTAACAAACCAATTTTCAAGACTCAAGTTTCCTGATTTATAAAATGGAAGTGTTGTCCTCTTCACAGGGTTATGCTGAAGGTTAAATTAGATGACAGATGTGAACCATTTTGAGAAGGATTAACTGCTTTAAAAGGATGGATAATCTTAAACGGTGTCAGGGATTTCTTCATTTTAATTTTTCTCTTCAGTCCAGTTATCTCACTCATGGTAGACTCATGGGTACTTTGGTCTCCATGGAAGGAGGAGGCCAAGCAGGTGTAGCTCTGAGTCCCATTTTGTCCTGATTATTCAAGAAGTCTGATTTCCTGTTGAAGTTTATCCTCCCTTCATTTCCTTTTCAGGCAGAAAGAATGTTTCCCCCAAGCATTGTTCTTTTAATTGTCTTTGAAGACGCAAAGGCCCCTGAACAGTGTTTAGCTCCCTGTCTTGGGCACTAGCTAAGCTCCTAACTCCTTGATGACTTACTCTCACTAGCTGCCGGTGCAGCCTTACCTGATGTCTGTCTGTCTCAGGGTTTTCCTTTTTCTTTCTTTTTTTTTTTGAATTTTTGTTTTTAAATTTTATTGAAGTATAGTGGATTTACAATGTTGTGTTAATTTCTGATGTACAGCAAAGTGACTCAGTTATACATATATATTCTTTTTCATATTCTTTTCCATTATGGTTTGTCACAGGATATTGAATATAGTTCCTTGTGCTATACTGTAGGACCTTGTTGTTTATCCATTTAAGTGTAATAGTTTGCATCTGCTAATCCCAAACTCCCATTCCTTCCCTCCCCTACCTCCCCCTCCCCCTTGGCCACCACAAGTCTGTTCTCTATGTCTGTGGGTCTGTTTCTGTTTCATACATATGTTGATTTGTATCATATTTTAGGTTCCATGTATAAGTGATATCATGTGGTATTTGTCTTTCTCTATCTGACTTACTTCACTTAGAATGATAATCTCTAGGTCCATCCATGTTGCGGCAAATGGCATTATTTCATTCTTTTTACAGCTAATATTCCACTGTACATATATACCACATCTTCTTTATCCATTTATCTGCCAATGGACATTTAGGTTACTTCCATGTCTTGGCTATTGTAATAGTGCTGCTATGAACATGGGGGTGCATGTATCCTTTCGAATTTCAGGGTTTTCCTTTGCTTACAGAGTGTTTCTTTCTTCTCACTCACCCAGCTGAACAAGACATATTTCTCATCCCTTCTTCAGCTGGGCTCCCAGACCAGACCATCTGATCACTCTAATCCTAGTATGGGAGCTCTGGGTTTTCATATCTAAATAGTTATTTAATATAAGATACTAGCCAAAAGGATATCCTAAAAGTCATGCAAAAATAAAAGACCCTCCCCCAGCAATATCTCATTAATTTGCTAAGCAAATGTTGATACGTCTATTTCTCCAACTATTGGATGGAAATAATAGTAATATTGCAAGTAAATTTCCTACTCTCCCCTAAAGAAAGTATTTAAACCTCCAAATACACATCCATAGCCTACAGGGGCTTTCTCAGGACCACGGATTGAACTGTTTGTTTTTCTTCAGGCTCCCAGGCCATGCTGTGCACCAACCACATTTCATTGAAAGTATAGACATTTGTCTCTTAGAAATTTAGAATGCAGAAAGGTAGAGGCTGTGATTATGGGTCTTGGAAATGCTAGCCCCTAGCACAGAGTCCGACAATAACAGATGCTCACAAAATATTTTTGGACCAAAATGATCCACAAATAGCTGTAAGAATGCAGTTAGCTTCTCTAGGAGAACATTGAAGATCAGAGTAATTTCAAAGTTAGCTGTGCAAGTTGCTTAGTTTCACTTGTAGAATCCAGGTTTCAATCATGTCAACAACTTTAAAAATGTGAGTACAACCACCTGCAAGTAAAAAGTTGCAGACTGGGAGCCTTCCCAAAGCAAAATTGCCTGGGGCTCTTGAGACAAGTGCAATTGTTGGATCTCCTGGCCAGTGCCTTTTGCTGGTCCTTATGGATTCTCAGATATAAATGTCCACCCCTTGGGCAGTCCTGCTGAGGAATCAGGGTAGTTTCACCGAGGTGAGTCACTTCGTGTTTCTGATGTCTTGAATATGGTTTCATCTTGATTTTTAGATGACTACGTAGGAACATGTCACTGATAGGTTTGACATTATTTGCTGTTTCATGACTCCCTACCTGACATGCACACAGTTCATAAAATGTCAGCCTAGCAGAGGATGTACTTTGATTTTCACATTGCTCAAATCTGATCTGACTTAAGATCTTCAGGATTTCTATGTAGAGTACATGGATAGAGTTCAGGGTATCCATGAATTCCCCTGAAACTGTATACAAAATTTTTCTGGGAAGAGGCTTTCTTTAGATTCGCAAAGGATTCTGTGATTCCACAAGTGGTTGAATACTGCTGCTAATTGTTTTGTCTTCTATTCATAACAATCAAAATACAGCAGAAGATTGGCAACCTACATATCTGGAATTTTCCTATACCCAAATAATAATAATGCTGACAACCGTAATACCGTGACTAACATATATATTGAACACTTACTATGTGGCAGGTACTATAATAAGTCCCTTATGAGAATTTTATCACTTAATCTTCACAACACCCTAAAGGTAGGTACTTTTTTTAACCATTTTTAAAAATTGAAGTATAGTTAATTTACAGTGTTGTGTTGTTTCCAGGGCCAGCTCATCATGAATGTGGTGGTGTGGTGTGTGTGCTTCTCTGGGCCAGGTGTGTGTGTGCCCACACGCACGTGTGTGCACAGGAATGTACATATCTCAGTGATTCCAGATGCCACCACATGATTCTCTAGGAATCATACCCTTGACTCATATTCTGAAAACAAATTCTTATGCTTGATCTAAAAGCAAGAGCAGAGAGTGGTGTATGAGAAGCAGTAAATATTTTATAGCAAAAATTATACAACTTTATTTGAAGATATATATTTTTATTGAAGTATAGTTGATTTACAATGTGTTAGTTTCAGGTGTACAGCAAAGTGATTCAGTTATATATATATACACACACACACACATTCTTTTTCAGATTCTTTTCCCTTATAGGTTATTACAAAATATTGAGTATAGTTCCCTGTGCTATGCAGTGGGTCCTTGTCGGTTATCTATTTTATATATAGTAGTGTGTATATGTTAATGCCATCCTCCTAATTTATCCCTCCCCACCATCCCCCCTGGTAACCATAGGTTTGTTTTCTACATCTGTGACTCTATTGCTGTTTTGTAAATAAGTTCATTTCTACTGTTATTTTAGATTCCACGTATAAGTGATATCATGTGATATTTGTCTTTGGCTTACTTCACTTAACATCATAATCTCTAGATTCATCCATATTGCTGCAAGTGTCATTACTGCATTCGTTTTATGGCTGAGTAATATTCCATTGTGTGTGTGTATGTGTATATATATATATATATATATACACACACATCTTCTTTATCCATTCATCTGCCAGTGGACATTTAGATTGTTGCCATGCCTAAGCTCTTGTAAATAGTGCTGCTGTAAACATTGGGGTGCACATATCTTTTCGAATTAGAGCTTTTTATGAATATATGCCCAGGAGTGGGATTGCTGGATCATATGGTAGTTCTATTTTTAGTTTTTTAAGGAACCTCCATAGTGTTCTCCATAGTGACTGCACCAATTTACATTCCCACCAACAGTGTAGGAGGGTTCTTTTTCTTCACATAAGGGTAGGTACTTTTATTATCCTTGTTTCAGATAAGGAAACTAAGATGAAAAAAAATTAAATAACTTATAAGTTGTGACACTGGGAAGCTTAATAGAAAATTTTGACAATTAAATTATTGATTTTGGAACAGTGGAAAACTGAAAGAATCCTACTATTGCCATAATTTAAAAGCAGTGATATTTCTTCTAAATGGCTCAAAAGACATAATATATCTGAGTCAATTACACCAAGAGTCCACATTTCTGCTTTATCTATTTTTTAAAATGCTGATCTATACATCGCATACTTTCAGGGGTCTCAGATTTTTGTGGCTGGTACTACATATTTGTGTATCCTCTTTCTCTTGAGGTGATCTGAGTAACTTACAGATATTAATCCAGCCCTCCCATCACTGTGGGAGATAAATACCTATCATAATTTTGTTTCACATGAATATTTGTGGGAGATAATATTTATGTGCTGTACATCCCTGCCATGAATCTAACTTATGTTCAGATTCCCAGGGGGTGAGAAAAATTCTGGTACATCCTTCATGTCACTATACAAAGGTGGAAAGTGCCAGAAGACCTTTCCCTGCTAGTCTGGGTGGCAAGAACTGAGACAGAAAATGCAGCCATTCATCACAGAAACCCAGCTTTGAGCCCAACAGCTTTGCTGAAGCAGGGGATGTTAGGAGGAACTTGAAATGAGTATTGGAAAAAGCATCTGTTTATTTCCTGAGGGAGATAAACATCCTAGTGGCACCACTAAAAGTAATATACAGATAAGACTGCACTGTGAGCAATAATATTCTCTCCAAAAGTAATACACAGGAATAGCTATAGTATTCTGGTATGAGCCTCAATCACCCTTATGAAGGCAATGGTAAAAAATAATCAACCAAAGTAGCTTAGAGAAATAACTCTGTCTGCTCCTGTTCAAATTCCGCCACTTTATCATTTTGCTTTGGCACCATCCAGCAAGAATTCTGTTTGCCACAAGCCGATGCTCATCTCCAGCTCATAATTCCCTGTGTTGGGACTGACGTGCCCATTCATTCAGTAGCTCCCAGGAAGCACCTACCACAGCGCCAGGTGCCATTCTAGGCACTGGAGATACAGGAGAGAACAGAACACTATCTCTGTCACTAGCATTTGAAAATCTGTGACTTACTGTATAAAGTATTTTATAATAAATATATCAATAGTATTTTAATACTCTTGCTGTTATATTTAATAAAATATACTATTAATTTTTTATTCAATTTTTATTTTATCAATAGTATTTCTATTTTACTGTTTATGATATACTTTTAAAAATCTAGTGAATGGAACTTCAGTAAGTAAAGAGCTCCCAGGGTCTATTTTGCTGAATGTGCCAATGGTGGTTGCTGTTACATGGCTTTTTTATTATTTTTTTTTATTTTTTGGCCACGTTGGATGTTCGTTGCTGCGTGCAGGCTTTCTCTAGTTGTGGCGAGCAGGGACTATTCTTCGTTGCAGTGTGTGGGCTTCTCACTGCGGTGGCTTCTCTTGTTGCAGAGCACGGGCTCTAGGGTGTGCAGGCTTCAGTAGTTGTGGCACACGGGCTCAGTAGTTGTGGCACATGGGCTCAGGAGTTGTGGCTCGCGAACTCTAGAGCGCAGGCTCAGTAGTTGTGGCGCACGGGCTTAGTTGCTCCACAGCATGTGGGATCTTCCTGGCCCAGGGATTGAACCCATGTTCCCTGAATTAGCAGGCAGATTCTTAACCACTGCGCCACCAGGGAAGTCCTGGTGGTTGCTTTTAAAATGCGTCTTTATCTTTTTGTGATATGGCTCTAAGGTGAGGGTCTTACAGACCCTTTGGGGTGTGACAAAAACTATTCTAAGACTAGGTTTTTCCCTAGAACTTAAATCTCATTTGGTTTCTCTCTAACTGGCATTCTATCACGTGACTTTGTCCCCTCCAATCAGTCTCAACAGCACAAACTTCCTCTCTTTTCTGGATTCCCTTCCTCTCTTCTGGATTCCCTTCCTCTCTTTTCTGGATTCGCTTCCTCTCTTTTCTGGATTCCTAGTCAAACAAGGTGGAGATCTTGAGATCCGCTTGTCTGTCCTAGCTCCTCACTCCCCGCACACTGATTTATCTCTAACTCAGGGAAGTTCTTCCTCGGTGTATCTGGAGTTCGTGCCATCCACATAGCTATGATGGATTTCAGTTTTTCATGTGTTGCCTACCTGCCCCCCCAAGTCTACACTTCCCTCATTGCCTTGGCATCTGTCCACACTCCAATTCTTAGCCTCCCTTGCAGTTAGGTGTGGACGTGGAACAAGTTCTTGCCCTGGGGATATGAACAGAAGCAGGCCAGTGGTGGCTTTTGAGAGCTTTTTCCCCTTCCCCCAGGGAAATGCAGACAAGATAAAGTCCTAAGGCAGAAGTTCTCAAACTTTCTCAGTTCACAGAGCCCTTGATGTCTCAGTAATTTTTTCACAGCACCTCTAGGTCAAGTGAAATATCAGTAGTTCCACTTATTAAGTAGTTAGGTCCAAACAACATAATACATATTATCTCCTAACCATTTAGTAGCCATTTGAAGAAATATAATACGTATAAATTTAAAGAATCACAAATAGTAATGGTATGTGTGTCCTTGTTAGGCATTGTACAGTTTCTCAGACCTTCAAATCAAATGAAATACTGACAAACTCATTTCCTGTTCCTCATTGACTTTCACACAGAACTTCCTTTTTGTCATAGACACCACCAAAAAACCCAGCTTTGGAAAGATAGGCCATCAACAAAAGCAGGGTTGTGTGTTCTAATGTTGAACAAAACTGCTAGTAGGTGGTGGTGTGCCCAACTGATATCACACATGACTGTAATTCCTTCAGATTTTTAAGATACTGTGCTCCCATGAGTTCACTTTGAAACCTTGAGGCACCTTGTGCACAGTTTGGGAACCAGATCCCTGGGGGATGACAGAGTCACAAAATGGAAAAGAGCAGAGATCCCTGAATCTCTTTGTAAAGGGGAGCAGGCTGCTGATTGGGAACACCCACCGCAGGCTTGTAAATATATGAGTGGAATAAGCTTCTGCTGTGGTTGAGCCATTGTTCGTTTTTGAATTTGTTGACACAACCTAGCCTAACTTAATTAATACCTTATAGTACTGCAGTGACCTTCTAATGGTTCTCCTTGATCCAAATCTAAAGCCTTCCTCCTCAACAGTTCATGTCATCATTACCAAATCTACTGCTTTACGCTAATAACAGGCTAAAATTTTTCTACAACTCAAAGCTGAGCACTTCCTTTGTTTGCTTCCCAGCCTGATTTCCACCACCAATCTTTCCTCATGCACTAAGCCCTAAATCAGTGTCTCTCAATCTTGACTACATATAAGAATCACCTGGGGAGGTTTAAAAACTACCAATGCCGGGCTTCCCTGGTGGCGCAGTGGTTGAGTCTGCCTGCTGATGCAGGGGACACGGGTTCGTGCCCCGGTCCGGGAAGATCCCACATGCTGTGGAGCGGCTGGGCCCGTGAGCCATGGCTGCTGAGCCTGTGCGTCCGGAGCCTGTGCTCCGCAACGGGAGAGGCAACAACAGTGAGAGACCCGCGTACCGCCAAAAAAACAAAACAAAACAAAAAAACCCACAAAAAACCATTGCCCAGTTCCCCACCTGCAAGGATTATCATCTGATTGAAATGGACCAGTTCCTTGAAGAGCACAAACTACCACAACTCACTGAACCTGAAATAGATCATTTGAATAGCCCTGTAACTATTAAGGGAAATGAATTTGTAGTTTTAAAACTCCGAAAAGAAGAAATGTCCAGACCCAGATGGCTTCATTGAAAATTACACAAATATTTTAAAAAGAATAAACACCAACTCTACGCAATCTCTTCCAGAAAATAGAAGAGGAAAGGATGTGTTTCTCAATTCATTTTATGAAGCTAGTATTATTACCCTGATACCCAAACCGAAGAAAAAAATAAAACTACAGATGATATGCCTCATGCATATAGATGCAAAAAAAGTCCTTAAGAAAATATTAGCAAATAAAATTCAGCAATATATAAAAAGAATTATATACCATAAGCAAGTGGAGTTTATTTCAGGAATGCGAGATTGGATCAATATTAGAAGATCAATCAATGTAATCCACTACATTTTCAGACTAAATGGTTTTTTTCTTCTGTGATTAACTTCTAACTAGTTGTTTGTTTATAAAAGGCTATGGTTTTCTTCATATTAATTTTTTAACCATCTATGTTATGGAATTTTCTTATTTGTTTGCAAGAATTTTTCATACTTCTCTTGTTTTTGCCAGATATCATTGTTACTTTTCTGAAAACTTTCTGGAGTTCAGTAATTAAGAGGATTGAATTTCAAGCCCAAAGAAAAACAGCAGACAACTAAATCTCATTCTATCAGTGAGATTCTTGTTGGTTGAGTGTGTGCTGGTACAGATGTAAACCTGCAATTTCTTTTCTAATATAATTAAATATGGTGATTAAGGAAACCGTCAAATCCAGAACCGTCTCATTCCTTGCCAGTTGGGTATCATCTGTTCCCTGTGCTGCTTGCTAATTTGGAGAGACTGCAGTCTTTACTACAGAATCCTCTTAATTTGGGGAGGGATATTTGTAATTTAAATCACAAAGAAAGAAACTGTTAATATATATTGATTTGCCCAAGTTCCACTGTTTCACTGCGAGCTTTTTTCAGTAAGCCTTGATATACAAGCGAATTTATGCAAATGAATGCATCTGTCTTCATTTCTCCTTGCCATTAGATCATTATGCAAGCATTAAACACCAAAAAAGACATAAAATGAGTGATTAGTCTAGTGGAGAGTGCAGGTTAGCAGAAAGCCAACGCCAGAAACATGTTCCTCCCTCTCCAGACTGCTTCTTTTCTCCTTTCTTCAGAAACACCCATAAATGATTTAGTCAGTCCTTCAGGGACTAGAGATACTTATTGGCAGTTAACATTCTTGTGATTCAGCACATTTTCTTGCAACAATATTCTATCTTTATCCCTGAGTTTTGCCTAATTTAGATTCTGCCATAGGTCTGTTCTTCTCCACTTATCCTGATTGATAAGTACAGACAGATTAGACAGAAGACAAAATTGTGAAATAGATGTTGCATTTGGAACAGCAAGTTTTCATTTTACATTGTTGCCAGGACCATCTCCTCTGTGGCCGCCTTCCCCACAACCAACACTGTGGCATGGTGCCCTGTGACTCATTTGCCTCTGTGACTAGGCTTTAAGCATCTCTGACTTTTTCTGTCTTTGAGTTTCATTGTCTGACTCATAGTAAGCACTCAATAAATGCTTGAATCAATGAATACACAAATTACTCAGTTAACTGGTACATTAATATTTTCTTTGTTTCGTGTTTTTAAACTAGCTCTTGGGGAAAGATTTGAAATATTTTTAAACAAGAGGGTAATTGACTATTACCAGTTTAAAAAGTAGCCCAGATGGATTTGTATTTTAACAGAGATCAAATCAAACTAATTGAATTTAGCTTTTCTAGCTTTTCAGGATTCAGCCAGAGACCTGGGAAGGACCTGGTTCCTTCTGGAGGAAACTGCATTGTCCATGTCCCTTAAGGCTGCACTTATGTCCTGGTATCCCACTCTATTCAGGAAGCACACTCCTGAAAACCAAAGTACAAATGAAATTCTTACTAATTGAAACTTATTTCTCACTTGTCTGTTACTACTATTTTATAGTTGCTTCTTTGTGCATTTCTGATTGACCTTTAAGACAGGCCCTTAAAAACCCATGCTCCCAACTCCTTAAGTAAAGCTCTATAAATCAAGTGCTTAAACATACAGGGTCAATCTACATATTTAAAGAAAATGCAAATAATTTGTTGGGTAAAATTGTTGTATACATTATGTCTCTGTAATATGGAAAGTCATCATCCATTATGTAATTTTCATTCCTTTAGTTATTAACCTTATTTTTAAAATAATTTATACCTAGCCTTCTGCCAAGGAGGACTGATAGGGGTTGTTTGTTAAATTGACCTCTTCAACTATCAGTTGGGCCTATGTATGTCTCTATGGGATATATAGAGGGTTGTTCTGTTCTGTGTTAAGAGAGCTTAGGTAAAATGCACACTGTGGTGGACTTTTGTTACAAATGCTCCTGGTAAATGATGTAAAGGGCCCTGTGCTTTTATGGACTTGACAAGAATTTTGCTTCTTGAATGTCTATCTTTATTTGGTCTCTCATTCAAAATGTAGTAAATGAAGCTGATATCACTCACACTCACTGACTCTTCCTTGGCTTCTATTTTAAAGAGCAGTAACCACTCATATATACAGTGTCATGAAACTGCCATGAAAAAGGAAGTATGCAGGGCTGCTTAGGTCACAGGATCTGGCAATCTTGAAAGTCCTGCCTAGACTGACATTATTACACCAAAATCAGTGGCCTGTCCCTGTTGCCTTCTTTCCCCAAGTACTCTGTTCTCCTCACTAGATCAGATGAGAGATTATTTCTTTCCCTAACATGATTCAATTTTTTAAATCAGCTAATGGGATAGTGGACCAGCAGCAACAATTTAAAAACCTTTATGATAAGCATTCATAAATTTTGAAATTATAATTAACTCTGTCATGTGTAATAAAGGGCAGAGGTGTGTAAGTAACCTTTTCAGTTTTTTGACTTTGAAAAAGAAAGTCTGTTCTTGAATTTTAATATGAGTGTCTCTGATGTCCTAGAAGTTCATAACCCCTGAAATTCATAACCTGATTCAAGAGAAATTGGAAAACTGTCCAGTTTCCCCATCCCTACCCAGAAAGTGTATGCAGTGAGGGGGATAACGTAACAGAGAATTTTAAAACAATGTTTATCGTAGTTAGCCTCTGGATAGGTAAATACTGACGCATTTTTATTTCTGAAAGCAAGGATAGTCTTAAAATTTTCTTTCTGTATTGCCTAAAATCAAAAGATGTGGGTTCCATCTTGGTGCGTAGACATTATCCCCACAAGATCAGTGAGATTTTAAATTTTCAAAAGTAGAGAGTGGGAGGTTAACAGAAGTGCCCTGGGGTTTCTGAGGACCAACCCTGCTTTAACATACTGTGACACATTTTGTAAGAAATGATGTAAGTCATAACATGAAGCTATTGTACTTTGTTTTCTGAAAGCCAAAAAAAAAAAGTCAATAATATTTTTCTTGAACCTGTAGAAAGCTCTTCTCTTGTGTCACTTGGCTTCCTCAGCAAAAATGTATCGGGAACTTGGAGTCTGCACTATATGCTTTTGTATCATTGTTTAAAATTCCATTCTAGCCCCTTGTCTTATGACTCTCACTTTTTCCCTTTGGAATTAACAAGGAGAGACACCAGAGAAAGTCACTTCAGAAGGACAGAAAACAAAGGGCGAATATTATCCTTGTACATAAGCCATGTCAGACTATTGTGAATCTAGAGCGAACTACGCCACTGCTACTACCCATTTTAATAACCTGTAATGGAATATCTGCTCCGCTTTATCTGTATGCTCATCTTTATGAGACACTCTGCAAATTGCAATGGAAAAGAGGCCCCAGATCTTTTCCCACAAAAGAAGAAGTGCAAAGAGTTTATGGGGAGGAGTCCCTTCACCACCCACAGAAACAACCCCTTGCGCTTCTACTGTCATTTACTAAAGCAGATGCTTTTCTTTTAACAGAGGAATTCAAGGGCTCCACCGTGGTTGAACTGATGAAGAAGGAAGGCACCACCCTCGGGCTGACGGTCTCGGGTGGAATTGACAAGGATGGCAGGCCAAGAGTATCTAATCTGCGGCAGGGAGGAATTGCTGCTAGGTAACTGCATTGTGTGGAAACGTAGAAAGAGGAATGCATGATGTAATTAATTCAAAAGTTAAATAAAGCTCCATCAGAAAAGGTCACTAGTAAACAAACGACACTGCTATCTGCCGGGCAGAAGCACAGGGGGGCACGTTTCAGAAGCATGGCTTTGCTGGCCTGTGCCAGAATCACCAGGGAGCTCTCGTGTCTTCTCAGGAGCAGCCAGGCTCTCCTAAGCTTTTAATTTTAAAGTGTCTGTATGGATCTAGTCCTCGGGTTGCCACTGACCAGCAGACAGGCTGCAGTGGGAGTGAGATGGTCCACTCACCTAATGGGGAACAGATGACCCATATGCTGTGGATAAGGGGAAACTGCCACAGAAGGATATGACAAGGCTAGAAAATGAGGGAGGCCCAACTCCAAGTTTCTAAGTAACAATTTTGCTTCTCCTGCGTATTCTCAACTTTTCTACTTGTGAGATTTTCCTTTCATTAAGACAAAGAGGTGGTTTCCAACAGGACAGAAGGCTTGGGTGAGGAAGTCTCATTTTTTGTCCTTGTTCTGATGAGCTGCAGATTGCACTGCGTCTTGCTGACAGCAGAATGTCCTGGGTGCTGGGCAGCGGTAGGCTTGCTTTGCAGACAAATTCTAAATCTACCTCAGAAAAAGGGGGTGGAATGCCCAGGTTTCATTCAAAGTGAGGTTAATGTCCCTTAAATCCTGGACACCAATATTTGTGTCCACATAAGCACAAATTAAGTTTTAGAGTTCTTAACTTATAAAGTGTCACCTGAAATAGTGATTACTTTTGATGATCAACCTATTGGTACAGTTTATAAGCTCAATCCAATTGATTGCTCCATGATCTGGGGAATTGTTTGTAAAACAGGCTGATGTCAACACAAGCACCTTAGACTCCTTCCTTCGGGTTTTTTTTCTTTTTTTTTGCATTTTTATTTTTTTGTGTGATTGAAGGACAGTTGATTTACAATGTTGTGTTAACTTCTGCTGTACTGCAAAGTGATTCAGTTATACATGTATACATTCTTTTTTAGGTTCTTTTCCTTTATGATTTTTAAGAGAGTTCTTTCCACACCATAGCCTCCTTTAACTTTTAACATTCGTGGCCAATCCATGATGCTAGGACTTCCTATGTCTTCAGGGCTTCTGCATATGTAGCCCCTAGAGCAAGTGTGATTGGCAGGGGAGAGGGTAAGAATGTGGTTTTCACATGTATTGATGCTATAATTAAATGTAGCGCTGTGCCAGTTATGTTGAGTATTATCGATCACCAAATATTTATTATTTAAGCCACTACCATTTAACAGGTAGTAAACCAAAATAAGTAAAGGTAAGATCCCTGCCATAGGAGGGTTTATAATCTATTGGGGGAAATAAGGTATAAAAAACATGAAAAGTTTGGGAGCAATAATCGCATTGCATAATAGTAAAAAGCAACCACATAAGGGTTGTCACAGAGCATTAGGCAATTAAGTTGCCAAATAAGTGTCAGTCAGTAAACCTGAGTTAAGAGTGACAACACGGACTGCTGGCGAGAGCGGATTACAGAGGCTTCGAAGGAGGAATGATTGGAGCTGGGCTTACGTAAAACAAATGAACTTGGTATTTTTATTTGGGGAGAAAATATTATTGAATTAAGTCCTATCATAGTTCTTGCTGCCTGCTCTTGGTTTAAAAGGAGAGTTTGACTAAAAGCCCCAGAGTAGCCAAGGTTCTACTACGATGGTGAAGAGAGGAGAATGTTACTGAAAGCCAGTACTTTTGTTGAACTTTCTTCACCAATACTTTTTTTATTAGTCCCGCTATAAGCAATAAATAGCAAAATAAGCTCACCCTCTGGTTGGCCCTGGACACACTCCTGGTGAAGATACCAAAAGTGGTGAAATGTCCAAAAGGCAGGCAGCAAAAATGAGAGGGAATGAGAAGAAAGGGAAAATTCTAGTGTGTCCAGGATCTGGATAATCTGCCCCAAGAGCACCACCTCTTTATGGGCAGAGCAACTAAAAATAACGTTCTCTTTATTTTGTTTTACGGTGCTCCTTAAAAGTAAAAGAGGTAGAGGGTTAGGAAGAAATTGGGGACAGCAGCAGACCCAGTACAGGACTTCCGAAGTGTGCAGTCAGCATGAGAAGAGGGATCCACTGAGTCTCTCTCATCCACCCTCCACTGCACACCCGCTCTTAGGAACCAGCCACATCCTAGGAGTCAGGACTCCAGCTGCGTCGGCATTCTGGGCTTGCATGCTTATCCATGATGGGGAAGACGGAAGTATGGTCAGACTGGCCTGCAGAAAGGAGGGGTCCACTGAGGTGACATTCTCTGTTTTGCAGAAGTGATCAGCTGGATGTGGGTGACTATATCAAAGCAGTGAATGGCATCAACCTGGCCAGATTCCGCCACGACGAGATCATCAGCTTGCTGAAGAACGTCGGGGAAAGAGTGGTTCTTGAAGTCGAGTACGAGCTGCCACCAGTCTGTAAGTCATTACAAGACAGGGGCAGAACAGCTGCACCACGGTTTGGCCTAAAACTATTGGTTCCTATCTTTTTCTCTTTTGCCATCATTGTCTTATTACAGGAATGGGAGAGTATAGTTTCTTAATATTTAAAACTTATTTGAGTTGCTATAGCCTACTCAGGAAGAATGTAAAAGAGCATAAATAATGGTGCAATTATCTAGGACTCACATTTCATTAAGGCCATCTGTGAACATCATAACTGTACTTAAGCTATTTTAATAAACTGTCCACATATTTATAAATTCTGTGCCTAAGTTCCATCCAGGCTTTGTACTTAGTGACTAAGTTTAGGAAAAGCATGTTTAACGTGATTTCTATTGATTCTTGTATAGTTACGTTCATTTCTGAAGCATGAAAATAGAATCAGAATACATTGTTAAGTAATAATAATAGACATAATAAAAGCGCAGCCAACATATTTTGAGAGCTTACTAAATGTCCAGCGTTATAAGGAACCCCTTTTATTGGTACTTAAATCCTCACCACAAAGAAAGTCAGCACAGCAGAGCTGAACTTTGATGTCAAATAGCCAGTTAAGGGCTTCCCTGGTGGCGCAGTGGTTGAGAGTCCGCCTGCTGATGCAGGGGACACAGGTTCGTGCCCCAGTCTGGGAAGATTCCACGTGCCGCAGAGCGGCTGGACCCGTGAGCCATGGCCGCTGAGCCTGCGCGTCCGGAGCCTGTGCTCCACAACGGGAGAGGCCACAGCAGTGAGAGGCCCAAGTACCGCAAAAAAAAAAAAAAAAAAAGCCAGTTAAATCCCAGCTCCAACTTTTACAAGCTACATGCCTTTGAGAAAGTTACTTAAGCTTCTTGTGTTTCAGTTTGCACATCTGAAAAATGGGGATGATATTAGGAATCTATGGTATTACTCACAGATCTGTTATGAGGATTAAATGAGTTAGGTTTTGTATAGCATTTAGGACAGTGCCCGACACTATAAAAGTTTTTGTTAAATAATAAATATATAAATCAATCAAAACTATAAGAGAGGCATTATTTTCATTATTATTCTCATTTTTACAGAGACTTAAATTAAATCTTTCCCAAATTAGTAGGCATCAAAGTCAGCTCTTCGCTCTTCTATACTACTGAGAACTCAGACTGATTATTACTAACCGATAATAATTCATTTGTTTAGCAATGACTTATTGGCATTACTATGTTCCAGTCCCCACAAAGTACATCGGTGTAATTTATATTCTAGCAGGCGAAGACAGATATTAAAATAAAATCACAGTAAATAAGTTAATTAAAATTGACTCTTGAACAACAAGGCGGTTAGGGGTGCCAGCCCTCCACGTGGAGCAGTTGAAAATCAATGCATAACTTATGAGCCCTCCATATATGTGGTTCCTCCAAAACCAAGGTTCTTCCATATCTGCAGATTCAACCAGCCAGGTATAGTGCAGTACTGTGGTGTTTACTATGGAAAAAAATCCACATATACATGGAGCCATGCAGGTCAAACCCATGTTGTTCAAGGGTCAGCTGTATGTTGTATGAATGTTAGGGGTCAAGAATGCTGTGGGAAAAAGAAAATATAGCAAGGAGGGGGGTTGGGAGTGCTGGGCTGGGGATGGGATTGCAATTTTAAATAGAGTGGTTAGGAACAGCTTCACTGAAAAAATGACCTTACTCAGCGACTTGAAGGAGGTGAGGAAGTTAGCTGTATGGATTTCTGGGGGAAAAGAGTTCCAGAAAGAACGAAAAGCCAGTGCTAAGATCAAAAGCAGGAACATATCTGGCATTGTTCTAGAAACATGAAGAAGGGCGGTGTGCTGGAGCAGAGTAAGCATGCAGAGAAGTGGGGGGAGGTGGTCTGAAGTGTAAAGGATAGGAGCGTCTGTGTAGGCCGTTGGAGGGGCCTTAAGTTTTGCTCTGAACGATGCGGGAAGGCATTGTATGGTTTGGGGCAGAGGAGTGACAGGATCTGATGTATGTTTTCAAAGGCGCCTCTAGCTGCTGTGTTGAGAGTAGACTGCAGGGACAGGGTAGAAGTTTGGAGGACTGTTTCAGTGATTCAGATAAAAGATGGTGGTAGAGACGGTGACAAGCACTCACATTCCTCATCTATTTTGAAGATAGAGCCAACAGGATTTCCTGATGGATTTAATGTGGGTTGTGCAGAAAGAGAGGAGTGAAGGCCCACAGGGGGTTTTGAGTCTGAGTAACTGGAAGGATGGAGTTGCCATGAACGGGGGTGGGTAAGGATGCAGGCAGAGCTGACTTGCCAGGAGAAGATCCGTAGTTTGTTGTTTGAAATGCTACAGTTAAGGGGCCTATTTGCCATGCTGAGAGAAAATGTCAAGACGAGAGCTGGAGATACGGTTTGGCATTTGGGAGGAAGATCTGGACTAGAAATGTAAATTTAAGAGTAATGGGACTATAGATGGTGTTTGAAGCTTTGGGACCAGATGACAGCACTCAGAGAGTGAGTGTACATACTAATCATAAATTCTTATTCTTAACATAAAATCTAACACTGAAAATCTAATGGTGATTTTACAACAAAATCCATTGGAATCTGTGTTCTGAAACCTTGCTACAATGTTTTTCATTTTCATTAAGAGCAGGCAGTAAAATAGAGTGTTGAGAGCTTGGGCTGTGTCACTAGTTAAATGTCAGTTTTGTCCCTTTCTAGCTTTGTGACTTTGGGCATTTTATTTAAGTTCTCTGAGCCGTAGGTTTCTCAGCTATAAAACAACTATAATGGATGTAGAATTTTTGTAAGAATTCAAGGCTATAATCCTGTAAAGTATTTAGATCATAAGCACATACTCACTAAGCCATAGTGCGTCTTAGCCATTATTACCATTATTATTATTATTACTACTACTACTACTACTACACTGAAAGTACTGTGTTTTCTTGAACTTAAAGTCAGTTTGCTTTGAAATCACTATCTTAAACCACTGTTAAGGAGTTAAGAGGAGTCAAACATCTAGAGCTAATGCTCTTTGATTAACCATTTGTATTCTAGTGGGTAGATGAATATCAATAAAACACAACCTCTTCCTAAGAGGAACTCTTAGTATAGCTCTCAGGGTGAGGCCAGTAGTGGAGATTTGCTGAGTATTATCCAGCAAATCCAGATCATCCAGATCTGGGGATTTCAGGGTAGATTTGAAGGAGTTTATGTAGGTCCAGTAGGAAGACGAACATTCCAGGCACAGGATATGGCAAGGAGGTAAGAAGATAGTCCAGTACGTAGGTTGAACTGCAAACAGTTTGGAGTTGCTGGAACACAAAGGGAAAGAGAGGGCCTAGAGAGAGATGAGGCCAGTGAGGTAAACAGGAAGCAAGTAAAGGAGGGCCTTATAAGCCATGTGGGTAGAGTGTGGATGGTGTCAAGTGGGCAATAAGGAGCCTTTAAAAGCTTTTAAGGCCAAGGAACAGCATCATCAGATCAGAGTTTTTAGACTTATTTTAAGAGGTCAAATGGAGAACAGATCAGAGGCTATAAGCCCCAAGGCTGTTATAATTTCCCAAAGGAGAGGTAATATCCTGAATAACTATAGCATTCATAGGGTTAAAGAGGAGAGGGTGGGCATCAGAAATATTCAGTGGTTGGTGATTATACCAGCTTTTCCTCCCTCACACAGTAAAGCTGATGTAAAAAGAGAAAATATTTTTAAACACAAAAGTGTGAATTTTGTGGTAGAAATCAGATAGAAGAGGTCTATTTGCCAAGGATTATCTCTGTCTCCTTCTATTATGTTAGATAAATTGATAAGATCTGTGAGTTCAGGGAGGTTGAAGGGATTAATAAGCCTCCCTTTCACTGAGCTTAGACAGCCAGAGCAGGAGCAAGCCAGCAGCAGTGAGCGCCCGGGAGGAGAGCTGCCTGATGAAAGGTAGGCCACCCGAGGCCGAGACTGTAACTCTCTCAACAATCACAGCAATCTGAGGCTCAGCCAATCCCAGAGTCCAGAAGGAATTGGAGGAAGGTTTGTGTGTGTGTGTGTGTGTGTGTGTGTGTGTGTGTGTGTGTGTGTGAGAGAGAGAGAGAGAGCGAGAGAGAGCGAGAGAGAGAGAGAGAGAGAGGGTGAGAGAGAAAGAGAGAGAATGGTACAGAGACAGATCTGAGAAGAAAAATGGAACTTTTACCTTGGGCAGGGCACTTACCTTTTCTGAGATTCAGTTTCTTAGTGAAAAGGAAATAGTTGATCTTCATGAGCTCTAAAGTTCTTTTTGACTCTAAAATTATGTGGTGTTTTGAGACCGTATTTAGAGAGAATGTTACCAGGCTGTATCTTGAGTATTAGTGTGTTCAAAATTGGTCTAGAGGAGTGCCTTCAAATTTTTTGGTCGCATAACCCCTAAAGAATTTTGAAATATTACATAATTCTCATCCAATTTTTAACACCTAAAATTCTTTATGATAAACTTCAGTAGTTGGATAGGATATAATTTTTAGCATGATGCTTATTTTATACATCTTTGAATACCATTTCCATTCAAACCTTGGAGCTACAGATTTACCTCATTTGTTTTATGGAAAACATCTGCCACAGAGTCTTATTTTCAAAGGCAGTCCTCACCATTAAACCATCAGCTAAATCAGACTAGCTTTTTATTGGAAGGAATGCTTCCTTAATTCAAATAAATGTGTTAAAGCATGTCCCTGTGACAGCCTTATTACTTCTCTTTTCTAATTCTAAGAAAGATAGACAGATGATAGATGATGATGGTGATGATGATGATGATGATGATGATGATGATATGAGGGGGAGGTGCGGCGTGGTGGGCATCCCAGGCCTCCTCCCCATGGTTCATTCTGGGATGTAGTCTGAAGAAGCATCAGCTACCCAGGGGAAGCTCTTCCTGTGACAGTGGCAGAGGGAAAACAAGACAAGCCCAACCACAGGAGCACATTTCCAGACTCTGCTTACGTGTCTTAACACCCCATTGGCTAAAGCAAGTCAGCTGTGCAAACCCAATGTAATGAGGTAGGAAAGTGCACAACTCCTATTCTCCTATGGGAAATAGTATATATTGATAATTTAGAAAAACCAAATCCACCATAGTAAAATAGAGAATGTCACTTTATGTTATAGAAGTATATGCATATGCACATATAGAAACAAGGGACAACAGTACAGCTAAAATACTAGGGAGGAATATTTTTGCATTATAAAATTGGTTTCTACCTCGCCTTTGTATGTGCCCAGTTTGATTTATGGGGTAAGCCCCTTATTGGATCTCTATGTCCACATACACACATGTGAAGTAATGAGTAAAATTCACGTGGCCAAACAGGATGTCTGATGCTGAATATGAAAACCCAGTCGCCAAGAGCCAGTCATGCAAATATAAATTATAAAGACCAAATCTATTACATTAAATATATTAAAATGTAGTCAACATTCCCATTTATCTTTGTAAATGATGAACAGCAATAGTGTGGATAATCTAAAGCTGTAGATAATCCCCGAAGTCTATATTGACTTTAGATTTGTTGGTAAGATTTTATGGTCAGCAAGATTTAGTTCAAGCAAAATTGAAATTACAGTGCTTTGCATCCCCAGAACAGACACTCAGCCAACAAGGACAGGGGGCCCAGAATTAGAATTTGGTTGTATATAATTGAAAGTTGATTTAATGATTAAATGAAATAAAATTTGTAAACCGCTTTGCAGAGTTCCTTGCATACAGTAGATGCTCATTAATTATTTCTCTCCATATCTTTTCCTTAATAGAACAGAAAGATCATGTTCCTAACCAGGTCTTCAAGTGGCTTGTTGGGTCATGGAAATAAGAAAACTTTTGGTTTGAACTCAGTTTTTTACATTTAATTAAAACCGTACCTCAACACTTTCAGCTATTTGTATGCACTGTTCCTAGCTGATTAGAATAAACTGAAATTCCCCTGATAGCAAGAATATGACATTTAATTAAATCAGCAGCGTACCAAAACATTTTGTTCAACTGTAGGTTTATGTTGTTTTTTTAGCAGATCCAAGTTCTTATTGTACTTTATGTCCCAGCTGGCTGCGTGCAGTTTTGTGAATGTAACTGTGTACTTTTCATAATCATGTCCATTCCTTTGAGGATTCAGAATTTCTGATAATTAAAAAATAATTATAATTAATGCTTAATTAAAATTACTTCCTATTTCTGTCAATGGCAAGAAACGTTCTTTTCAAAGATACCTTTAAATTCTGTCTGTATGTTTCTTGTTGACAGCTTGATGTAATAAGCCCTTCAGGATCTAGTAACAATGTAAAAAATGTGTCATTGATAATGAACACAGCCTTAGACAATTAGACATCACTGTACAAATTCAAGACAAGGAGTTAAGACCATCAAATTCTATAGATTGCCAACCCTTGTCTCCATGAATAAAAATATCCTTGTATCCATAATGATAAAATATTTTTTAAATCTAGCAAGAGTATACTGTATAATCAGAATTACTAGTTTCTTGAAAAAACAGTCTTAAAGAGTAGTTTAGTTACTATTCATATAACTTCATATAACTTATCCCCTTGTGTATAATGTAGTTAGAGATAGCAACTTGGCAATGGAATTTCATTTTGTGAAATGAGAGCAGTAACCAGGCAAACACAACCTAAGCATGATAATATCAAGTAAAATTAAGTAGATCTTTATTTTATTAGTCAGTAATAATATTTTGAATGTACTTCGAATTTCTTTTTCTCTCCAAGTTTCATTCAGGTTGCTGTTATCTTTGTTTAATTGCTATGCACCATGTCAGAAAATCAATTTGCATCAGCTTAACCTATTAATGGTAATCTGACAGTAATACTTTTCCTTCTTGTGCTAGCTGCAAAAATAAATATAGAGGCAGTAATTATTTCATAAGTTTTATAAAAATCATATTATTTTTGCATTATACAAAAGGAAAACAATTCTATTTATCATATGGAGATTGTCTCTCTTGTTATATAGAATTTTAACAATGTGAATATTATGCTCTGTCTAAAAACTGCCTACAAGGGAGGAAAGGAAGTATCTCTGATTTTGATTCCACCTGGACCTATATAAGTCATTTATGCACATGACTATTTTATGGTTTTGTATGTCATTCCAATTATTTTTTGTAACATTTTCTTTAAAAACAGATTTTTTTGCTGTTTTATTACTCAACAAGAATTATTTGCAGCAAGGGAATTGTAGTATTTTATGCCTGTCAAAAAATCCAGAGACGTTATTATGATGTAAGACTTATATTTTCTCTCTCTTTCCTGCATTCAGCTGTTCAAGGATCGAGTGTTATTTTCCGAACGGTGGAGGTCACGTTACATAAAGAAGGCAATACCTTTGGTTTTGTAATACGAGGTAGGTGGTGGTTAGAAAATAGAACTAACACATATTCTTGGAGAATTTGTCAGTGAAATACTGGTAGTGAACTAGAAAGTCATCCTAAAAAAGACTGGTGTTTTCAGTGCCTAAAGTCACATTATAATATTTGCACCCATTTTTCTTTAAAGAAATAAAGCAGTAATTGGGAATCAAAGTGGAATCCAAATGATCTAGCTAATTTATTCCAGTTTGTTAATACAGAACAAGAAGCCATTATTTGTAAACCTTGTGAACTCACAGTCATCCTACTGATTTGCCACTTGTCAACATGTCTTTTGTCTTCCCTTTTATACTTTTCTATATCACTGAGTCAAAAATGTTGATGAATATGGATGATTTGATTTAATGCACTAAGATTAAGTAACTTTGTTTAAATTGTTTTCTCCTAAAATACATCTTGTTACTGTAGCTTCCACCTGATGTGCATCAGCTCAATTCATCTTATTTTGGAATGATATGAATAATAAAAATGTCAGGTGACTCCAACTTGTCTATAAAACCATTAATTCTGAGCTGTAATTCTGGCTTTTATTATTTTAGTTTTCTTATTAGTAATTTCATCCCTTAAAGATTACACATACAAGGGACTTCCCTGGTGGCACAGTGGTTAAGAATCCACCTGCCAATGCAGGGGACATGGATTCGAGCCCTGGTCCAGGAAGATCCCACATGCCCCAGAGCAGCTAAGCCCACGAGCCACAACTACTGAGCCTGCATGCCACAACTACTGAAGCTCGCGCACTCTAGAGTCCATGCTCTGAAACAAGAGAAGCCACCCCAATGAGAAGCCTGTGCACCACAACGAAGAGTAGCCCCCGCTTGCCACAACTAGAGAAAGCCCACGCATAGCAACGAAGACCCAACACAGCCAAAAATAAATTTATTTTTAAAAGGCTACACATACATTAATAACTCATAATTCCTAGTATGACAATGAGGTTCAATAGGGAACTAGATAAGCATCAGGAATTTTTTAACATTTCTTGATTTTTTAATTTGTTTTTACCTATTACATTTTGTACTTCACCAGAGTCAAAATTCTATCAAAATTATTAAGACAGTAATTAAAATTAACTAAGCATCTTAATAAATGTACATACATCAAGGAATAAAACAGATGTGTTCACTTATACAGACTTGCCTTAATGACTGAGCTTTGGGCATTAGGTTCAGTTCTGTGTGAAT
This sequence comes from Mesoplodon bidens, assembly GCF_964165515.1. NCBI lineage: Eukaryota > Metazoa > Chordata > Mammalia > Artiodactyla > Ziphiidae > Mesoplodon > Mesoplodon bidens. Next base: position 33,789,911 of record NC_138167.1, read on the forward strand.
CATTTAGAAAATCAATCAATCAAATGTTCATTAAGGACATGTCAACATGTCAGCATCAGGCAGAGTACTATGGAGTCATGAGACAGTACCCCTATCTACAGGAGATTACAGTCCAGTGAATTTAAGACGTAAGTTGATAAAGTACCCAAATGAATATTAGAGAAAACAGGCAACTAGGAACCCATGGAGTGGTTTAGACCAGTAGTTATTACACTTTTCTAACCAAGTCCTACATTTAGGTGGAGTGACAGACTCCAAGATCATTTACCTTAACCATTTTCAAATTTCTGTGCAAAAAATCTAGATGATTATAATGAAAAGTCAGTGTACAAGTAATTTTAGCTTGGAGGGTGGTATATACAAATCTGTTTTTGAAATATAAATATGAAAGAGAGGCACTCTTGAATCGCATGCCTACAAGCCTGATTATTGAAATACTGCAGTAAAAAATACTGCTGGTGCAGATATTCATCACTAGCTGCTGTATGGTTAATCAATAAAAAATCAAATTGCTAATGAAAGAGCTAAACCAACAGTAATTTATCACTTAAGGACTAAAAAGAATAGAAGCAATTGCAATCTACAACCACCTCAAGACAACTGATGATATGATGCTAACAAATGTCCTTCCCACAATTGGCAGGAATTTCAAATAGCCATGTGTACATGCATAGTAAGAATATTTTAAGATGAGCCTAGACTCCTACCTAGTACATGGTAGGCACTTAATAAATGGAAGAATGAATGAATGAGGCCTAGATTTGTGTGGACATTAGACTTTTTGGTATTATACTGGTTTTAAAACCTTAGTAATAATAAGCCAATTTTAGTTTATGAGTACCAAATTTTTGTAGGTTTTAATAACTCAGTATGTCGGTTGAACATAAAAATGTGTCAAATTTTACATAATTTTTAATGAGAATAAATAAAGAACTTATATTTTCAAATCAATTTGAGGCCCATCTGGAGGGTCTTCTTGCTCAAAAGGTGGCCATTGCCCATCCCTTAAGAGTTATTGGTTAATCGCAGAGTTGCAGAATGAGAAAGTACTGTGGATAAATGCTATCATGGCAGGTAAAACATTATGGCATAGATGGGATTTGAGCTTAACTTAGATCAATGGGGAATACCAGGACATTCAGGGAGGAGGGAGGGGAAGATATTGCAGATGAAGCATATTCATTTAGTGCTGGAGAATTTCTTCGTACCCAATTAGGATGGATCTTTTAACAAAAAACCAGGCTTTTAGCTGATGAATGGAATTACGTTTCTAATGCTATATGTCACAGATCCAAACACCTTCACTGCCCAAACAATAGAAACTTGTACCCATAAAATGAAAAATGATGTTCTGGCCTAAATCATGGAGAGTTAAATTTCTCTTAATTCCTTTGCCACCAAGCCAGAAGATGGTTTAGGTTAACAGGAAAAATCAATGAACTTATTTATAAAACAGAAAGAGAGTCACAGATGTAGAAAACAAACTTATGATTACTGGGGGGGAAGGGAGGGAGGGATAAATTGGGAGATTGGGATTAACATATACACACTATATATAAAATGGATAACTAATAGGGACCTACTGTAGAGCACAGGGGACTCTACTTAATACTCTGTAATGACCTATTTGGAAAGAGTATCTAAAAAGGAGTGGAGATACTTTGCTGTAGAGCAGAAACTAACACAACATTGTAAATCAACTATACTCCAATAAAAGAAATTTTTAAAAGATGAATAAAATTATGATAAATTTTTTAAAAAAGGAAAAATCATTCTGCCACTAATTTGCTTTTCACTTTGGATGAGGAAATTTCTCTAGTCATTTTCAACTATAAAATTGTAGGTATGTGTACTCATTTAACATATGGAGCCCAATATTCAGATTTGGTCTGCATTGTGTCCCTAGCATTGATATTATTCTAGCATGCCAGGTGGGTCATGTTAATGGGCAACCAGGATTGAAAATACCACTGGTCTCTGAGTGGTCTTTATTATGCTTTACAGCTCCAAACATCTAGAACGTAAGTGAAGCACAAACTAAACTTGGCTCATTATTTCAAATAATGACATAATGTCACATACCAATAAATTTAGAGTTATCTCTCTCACACTTTAACATGTATTCACTGTTACATACTTGTATTTGGACCTCCAAATCAAAATAGTGGAAAGTTTTCTTGCTGTCTTCAGCCCCTTTCCTCTTCTTTTTTTTTTTTTTTTTTTTTTTTTTTTTGCGGTACACGGGCCTTTCACTGCTGTGGCCTCTCCTGTTGCGGAGCACAGGGTCCAGACATGCAGGCTCAGCGGCCATGGCTCATGGGCCCAGCCACTCCGCAGCATGTGGGATCCTACCGGACCGGGGTATGAACCCGTGTCCCCTGCATTGTCAGGCGGATTCTCAACCACTGCGCCACCAGGGAAGCCCCCCTTTCCTCTTCTAAAACAATAGCCCTCAGGGGAAAATACACCTATCTTTTTATGATCACCTTGCAAAAAAGAAGTTACATAATGGTATTTATGTAAATATGGTTAAACATGTGCTGTAACTTATTGTCATGATTTTCATTAAAAAAATTTTTTTCTGAAAAAATTCGGAATTTTCTTTTTTAATTAAGGAAGAATTTTAAAAGAAGCCATCAAATTGATTGAAAGAAATAAAATACTGAAATAGAGCTTTTACCAATCAACCAGACTGAATGAATCTCTTGTAATAGCAATGAACATAAAGGAAGCATTTGCTTTCATCAAGAACAGTGAATGCCTTTTAAAGTTTCTCTTAGGCTAGGTTCTTTTTTTTTTTTTTTTTGTGGTACGCAGGCCTCTCACTGTTGTGGCCTCTCCCATTGTGGAGCACAGGCTCCGGACGCGCAGGCTCAGCAGCTATGGCTCACGGGCCTAGACGCTCCGCGGCATGTGGGATCTTCCCAGACCGGGGCACGAACCCGTGTCCCCTGCATCGGCAGGCGGACTCTCAACCACTGCGCCACCAGGGAAGCCCATAGGCTAGGTTCTTTAAGCTGACCTCTTTACCAGTGCCAAATTTGGGAAATGGCACTCTGTTCTACAAGACAAACATTAAATGTTACATGATGGTGAGAGGGTACACAGCAGAAGCAAGAAGAATTACAGTCCTGCAGCCTGTGGAATTAAAACCACATTCACAGAACTATAGACAAAATGAAAAGGCAGAGGGCTATGTACCAGATGAAGGAACAAGATAAGATCTGAGAAAAACAATGAAATGAAGTGGAGATAGGCAACCTACCAGAAAAAGAATTCAGAACAATGATAGTGAAGAGATCCAGGACCTTGGAAAAAGAATGGAGACAGAGATCAAGAAGATGCAAGAAATGTTTAACAAAGACCTAGAAGAATTAAAAAACAAACAGAGATGAATAATACAATAACTGAAATGAAAAGTACACTAGAAGGAATCAGTAGCAGAATAACTGATGCAGAAGAACAGATAAGTGACCTGAAAGACAGAATGGTGGAATTCACTGCCGTGCAACAGACTAAAGAAAAAAAGAATGAAAAGAAATGAAGACAAGCTAAGAGAGCTCTGAGACAACATTAAATGCACCAACATTCGCATTATAGGGGTCCCAGAAGGAGAAGAGAGAGAGAAAGGACCTGAGAAAATATTTGAAGACATTATAGTTGGAAACTTCCCTAACATGGGAAAGGAAATAGCCACCCAAGTCCAGGAAGCACAGAGAGAGTCCCATACAGGATAAACCCAAGGAGAAACACACCGAGACACATAGTAATCAAATTGACAAAAATTAAAGACAAACAAAAATTATTAAAATCAACAAGGGAAAAACAACAAATAACATACAACGGAACTCCCATAAGGTTAACAGCTGATTTCTCAGCAGAAACTCTACAAGCTAGGAGGGAGTGGCACGATATATTTAAAGTGATGAAAGGGAAGAACCTACAACCAAGATTACTCTAGCCAGCAAGGATCTCATTCAGATTCTATGAAGAAATCAAAAGCTTTACAGACAAGCAAAAGCTAAGAGGATTCAACAGCACCAAACCAGCTCTACAACAAATGCTAAAGGAACTTCTCTAAGTGGGAAACACAAGAGGAGAAAAGGACCTACAAAAACAAACCCATAACAATTAAGATAATGGTAATAGGAACATACATATCGATAATTACCTTAAATGTGAATGGATTAAATGCTCCAACCAAAAGACACAGGCTTGCTCAATGGATACGAAAACGAGACCTGTATGTGTGTTGTCTACAAGAGACCCACTTCAAACCTAGGGACACATACAGACTGAAAGTGAGGGGATGGAAAAAGATAGTCCATGCAAATTGAAATCAAACAAAGCTGGAGTATCAGTACTCTTAGCAGATGAAATATACTTTAAAATAAAAAATGTTACAAAGGACAAGGAAGGACACTACATAATGAATAAGGGATCAATCCAAGAAGAAGATATAACAATTATAAATAAATATGCACCCAACATAGGAGCACCTCAATACATTAGGCAAATGCTAACAGCTATAAAAGAGGAAATTGACAGTAACACAGTGATAGAGGGGGACTTTAACATCTCACTTACACCAAAACACAGATCATCCAGACAGAAAATTTATAAGGAAACACAAGCTTTAAATGACACAACAGACCAGATAGATCTAATGGATATTTATAGTACATTCAATCCAAAAAGAGCAGATTACACTTTCTTCTCAAGTGTACACAGAACATTCTCCAGGATAGATCACATCTTGGGTCACAAATCAAGCCTCGGTAAATTTAAGAAAATTAAAATCATATCAAGCATCTTTTCTGACCACAACGCTATGAGATTAGAAATAAATTACAGGGAAAAACACGTAAAAATCACAAACACATGGAGGCTAAACAATATGTTACTGAATAACCAAGAGATCACTGAAGAAATCAATGAGGAAATCAAAAAATACCTAGAGACAAATGAATATGAAAACACGATGATCCAAAACCTATGGGATGCAGCAAAAGCAGTTCTAAGAGAGAAGTTTGTAGCAATACAATCCTACCTCAAGAAACAAGAAACATCTCAAATAAACAATGTAACCTTACACCTAGATGAACTAGAGAAAGAAGAACAAACAAAACCCAAAGTTAATAGAAGGAAAGAAATCGTAAAGATGATAGCAGAAATAAATGAAATAGAAGCAAAGATCAATAAAACTAAAAGCTGGTTCTTTGAGAAGATAAACAAAATTGATAAACCTTTAGCCAGGCTCATCAAGAAAAAGAGGGAGAAGACTCCAATCAATAAAATTAGAAATGAAAAAGGAGATGTTACAATGGACACTGCAGAAATACAAAGCATCATGAGATGACTGCAAGCAACTGTATGCCAATAAAATGGACAACCTGGAAGAAATGGATAAATTCTTAGAAAGGTGTAACCTTCCTAGACGAAACCAGAAAGAAGTAGAAAATATGAACAGGCCAATCACAAGTAATGAAATTGAAACTGTAATTAAAAATCTTCCAACAGCTTCCCTGGTGGTGCAGTGATTAAGAATCAGCCTGCCAATGCAGCAGACAGGGGTTTGAGCCATGGTTTGGGAAGATCCCACATGCCACAGAGCAACTAAGCCCATACACCACAACTACTGAGCCTGCATTCTGAAGCCCACGAGCCACAATTACTGAGCCCACATGCCACAACTACTGAAGCCCATGCGCCTAGAGCCCGTGCTCTGCAACAAGAGATGCCACTGCAATGAGAAGCCTGCGCACCACAACGAAGAGTAGCACCCACTCATTGCAACTAGAGAAAGCCTGCGCACAGCAACAAAGACTCAGTGCAGCCAAAAATAAATTAATTGGTTAATTAAATGCATAAATTTTTTTAAAAAATCTTCCAACAAACAAAAGTCCACTACCAGATGCCTTCACAGGTGAATTCTGTCAAACATTTAGAAAAGAGCTAACACCCATCCTTCTCAAACTCTTCCAAAAAATTGCAGAGGAAGAAACACTCCCAAATTCATTCTGCAATGCCACCATCACCCAGATTCCAAAACCATAAAAAGATACTACAAAAGAAAGAAAATTACAAACCAATATCACTGATGAATATAGATGCAAAAATCCTTAACAAAATACCAGCAAACAGAATCCAACAACACATTAAAAGGATCATACACCATGATCAACTGGGATTTATCCCAGGGATGCAAGGATTCTTCAATATACACAAATCAATCAATGTGAAATATCATATTAACAAATTGAAGAATAAAAAAACACATGATCATCTCAATAGATGCAGGAAAAGCTTTTGACAAAATTCAACACCCGTTTATGATAAAAATTCTCCAGAAAATGGGCACAGAAGGAACCTACCTCAACATAATAAAGACCGTATACGACAAACCCACAGCAAACATCATTCTCGATGAAAAACTGAAACCATTTCCACTAACATAAGGAACAAGACAAGGATGTCCACTCTCACCACTATTATTCAACATAGTTTTGGAAGTCCTAGCCATGGCAATTAGACAAGAAAAATAAATACAAGGAATACAGATTTGGAAAAGAAGAAGTAAAACTGTCACTGTTTGCAGACGACATGATGCTATACATAGATAATCCTAAAGATGCCACCAGAAAACTACTAGAGCTAATCAATGAATTTGGTACAGTTGAAAGACACAAAATTAATGCACAGAAATCTCTTGCATTTCTGTACACTAACAATGAAACATCAGAAAGAGAAATTAAGGAAACAATCTCATTCACCATTGCAACAAAAAGAATAAAATACCTAGGAATAAACCTATCTAAGGAGGTAAAAGACCTGTACTCAGAAAACTAAGATGCTGATGAAAGAAATCAAAGATGACACAAACAGATGGGGAGATATACCATGTTCTTAGACTGGAAGAATCAACATTGTGAAAATGACTATAGTACCCAAAGCAATCTACAGATTCAATGCAATCCCTATCAACTTACCAATGGCATTTTTTATAGAACTAGAACAAAAAATCTGAAAATTTGTATGGAGACACAAAAGACCTCAAATAGCCAAAGCAATCTTGAGGGGAAAAAAATGGAGCTGGAGGAATCAGATGCCCTGCCTTCAGACTATACTACGAAGCTACAGTAATCAAGACAATATGGTACTGGCACAAAAACAGAAAGATAGATCAATGGAACAGCATACAAAGCCCAGAGATAAACCCACACACCTATGGTGAACTAATCTATGACAAAGGAGGCAAGGATATACAATGGAGAAAAGACTGTCTCTTCAATAAGTGGTGCTGGGAAAACTGGACAGCTACATGTAAAAGAATGAAATTAGAACACTCCCTAACACCATACACAAATATAAACTCAAAATGAATTAAAGACCTAAATGTAAGACTGAACACTATAAAACTCTTAGAGGAAAACGTAGGAAGAACCTCCTATTGACATAAATCACAGCAAGATCTTTTTTGACTCATCTCCTAGAGTAATGGAAATAAAAACAAAAATAAACAAATGGTACCTAATGAAACTTAAAAGCTTTTGCACAGCAAGGGAAACCATAAATAAGATGAAAAGACACCCCTCACAATGGGAGAAAATATTTGCAAATGAATCAATGGAGAAAGGATTAATCTCCAAAATATATAAACAGCTCATGCAGCTCAATATTAAAAAAACAAACAACCCAATCAAAAAATGGGCAGAAGACCTAAATAGACGTTTCTCCAAAGAAGACATGCAGATGGCCAAGAGGTACATGAAAAGCTGCTCAACATCACCAATTATTAGAGAAATGCAAATCAAAACTACAATGAGGTATCACCTGAAACCAGTGAGAATGGGCATCATCAGAAAATCTACAAACAATAAATGCTGGAGAGGGTGTGGAGAAAAGGGAACCCTCTTGCACTGTTGGTGGGAATGTAAATTGATACAGCCACTATGGAGAACAGTATGGAGGTTCCTTAAAAAACTAAAAATAGACCTACCATATGACCCAGCAATCCCACTACTGGGCATATACCCAGAGAAAACCATAATTCAAAAAGACACATGCACCCCAATGTTCATTGCAGCACTATTTACAATAACCAGGTCATAGAAGCAACCTAAATGCCCATCAACAGATGAATGGATAAAGGAGATGTGGTACATATATACAATGGAATATTAGCCATAAAAAGGAATGAAATTGGGTCATTTGTAGGTACGTGGATGGACCTAGAGACTGTCATACAGAGTGAAGTCAGTCAGAAAGAGAAAAACAAATATTGTATATTAATGCATATATGTGGAATCTAGAGAAATGGTACAGATGAACCAGTTTGCAAGGCGGAAATAGAGACACAGATGTAGAGAACAAACGTATGGACACCAAAGGGGGAAAGCGGGGGGTGTGGGGGGTGACGGTGTTGGGATGAATTGGGATTGACATATACACACTAATATGTATAAAATAGATAACTAATAAGAACATGCTTTATAAAAAAATAAAATAAAATTCAAAAAAAAAACCCCAAAATATGTCATATGATGGTAACATTCATATTTATCAAATACTGGCAAACTAGAGACCATCCAGATGGGCAGCCAGGATGGTGATGTATGAGGAAATCAGGTCACGCAAACAATAGTTAAGAAAGTGGAAATGAACAGAGGGTGGTTCAAGATGGCTGGGTAGGAAGATCCTGAATTCAGTTCCTCCCACAGACACAACAAACATACAGCTACACATAAAACAGTTTACTCTGAAAATAACCCCAGAAACAGCTGAATTCCTACTCCCCCAGAAATTATGAAAGGACCACATCGAGACTGGGACAATCTTTGAAGACTGAGAGATGGCTGTTTTGCATAATACATCAAAACAAACACAGAGAGTCAAGCAAAATGAGGAAACAGAAGAAAATGTTCCAAATAAAGGAACAAGATAAAACTTCAGGGAAAAAAAAAAAAACCCTAATGAAATGGAGATAAGTAATTTACCTGATAAAGAGTTCAAAGTAATGGTCATAAAGATGCTCACCCAACTCAGGAGAAGAATGAAGAACACAGTGAGGCCTTCAACAAAGAGAAAGAACACAAAAGAAAGAACCAAACAGAAGTCATAAAGCTGAAGAATACAATAACTGAACTGAAAAATACACTAGAGGGATTCAATAGCTAGTTGAAACAGAAGAACAGATCAGTGACCTGGAAGACAAGGTAGTAGAAATCATCCAAACAGAATGGCTAAAAGAAAAAAGAATTTTTAAAAATGAGAATAACTTAAGGGACTTGTGGGACAACATGTAGCATACTAGCATTCACTTTATAAGGGTCCCAGAAAGAGAAGAGAGAGAGAGAAAGGGGCAGAAAACTTATTTGAAGAAATAATGGCTGAAAACATTTCTAACCTGGGGAAGGAAATAGACATCCAGGTTTGGGAAGCACAGAGAATCCCAAACAAGATGAGCCCAAAGAGATCCATACCAAGACACATTATAATTAAACTGTCAAAAGTTAAATATAAAGAGACTCAAAGCAGAAAGAGAAAGACAACTCATAATATACAAGGGAACTCCCATAAGACTATCAACTGATTTTTCCGCAGAAAATTTGCAGGCCAGAAGGGAGTGACATGATATATTCAAGGTGCTAAAAGGAAAAAACTTCCAAGAATACTCTACCTGGCAAGGTTAACTTTCAGAATTGAAGGAGAGATAAAGAGTTTTCCAGACAAGCAAAGCAAAAGTAGTTCATTACCACTAAACTGGCCTTACAAGAAATGTCCCTTTAGGGACATCTTTAAGCTGAGAAAGAATGGCCCTAAATATAAATAAGAAAATATATGAAAGAAAAAATCTCACTGGTAAAGTCAAATATATGGTAAAGGTAGTGGATCAACAACTTATAAAGTTAGTATGAAGGTTAAAAGAAGTAGTAAAATTAGCTATAACTACAAAAATTTGTTAAGGGATACAAAATAAAAAGATGTAAAATGTAACATCAAAACACATCAGGGACTTCCCTGGTGGCACAGTAGTTAAGAATCCACCTGCCAATGCAGGGGACACGGGTTCGAGCCCTAGTCTGGGAAGATCCCACATGCCACGGAACAACTAAGCCCATGCGCCACAACTACTGAGCCTGCGCTCCAGAGCCTGCGAGCCACAACTACTGAGCCCATGTGCCACAACTACTGAAGCCCACACGCCTAGAGTCCATGCTCCACAACAAGAGAAGCCACTGCGATGAGAAGACCATGCACCACCACAAAGAGTCACCCCAGCTCACCTCAACTAGAGAAAGCCCACACACAGCAATGAAGACCCAATGCAGCTAAAAATAAATAAATAAATTTATTTATTTATATTTTTTAAAAACCCACATCAAATGTGGGGGATACTACAATGTTCATTGCAGCTCTATTTACAATAGCCAGGACATGGAAGCAACCTAAGTGTCCATTGACAGATGAATGGATAAAGAAGGTGTGGCACATACACACAATGGAATATTACTCAGCCATAAAAAGAAACGAAATTGAGTTATTTGTAGTGAGGTGGATGGACCTAGAGTCTGCCATACAGAGTGAAGTAAGTCAGAAAGAGAAAAACAAATACCGTATGCTAACACATATATATGGAATCTAAAAAAAAAAAAAAAAAAAACGGTCTTGAAGAACCTAGGGGCAAGATGGGAATAAAGATGCAGACCTACTAGAGAATGGACTTGAGGACACGGGGAGGTGGAAGGGTAAGCTGGGACAAAGTGAGAGAGTGGTAGTGTATATATGGACAGATGTACACTACCAAATGTAAAAAAGATAGCTAGTGGAAGCAGCCACATAGCACAGGGCGATCAGCTCGGTGCTTTGTGACCACCTAGAGGGGTGGGATGGGGGGGTGGGAGGGAGACACAAGAGGGAAGCGATATGGGGATATATATATATATGTATAACTGATTCACTGTGTTATAAAGCAGAAACTAACACACCACTGTAAAGCAATTATACTCCAATAAAAATGTTAAAAAAAATGTGGTCGGTACTAAATATGTAGTGCTTTTAGAATGCACAAATATTTTGAACACCCCGTTTTTAATGGAGGCCACTTCAGCCACTTGAATTTTTCTTTTTTTTAATATTTGGATTTTTTTTCCTTTAGTTTTTGCTTCATGTCAGGTTGTAGACTCACCAGTATAACAGCCCAGGTTGATTGACACCAAATATACCCACCTACACTTTGTTTATAACCAGCAGCTGTTCTAATTGGGCTAGTATTTATAATTATTTGATGCTCTTATCACAGTAGTTGTTAAACATTTTGTATCTCACCCCGATTACAGCCATATATTTATTGAGAGGAGCAGAAATGTTGACTTCAACAATATATTCTATATAAAATGAATAAGATTTTTAAGTCTATTATGTGCCAGAAGGAAACATTATATGTATTCCTCCATACAACAATAAAATTTGTTTCGGTTTCTCAGCTGGCATTTTGTAAGTGAATTTTTTAATGGCAGCAGTGAGAGCATTTTGTGAGCCGTATTCCTTTTCTTTGCTAGGGGGAGCACATGATGATAGAAATAAATCTCGTCCAGTTGTAATAACATGTGTTCGTCCTGGAGGGCCTGCTGACAGGTAAACTTCATCTTTCTGTGTCACTATCCAAATAGATTAAATAAAGCTGGGGACTTTGGCATAGAAGTTGATGAATTAGAAATTTCATAGTAACAGATAGGTATTAAGTAAATATGTTGGAATGTGAAAACAAAAAAGTTCAGGCTGCAGAATCAGAAGAAAGTTTGACTCCAGGTTCAATGCTTGCTCCCCTATGTTTTTGGCAAATGACTTAACAGTTCTAAGCTCAGTTCCCTCCAACTGTAAAATGTAGATGATAATGCGTACCTTTCAAGGTTCTTTGCTTTATCAAAGATTAGAGATTTATGGTGCCTTGAAGGAGGCCTTTCATACTGGAAGGAAATCCAAAAAAGAGGGGATATATATATATATATATATATATATATATATATATATATATATATATATATATATATAGCTGATTCACTTTGCTGTACAGTAGAAACTAACACAACATTGTAAAGCAACTATACTCCAATAAAAATTAATTATTAAAAAAAAAGGTTTGGGCTTCCCTGGTGGCGCAGTGGTTGAGAGTCCGCCTGCCGATGCAGGGGACACGGGTTCGTGCCCCGGTCCGGGAAGATCCCACATGCCGCAGAGCGGCTAGGCCCGTGAGCCATGGCTGCTGAGCCTGTGCGTCCGGAGCCTGTGCTCCGCAAGGGGAGAGGCCACAACAGTGAGAGGCCCACGTAACAAAAAAAAAAAAAAAAAAAAAAAAAAAAAAGGCAGCTGGCCCTTTAACAGCAGGTCCTTGAAATGCATCCTCTCCAGTTGGTAATATCCTAACCTGAAAAGACAGGTGGTGGTGTTCTCTGACTCTTACTATTGCCAACGTCCTTATCATGATTATCACCCTTTGATGATGATTATGTATGTCAGAATAGAAGCGACTTTTAGTAAAAGGGAAGGAATATTGTCAGTGTTAGTGTTTAGAGCATTCTCTTCCTGGCTAATTGGAAGATCTGAAAGAAGCTCCTTCAGCTTTCCTACAATAAGCCTTGGGGGTCCCAAGTAAACTCACAACTTAGATGTCTCAAGAGATGCTTGTCTCTGTATTAATTTCCCACAGCGAAAGTCTGCTCTATGACGGTAGGGAACACAATGCCTGCCACTAGACATAGTTGAAGGAGAGGAAGAAAACGCACTGATTACCCCTGACTCTGCACTATGTTTCAGCCTAGGATGGATTTTTAAAAACCTTTCTTAAGCACTCGAAATAGTAATAATAATAATAAATACTGCTTGTTGAGTGACCGCCATGGGCCAGGAACTATGCTCAGTACTTGGCAGACATTATCTTATTTTATCTTCACAACCACCCACTAAATCAGGTATTTTTATCCAGATTTACAGGTGACAAAACTGAGGCCCAGTACGGTTAAATGACTTGCCAGCTAGGATAGAAATTCAGATTTATTTTCCTTCAAAGCTCATACTGTTAGCTCAGTTTGTTTTTTTAAGTCAATGTTTAATATAAAATGAGAAAATATGAAGATGCTGGATTCTCCTCTGCACTAAAGTATATTTGCCTTTGCAGAGGATAATACAAAGTCAAAATTTCCAAGGAAATTTTGCTGGTTTTTTTTCCTTCTCCTGCCTTTTCTTGTGAATTATTCTTCCTGAAGCAAATGAGAATATTTCTATTTCTTAGTAACATTTTAGAGTTGGAGTTGACAGAAATGTCAGGAGCAGGCTACTAGTTTGTGAGCAATGTATTACCAAATTAATGGAGGACTAAAGGACATCTAAGAATTTAAGATAAAAATGTAGAGTCAAAATACATAGAGTTGCTGGGTGAAAGGTATTTAAGACAGCATTTTTATTCTTTCCAAATCCTAAACTTGTAATCCCTGCATCTGATTTTCTTATCTTCATTGACCCTCCCTGAGGCAGGAGGGTTATAATCTGGTAGCCTCTCTGGCTACATTTTAATGGTGTCATTACTGTCCTGAGGCATCTTCTCCCAGTGCCTTGAGTGTCTATGGCCACAGAAGGGAGAATAGTATTTGCCTGCCTTTTCCATTGAATGTGAGACTGAATCAATTTAATGATCGTCAAATGGCCTTATAAATCAGTAGGAAAATTGACAGACTAGGGAAATTTTTCACCAGCATTCCCTATCCAGCTTGGGTTCACTGGTGATAAATTGAATGAAATCAGCAGACTTTTCTGCTCACCTGGCTTTGGGAAAATAGGTGAGTGCTATTTCCTGGGCTCTAATAAATCAATTTTAGACATTTTGGCAAAAACCTAGAAAAGAGAAAGTGTGCCTTTATTACTTTTACACCCCAAGAGTTCATCGTGGGTTACCTGGTTATTTGCTAATGTGTGGTTATTTTCTTATTACTGATTTTCATATTGCAGCAACTTTCTGGTCAGGGTTACCTCTTTACTCTCTTAATGTCACACTTGATGCTTAAAAGGAAATGCAAATGGGATAGATGGTAGAATGTGTGTGGAAGAGCCTCTTTGGCTAAGTGACTATTAATGCTAAGCCCCATGATGCTAAATTAATGACTATTTCTTTATTCTCCCTTCAGAGAGGGCACAATCAAACCTGGTGATAGGTTGCTCAGTGTGGATGGAATTCGGCTTCTTGGAACCACACATGCTGAGGCCATGAGTATTCTCAAACAGTGTGGACAAGAAGCGACGCTGCTGATCGAATATGATGTCTCGGTCATGGGTATGTCGGATCCTGAGGTTGGGATCTCTAACTAAGCTCTACATCCTGTCACTGTCCATCCCTGATAAACCACTTTGGATTAAGAATGAACTGTTATGTCCTCCTGTAGCAGACAGAATTTCATCAATACCATATTACTCTGTTTGAGTTCAGAAAGAGGTGAGAAGTACTTCTCAGCGATTTTGAATTCTTGTGTTGATAGAGTCTATGATAACATCTCATTCTGTCAGTGTGTTTCACCTAGCAATCAGCTCTTATACATGGATTACGCTTTGGCAGGAAAGTGTTTTCCCCCTCCAAATCACAAAAGTGGTATTATTAACTCAGGGGCTAGTACTTTTTCTTTTACTACATGGAGACTGGAAACAGTAGGGGATTCCTTTCCTTCTTGTTACAACACAGAGTGAAGCCAGCTGATCAGAATTAATGGAAATTACCATTTTATCATCAGACTTAGAGACAAAGAAAGGGGACAAATAGTATCATTGATTAAAATGAAAGTTGAGTACAATATTCTTTCTTGAAATAATGATTCCAATAGAAAGTAATTCTATTTCTACCCTCTCAACTGTAGTACAACTGGAAAGATATTCACACGTGGCTTTTCAATGTGAAGAGAGAGCCAAAGTTTTGTGTAAAGTTGACTAAGGCAGATAAATTATGAGAGAATGAATTGGAACCTGAAATTGAAACTTAAATCATGTTGTAAATACTTCTTACAATTATCAGACTTGTTTGTGTGCCTGACTTTACCAGCAAGTTTTGTCCTGGTAAAATGTAGCCAAGAAAAAAACACTTATTCTGTAACTGCAAACTCCTTTATTTCCCGCTCTATATGATTCACGTAGAACAGTGTTGCTTGAATGTATTCTTAATCTGTCTACTGGCCTGAAATGTGTTTGAGAGGTATGAGGCTTCCTAAAAGACTTAAAGTGTGAGTTAAGGAGTTCTTAGCAGAATAAGTGGTATGATATGCCCTTAAAGATGGAAAGGTCAGGAATGAATGAACTTTCCTCCCTCTATTCTTCCTTTCTCTTGTCTTCTCTTTCTCCCTTTTTTCTTTCTCTTTTTTATTGTTTTGTGTGGCTTTTGAGTTAGATGACTTGGGTTCTGTTTTCAATTCTACTGATTTCTAGCTATTAGTTTGGACCATGTTACTTATTTCCCTGTGCCTTAATTACCTCATTTGTCACATGGAGATCAGCAGTGCCTATTTTAAAAGGCAGTTAGGAAGATAAAATAAAATTATACAAGTAAGATATATTTTAACTGATGATCCAATTAATTATTAACATAAAAATTGAAGCAGGGCTTCCCTGGTGGCGCAGTGGTTGGGAGTCCACCTGCCGATTCAGGGGATGCAGGTTCGTGCCCCGGTCCGGAAAGATCCCACATGCTGCGGAGCAGCTGGGCCCATGAGCCATGGCCGCTGAGCCTGCGCATCCAGAGCCTGTGCTCTGCAATGGGAGAGGCCACAACAGTGAGAGGCCCGCGTACCACAAAAAAAACAAAAAAAAAATTGAAGCAGATATTTGACATATTTAACTCATTCAGTCTACAAATATATTTTTTTAATATTTAAGCTAAGTGACAGGTACCAAGAGTACAGAAATATACAAAACAGACCTGGTCTCTGCTCTTATGAAGTTTGCAATTGACAAGGAGGAGAGACAGTAAACAGGAACATGACCAAACAAATAAACACTCAGAAAGTGATCATTACCTACCATGAAAGGCATGAACTGGATTCTGTAATAGGGAATAAGGGCAGGCACAGGTGAGGGTTGACAGATGCCAATCAGGAGTCAGTGAAGAGGTGACAGGTAGGCTAAAACCTGAAGGATGAGAAGGAACCAGTTCCCAAACTAAATACAGCAACAGTTTGTAAGTTCTGAGCAGCCCACCTCAGAGAGACAAGGGCTCCCCCTCTGGGGATGGACACCATTTCAGACGAGAGCCCTCCATATCTCATTATTACCAGAGTCAGGAGGGGAGAGGATGACTCACCTGTCTTCCTTCTTCCCTACTCACATTCACATTCTGAATCATGCCTGACAGTTTTCATACCTCAGAGTTCTCAGATATCCCCCTAATATAGGGGAAAGTGCCATCAGGAAGGAAACTCATTAAAAGTTTCTCTAAGTTGCTAGATGTAAGATCAGTATACAAAAATCAGTTACATTTCTATATACCAGCCAAAACCAGAAAGTTAATTTTTTTTTTTTTTTTTTTTTTTCTTTTTGCGGTATGCGGGCCTCTTACTGTTGCGGCCTCTCCCGTTGCGGAGCACAGGCTCCGGACGCGCAGGCCCAGTGGCCATGGCTCACGGGCCCAGCCGCTCCGCGGCACATGGGATCCTCCCAGACCGGGGCACGAACCCGTATCCCCTGCATCGGCAGGCGGACTCTCAACCACTGCGCCACCAGGGAGGCCCAGAAAGTTAATTTTTAATATACCATTTATAATAACAATAAAATAATAAGGTTCCTATAAGGAATAAATACAACAAGTTGTATCTTCCCATTAGATATAGATATTGATATAGATACAGATATGCATATACATAAAGAATACTTAAATAAATGAAGACCTACATCATGAACTTGGGTGGGAAGTCTTCATATCTAAAATACATCATTTATTTCAAATGCATCCATAAATTCTATTCAGAATCCCAGAAGGATCTTTGGAGGACTTCAATAAGCTGTTTCTAAAACATATACGGAGTAAGAAAAGTGGGAGGGAAACAGCCAAAATGTTTTTGAAACAATATGAAAGCAGAGAAACTTGTTCTACCCAATATCAAGACTCATTCTAAAATTGTGCCGTTAAGTCTATGTAATATTTACATGAGGTAATAAAGAACCCAGTGGAAGAGAATCGAATGCCACAGACCACTACAGATATGTAAGCAGAGGTGTAGTCTTACATCAGTGGGGAATGGTTGAGCTAGTCAGTAAATGATACTGGGTCAATTAGTTAGCCACATGGGAAAAAATTCAATTAATCTACTTTATACCACACCCAAAAATAAATTCTGTATTTATATAACCATTTCCCAACAGACTGCTATTATAGATAACTGGAATGAATATCCTTTTACCCAAATCTTTGTCTGTGTATCTGACTTCATTAAGTCGAAGGGCATATTTCTTTTTTAAATATTTGATACATAATTCCAATTGTCCTCCAGAAAGGTTATACTATTTTATAATATATTACTACCAGCAATGTTTTAAGTGTACCTGTCTCAACAGAGCACCAGATACAACATTAAATAGTATTGGTTTTAATCTTTCTGATTTGTTAAGTAAAAATTGCATTTATATTTTAGTTTACTTTTTAAAAAAAATTTCTAGCACAACTAAATGTTTTCTCACATGAACACTAGCCATTTTCATCTCCTATTGTCTGCTTATGCCCTGTATTCATTTTTCTATTGAAGGTGCTCTTAGTTTTTTTTTTTTATTGATTTGTGTAACTATTTGTATTTTAAGGATATTAGTTCTTATCAGTTTTTTGTAAAAATTCTTCTTAGTAGTTTATTTGCCCTTTCTGATGTATCAAAGTTCCTTTTTTTTAAATTTGGATCTAGTATTTTTCTTAGGATATAAATATTAATTTTTTCTAAAGTTACCTAATATCCCTGGATTATTTAATAAAGAATCTATCACATGCCTACTGATTTTTTAAATCATACCTTAAGCTGTTAAATATACTGGACTCGACATCTGGGCTAGCTAGTCTGATTGTATCTAGTTTCACACCAGATTTCAGTATAGGACTTTTGAATTTAAAGTCTTAGTATAAGAGCTCTTATTATCATAAAAAGACACATTTTTGGAAAATTATTTATCTGCATACTACATTTATTGTATTATTCTAAGTTTTGCTAACTTTATACAGCAAATGAGCAAACTTTGATTTGGGTTTTTTATGTCTTTTTAAATTCCTTTTTCTCTCTTCTCTTCCATTCAACTCTCTTGCACTTGGTTACTTGCTCTCAGCCTTTTCTCTCCCACTGTGTTCCTCATGTTCTGTCTTCCTTTCTTTCTCCTTCCCTTTCTAGCCTCCCAATTATTTTTTTAGACTCTGTTCTCGGTTTCTCACTTGTCAATACCCTTCTTTATTCTAATCATCTTACTTGGATTGTTTTCAGTATTCCCCTGTAATTATTATCCTTTCTCTCTGTTATGTCCTTCTTGCTTGTTTCAATCCTATTTTTCTAAAACAGGGTTAAAATGGGATTAGGTATAGATAAGGTCAGATAATTGAGAATAATTTGTGGAAAGAAGTAAAAATGGTACCTTAGAAAATCAGAATATAGGATACTTTCAATTAGAATTATTGTTCATCAAATATTAACTAACCTGTCCTTTTACCAATCTCCCTAGATATTAGACTCAATGATTTCATTTCTTCGTATCATCTTTTACTTGTATAAAATAAGAATAATGATATTTACCCTGTCGAGCTCATTGGGATATAAAAATCCTCAATAATTAAACTTTTAAAGTAAAAAGCTATTTATCTTTAAAGGAAGCCAGGAGATATTTAGAAGTACAAAGGAAATAAAATTATGAAAGAATGTATAAAACTTAAAGTTCATGGACCTCCATTGAGACACCTTTCTGTCACTCCTAGATAAAGCTAAATAGGTGAAAAATTGCAATAGAAAGCTTAAGGTCTTAAATTAGGAAAATGAGGAGCAATAGATCATTAGTATATGAAGATGCCATCAGGTACAAATGGCAGAAACCAATTTAGAATAAAGAGGGAATTGATTAGCTTGCGAAAGTGGGGAGTCAAGATATATCCTGGCTTCAGAAGAAGCTCAGTAATATCACAGGTGTTCTGTCTCCCAGTTCTCTTTGCCTGGGAAAGACTCTCCTTGTGTCATGACCAGATGGTTCCAGGCAGCCACAGGTCTATATTATGTTGTGAGTTCATAATGCCAGAAAAAGAAATGAAACTGAATCTCCTCTAAAAGATGCTGAGTGACTTAGCTTGGAGCAAATGCTGACCACTGCAGTAATCACTATGTCCAGGGATATAGTGTACCCTCTGCTCTTTGGCAGGGCAGGAAGGAATGTGCGTTGAACAGAACAAGACAAAGAATGGCACTTTCCCAAAGCAGATGATGAAAGTAATAGATGCCACACATATGAGAATTTTCCTTACTTCACGTCCTCGCCAGCACTTGGTATTCTCAGTCTGTTTTGTGTTAACTATTCTTATGGGTATGTAGTGATATCCCATGGTAGATTGAATGTATATTTCCAGGATGAATAATGATATGAAGCACCTTTTCATTTGTCACTTGGACATTCCTGTTGTATTATTTTACTTTTAATACCTTCATTTATTTACATACTATTAAAATTATGTCACATTATATCTTAGGAAGCATGTGTGTATCTATAATCATAAATATAAATATTGATTTTATTTATATGCTATTAAAAGTACACAAATTATTTTGTAGGAAACGTGTGTGTCTGTGCAGAGATATTGATATCTCATCACTGGAATGAGATATATTTTCTAGTAAATCTCAGATCACAAATTTTAGCAAATTCAGTAGTCTGGGAAAGCTATTGAAACTATCAATTTTATTAACTAAAATTGAATTTAGTCTTTGTTAAAATTTTAAAGAAAATTTATTGAGATAAAACTGGTAGGAATAGGTCTGGGGGAAAAGTAAGAGTTCAGTTTTGGATATGTTATGTTTGAGGTGTCTATCCATCATCCAAGTGGAGGTATGGAGTATACAGATGGGTCATTAAGCCTGGAATTTAGTGCAGAGGTTAGGGCAGGAGGTATAAATTTTTGAATCATCAGCACAGAGATGGACCTTAAAACCATGAGGCACCTTAGGGAAGTAAGCATGGACAGAGAAAAGCAAGGCCCGAGGATAGAGCTCTGGGTCTCTCCAATAGTGACCAATCAGAAAGGTGATGAGGAACCTTTGAAATAAATTGAGAAGGAACATCAAGTGGTGGAGACAGAGAACCAAGGCAGAGTGTGGAGTCCTGGAGGCCAGATTTTTCCTTTGTAAAACGGTGGTAATTATACTACCACATTCACAAGTTGCTGTGAGGAGAAAAAGAGTTAATGCATATGTGGTGTTTGGCCCATAATATGTGCTCAATAAATATGAACTAATTATTTTAAATGTTTATAGAGATAAAACCCTCCACTTCATTATTGTTGAAATGTACTACCAAATGATTGGGTCTCAGAGCCCTGATGTTAGAAGCCAAATAACATAAAATATAAGGAAAGCTTGAACATCTCAGGGCAAAAGTTCTGAAAACAATAACTTTAGTAAAATGTAGTGCCTTTTGGAGTCAGACAAACTTGGTTTTTCAATCTTGGCTGTCTGTTGACCTTGAACAAGTTACTTAGCCTCTCCAAGCTTCAACTTTCTCATCTCGAATATAAGGATGATAACAGTACTTCTTCAAAGGATTGATGAAAAGATTAAGCGAGTGAATACATTTAAAGTGTTTATCATAACTAAACTAAACTTTTGTTGACTACCAGGGAATTAAAGTTCACGGTTTCCATGCTCCACTTCCCTAAAATGAACCTCAGGTCTCCCATTACCCTGGATTAAGCAGCAGCTGAGGCATTATTCTGTGACAACATTGAGTCCTCAGTAGAAAGAATGAAAAATGATGTGTTATGGATGGCTTTATTTTCTAAAATTCATCAGAATATTTACTTTGCTTAAACTTTAGCTGAAAATATTTCTAAATAATGTTTTTGAGAATATATATTAAAGATACTTCGGTCTTTGGTAGAGGCACATACAGTTATAAAGGACATCATTCTGAATATCAGTCCTTAGGCCTGTGTTACAGAGTCAAGGGGTACAGATGGTACCAAATCTGTGCTGACATAATTTACTCAGGATTTTTAAAACTTACACGATTCTCTAATAATTATTTATTTTATGATTTTTTCTTCCATAGGAAGACTGGGGGAGGGCTTTTGGTTACTATTGATTTCTTGTTGGCCGTATTAAACAAGAATGACTTTAGTGTAATTTTTTGTTTTTGTTTTGTTTTTATTCCAGCTTTATTAAGGTGTAATTGACAGATCTGTAAGATATATTTAAAGTGTGCATCGTGATAATTTGATATACACATACATTGTGTAAAGATGCTACACTCTTAGCATATTATACAATACAGTGTTATCAACTATAGTCACAATTTTTATGTTAGATCCTCAGACCTTATTCATCTTCTAGCTGAAAGTTTGTACCCTTTATTTTTTTAACATACTTATTGGAGTATAACTGCTTTACAATGGTGTGTTAGTTTCTGCTTTATAACAAAGTGAATCAGCTATACATACACATATATCCCCATATCTCCTGCCTTTTGCGTCTCCCTCCCACCCTCCCTATCCCACCCCTCTAGGTGAACACAAAGCACTGAGCTGATCTCCCTGTGCTGTGCGACTGCTTCCCGCTAGCTATCTATTTTATATTTGGTAGTGTATATATGTCCATGCCACTCTCTCACTTCGTCCCAGCTTACCCTTCTCCCTCCCCGTGTCCTCAAGTCCATTCTCTATGTCTGTGTCTTTACTCCTGTCCCTAGGTTCTTCAGAACCTTTTTTTTTTATTCCATATATATGTGTTAGCATACGGTATTTGTTTTTCTCTTTCTGACTACTTCACTCTGAATGACAGACTCTAGGTCCATCCACCTCACTACAAATAACTCAATTTTGTTTCTTTTTATGGCTGAGTAATATTCCACTGTATATATGTGCCACATCTTCTTTATCCATTCATCTGTCGATGGACACTCAGGTTGCTTCTGTGTCCTGGCTATTGTAAATAGAGCTGCAATGAACACTGTGGTACATAATTCTTTGAATTATGGTTTTCTCAGGGTATATGCCCAGTAGTGGGATTGCTTGGTCGTGTGGTAGTTCTATTTTTAGTTTTTTAAGGAACCTCCATACTGTTCTCCATAGTGGCTGTATCAATGTACATTCCCACCAACAGTGCAAGAGGGTTCCCTTCTCTCCACACCCTCTCCAGCATTTATTGTCTGTATTTTTTGATGATGGCCATTCTGACTGGTGTGAGGTGATACCTCACTGTAGTTCTGATTTGCATTTCTCTAATGATTAGTGATGTTGAGCATCCTTTCATGTGTTTGTTGGCAATCTGTATACCTTCTTTGGAGAAATGTCGATTTAGGTCTTCTGCCCATTTTTGGATTGGGTTGTTTGTTTTTTTGATACTGAGCTGCATGAGCTGCTTGTATATTTTGGAGATTAATCCTTTGTCAGTTGCTTCATTTGCACTTATTTTCTCCCATTCTGAGGGTTGTCTTTTCATCTTGTTTATGGTTTCCTTTGCTGTGAAAAAGCTTTTAAGTTTCATTAGGTCCCATGTGTTTATTTTTGTCTTTATTTCCATTTCTCTAGGAGGTGGGTCAAAAAGGATCTTGCTGTGATTTATGTCATAGAGTGTTCTGTCTCTGTTTCCCCCTAAGAGTTTTCTAGCGTCTGGCCTTACATTTAGGATGTTAATCCATTTTGAGTTTATTTCTGTGTATGGTGTTAGGGAGTGTTCTAATTGCATTCTTTTGCATGTAGCTGTCCAGTTTTCCCAGCACCACTTATTGAAGAGGCTGCCTTTTCTCCATTGTATATTCTTGCCTCCTTTATCCAAGATAAGGTGACCATATGTGTGGGGGTTTACCTCTGGGCCTTTTATCCTGTTCCATTGATCTATATTTCTGTTTTTGTGCCAGTACTATACTATCTTGATTACTGTACCTTTGTAGTGTAGTCTGCATTCAGGGAGGCTGATTCCTCCAGCTCCGCTTTTCTTTCTCAAGGTTGCTTTGGCTATTTGGGGTCTTTTATGTTTCCAAACAAATTGTGTAATTTTTTATTCTAGCTCTGTGAAAAATGCCATTGGTAGTTTGATAGGGATTGCATTGAATCTGTAGATTGCTTTGGGTAGTATAGTCATTTTCACAATGTTGATTCCTCCAATCCAAGAACATGGTATATCTCACCATCTGTTTGTATCTGTTTGTATCATCTTTACTTTCTTTCATCAGTGCCTTATAGTTTCCTGCATACAGGTCTTTTGTCTCCTTAGGTAGGTTTATTCCTAGGTATTTTATTCTTTTTGTTGCAATGGTAAATGCAAGTGTTTCCTTAATTTCTCTTTCAGATTTTTCATCATGAGTGTATAGGAATGCAAGAGATTTCTGTGCATTAATTTTGTATCCTGCTACTTTACCAAATTCATTGACTAACTCTAGTAGTTTTCTGGTAGCATCTTTAGGATTCTCTATGTATAGTATCATGTCGTCTGCAAACAGTAACAGTTGTACTTCTCCTTTTCTGATTTGGATTCCTTTTATTTCTTTTCCGTCTCTGATTGCTGTGGCTAAAACTTCCAAAACTATGTTGAATAACAGTGCTGAGAGTGGGCAACCTTGGCTTGTTCCTGATCTTAGTGGAAATGGTTTCAGTTTTTCACCATTGAGAACGATGTTGGCTGTGGGTTTGTCATATAAGGCCTTTATTATGTTGAGGTAAGTTCCCTCTATGCCTACTTTCTGGATGGTTTTTATCATAAATGGGTGTTGAATTTTGTCAAAAGCTTTTTCTGCATCTGTTGAAATGATCAATGGTTTTTATTCTTCAATTTGTTAATATGGTGTATCACATTGATTGATTTGCATATATTGAAGAATCCTTGCATCCCTGGGATAAATCCCACTTGATCATGGTGTATGATCCTTTTTTTGTGTTGTTGGATTTGGTTTGCTGGTGTTTTGTTGAGGATTTTTGCATCTATATTCATCAGTGATATTGGTCTGTAATTTTCCTTTTTTATAGTATCTCTGTCTGGTTTTGGTATCAGGATGATGGTGGCTTCGTAGAATGAGTTTGGGGGTGTTCCTCCCTCTGCTATATTTTGGAAGAGTTTGAGAAGGATAGGTGTTAGCTCTTCTCTGAATGCTTGATAGAATTCGCCTGTGAAGCCATCTGGTCCTTGGCTTTCATTTGTTGGAAGATTTTTAATCACAGTTTCAATTTCAGTGCTTGTGATTGGTCTATTTATATTTTCTATTTCTTCGTGGTTCAGTCTTGGAATGTTCTTCTTTTCTAAGAACTTGTCCATTTCTTCCAGGTTGTCCATTTTATTGGCATATAGTTGCTTGTAGTAATCTCTCATGACCCTTTGTATTTCTGCAGTGTCAGTTGTTACTTCTTTTTCATTTCTAATTCTGTTGATTTAAGTCTTTTCCCACTTTTTCTTGATGAGTCTGGCTAATGGGTTATTAATTTTGTTTATCTTCTCAAGGAACCAGCTTTTAGTTTTATTCATATTTGCTATCATTTCCATTTCTTTTTTATTTATTTCTGTTCTGATCTTTATGATTTCTTTCCTTTTGCTAACTTTGGGGCTTTTTTTTCTTCTTTCTCTAATTGCTTTAGGTGTAAGGTTAGGTTGTTTGTTTGAGTTGTTTCTTGTTTCTTGAGGTAGGATTGTATTGCTATAAACTTCCCTCTTAGAACTGCTGTTGCTGCATCCCATAGGCTTTGGGTCATCATGTTTTCCTTGTCATTTGTTTCTTGGTATTTTTTGATTTCCTCTTTGATTTCTTCAGTGATCTCTTGGTTACTTAGTAGTGAATTGTTTAGTCTCCATGTGTTTGTATTTTTACAGTTTTTTTTCCTGTAATTGACATCTGGTCTTAATAGTGTTGCTCAGAAAAGGTACTTGATATGACTTCAGTTTTCTTAATTTTACCAAGGCTTGATTTGTGACCCAAGATATGATGTATCCTGGAGAATGTTCCATGAGTACTTGAGAAGAAAGTGTATTCTGTTGTTTTTGGATGGAATGTCCTATAAATATCAATTAAGTCCAGTTTGTTTAATGTATCATTTAAAGCTTGTGTTTCCTTGTTTATTTTCATTTTGGATGATTTGTCCATTGGTGAAAGCGGGGTGTTAAAGTCCCCTACTATTATTGTGTTACTGTCGATTTCCCCTTTTATGGCTGTTAGCATTTGCCTTATATATTGAGGTGCTCCTGTTTTGGGTGCATAAATATAACAGTTGTTATATCTTCTTCTTGGATTGGTCCCTTGATCATTATGTAGTGTCCTTCTTTGTCTCTTGTAATAGTCTTTATTCTAAAGTCTATTTTGTCTGATATGAGAATTGCTACTCCAGCTTTCTTTTGATTTCCCTTTGCATGGAATATCTTTTTCCATCCCCTCACTTTCAGTCTATATGTGTCCCTAGGTCTGAAGTGGGTCTCTTCTAGACAGCATATATATCGGTCTTGTTTTTGTATCCATTCGGCCAGTCTGTGTCTTTTGGTTGGAGCACTTAATCCATTTACATTTAAGGTAGTTATTGATATATATGATCCTATTTCCATATATTAATTGTTTTGGGTTTGTTATTGTAGGTCTTTTGCTTGTATTTCCTGCCTAGAGAAGCTCCTTTAGCATTTGTTGTAAAGCTGGTTTGGTGGTGCTGAATTCTCTTAGCTTTTGCTTGTCTGTAAACGTTTTAATTTCTCCATTGAATCTGAATGAGATGCTTGCTGGGTAGAATAATCTTGGTTCTAGGTTTTTCCCTTTCATGACTTTAAATATGTCCTGCCACACCCTCTGGCTTGCAGAGTTTCTGCTGAAAGATCAGCTGTTAACCTTATGGGTATTCCCTTGTACGTTATTTGTTACTTTTCCCTTGCTGCTTTTACTATTTTTTCTTTGTATTTAATTTTTGATAGTTTGATTAATATATGTCTCGGTGTGTTTCTCCTTGGATTTATCCTGTATGGGACTGTTCTTCCTCGACTTGATTGACTATTTCTTTTCCCATATTAGGGAAGTTGTCAACTATAACCTCTTCAAATATTTTCTCAGTCCCTTTTTTTTTTCTCTTTTTCTTCTGG
Source organism: Mesoplodon bidens (assembly GCF_964165515.1). NCBI lineage: Eukaryota > Metazoa > Chordata > Mammalia > Artiodactyla > Ziphiidae > Mesoplodon > Mesoplodon bidens. The sequence goes on from NC_138167.1 coordinate 33,816,205, forward strand.
GACCCCTATAATTCGAATGTTGGTGTGTTTAATGTTGTCCAAGAGGTCTCTGAGACTGTCCTCAATTGTTTTCATTCTTTTTTCTTTATTCTGCTCTGCAGTAGTTATTTCCACTATTTTATCTTCCAGGTCACTTATCCGTTCTTCTGCCTCAGTTATTCTGCTATTGATTCCTTCTAGAGAATTTTAAATTTCATTTACTGTGTTGTTCATCATTCTTTGTTTGCTCTTTAGTTCTTCTAGGTCCTTGTTAAATGTTTCTTGTATTTTCTCCATTCTATTTCCCAGATTTTGGATCATCTTTACCATCATCACTCTGAATTCTTTTTCAGGTAGACTGCGTGTTTCCTCTTCATTTGTTTGGTCTGGTGGGTTTTTACCTTGCTTCTTCATCTGCTGTGTATTTCTGTGTCTTCTCATTTTGCTTAACTTACTGTGTTTGGGGTCTCCTTTCACAGGCTGCAGGTTCGTACTTCCGTTGTTTTTGGTGCCTGCCCCCAGTGGGTGAGGTTGGTTCAGTGGGTTGTGTAGGTTTCCTGGTGGAGGGGACTGGTGCCTGTGTTCTCTGGATGAGGCTGGATCTTGTCTTTTCGTGGGCAGGACCACGTCCGGTGGTGTGTTTTGGGGTTTCTGTGAACTTAGTATGAATTTAAACAGCCTCTCTGCTAATGGGTGGGGTTGTGTTCCTGTCTTGCTAGTTGTTTGGCATAGGGTGTCCAGCACTGTAGCTTCCAGGTCATTGAGTGGAGCTGGGTCTCAGCGTAGAGATGGAGATCTCTGGGAGAGCTTTCGCTGTTTGATATTATGTGGGGCTGGGAGGTCTCTGGTGGACCAGTGTCCTGAACTCGTCTCTCCCACCTCAGAGGCTCAGGCCTGACACCTGTCCAGAGCACCAAGACTCTGACAGCAACACAGTAGGTCCGCGGTTGATCAGAAAATGATGTAACTCAGGAACAGCCAGATGAAAGGGATGCATAGGGCAAGGCACAGGGACTGGGAGCAGAGTTCCCATGCCTCCTCTAGACGCACCACTCTCCCAGCATCTCCATGCGTTCACCAACCCAGAATCCCTCTCTGTAGTGTAATTTAAACAAGGTTTCTTACTAAGAAACAGTAATCTTAGTCATTTTAGTAGATGTCAAATGTAACCTACAAACTATTATATTTGATAATAAAGATGGAAAGATAACTAAATGTTTCTCCAAAATGTCATGAATTTTCCCACTGTTGTTCCCAATATTTACTATTCCCATGTATAAACCTTCCAAAAAAATACATATACTAGATAGATAGGTAGATAGATAATCTCCAATTTAAATCTACCTCCCTCCCTCATCCTGCTCTTATTTGTCTTACTCAATCTCTCGTTTTCTCTTTCTTTTGAACTCCTGTATCACTTTCTTGGCAACTCTTGAGGGTATTTACATTTTGCCTTATCTTAGTTATTGATGAGTTTTTCTGTTGTGCTGCTAGGTTCCATAGATTCCTTGGGGACATTAATAAACTATTTGTTGTTTATTTTTATTGCACCTCATATGGAGTCTTCAGGTATACTAGGTATAATAGGAGGCTGTTAATGATAATTGTGGATTGAACAATGAATACATGTATAGATTAGTTGTTCTTATGACTAATCATCATTAAGTGGGTATGTATAGAATATAGCAAAATATCAATGTTTATCCTGTAGGTTTGAAATGAAGTTACTTCATGATATCATCTTATGTTGCAGAATGACATTATAAATCTTTGAGTCACAAAACCTTTTAATCTACCTGTGGTGTTTTTCTGCATTCCTATAAGCCTGTGACTTTCCTCAATATTTATCTGCTCAGCTTCAAACCTTTCCTTCTATTTCCTTCTATTTACCTAGACTAAGCCAGCATGCAAAACCAAGGATACTGAGCAAAATGTTATCCTTTTCTTAGAAATGCCCAAGTGTATTACATCTTTGCCCATCTGTATGGCTAGTCCTTACTTACATTCAATCCTAAGCAAACATAAAATAGTAATTTTCAAGTAATTGTTTTATCAGGGATGGATTTGAATGTTATGAGTCTTCAGAAGAGATGATTAATTCTCTTGCAACCAAACAGTATATAGGTTTACTGGTGTTACCACAACTGAATCTTGGCTAGGCTTTACATTTCATTTTTCCAGAATATGACGACCAAGATATATAATGTCCACTAATGACTTCTCAGGCATAAGTACCAAGAGTAAATTGACCACTATTTGTATTTTCTAATCAGTTTCTTCCAAATGATCTCAATTTACTGAGTTTTTCAAGGGCTCCTAAAAGTAATTAGGAGCATACTTCCTTGTGAGTCCCCAGTTCTATGATATTTTCATAGAAAATATCATAAATGGAAGCCCAGAGAGTTTCCTCCATAAAAGAAGTCTAATTTTTATCTGGAAGTAGCAGTTTATTTAGAACGTTACTTTTCTGTAATTAAAGGTAGATTTTCTTATACATTCTCCATTTTTATCTAAAAAATGAATTTTTGCAGAATCCTCTTATTCCTACTCACTACTCATTCACTTTTACATATTCAGAGCCACTTGTCATATATTTGGGAAATAAAAGTAGTAGGTGAGGAGAGAATTACCCTAAATTTTAAAAACTAGATTTTTTATTTTAAATTAATAGATTAGATTTGTTTTTAATTTAACTTTTACAGTATAGTACAATACACAAAGAGAAAAATGTTGAAATCTTATTTGTACAGCTTGCTGAATTTTCACTTGTATATCCTCCAACCAGGTCAAGAAATAGAACACAAACATCATCACCAAAAACCCCACTGTGCCTCCTCCCAATTGCTACCCCATCTCTTCCACCAATGTAACTCCTATCTTGACTTCCTAAGCCATAGATTTATTTTCCTAATTTTTGAACTGTATGTAAATGGGATCATATAGTATATTTCTCTTATTGGGCTTCTTCTGTCCAACACTATGTTGTGAGATGTACTCATTTTGTTGCCTGTAGCAGTAATCCTTTTTCATTGTTCTTGTAGTAGTCCATTATATGAATAGATCACAATTTATCCCTTTCTTGATGATGATCATTTGGGTATTTTCCAGTTTGAAACTCTTGTAAATAATGCTGTGATGAACTTTCTGGTATATATCTTTTGGTGAACATGTATGCATTTCTATAAGGTTATACCCAGAGGTAGAGTTGCTAGTCCATAAGTCACATGTATGCTCAACATTACTACCTAGCATCAAACAATTTTTCAAAGTGCTTGTACCAATTTGCATTTTCAGTAACAGTTTCTCTTCCTTTACATCTCACTAGCACTTGGTGTTGTCAATCTTTTTCATTTTAACAATTCTGAGAGTGTGTAGTGGTACCTATATGTGACTTTAATATAGATTTATATTAATATAAATTATATTAAATAAATATAATATAATGTAATTTAATATAAATTACATCCTTATGTAAATAAGGATGTCAGGCACCTTTTCATTACTGGCCATTTGGATATTCTCCTTTGTGATATTTCTGTTCAAGCCTTTTGATCCATTCTTTTATTCTGTTAGGCAACTCTTCCATCATTATAGATTTATATGAGTTCTTTATATATTACATATGCAATTCCTTTTTATTTATATGTATTACAAATTAACCCTAAATACTGCATGCAGAATAAATGCCAAAATCAGTATATATAAGCTATAACATTCCAATAAACTGTATTTGGTTACTTTTGGGAAATTTTCTATGATTTAGATCCAGGAGCCTAGAAGAAAATGTAATATTTCATCTGGTTTGTTCTACAATATTCAGGTAGATGTTGTCACTGGATTTTAGTACTGTATTAGTTTTCTATTGCTATGTAGTAAAATATCACAAACTAGTGGCTTAAAAACAGTGCCTGTTTATCATCTCACAGTTCTGCAGGTCAGAAGTCCACGCAGGCTTTCCTGGGTTCTTTTTTTTTTTTTTTTTAAGAGTTATTTATTATTTATTTATTTTATTATTTATTTCTGGCTGCGTTGGGTCTTAGTTACGGCACACGGGATCTTCATTGAGGCATGCTGGACCTTTCGTTGCAGCACGCAAGCTCTTCGTTGAGGCTCGTGGGCCTCTCTCTAGTGGCGTGCAGGTTTTCTCTCTCTAGTTGTGGCACACAGGCTCCAGGGCACATGGGCTCTGTAGTTGTGGTGCATGTGTTCCAGAGTATGTGGGCTCTGTAGTTTGCAGCACGTGGGCTCTCTAGTTGAGGCGTGCAAGCTCAGTAGTTATGGCGCACGGGCTTAGTTGTCCTGAGGTATGTGGGATCTTAGTCCCCTGACCAGGGATCGAACCAGTGTCCTCTGCATTGGAAGGTGGATTTTTTACCACTGGACCACCAGGGAGGTCCTTGGGTTCTCTGCTTTGCATCTCTCAAGGTCCACATCTGTACAGGGGTTTTTAAAAGTTGGAATCAGTTTTCAACATTTAAAAATAAGGATTTTCCATTTAAAATAAATCTAACTATCTGACTGCTCTTAAAAGTTTGACTCCTCTGGGCCAGCATTCCTGCATGTAACTGTTGGCTTGAGTTGAGTCTCAGGCTGCCTCCTTGGATAGGGGATATTGTCTTCCATTCGTCCAAATTGTTTCCCTGACACCAACACCTTACAGCAAGTCCCCATCTTGCCTGTTCCCCACAGGCATTTGGGTTTGTGCCACTTGCTCTACCCCAGGACCTTTGTGTTTCAGCCAGAAGAGCTCCAAGACACTGTAGGTTGTGTAGGCGCTCAGAAAGAAGGTCCCGACTAGAATTTCCTGTTCCACATAGTCAACATCCTTCTCTATCTAACCTCACATTTCCCAAAACAGCTATGTGAGGGCTCCTGGGAGAAGGGTGAAGATTTTTGACAGAGTTTCAGAGGTAAGAGCTGAGATGCTCCACCTAACTCATTAATTAGCACAATGCACTCTCTCAGTCCCCCTTTTCTGAGCAACTGTTGGCCTCCACATTTTATTCCCTACTGGACCTCCTTCTTCATGCTTGTTACACCCTGATTGTTTCCTGGGGCTTGGGGGCAGGTACCTACCTTGAAGGCTCATCGCTTATAAGTTTTTAATTTCTGGGTCTCCGAAGCAATTTGGATAGTCTCATTTTAGTGTCAGAATACTTACTGACATCTTTAAAGACCTGAGTCCCACTAATATAAGAATAGACTAGAATATCGTTCCAGAGCTCCTTCTGTAAGTTTAGTATTATATTTGGTGCGAAGGGGCTGAATAGTGGTATCAGACTGGGAGTAATATGGATTAGCAATCTAATATTTACCTTTCCCTAAGGGCTCATTTGACTATATTTTAGGTGACATCCATTGTGATAGAATTAGAAAGGTCTTTTAAATATTTTGGGCTACTGTTCCTCACTTGTAACATGAGGGAACTAGACTACATCATTTCAAAGTTCCTTCCAGCTCTAATATCCTATATGATGCTTTGAATTTAGTAACTTCTCTTAAAAGATTTCAGAAGTTATCACTTTTTTAAGTTGATGTAACCATAACTCCAAAGCAAAATATTATAAATAAAAATAGTATTTTTATTTTATTTATAAATAAATAAAATAACATTTAACTGTTCTTCAAACTGAATTAAAATGACTACAGCTTAAACCACTATTTAAAAAAGTAAAGTTGGTTGTTTCCTTTGTTAATCACATCAAACCCATCAGTCGCACTGACAGTTACAAATTTCCAGGAGATTATTTTCTGGCATTCCCAGAGTAGGCATAAGGCCAGCATGCTGCTGTGAAGTCATTATCTGCAAGGATCTTGATCTTGGCATTCTGAGACATTTAATAAATTAATGGAAAGTTGGTTAAAATTCCCTCATTTTCAGATTGTATATTATACTTCTAAAATTAAACACGTCCCTTAAGGGGAATATTAGCCCTTTAATTTAGTGTATTTTAAAAGATGAAAAACTGACTGAACCCTGTCAGGGGAAATCTCTCCTCATGAAGTTTCTTTGAAGTCGTATACATGTATTAGATAGCCTAGAATTGCTTTTCTTTTTGACAGGGGTAGGAGACAAGCACTTCAATTGATTATAAGGGCAATTCTAGACCATCTTTTTAGAGTACTACCAAAGAACTAATCAAGATTACGTCTTTCTGTGGTTGGATACTAATTTTTTTAATTTAATTTAATTTATTTATTTTTTATACAGCATGTTCTCAGTAGTTACCTATTTCATACATATTAGTGGAGACATGTCAATCCCAATCTCCCAATTCATCCCACCACCACCCCCACCAAACTTTCCCCCTTGATGTCTATACGTTTGTCCTCTACATCTGTGTCTCTATTTCTGCCTTGCAAACCAGTTCATCTGTACCATTTTTCTAGATTCCACATATATGCATTAATATACAATATTTGTTTTTTTCTTTCTAACTAACTTCACTCTTTATGACAGTCTCTAGGTCCATCCACAACTCTACAAATAACTCAATTTCATTCCTTTTTATGGCTGAGTAATAATCCATTGTATATATGTACCACATCTCCTTTATCTGTTCATCTGTAGATAGGCATTTAGGTTGCTTCCATGTCTTGGCTATTGTAAATAGTGCTGCAATGAAAAATGGGGTGCATGTGTCTTTTTGAATTATGGTTTTCTCTGGGTATATGCCCAGTAGTGGGCTTGCTGGGTCATATGGTAATTCTATTTTTAGTTTTTTAAGGAACCTCCATACTGTTCTCCATAGTAGCTGTATCAATTTACATTCCCACCAACAGTGCAAGAGGGTTCCCTTTTCTCCACACACTCTCCAGCACTTACTGTTTGTAGATTTTCTGAAGATGCCCATTCTAACTGGTGTGAGGTGATACCTCATTGTAGTTTTGATTTGCATTTCTCTAATAATTAGTGATGTTGAGCAGCTTTTCATGTGCCTCTTGGCCATTAATATGTCTTCTTTGGAGAGATGTCTATTTAGGTCTTCTGCCCATTTTTGGATTGGGTTTTTTGTTTTTTTAATATTGAGCTGCATGAGCTGTTTATATATTTTGGAGATTAATCCTTTGTCTGCTGATTCGTTTGCAAATATTTTCCCCCATTATGAGGGTTGTCTTTTCATCTTGTTTATGGTTCCTTTGCTGTGCAAAAGCTTTTAAGATTCATTAGGTCCCATTTGTTTCTTTTTGTTTTTATTTCCATTACTATAGGAGGTGGGTCAAAAAACATGTTGCTGTGATTTATGTCAAAGAGTGTTCTTCCTATGTTTTCCTCTAAGAGTTTTATAGTGTCCGGTCTTACACTTAGGTCTTTAATTCATTTTGAGTTTATATTTGTGTATGGTGTTAGGGAGTGTTCTAATTTCATTCTTTTACATGTAGCTGTCCAGTTTTCCCAGCACCACTTATTGAAGAGACAATCTTTTCTCCATCGTATATCTTTGCCTCCTTTGTCATAGGTTAGTTGACCATAGGTGCATGGATTCATCTCTGGGCTTTGTATGCTCTTCCATTGATCTATATTTCTGTTTTTGTCCCAGTACCATATTATCTTGATTACTGTAGCTTTGTAGTATAGTCTGAATGCAGGGAGTTTGATTCCTCCAGCTCCGTTTTTTTCCATCAAGATTGCTATGGCTATTTGGGGTCTTTTGTGTCTCCATACCAAATTTAAGTTTTTTTTGTTCTAGTTCTGTAAAAAATGCCATTGGTAATTTGATAGGGATTGCACTGAATCTGTAGATTGCTTTGGGTAGTATAGTCATTTTCACAATATTGATTCTTCCACTCTGAGAACATGGTATATCTCTGCATCTGTTTGTGTCATCTTTGATTTCTTTCATCAGTGTCTTATAGTTTTCTGAGTACAGGTCTTTTATCTCCTTAGGTAAGTTTATTCCTAGGTATTTTATTCTTTTTGTTGCAAAGGTGAATGGGATTGTTTCCTTAATTTCTGTTTCTGATCTTTCATTGTTAGTGTATAGGAATGCAAGAGATTTCTGTGCATTAATTTTGTATCCTGCTACTTTACCAAATTCATTGATTAGCTCTAGTAGTTTTCTGGTGGCATATTTAGGATTATCTATGTATAGTATCATGTCACCTGCAAACAGTGGCAGTTTTACTTCTTCTTTTCCAAATTTATATTCCTTTTATTTCTTTTTTCTTCTCTGACTGTCATGGCTAGGACTTCCAAAACTCTGTTGAATAATAGTGGTGAGAGTAGACATCCTTGTCTTTTTCCTGATCTTAGAGGAGATGCATTCAGTTTTTCATCATTGCGAATGATGTTTGTTGTGGGTTTGTCATATGTGGCCTTTATTATGTTGAGGTAGGTTCCCTCTGTGCCCACCTTCTTGAGAGTGTTTATCATAAATCGGTGTTGAATTTTGTCAAAAGCTTTTTCTGCATCTAATGAGATGATCATCTGGTTTTTATTCTTCAATTTGTTAATATAGTATATCTCATTGATTGATTTGCATATATTGAAGAATCCATGATCAAGAACCACTTGATCATGGTGTATGATCCTTTTAATGTGTTGTTGGATTCTGTTTGCTAGTATTTTGTTGAGGATTTTTGCATCTATATGCATCAGTGATATTGGTCTGTAATTTTCTTTTTTTTGTAGTATCTCTGTCTGGTTTTGATATCAGGATGATTGTGGCTTCATAGTATGAGTTTGGAGTGTTCCTTCCTCTGCAGTTTTTTGGAAGAGTTTGAGAAGGATAGGTGTTAGCTCTTCTCTAAAAGTTTGGTAGAATTCACCTGAGAAACCATCTGGTCCTGGACTTTTGTTTGTTGGAAGATTTTTTTTTTTTTTTTGCAGTACGCGGGCCTCTCACTGTTGTGGCCTCTGGATGCGCAGGCTCAGCAGCCATGGCTCATGGGCCCAGCCGCTCTGCAGCATGCGGGATCCTCCCGGACCGGGGCACGAACCCGTGTCCCCTGCATTGGCAGGCAGACTCTCAACCACTGCGCCACCAGGGAAGCCCGTTTGTTGGAAGATTTTTAATCACAGTTTCAATTTCATTATTTGTGTTTGGTCTGTTCATATTTTGTTTCTTCCTGGTTCAGTCTTGGAAGGTTATGCCCTTCTAAAAATTTGTCCATTTCTTCCATGTGGTCCATTTTATTGGCATAGAGTTGCTTGGTGTAGTCTCTTAGGATGCTTTGTATTTCTGTAGTGTCCATTGTAACTTCTCCTTTTTCATATCTAATTTTATTGATTTGAGCCCTCTCCCTCTTTTTCTTAATGAGTCTGGCTAATGATTTATCAATTTTGTTTATCTTTCAAAGAACCAGCTTTTAGTTTTATTGATCTTTGCTAGCATTTCCTTCATTTCTTTTTCATTTATTTCTGATCTGATCTTTATGATTTCTTTCCCTCTGCTAATTTTGGGGTTTTTTTGTTCTTCTTTCTCTAATTGCTTTAGGTGTAAGATTAGCTTGTTTATTTGAGATTTTTCTTGTTTCTTGAGGTAGGATTGTATTGCTATAAACTGTCCTCTTAGAACTGCTTTTGCTGCATCCCATAGGTTTTGGATCATCGGGTTTTCATCTTCATTTGTCTCTAGGTATTTTTTGATTTCCTCATTGATTCTTCAGTGATCTCTTGGTTACTTAGTAATGTATTGTTTAGCTTCCACGTGTTTGTGGTTTTTATGCTTTTTTCCCTGTAATTGACTTCTAATCTCATAGCGTTGTGGTCAGAAAAGATGACTGATATGATTTCAGTTTTCTTAATTTACCAAGGCTTGATTTGTGACCCAATATATGATCTATTCTGGAGAATGTTCCATGTGCACTTGAGAAGAAAGTGCAATCTGCTGGTTTTGGATGGAATGTCCTATAAATATCAATTAAATCTATCTGTTCTATTGTGTCATTTAAAGCTTGTGTTTCCTTATTAACTTTCTGTCTGGATGATCTGTCTTTTGGTGAAAGTGAGGTGTTAAAATCCCCCACTATTATTGTGTTAATGTCAATATCCTCTTTTATAGCTGTTAGCATTTGCCTTATGTATTGAGATGCTCCTATGTTGGGTGCATATTTATTTATAATTGTTATATCTTCTTCTTGGATTGATCCCTTCTTCATTATGTAGTTTCCTTCTTTGTCTCTTGTAACATTCTTTATTTTAAAGTATATTTCATCTGATACAAGTATTGCTACTCCAGCATTTCCATTTGCATGGAATATCTTTTTCTATCCCCTCACTTTCAGTCTGTATGTGTCTCTGGGTCTGAAGTTGGTCTTTTGTAGACAACATGTATATGGGTCCTGTTTTTGTATCCATTCAGCCAGTCTGTGTCTTTTGGTTGGAGCATTTAATCCATTCACAATTAAGGTAATTATCAGTATGTATGTTCCTATTACCATTATCTTAATTGTTTTGAGTTTGTTTTTGTAGGTCCTTTTCTCCTCTTGTGTTTCCCACTTAGAGAAGTTCCTTTAGCATTTGTTGTAGAGCTGTTTAGGTGGTGCTGAATTCTTTTAGCTTTTGCTTGTCTGTGAAGCTTTTGATTTCTCTGTAGAATCTGAATGAGATCCTTGCCAGCTAGAGTAATCTTGGTTGTAGGTTCTTCCCTTTCATCACTTTAAATATATTGTACCACTCCCTCCTAGCTTGTAGAGTTTCTGCTGAGATATCAGCTGTTAACGTTATGGGAGTTCCCTTGTGTGTTATTTGTCATTTTTCCCTTGTTGCTTTTAATAATTGTTGTTTGTCTTTAATTTTTGTCAATTTGATTACTATGTGTCTCGGCATGTTTCTCCTTGGGTTTATCCTGCCTGAGCCTCTCTGCGCTTCCTGGACTTGGGTGGCTCTTTCCTTTCCCATGTTAGGGAAGTTTTCGACTATAATCTCTTCAAATATTTTCTCAGGTCCTTTCTCTCTCTCTTCTCCTTCTGGGACCCCTATAATGCGAATGTTGGTGCGTTTAATGTTGTCCCAGAGGTCTCTTAGGCTGTCTTTATTTCTTTTCATTCCTTTTTCTTTTTTCTGTTGCACAGCAGTGAATTCCACCATTCTCTTCCAGGTCACTTATCTGTTATTCTGCCTTGGTTATTCTGCTATTGATTCCTTCTAGTGTATTTTTCATTTCAGTTATTTTATTTTTTATCTCTGTTTGTTTGTCCTTTAATTCTTCTAGGTCTTTGTTAAACATTTCTTCCATCTTCTCAATCGTTGCCTCCATTCTTTTTCCAAGGTCCTGGATCATCTTCACTATCATTATTCTGTATTCTTTTTCTGGAAGGTTGCCTATCTCCACTTCATTTAGTTGTTTTTCTGGGTTTTATCTTGTTCCTTCCTCTGATACATAGCCCTCTGCCTTTTCATTTTGTCTAGCTTTCTGTGAATGTGGGTTTCATTCCGCAGACTGCAGAATTGTAGTTCTTCTTGCTTCTGCTGTCTGCCCTCTGGTGAATGAGGCTATCTAAGAGGCTTGTGCAAGCTTCCTGATGGGAGGGACTGGTGGTGGGTAGAGCTAGCTATTGCTCTGATGCGCAGAGCTCAGTAAAACTTCAATCTGCTTGTCTGCTGATGGGTGGGGCTGGGTTCCCTCCCTGTTGGTTGTTTGCCCTAAGGCAACCCAGCGCTGGAGTCTACCCAGCTCTTCGGTGAGGCTAATGTTGGACTCTGGGAGGGCTCACGCCAAGGAGCCCTGGGAAACCTAGCTGGCAGCAATCCCTCTCTCCCCTTAACTCCCATAACGTCTTGTTTATACACCTCATGGTCTTTACCCCATCAGTGTGGTAGTCTAGTTATTTGTGTATATGACTCTCGCTCCTCTATGACATTATAAACTCCTTGGGAACAGGGACTATTTCATACCCATACTATATCCTTTGCAGTGTCCAATACATGGAAGACACTTATTTCTTGGTTGATTGAAGAAATGAATGAACAAGTAAATGAAGAGTATTTGACGTTGAGACTATCATTCCCCTAAATTTAATAATGTTCAAAATAATTTCTCATGTATTTAGAGCTCTTTTAGCTTATAGTGTACTTCACAACTGCAATCCTATTTTATCCTTCTATCACCTTTTAAGGAAACCAAGCTTCCTTTTGTGTTTTTTTTTTTTTTTTTTTTTTTTGAGAAAACCTGAAAGGATTATGTTGACCACAGGAGTCTGGCACTTTCTGATTAGTATAAGGATCCACAAGACTTCTATGATAGGTCAGTTCACAAAAAGCTAGTGAATTCATTCACGTTTTAATTGAGCACATCAGAATACATTCTTGGAAAACATAGAAGCCTTTATAGGCTTCATGGTCATCACACATTTAATGTTTAATGTTGAAGGTTACAGTTCAGGAATATTAGATAAGACCTTTGTTGTTAACATTTGAACATCTTAGGGAACTTTTTGTTCCTTCTCAGTGAACATACATGAGACTGACCTTAAATAAGGCCTTTCTCCCAGTTCACTCTTCTCTTCACAGTGCTGTTTTTTCACAGAGCTTCTGTGGTCACAGACTGTTAATATTCCTGATCTTCTCTTCCTTATGGTACAAAAAAAGAATCTTTCATTCCAAGGCTTCTCATCGCCTGTCAGTGGGACCTATGGGATCAAGACTAAATCAAAGATGTTAGAGTAGAAATTATTGTTTGTATATACCTTGTGATGTAGGAAAGGAGGGTATTAGGCTGTTTTAAAAATTAGAAATATAAGGTTCCTTATTTGCCTGGATGACACAGTTTATAAATGTCAAAGTCAAAATTCATCCTTTTCTCTAACATAATATGCTGCTATTAGCAAATTACAGTAATAGTAACTGCAGTTTACTAAGTACCTATTATGTGCAAGGCAATTTTATAAACATTATCTCATTGTATTCTTACCATAAGAGATAGGCATAGGTATCCCTGTTTCAGGAATCAGAGGAAATAAAAGAACTTGCCCAGGTAGAAAAGAACAGAGTCAGAATTCAAACTATTATGTCTGATTCTAGAACCTTTGCTTAAAGCAAATGAACCATCAGAGCAGTCTCTTTTTAAATTTATTTTATTGAAGTATAGTTGATTTACAGTGTTGTGTTAATTTCTGCAGTACGGCAAAGTGATTCAGTTATACACACACACACACACACACACACACGTGTTCTTTTTTCATTTTCTTTTCCATTATGGATTATCACAGGATATTGAATATAATTCCCTGTGCTGTACAGTAGGACCTTGTTGTTTATCCGATAATAGTTTGCATCTGCTAATCCCAAACCCCCAATCCATCCCTACCCCTCCTCCTCGGCAACTACAAGTCTGTTGCATCAGAGCAGTCTTAATGCAACATTTATATGGTAATTCTTAAAGCTAACTGTTTAGAACTGAACTTGACTTCTCCCCTTAGCCTGTTCCCCTCCCATCTTCCCCATCTCAGGCATTAGTGCCTCCACCTGAGCAGCTCTCAAATCAAGAGTCTGGGTCATCCTTCATTTTCCCCCACCCCATTTATACCTAGCTCTTCCACAGGGTCCAACTCTCCTCCTTCCAGCCACCCTCCTTGTCTCCATCTTCACTTTCCCCGCACTTGTCCTTGCTGCTCACCCACATACACCACCCTCTCTCTCTCCCAGCCACCTCCCAGCTTGTGCCCATCCCCACTCTTTACTCTCTCTTCATTCAAATCCATGCTCATACAGAAGCCCGAGAGACCTTTACATAGCATGCATGGAATCGTGTCACTCTCATTAAATTTGTCATCTACTAAATTTCAGATAAAATTAAACTCTATGCCGTGCCTATGAATCCCTGCGTGCTCTCCCCTATCTCAACTCTCCATGGTTTCCCAGGAACTCTCTTCTCTGATTCCCAAGGCTCTTTTTTTTTTTTAATTTTTTTTATTAATTTCTGCTTTATAACAAAGTGAATCAGTCATACATATACATCCGTTCCCACATCCCTTCCCTCATGCATCTCCCTCCCTCCCACCCTCCCCATCCCACCCCTCCAGGCGGTCACAAAGCACCAAGCTGATCTCCCCGTGCTCTGTGGCTGCTTCCCACTATCTATCTACCTCACGTTTGGTAGTGTATACATGTCCATGCCTTTCTTCCGCTTTGTCACAGCTTACACTTCCCCCTCCCCATATCCTCAAAATAGCTGGGTAAAGAATGTGAGTTTGTTCACGTGCAGGGTGGGGAGGTGTTGGCAGAGGGAACCGAGCTTGCAAAGTCCCTGAGGATAGGAGCCTGGTATGTGGGAGGAGCTAAAAAAAAGAGCCTTGGGTAAAACGGGAATAAAGACCCAAGGCTCTTTTTTTTAGCTCCTCCCACATACCAGGCTCCTATCCTCAGGGACTTTGCAAGCTCGGTTCCCTCTGCCAACACCTCCCCACCCTGCACGTGAACAAACTCACATTCTTTACCCAGCTATTTTATACATATCCTTTCATGTCACTGCCTCAGAGAAAACTTCCCTGACACCCTGTCTAAATTAGGTCTCCCTGTTTTATTTACCCAGGGAACTCTTACTTTTCCTTCACAGTAATTATCACCATTAAAATGCTAATTCTTTGGTGAGCTAATCTGCTGTTTCCTTCACTAAACTATAAGCACCATAAGGGCAGGGACAGGGACATTATATATTTTTTAACCACTGTATGCACAGTGTATTCCTGAAGCACAGAAAAGGTGCACATTAAATATTTGTTGATGGAATGAAATGCAGACAGCTTAAAACCAGCACATTCACTTATTTCACTAAGTTGAGAGTAAATATTTACTCTTCTCTGAAGGACTCCAAAAGTAGTAGTAAAAGATGCAATAAAGCTTTAAGTAACCGATTTGTATTGCTATTCTGTTAATCTTATCCATTCTTTCCTCCCCTCTCTTCTCCCTCCTCTCCCCTCCCCTCATCACCCCCTTCCCTTCCTTTCCCTTCCCTTCAAGAAGCATTTCCTCTAGGATATCAGTGAAAACATCAGGGTACCTGAATCCCACAGAGCTACATGGAAGGGCTTTCTGTGAATCATTGGCCCATACCCACAGTTAATTTCCAAATTTTTATCAGTTATTTTCAGTGATTCCAGAACACCATAGCTCCAGAGTCTAACAGTAAACATTCATCTGGAGATCCAGACTTTTAGGGAATATACCAAACCAGACTCCCCCAAAGAAGGTGCACTGGTATACAAGCAACAAATTATTTCTCTCCAGTTCTTTGAAGATTGTGAAGTACTGGGATCAGAGTACAAAGTGGTCTGTATCACCCTATGTCCAGCCCTTCTATTTTATAAGACCCTTGTTTTCACCAAGTAGCAAATATGAGTCTTCATAATAGAAACCCCTAATATATGGCTTTTGAAAGGTGCCCTGCTGTGGTGTCATGGCTGTTTGAAACCTTAGTGTTCTGTAGGTCATTTGAGGACCCCCAGTTTCTCTTTAGTTACAGCTGTTGCTGCTAATTGGGAGTGTAAATCAATTGTATTGTCCAACCTGTCATGTTCCAGACCATCCACAGAGGCCTCAGCCATGTAGGCACTGGTACAAGTAAGATTCTCTTAGACACTCAGGTGCGGTTTCAGGTAAACATCATAAATTTGCACCAGCAGAGTACTGAGACCTGACATTTTTAACCCACTGGAGACTTTCATTCTGGCTTAATTTTGTGCCTCTCAAGAGGTTAAAAAAAAAAAAAACTACTAAGTCACACACTCTCTCCCAGAGAGTAGGAAGGAGTAGTTATCATTAATTCATAAGAACTCAAGTAATATTTCAGCTGTACCCATGTAAACTCCCACCAGGCTTTTTGCCTTATACACTTTGGTTCATCACTGTTGGTTGCCTGCTTCTTAGGACCCTCTGAAGTTTTGTTCCAGACTTAGATTATCTGAGATGTCTCATGTTGTGGAGACCTGCTGTGGGCGACTCTGGGACTCCCTACTTCTCAGAGGTGATTTCCGTAACTTGAACACATCTTTTGAATTCCTTAAAAGACAATTTTGTGCTGAGTGGTACATTCACCAGTGGAATCGGCTTCACTTAAGCCTTACTATCCAAACAGAATTATAGTACAAGCTCGGCAGACTTTCCAGCAGAACTCTCACACTGGGGAAGGCATATGGGGTGTCTAAAACAGGTTTGAGGATGGTCAGTCAAGCTGAAGATATCATTTGGCAAGAATATTAAATATCCCACCTGTGAAAAAATGAAAATTAGCTTAATTTTCATAATTTGTAGTTAAGAGCCTCCATGTGTAGATTTTCTTTTTAGTACCTTGTCCAAGATATGGATTCATTAGCTATAGATTATAAAACTCAATCCATAACAGTGTAGCTAATCTGAAATTGCAGAGAGAATAATATTGAAATCATTCACGACACTTAAAACTAAGTAAGTGGAACAACGCATGAAAATCTAACTAGCGATACACTCAAAGCTCTCTGGCTCCCTCATCCTGTCCTCCTTTCTCTTTCTGTTAGAAGTTCTCTTGATGACAACATCACTGCATGTTATGTAGATGCAAACACTAAAAGTTTTGGAGGCATATAAATAATAATTTAATTTGAAAAAAAAT
This sequence comes from Mesoplodon bidens, assembly GCF_964165515.1. Classification (NCBI taxonomy): domain Eukaryota; kingdom Metazoa; phylum Chordata; class Mammalia; order Artiodactyla; family Ziphiidae; genus Mesoplodon; species Mesoplodon bidens. Next base: position 33,832,713 of record NC_138167.1, read on the forward strand.
GTTATTGGAGTATAGTTGATTTACAATGTTTTGTTAGTTTCTGCTTCACAGCAAAGTGAATCAGTTATATATATATTGCATATTTTCACTCTTTTTTTTATATTATTTTCTCATATAGGCCATTACAGAGTATTGAGTAGAGTTCCCTGTTCTATACAGTAGGTCCTTATTAGTTATCTATTTTATATATAGTAGTGTGTATATGTCAATCCCAATCTTCCAATTTATCCCTACTCCCCTTACCTCTGCTAACCATAAGTTTGTTTTCTACATCTGTGACTCTACTTCTGTTTTGTAAATAAGTTCATTTGTACCCGTTTTTAGATTCCACATATAAGCGATATCATATGATATTTGTCTTTCTGTGTCTGACTTACTTCACTCAGTATGATAATCTCAGGTCCATCCATATTGCTGCAAATGGCATTATTTTGTTCTTTTTTATGGCTGAGTAATATTGCATATATCCACGTCTTCTTTATCTATTGCTCTGTTGATGGACACTTAGGTTGCTTCCATGTCCTGTCTACTGTAAATAGTGCTGCAATGAACATTGGGGTGCATGTATCTTTCTCAGTTATGGTTTTCTCAGGGTATATGCCCAGTAGTGGGATTGCTGGGTCGTATGGTAGTTCTATTTTTAGTTTTTTAAGGAACCTCCATACTGTTCTCCATAGTGGCTGTACCAATTTACATTCCCACCAACAGTGTAGGAGGGTTCCCTTATAATTTAATTTTTTTATTTAATAGTCCTTTCTCTAGATTTCTCTGGCCAAGTAACGACAGTAATTTTTTCACCATCAACTAGGAAATTAAATAAGCAGCATAGATAACGTCAGCATGTCCTGGGTTTAACCCAGGAAATAGTAGAGAAGGAGAGAACTAACAATTGGTGTGGTTCATTTCTGCCAAGAGTTGTACAAGGTACTTTATACATTTTATTAACTCTGTCATAGCAACTCAATAGTTAATACATTATTATCCTTATTTTTCATAAATGAAGTAATGTCTCAAAGACATTACAGTAACTGCACCAAATAACACAGATAATATCATGTTAAACCTAGGCTCAACCTCACAGGTCTGATATTGTACCCACAGAAGATTGAGTGCAATTATAGCCAGTCTGTGAAGCAATAAGTGTTTTAAGTATGGATGAAAGGTTTGCAAGCAGCAGAAAAACTAATGGAATATGGCTTTGTTTGGTTCTCAATGTAAGATTCTGAAATTGAAATGTAAGTTTCAGTTTATATTCTTTCAAAACTAAAAGTTTTGCAGGGACTGTTTAAAAATAAAAGTGAAATCTTATTATTTAAAATATAATTGTTTAGGTTCATTATTGAATAAAAGTTCATTACTGAACTCCCCATTAAAAATCCCAGAACATCAAATATTTAACATTAAGTACCTAAGAGTGTTCTGAGTATGAAGGAAGAAAGTGAGACAATGAATTAATTATGTACTGGTGTTTAATCATTCAGGCATTTTTATTGATTCAAATTATGGTAAAGTCACTCAGACTAAGGCAGTGAGGCATAATTTTCCAGGAATGCTCCTACTTCTTTTTTTTTCACTTGAAACATATAGTGGTTATTTTTTTGTTTTGTTTTGTTTTGTTTTTGGATATAGTTGATTATATATATAGTGTTAGTTTCAGGTGTACAGCAAACTGAATCAGTTATACATATACATATAGCCACTTTTTTTTATATTCATTTCCCATATAGGTCATTACAGAGTACTGAGTAGAGTTTCCTGTTCTATACATTAGGTCCTTCTTAGTTATCTATCTTAGATATAGTAGTGTATATATGTCAATCCCAATCTCCCAATATATCCCTCCCTTCCATCCCTCCTGGTAACCATAGGTTTGTTTTCTATATCTGTGACTCTATTTCTGTTTTGTAAATAAGTTCATTTGTACCATTTTTTAGATTCCGCTCCTACTTCTTTTTTCTTTTCTCTCTTAATATCTCAAGTATACTCAGAGACATCTTCACAGATTCCTGGGCACTACATCTGCAGCCCAGATTTCCATAGTGAAACAGAAGTGTTAGGATCTAGCTTGTCTTCCAAGTGAGGGGAGGAATAGATAGCCCAGGAAAAGGCCACAGGTGTACTCCCAAAGCAGGGTCTATGTTCACTTCTTAAAGTAATAAAGATACCATGAATGATACAGCACCATCATCAAAGTCGGGGTTCCATGATGAAGGGTTTAAAATGGAACAGTCTGTTAGCTCTTGCCCTTTGGCAAAAAACTGTCACCTTTTTAAATTCTACAGACACGTCTAGAATGTCCTTGGGCCCCCTTAAATCTTCAATTTCCCACCAAAAAGAGTTGGCTCTACTTTCTGCTGTTTCTACTGGTTTAGAGAAGTTTTCTACTTTCGTATTTTGAAGTATTTCAGGAGTTGTTTCAGTTTCTGTTAGTGGGAGTATATCTTATAGTGGCGTGAAGTACTGTTTATCATTTTCCAATGCCTTCCCTTGTCAAGAAGCAGATGCCTACAGAAGATTCTATCTAATCCAATAGGTGAAAAGATGATGTTCAAAACGTGTTTCTGAAGACGTGTAAGGGTCCTGAGAGACAATATTCTTTAAAGTTAATAACACCACAGTAATTGAATCTCAGCATCATTTGCTTGAACCACTATCTAATGCTGGAATTTCTTCAGAACTTTTCTTACCAAGCTCTATTTGAACTCCTGTAATAACTGACAAGCCTACAGCCCAAAGCAACAGCCCTGCACCTTCACTGCATGATGGAATCACCTGGAGGGTGTTTAGAATGCCCAGACCCATCCCAGATGGTTGTTGTGAGAACAAAGCAAGATGAAATATGTGAAAGCACTTTGTAAACTGTAACTTATAGTAAAAATGTAAGGCACATCATCATGCATCCTGTTAAAAATAATTTCTAAATATTCACCCATCATTCCAACCTATCTAAACTTTTTTAGACCCTGATTCTGACATCCAACTTATTTTCTATCCCTTCCAGCTATATGTCAAACTTTTCTATTTAAAATTTCATTTGTCATATTCATAAATGAGTAGTATTGGGGACCTACAGAATTCAAGACACTGGACAGTGTGCCTAGTATTCCTAGCCAGTGGTCACATTGGCCCAAGTTGGGGGCCCCCTTAGTGCCCTTATTCTGTTGATGCCCTGGTCAGGCTTTCTTTGCTTTTTCATTGAAAAGGGATTGGTGGTTTTAATACGTAGTAGTCCCATAGGTTCTCTTTTTTTTAATCTAACCATGTCTTTAGACCTGTACCTTTGCCCCATGTTGGTTTTTTTTAATATTGCATTTACCCCCTGTAAAAGCCCAAGATCAGTCAGAAATAGAGATGCTTTAAGTATTTCTAAGTATATTTTGGCACCTTATAAGTAAATTGGCTTTTAGGATGTCTGCATGGTTGGTATTCATTTGTCTTATTTCAGATCTGTTCCTAGAGAACTAGGGTACTTTCTTTTAATGTAACCATAAAGCTAAACCTAGCACAAGATGCCAGAGTCTGTGTCTTGCCATTAAGCCATTAACTCTTCCTGACTGAACGTTCCCTTCCAGTTTGGGGATGTTAAGAACCCTAAGTAGTAAGAATTATTTTTTTGTCTGGCAGACACTTACTCCCACTTAAGTAGTTTCTCTGCCTCAGCAGAACCTGATGGAGATTCATTCCATTTTCTGTGTGGATCACTTATCCAACTCAGAAAAACCTGACACTAACTATTTTTAGAAGGAGGAGGAATCAGGCTTTCTGGAAAATAATGATATGGAATATGATGATTGTGCAGTAGTCAAATCTTTTTAATAACCAGGCTAAAGCATTTCTCACTTTGTGGCTAATACTTCTACTTTCTCATTGGTATCAGTCACTTAAATGCAAGATTCATTTACACTTTTTACAGCAAGTAGGACATGAACCTTGTGAGTTTCCTGAAAGCTTGCTGCTAGTAGACAGAATTATGCCCTTTTTGTTAAGTCCTTACATTGGTACTGACAATGGAAACGCAAGTTTCCGGAGCTTGTACAGTAAGGGACACACACAGCCTTATCTACGAAGTGTGCCCAGGTCACTCTGCCTGAGCTCAGAAATCTCTGTAAGGAATTGTGTGACCTGACTTTTCTCACCCGCTCTTTTAAAAGTTTAAAAGCTCTTTATCATTTCTCTATGGGCGGGGGACAAGACTAGAGCCCTAGAAATTTTAATTGGAAGATTTTTATTAGCATTCTAAAAAACACATTTAAATATCTATAAAAACTGTCAGTCTATCGAATTTAATACTGAAACCCACCATGTGAATCCTAACAATTATTAATCGTTAGGATTAATGATTATAATTATTAATAATTAGGATTATTAATAATCCTAATGATTATTTCATATGTTATTATTCCCTTAGCCAGGAGCCTCAACTCCCTCACTGATTTAGTTATGGATTCCAGTTTCCCCTGAAGTAAATACACAATAAAACATCACTATACAAAGGGCCAAGAAAAACCAAGGCAGGCTTAAAGAATAATAACAAAACCAGAGAAATTATACTACAAGGTACCCAGATCTATTAACAAGCTACAGTAATTAACAGCGTCATAATAAGCACAGACCGATTGAGCAGTGAAACAGAGAAGAGAGTCTAGAAACAGAACTGTACATATATAGTCATCTAATTTATGACACAAGTGACATTGCAATGCACTGAGGAAAAATGATCTTTTCAAAAAATGGCGATGGGTCAGCTATATCCATGTGGAGAAAATATATGGTGACCCTCCTTATCCCACACCATACATAGAAATCAATTCCGGATGGACTACTGATCTAAATGTGAAAATTAAATAGTAAATCCTGTAGAAAAAGCATAGGAGAACATCATCATGACTTTACAGTACACAAAGATTTCTTAAAGAGAACACAAAGTATAACCATTAAAAAAAAGAATAATTAAGAACTTCTCTTTATCAAAAGACACCTTTAACAGTCTGAAATAGTAAGCCATAGAGGGGGAAAATATATTTCCACACCACATATCCAATAAAGGACTCATATCAGAATATGTTTGTTTTTTTTTTCAATTCCCAGAAAACAATAAGCCAGATAACCTAATAGAAAGTTGTGGTCAGGGAGATTTGAACAGACAGTTTGTAAAAAAAGATATCCAAGTAGCCAATGAGCCATGAAAGATTGCTCAACACCTTAGTTGCCAGGGAAATGCACATTGAAACCACAATGCAATACTACTACACACCCACCTAAATGGTTATGATGGAAAAGACTGACCACAGCAGGAGCTGACAAACTTGTGGAGCAACTGGAACTCTCATTCCCTGTTGCTGAGATGGTAAATTTATACAACTCTTTTGAAAAACTCTTTGACAGGATCTCCTTAAACTGAACATATTCATACCCTACAGCCCAATGATTCCACTTCTAGTTATGACTCCCACAGGGATGCATACCTGTGTTCACCAAAAGACATACTAGAATGTTCCTAGGAGCAATATTTGTATTAGCCCCAAACCAGAAAAAACCTAAATGGTAAAATGAATAAATTATGGCTTATTTATACAATGGAATATTGTTCAGCAATGAGAAGGAATGATCTAAAAATGATCCCCAACAATATGCATGAGTCTCAGAAACGTAATATTAAGCAAAGGAAGCCAGATACAGAAGAGTACAGGCAGAGTCTTTTTTAAAAGTACAAAAGCAAGCAATACTAACCTAGGCTGCTAGATGTGTGTCAGGGGAGTGATTTAAAGGAGCATGTGGTGCGGGAATTCTTTGATGCTGGTATTGTTCTATTTCTAGGTCTGGGTATGGTTACACAGATCAGTTTATGAAAACCTATCAAGCACCAACCTTAGGATTTATGCTTTGCTCCATATGTTTGTTATACTTCAGTAAAAATTTTAAAAACACTTAAGCTAATACCTCAGGGTACAAAAGAAAAATCAGTCCTGTAAAATGGAGGTGGCATGTCAAAATATTCCAAAGTTAACAAAATTACTAGGTTGAGGCTGCTGCAGAGAATGAAAGTTAATCATCAGTCATGCTTTAGCTAAACTCAAGGTAACATGGGGTGTGTTATTTAATTTCACTTGCATTGTTTAAACTCTTCTTCTGATATAGTAACTGTTCAACTTGACCCCTTTAACTCCCCAAGAAAAACTTAGGATTTCAGATAAAGCTCATTGGAATATGGAAGGTACATTTTTTGTTGTATGGGAATATTTTCCAAGTAGTGTATTGCAATAGACAAAAATAAGTCAGCAATTTTTTAAAGTTAAAAAAAATTTTAGGGCTTCCCTGGTGGCGCAGTGGTTGAGAGTCCGCCTGCCGATGCAGGGGACGCGGGTTCGTGCCCCGGTCCGGGAAGATCCCACATGCCACGGAGCGGCTGGGCCCGTGAGCCATGACCCCTGAGCCTGCGCGTCCGGAGCCTGTGCTCCGCAACAGGAGAGGCCACAACAGTAAGAGGCCCGCGTACCACAAAAAAAAAAAAAAATTTATTAGAGTTTAACTCATCTGAAAAGGGTTGAAATCATTAGTAGCATTATTTGAATAGGATGTCACTGATAAAAATGCTTTTAACTAATGGGTAAGTTGAAAAGTCCCCAAAGGTACTTTTTGTCTGCAGGAGGTACAGCAGGCAAAGCTGCTGTTACCAAGCAGTCTTTTGTCTCCCCTGGGAGGTTCTAATCAAGCCTCCTGCTCTGATTGAAATGCAGGGCTCAAAGTGGGAAGACTGATTAACAAAATAAAAAACCTTAAGTGTTTCCCATGCAAACAGTCATCAGCGTATCTTATGTAATTATGTAGCCCATAAATCAACACAGCGTGCAAGGACTTCAGTCAGAGTGTAAATATCTTAATGACTGAGACATCTTTAACCATGAATAATTTATATCTGCATGATCCATTTTTCTCAGCCATACTTCACTTCAGCAGAATAAACTAATCTTCTGTCAGCGGATGGGCTCTGCATTATATCTTCCTGATTTTTCTTCTGTTTGTTTTTCTCATTTTGACACAGTCCATTTTTTTCTCTTGCACTTTCTTAAATAAGGGTTCTGCATTCATCCACCCTGTCTGCTTGCTTTTATTTTTCCTATGCATCTTATTAGACATCTTGGAATTAAGCCAGAGCTTTTGGACTCCGGCTTTTCATAAGGCTCTCTGTGGATGGAATTGGTTGGCAGCTAGGGAAATAGGCTTAATACCACAAGGCAGTATGAACTTCCTGATGTTGCTGTGTGGAAACATTTATTATGGAAAGCAATTGCCAGAAAAGGCTAATGGTCAATTAACCGTGAGCATTTGTAGATCCCCTTCTGTGATGCGGAGAGTAACTGCCACATGGTAATGCTGGAACGAAGTACTTGCTAAAATTGTTTGTTTTCCTAGAGCGCATTAAAATAAAGGCAGCTGAGAAGCATTCAGTTTAAATTCTCTCATCTAAGAAGCTCATCCCGAGCATCCCAGCTCACCATGCTCAGCCTCCTCTGACCCCCATAGGTCTCACATCACTGCCATTCCCTTGACATGTGCCATAGATACTTGGTAATAATAATTGCGCTGGTGGTCCAGTGGTTAAGACTCCGCACTTCCACTGCAGAGGACACGGGTTCGATCTCTGGTCAGGGAACTAAGATTCCTACATGCTGAGTGGCACGGCCAAAAAAACAAAATAAAATAAAAATAATTGCCTTGGGCTTCCCTTGTGGCACAGAGGTTGAGAGTCTGCCTGCCGATGCAGGGGACACAGGTTCGTGCCCCGGTCTGGGAAAGATCCCACATGCCGCGGAGCGGCTGGACCCGTGAGCCATGACTGCTGAGCCTGCGCGTCCGGAGCCTGTGCTCCGCAGCGGGAGAGGCCACAACAGTGAGAGGCCTGCGTACTGCAAAAAAAAAAAAAAAAAAAATTGCCTTTCTCTAGACAGCTCTATGGACAGGGAGCTTGAGTCACCTTCTGTGGATGATGACATATTTGACATACTTTTTGACATACTTGAGTAATCTTCCTAGAAAGCTGGAAATCATATCCCATTAGATAACCCAATATTTTTATAAGCACTTTGACACTACTGTATTAAAGATTTCATAGGGGGTGGGGGGATTGCAAACATTAAGGGTCCTGCGGTTTTTTTAAAAAAGTAACTAGACACTTCATGAGGTTCAACAGAATACATTTCCATAGTGGAATCCAAGAGTTCTATCCCATCCCCCTGCCTTTTTGGCAAGGGATCCCAAGGGGTTATGAGAAGGAAGGGATAATACATTTTCATCTTTGAGTCCCCAGTACCTTCTGAGGTTCCTGGAATATAGTTAGCACTCAATAAATGTATTTTAAAATTCATGTTGTTGGGACTTCCCAGGTGGTGCAGTGGTTAAGAATTCGCCTGCCAATGCAGGGGACACGGATTCGAGCCCTGGTCCAGGAAGATCCCACATGCCACGGAGCAACTAAGCCCATGCGCCACAACTACTGAGCCTGTGCTCTAGAGCCTATGAGCCACAACTTCTGAAGCCTGAGCACCACAACTACTGAAGCCCACGTGCCTAGAGCCCATGCTCTGCAACAAGAGAAGCCATCGCAATGAGAAGCCTGCACACCGCAATGAAGAGTAGTAGTGCCACTGCAATGAGAAGCTCGCCGCAAGTAGAGAAAGCCCGCATGCAGCAACAAAGACCCAACGCAGCCATAAATAAATAAATTTATAAGAAAAAAATTCATGTTGTTGCAGGAATGATGACTTATCCTGCAGACTTAGAAAGCCCAGTGTGCAGGAATGTGAGATGGGTGATCTTTTATCCTGGCAAGAATCTAGTTAGGCTTCTCCAGCCTCCTGGCCAAAGCATTTGGATTTGGTCTTAGTCATATATATAAAATGCTAACAGAGCAGGGTCTCCTCACAGAGGACCTTCTTGAATTATCTAACATCCAGCTTCTGCTGGAAACCTAAGTAAGGGAAAAGATTGCTATCTAGGAAGATCCCCAGAGAGACATCCAGTCTGTCTACCCAGGGATCTGTCTTTAGATCAAGTTGACCATCACATTAGCTTGTCGCATTTAGAGACACCAGCATTGATTTGCTTTTTAATCTTATGCCTCAACTTTGATCAAGGAGTAGTCATTATGAAAATGCACTGAGGGCATCACCCATTATATCAGTTTGCACCATCTACATACAAAACTCCATGGGAGAGATAGTTCTTAGAACTCCCTGCTACAAGAAAATTTCCACTGTAGGGATGAGAAGACTTCCTCTTCTCCAACAGTGAGAGCTGCATAATTGACAATGTTCCTGTAACCGTTGTAGTTTCCAGGAAGCGTCATCATATTTTTTTAATTGTAACAGAATTCACATAACATATAATTAACCACTTTAAAGTATAAAATTCAGTAGCATTTAGTACATTCACAATGTTGTGCTACACCATCAGCTCTGCTTGGTTCTAAAGCTGAAGCAGTCACTCTTTATTCCCCTCTGCCCCCAACCCCTGGCAACTACTAATCTACTTTCTGTCTCTGTGGATTTACCTATAATTTAGAGTCATTTTTGCTATTCAGTCAGAGCATCTCTGTTAACCCTTGTAGGCAAGCATTCGTAGGTCTTTTTATTCTTCCTGATTGCTTCTTTATATTGCATATTTTGTTTAAAGCAAGCAGCCTCCAGACTTTTGTGGAAAGGAGTTGAGTGGAGATAATGTACAAATAAGGATAGCCTCCTTCTTACCTCCAGAACTACTCACGACCCTTCTCCATGCTACTCTGCACTGTGACCTGTGTGGCCTGCATTATGGGCTCCCATGTCCTCTGGCTCCAGTTGGGTTTAGCTAACAGGGAATCATGGCCAGAGATCAGAGGGAGGGAGGACAGTGAGGTCCAGTGTTGTTCCCTGGCTTCACCCTGTGGATTCACTGGGGATGGCTGCATCCTTTGACTGAAGGTCCCAGCTCCTGTCAGCTAGCCCTGTCCATACAGTCCTTTCTGAATCCTGGTTTCGCTAACAGCTCTATCCTTTGCCTTTTTGGGCCTAGTGGAGTATGGTGCCCTGTTGCTTCTAACCCCAGAGTATTGCATTATCCCTTGTGGTTTCCCTATAACCTGCCCACACACTTCTAAATAAGTAAGTCCCCTACATACGAACGAGTTCCATTCCAAGAATGTGTTCGTTAGTCCAATTTGTTCATAAGTCCAACAAAGTTAGCCTAGGTACCCAACTAACACAATCAGCTGTATACCGCTGCTTTTACGCTTGCTTCCAGACATCCTGGGCCTGAAATAAAGATACAGTCCTGCTGTACTTTATACAGTACTGTACAGTAAAGTACACAAAAGCACAACCACTTGTAGAGGATGCACGCATGTGACAATGTACACCAGACACATGAACTAATTTATGTGACTGGACATGTGAATGCATGTTTGCAACTTTGAAAGTTCACAACTTGAAGGTTCGTATGTAAGGGACTTACTGTAGTTCCTTCATTAAAATCTCATCAAATTATCCTAATTTGAGTATATCATGTTTTTTGCTAGCACCTTGACTTAGTAAGCTTATGCTACCCCATGTTTCTGTTCAGCTGTCAGTCAACATGATTTGCACAGAGTCCTCTGCAGATCATCTGGTCTGGCAGATTCTCCAATGGCCAGACAGTGTCCTTTCCCAGGCATCCAGAGCATTCACATCTCTTCATGCTGTTAGGGTACAGAACCTTTGTTCAATCTGAGTGATGCCAGTCTTTTCAAGAGCTCATAATCCTGGAAGTAGCTTATTTACTTGACCATTTCCAGCTATTAGAATACCCACTTATAGAAGGGAAATGACCAATGAGTTCAAGTTCCATCTGGAAGGTGGGTTACCTTTCGTGGAATGGATTGTTCCCTAATGATTTTGCCATCAGATAAACTCAAACCTTCTCAGTCTGGTATTATGAGACATTGAATAGAATTCATTATTCAGGCTTAGAATTTAGACAAAGGAAAAATATCCCTCATCATCAACATCTACTGGGTATGCATATGCACCCTGTTACAAGAACAGCCATTCAAAGGGTTTAAACATGGGGTTAACATGATTTCAACTACACTAGGAACTCTTAAGCATAACAATATGACTTAAATGTCTGCATCATCACTACTGTTAGCATAACACCTTGAATAAAATAATAGGTCTTCATTCATTCCATCAACAAATAACATTGAGCACCTACTGTGTACACAGATGCTATGTAGACAATATGGAGAGTCACAGTCATGAGCAGGACGTACACAGTCCCTACAGCATGGAGCTTACATTATTATTATTTTTTTTTTTTTGCGGTATGCGGGCCTCTCACTGTTGTGGCCTCTCCTGTTGTGGAGCACAGGCTCCGGACGCACAGGCTCAGCGACCATGGCTCACGGGCCCAGCCGCTCCGTGACATGTGGGATCTTCCCGGACCGGAGCACGAACCCGTGTCCCCTGCATCGGCAGGCGGACTCTCAACCACTGTGCCACCAAGGAAGCCCCGGAGCTTACATTATTAATCAAAGAACAATTAATTAAAGAGGGAGTTGAACAACTAATTGTTGAATTACGTGTATTAGAAGTGCTGTGAAGGGAAAGCATAGGGTTCTGTTAAAGCATATAGCAGACAGGTTGACGTGGTTTGCAGGGCAGGGCAGGAATCCCTGCAGAAGTGACATTTGATCAGAGAGCAGCGGTGGAGGAGGGACCAGGGGAGAGTTAGAACATTCCAGGTAGACAGAACAGTATATATAAGGGGCCAGAGGCAGGAAGGCACACAGTGTTTTTGAAGAATTGAAAGAGGACTAGGAAGCTGGGGCAGAGAGAGCAAGGGCAGAATGGTGGTAAAGGAAACTGGTGAGCTAAGCAGGAGCCAGATCACGTAGGTCCTTGAAGACCCCACTAATACATTTTTACCCTGTTAGAAGAACAGCTGTTGAAAGGTTTTAAGCGTGGGGTTAACATCATGAGATCTGCACTTTTAAAAAATTCGATCTGGATTGGGGAAGTTGGGAGACGTGAGAAGAAGAGGGATATACCAGTTGATGGAAGCTTGGACTAAAATGGTGATGATGGATTTGGAAATTGAATGAAATTGAGAACTCTTTAGAAATTAGAATCCAGAGGAATTTGTGAGAGTGAGGGAGAAGATGGAGTTGGGGATGACTCCTGGGTTTCTGGTTTGCCTGACAGGATAAAACATGAGCCATTCACTGGGAGGAGATATGGAGAAGAATCAGTGGAATGGGGTGGCCTCACCATTCGTTTTGGGCATGTTGTGTTTGATGGGCTTGTGAGATATTCAGGAATTGTGCAAGGCAGCAGTGAAGGAATGTATGCTGGACACATGCATTTGAGAGTGCACGTGGTGAGGTGAAACTCTGGGGTGCTAAGGAGAGAGAACAGAGGACTGAGCTCATACACTGTAAGCTGTTGTCAACAATCCCTGATCGGCTTTACATGAGATAAGCGCCTTCTTTTCCTCATCATTTTTTTTCTGCATAAGTTAGGACCTCATTATGACACAGTCTTGTTAGAAAGTTAAAGTTGTGCCCTAGAAAGTTCTTAATGTGAATGCTTCATATTATGGGATGAATGTACGAAGGTGGGGGACCATCCCTCAAACTCAGCCTTTAAAAGATGTTAGTGTTGTCATCAAAATATTTAAAGGTCTGAGGTTTTTCATCCCATCTTTATATATATATATATATATATATATAATTTATTTATTTATTTATTTTTGGTTGTGTTGGGTCTTCGTTGCTGCGCTCAGGCTTTCTCTAGTTGCAGCGAGCGGGGACTACTCTTCTTTGCAGTGCACGGGCTTCTCGCTGCGGTGGCTTCTTCTTTGTTGTGAGGCACAGGTTCTAGGCACGTGGGCTTCAGTAGTTGTGGTGCATGGGCTCAGTAGTTGTGGCTTGCGGGCTCTAGAGCACAGGCTCAATAGTTGTGGTGCACGGGCTTAGTTGCTCCATGGCATGTGGCATCTTCCCGGACCAGGGCTCGAACCTGTGTCCCCTGCATTAGCAGGTGGATTCTCAACCACTGCACCACCAGGGAAGACCCTGCATCCCATTTTGATAAACAGTAATTGTCTAGAATCACTTTTATATCTAGCAGCTCCCTTCTTCTACCCATTAGTAGGATTCTGGAATTTAAATTCAGCTATTGTGTATTTTCATAAAGTTTATTAACCTTGTCTAATTTTCCAATTCCCACTAGGCTCTTCCTTACTGACATTGCTAGCTCTTTGCAGAGTCATAGATTATCAGAGTTAGAGATCTTTTATTGAAGTCCCCTAATTTTACAGATTAAGAAAATGAGGTCCAGGGGAGATGATGGCTTGGGCCACACAGTAAGTTGGTGGCATAGCTAGGACCACCCTCCAGAGCTCCAGATCTGAGCCCAGCTTAGAATCACACTGTGTCTTCTCTTAACCATGAGCTTACATTTCTCTTTTCAGAGTTCTGAAGCTTTCCAGAGTTCTGAAGCTTTCCACTTTAAATTTTAAAAGAAACTCATTAATTGCACATTAGGCTCCCCCAAATGTAAATGTTGCATTTGTTGTTCCTTCAAAGCTTTCATGGGGAAAGTACTGCTTAAAGAGAGACTGTTATTCTAGTTTTCCATTCCAGAGGTGCACCAGAGCAGCTATGAGTACACTCTCTCTCTCCCTCTAAATTAATGGTGGCAGAAAATATGATAGCCTTTTTCTATGCTTCCTAGTGTTCCTGTTCCTATCATTTCTTTCTACAAGAAAAAATTTAATATTAATTCTTCACTATAACTGGAACATTAGAACCAAACATAAGAATATAATTTTTAATACCTTGACAAATATATAGGCCAGGAAAAAAGCATAACAATGTAAGAGTTTATATTTAAACAACTTTCACATATGCTGATAACCTCTTTATAAACTCTGATCTTTAATCCTGATGTAATGCTTTTAAGAAACATGAAAACCTAGTGTGTGTACTGGGTGATGGTTGATGGTGGCTTTATAAAACTTACATCTGCAAATAACTATAAATAGCTGCTTCTTAGAATAAAAGTTCAAGAAAGTTATGTTGGAGGCATAAACTCAAGTGAAAAGGCCTGTCACAGTACAGATTCATTTGGCAACAAAAACTCAAACTTACACTACTAGCTTAAATGTGGTAGAAGTTTATTTCTTGGGAGAGCAAGCAGTCTCTGGAGATACAGTTTCAGGAATCTAAGCATCCCCTATCTGGGAGTGCCATGCCCTTGTCTGCATGGTGGGAGATGGCTCACCAGTTCTGGGCCCACAGTGCAACATCAAGAAAGGGAAAATGAGGTAGGGGAGGGCACAGCCATTCTTTTTAAGAATGTGTCACATCTCACTTCTACTCACTTCCCATTGGCTGGAACTTAGTCTCATGGCTACACCTCACTGCAGAGAACGCTGGAAAATGTTGTTCTTAGCTGGGCAGCCATTCGCTCAGCTAAAACTTAGAAAGCTTATTACTAAGAAAGAAGGAAAGATGGGATGCCAAGGAACAACTCTTATTTCTGTCATTTGTAAGAGGTTAAGTTATAAGTAACAAAAAACTTTATTACTTTCATCTGTTAAGCCAATAAATGTATCTTTAGACAGAAAACCATGTGGAAGAATACATGTGATTGTCACCTCACAAACCTGTCTGTTAAAACTCCAACAAGTCTATGAGAAATGATTTGGGAAATTAGCCCTTCTAAAATTAATACTAAAGTTCTATAAAAATAATGTGAGAAAAGACCCCACTAGGCCAGAGCTCACATGAGGTTCAACCTGAACAGGAAAAGACATTGCAAGGGAGCAAATTCCAGGAAGAGGAGGACAGCAGACTTCTGGGGATGGAGCTATAGGCATCAGATTATGTGCACTTGGCTTAGCAGCGAACTTTGACTGTTAGAGTTGAAAGGGGGAAAGAGTCAGCTACCCTCGTGATGGAAGGACAGCTCACACAGGGGCTGGAAAGACAGCTCACATAGGGACTACAAGGACTGACCAGAATTCTTTACTAGGAGGTCCCAGGGAGACAGATGACGTGCAAACCACTGTTCCAGATAGGCCTGGGAACACTCACTATAAACTCCAAGGTGAGAGTAAGGCAGGACCCTGGGCAGCACATGACCAAGGGAAGCACTGGAGAGAAACAAAGCAGGAAACGAGGGAGAAAGAAGAGAAGCCAGATGATGTCAATGGCCTGAGATCAAGGTGTTAACACAGCAGGGTGAGCAGGACCAGAGAGTTCGGTTTATGGGAAAATTATAGCCATAACACCCAAGAATCAAAAAATCCTCTTAGTGGACTAAGACCTTTGGCTCCTCCCAGCTTTTATTAATGGGACTCTGCCCTGAAATTGACAGGAAGAGGTACAGGCCTTTTAACCTTTTTTAGGACTAAATATTACCAATCATTTAAGAAGCATAGTGCATACAATAATCCTTAGCCCTGGAATATGAATGCCGTTGGCATGACTGTTCTCATCTTTACCTTATTTCAGAAAAATCTTGCTTCATCTGGGACTGAAGATGGCTCTCTCCCAGGGGACTTTTAGCTTCAGGAGTCAGTGCATATTGCCTGAGCTTCAGCTATAGGAATACAGATTTCGTAGTTTACCATATCTGAGCGGTGGCTTGGTGATAAAGATGTACTTGCAGGAAGACAAAGTGGTATTAATGAAGTCTCAAACACCAGAGCAGTAGAAAGTCATAAAAATACTACCTAGAGGACCTTCATGATGGTGGAGGAGTAAGACATGGAGATCACCTTCCTCCCCACAAATACATCAGAAATACATCTACATGTGCAACAACTCCTACAGAACACCTACTGAACGCTGG